>NC_062223.1:14021704-15221704 GCF_902686445.1 Sciurus carolinensis | reverse complement strand
GCTGCACCAATTTGCAACTCCACCAGCAATGTACAAGTGTGCTTTTTCCTCCACATCCATGCCAACACTTATTATTGCTTGTGTTCTTGATACTAGCCATTCTAATTGGAGTTAGATTAAATCTTAGGGTGGTTTTAATTTGCATTTCTCTAATTACTAGGGATGATGAGCACTTTTTCATAAATTTGTTGATCACCTGTATATCTTCTTCTGTGAAGTGTCTGCCCATTTCCTTAGCCCATTTATTGATTGGGTTCTTTGTTTTTTGGGTGTAAAGTTTTTTAAGTTCTTTATAAACTTTGGGGATGAGTGCTCTGTCTGAAGTGTGTGTGGAAAAGATTTTCTCCCACTCTGTAGGCTTTCCTTTCACTTTGTTGATTGTTTCCTGTGCTGAGAAAAAACTTTTTAGTTTGAATCTGTCCCATTTATTGATTCTTGCTTTTATTTCTTGTACTATAGGGGGTCTTGTTAGGGAAGTCTGGTCCTAAGCCAAAGTGATGGAGATTCAGGCCTACTTTTTTTTCTATTTGGTGAAGGGTCTCAGGTCTAATTCCCAGATCCTTGATCCATTTTGAGTTGAGTTTTATGCAGGGTGAGAGATAGGGGTTTATTTTCATTTTACCGCATATGGATTTCCAGTTTTCCCGGCACCATTTGTTGAAGAGGCTATCTTTTCTCCATTGTAGGCTTTTGGTACCCTTGTCTAGTATGAGGTTACTGTTATGTGGGTATGTCTCCGTGTCTTCTATCCTGTACCATTGATCTACCTGTCTGTTTTGGTGCCAGTACCATGCCGTTTTTGTTACTATTGCCCTGTAGTAGAATTTAAGGTCTGGTATAGTGATACCTCCTGCATTCGCTTGTTGATGGATGGAATGTTTTATATATGTCTGTTAAGTCTAGGTTATTGATTGTGTTATTGAGTTCTATGGTTTCTTTGCTTAGTTTTTGTTTGGAAGATCTATCCAGTGGTGACAGCAGTGTGTTAAGGTCACCCAGAATTATTGTGTTGTGGTCTATTTCATTCCTGGATTTGAGAAGGATTTGTTTGATGTACATGGATGCACTGTTGTTTGGGGCACAAATATTTATGATTGTTATGTCTTCCTGGTTTATGTTTTTTTTAAGCAGTATGAAATGTCCTTCTTTATCCCTTTTGACTAAGTTTGGCTTGAAGTCCACTTTATCTGAAATAAGGATGGAAACTCCCGTTCTTTTACTGAGTCCATGTGCGTGGTAGTTTTTTTCCCATCCTTTCACCTTTAGTCTGTGGATGTCTTTTTCTATGAGATGAGTCTCTTGCAGGCAGCATATTGTTGGGTCTTTCTTTTTAATCCATTCTGCCAGTCTATGTCTTTTGATTGATGAGTTTAAGCCATTAACATTCAGGGTTATTATTGAGATATGATTTGTATTCCCAGACATTTGGGCTTATTTTTGGTTTTCAACTTGGCTTGGTTTCTCCTTTGGAGAAATCTCCTTGGATTTTTCTTTAAGGTAGTTCCTCCCTTTGCTGACCTACATTGTTGTTTTTCATTTCCTCCTCATGGAATATTTTTGTTGAGAACATTCTGTAGCGCAGGCTTTCTATTTGTAAATTCTTTTAGCTTTTGTTTATCATAGAAGGATTTTATTTCATCTTCAAATCTGAAGGTTAGTTTTGCTGGGTATAGGATTCTTGGTTGGCAACCATGTTCTTTCAGAGCTTGAAATGTGTTATTCTAGGCCCTTCTAACTTTTAGAGTCTGGGTTGAGTAATCTGCTGGTATCCGTATTGATTTCCCCCATATGTAATCTGATGCTTTTCTCTCATGGTCTTCAAAATATTTTGTATGTTAGGCATTTTCATTATAATGTGCCTTGGTGTGGATCTGTTGTGATTTTGTGCATTTGGTGTTCTGTAAGTCTCTTATATTTGATTTTTCATTTCATTCTTCAGGCTTGGAAAATTTTCTGATATTATTTCATTGAATAGTTTGCTCATTCCTTTGGTTTGTATCTCTGTGCCTTCCTCAATCCCAATAATCCTGAAATTTGGTCTTTTCATGATGTCCCATAGTTCTTGGAGATTCTGTTCCTGATTTCTTACCATCTTCTCTGTTTGGGCAACTTCATTTTCAAGATTAAATATTTTGTCTTCATTGTCTGAGTTTCTGTCTTCCAAGTGGTCTAATCTGTTGGTGATACTTTTCATTGAGTTTTTAATTTGGTTTATGTTTCCTTCATTTCAAGGATTTCTGTTTTTTTTTTTAGAATCTCTATCTCTTGTTGAAATGATCTTTTGCTTCCTGCAGTTGCTCTTTCAACTACTTATTGGTATGATCATTCATTGCCTGCATTTGCTCTCTTATCTCATCCTTTGCTTCATGAATCATCTTACTCATGTATAATCTGAAGTCCTTTTTTTAAAATTTATTTTTATTGTAAACAAATGGGATATATCTTGTATATGGAGTAGAGGCATACCATTTGTGTAATCATACATTTACCTAGGGTAATAGTTTTTGACTCATTCTGTTATTTTTTCCCCCTCCCCCCCACTCCTCCCACCTCTCTTTTCCCTCTATACAGTCCCTCCTTCCTCCTGAAGTCCTTTTCTGACATTTCTTCTACCACCATGTTACTGGATTCTATTAATATAGAGTCTAGATTTGTTTGGATCATTTTCTTCCTTTGTTTTTTCATGTTGTTCATGTATCTTCCCCTCTAGCAGTGCAGATCTGGGGTATTGCAGTTGCCCCCCTATAGGCTTATAGTGACCCTATCGGTTTCCAAAACCTTTTCTTTAAGGAAGAGATCAATATTAGCAGTGCCCATTTCAGACAGAATGCCACCCTAGACCAAATAGCCCCTATGAGGACATTAACAATATTGTCATAATAAACAGAATGAGTTCAATTATTATCTTCAGTATAACAAATAGATTTGCAATAAGGTCTGCAGTTTCTAATGGAGGACAAAGAGGATGCGGAGGGATGTAGGATGTAGCTGTTAATGGGATAAGAAAAGAATATATAGAAGTTCTAGATAATAGAAAGAGTGAGAGTGTAATCAAAAGAAGTTGGTTGTTAGCATGCAAAAAGGGAGAAAGAGACTCTGAGGGAACAGGTAAACAAAAGGTAAAGAGAGCAAGAAAAGTAAAGAAATAAAAACTTAAAATTTTTCAATAAGGATAAAAGAAAATCTACACTATAACAGTCACATAGTATTCAAAACTCCCAGTCTTCAGTAGCCTGATGCATGAGAGGTACCTGACAATGAGTTTCAAATCTCCAGCAGGCATCTCAGGATGGGACTTGCCCCACCTAAAGATGGGAAATACAGCCTTCAGGATTATCCAAGATGGCAGTTCTGGTTTCCAAATGGGTTGGCAAATGGGGAACTGCAGCTCAGGGTGTGGGCATGGTTGACTGGAGGTCCTGGAGGTGGGGTGCGCTTGGTCAGGCAGGGGTCCTGGAGGTGGGATGTGGTTGGTCTGGTTGCAGGATCCTGGGGGCGGGGAGCAGTCAGTTGATGTGAGGGCCCCAGAGGCAGGGAGTGATGGGTCAGGCTGAGGGATCCTGGAGACAGGGCTCAGTCAGTCCAGCCAGGGGTCCTACAGGGCCTGGTTGTTGTCTCTAAATGGCGGCAGCCATGTGTAACCAACACATGTAACCAGGTACTGTGACTGTGAGCTTCCAGGCAACAGCAGGCATCTGGCACTCCACTGGCAGCCTGTGGTCAGTTTGCTGACCACTGTCGGATGATCAGAGGTGAATGTTGGGTGGTGGGTGAAGGATAGGTGAGGCAGGTGATGGACAGGCAAGAGGCAGGCAAATGGCGGATGATAGGTGCCTGACAGTGAGCAATCTGCACTCAAAAATGTGTCGAACTGGGGAGATAACTCAGTTGGTATAGAGTGCTTGCCTTGCAAGCACAAAGCCCTGGGTTCGATCCCCAGCACCACACACACACACACAAAAAAGGTGTCGATATGCTGGCAGACTTCAGGAGATCCCAGTAGACAAATGGGGTAATCAGCAGGGGATCAATAAGCAGCAAAAACTGCCTCACCAAGAAACAGATATCCTTTGCTTGAGACCCGAGTTACAGAGCAACAGGGAAGGAAGCCTCCCTCTAGTCCGCCATCTTGGATCTCCTTCTAGGCTACATTTATTTCTATTTCTTTCCTCTCTCTCTCTCTCTCTCTCTCTCTCTCTCTCTCTCTCTCTCTCTCTCTCTGTCTCTCTCCCCGCCCCCCTTCACTGTGATTGATTGAATCCAGGGGTGCTTTATCACTGAACTACATCCCCAGCCCTCTTTATTTATTTATTTATTTTTGAGACAGGGCCTCACTAAATTGCTTAGGGTCTGCTAAGTTGCTAAGACTGGCTTTGAACTTGCCTCAGCCTCTTGAGTTGCTGGGATTACAGGTGTGACCCATCATGGTCCATCCTTCTCTTTCTTTTTAAGAAAAAGGAATTTCTGAGCTTCTTATGAAATATGAATGACATATATTGCCTGTAGTTCCTTCTCTCTTTTTTAAAAATTTTGGTACCAGGGATTGAGCCCTAACGGGGGCGGAGGGAGGGGCATTAAGGACTGAGCCACATCCCCAGCACTTTTTGTATTTTATTTTGACACAGGTCACCCTGGCCACCTTACTGTTGTCTCCACTGCTATCACGATCACTTCCTTTTTTTTATTTAATTTTTTTTAAAAATCATTTTTATTTTTACATTCTGCATTTTGATTCATTGTACACAAATGGGGTACCATTTCTATGGTTGTGCACAATATAGATTCACACCATTACAATCACTTCTTTTAAATAATGAGACAATCCTATGGCAATAGGTGACTTCCAAATGGCCTCAGAATGAACCCACTTTGGGAGGGAGTGTCTTCCCACGTCAGATACCTAAGCTGGTTGGGTTTTTCTCTACTACTTATGAGAGGGAAAGGGTAACTGATGCCCCTTTTGTTTAAACCCAAGTTGTTCTGTTTTGCATGTTGATTAAGAAGCGGCTAAGAAGCCATAAGTGTTAGTGACACCACAGAAGCCTCTCTAGCGTGAGGAGATCTGGCCAGCAGCACCTTGACAAAAGTAAATAAAAAGTGGAAGTTAAGTTAGTAAATCAGTGTCAACACCGGGAGATATCTTAAGTATTAGCAAGCACAATCCTCTCATTTCCTGGTTACTGAGACTGTGGCTTTGTTATAGGCTGAATTACGTCCCTCGGCACATATGCTGAGGTCCTAACCCTCACTATCTCAGAATGTTTTGAGATAGGGCCTTTAAATTGGGAATAAAGATTAAGTGAGATCATTAGGGTGAGCCCTCCTCCAACCTGACAGATCTTATAAAAAGAGGAGAGTAGGGCACGAACGTACAGCAGAAAGGCTGTGTGAGGACAGAGGAGAGCACAGCTATAGACAAGTGAAGGACAGAGACATCAGGAGAAACCCACCTGCTGGCACCCTGATCTTGGACTTCTAGCCTCCAGGACTGTGGAAAATACATTTTTTTGTTTGTTTGTTTAAGTCTTTAGTCTGGGGTACCCTGTTGTGACAGACTGCTATGATTTGGATGTGGTTTGAGTGTGTTCCCAGAGGTTCATGTGTTGGAAGGCTGGTCCCCAGGGTGTTCATGTGGAATAACCCTGTGTGGCACGGACCCTAGCTCAGAGTAATTAGGTCATGCGGGCATCACCTTTGGAAGAGGTTAGTGTACTTCCTGTGGGATCACCAAGACTGGGCTGTTATAAAACAGCAAGACTGGGCTGGGGAGATAGCTCAGTTGGTAGAGTGCTTGCCTTGTAAGCACAAGGCCCTGGGTTTGATCCCCAGCACAGGGGAAAAAAAAACAAAAAACAGTAAGACTGGTCCCTTCTTGGTCTCTGGCTTCTTTCCTTCCCATGTAATCTCCCCCTCTTCCATACACCCCCTCAGTGATACCACCTGCCATGTTGTCATGTAGCTAGGAGGGACCTCATAGGAAGCCAGATGGATGGGGTTACCTTATCTTGACTTTTAGCCTCCAAAACTGTGAGTTAAACGAACTTCTTTTCTTTATAAAGTACCTAGGCTGGGGCATTCTTTATAGCAAAAGAAAACAGACTAATATACAGACTTAAGAATATACAGACTTAAAGAATAAAAGTGACTTTCCCAGTATTACAGTTCCTAGAAACCATTTCTCCTGGATCTCAGTCCTGTGTTGTCTCATCTAGAGAAGTAATGGTAGATGAATTAGGTGCTGTAATGCCAAGAAACTCCTAGGCGACTCTTGCAATAACCGATAACTCCTTTCCTTTTGTCATGTCTTATCCATTTGTGCTGCTATAACAAAATACCTGAGACTGGGTAATTTATAAAAACAGAAATTTATTTTCTTATAGTACTGGAGGCTGGGAAGTCCATGATCAAGACACCAGCAGGTTTGGTGTCTGGTGAGAGCCTGATCTTCATTTCCAAGACAATATCTCACATGGTAGAAGGGATGGGAAGGCAAGGATTTAGGGTAGTTCCCTCCAGTCTTTTTCTGTGGCACTAATTCATTCCTGAGAATCCTCATGACTTAATCATTTCCCCAAAGAATCCTTACTCTTCATACCACCACAATAGGAATTAAGTTTCAACATGGATCTTGGTGTGTGTTGTGGGGACGCACATTCAAACCATAGCAGTCGCATCTCAGAGATTCAGCAAGTATCTGCTTTCCTCTGTCGCCCTAGAGCCTTCTCTTCACCAAATTTATTCTCTTTAGTATCTTTTGACTCATCTTCTTACCATTATTCCTTCCCCAACCTGGTGAGTAGAATTTCAGTTTCCTCCCTTCTCCCTCTGAATATTGCAGTACCAGGAAAGAGAGGGTGTCTGTTTGGGACGTTTTTCCTGGTGGTGACAGCAGAGTGTGCCTGTCGACTTAGTTTTCTATAATCAGTGGAATAGAGTGGATCATATATATTTATATATAACAATAGCTCCAAAGCAAGCATAAATTACAAATTCTCAAAAGTTTCTATGAGTTACTGAAGTTTTAAAAATCCTGCTAAATTTGGCTTAAAGGTAGCAGCCTATGTGACCTTCCTTTAATATATGATAATGATATTAATATGCTATATGGTATATAATACCCAATCCTCTCAAATAGCTTATTGTTCCTATTTGTGTTCTTCATTATCTGTAATTCATAAGGAATATAGAATTTATAGATTCTAGACTCAAAACATTAAAAATCAGTACTAACAAATTTTCAAAAACATTTTTAATGAAAATATATCTTGATCAGTAACATATCAAAAGTCAGAAAAAAATCACCTCCAAATAAAATTTCATTCAATTCCACAAATATTTTTGTGGAGTACTGTCACTGTGAAAGGAGCAATAGAGAACATGTAAAATATAATCCCTTTATATAAGGAGCATGTAATTTTTATGAGAGACTAGACTCACACCCTAAGATGCAATTTACCTCTTAATAGTGAATCAGAGGAGTCCAATAAATGATACCCATTCAACCAGGGCATTCCCAGCTAATGAAATGCTTCTTTTCACATTAAGATGAAGCTATAGATAAAATACACATATAATTTCTAGTGGATCTCAATGCAAAAAGACGTCCATCTCCATTCCAATCCCCAGTAAAATGCTGGATGATTTGAACAGGTAACTGACTGACCACAGATAATTTGTAAGCACTTTGAAAAGATCGGTGATCACCAAGAGGCCATATGGAAGAACCCAAGACAAATCACATCAAATGCACCTCATTTTAAAAATAAGACTCTAAATAGTTAGATTTGTACATGTGCTAGAGTCGACTTTGTATGAAAAATTTTATTTGTTTCCCATGATACCCTTTTGGGAAAGATGGCTAAATATAAATTAGATGGTGAATGAGGTTTTTTCTTTTTCTGCAAAGTAAACCATTCCAAAATTAATGGCTTAAACTATCAGTCATTTATTTGGCCCTGATTCTATGGATCAGTGATTTGGGCTGTGCAATGCTGGGCTTACTGGAGTTACTAGTGTGGCTAATATTAGTTGGCAGATTAGGGCTGTTGGTCTGGGGAGTGTCAGCTTGGACTGCATATCTTTGCTCTACGGAAGGTCATCCTAGCTCAAGCTGTGGGAGTCTCAGAAGAGCAAGACAGCCCAGAAGTATTATGTATATGTAAAAGTCTATGCTTGTGATATGTCTATGATGTGGCCAATGTTCTGATGGCCAAGGAAAGTCACATAGTCATGCCTAGAGTCATGGAAGAGGAGACTACCTGCAGATATTGAAGCAGGGAGGTAGGATTCAATGGGGGCCTTAGTTATAACAATTTACCATAGGTGGTATTGAGTGGATGTCTACCTAACTGAACGATTCCCAAAGAGGAGGGCAACCAGATACTCTACCTTCATCCTGTCCCACTCTACATTGTTTTTCTCCATGATTTGGACCAAGGAAATAAAACACCATTGCTATGTTGATAGAACTAGGATGAATAAAATCGATCATACAGATGACTTTGGCAATTTGCATGACTTCACCCAAACCCATAAGGTCTAATTTATCAGTGTTAAATAGCAAGTCCTAAATTTATGCTACTAGAAAACAAATTATGGTAAGACAGAACTGAAAGTTATTAAAAACACTAAGTGGAATTTCCATCGAGACCAAATTTATGAGTCTGAAGTGATCAAAATGAATTAACAAAAATTAAGTTTAAGGTCATGAACAGTAACAAGTTCTGGTTGCCCAGAACAAAATATTCTCAGTGTGTTGTGGCTATTTTCAGGTGAAAACTTGTAAAAGGATATGAAACTAGAGAATCTCGAAGGTGATTAGAATAGTAAGAGAGCTCAAATAGAAGAGTTGGAATACTTGCTCTTGAGAAAAGAGGAGGAGACTTGGTCTGTCAGCATTAATTTGAAGAGATTTTGTGTAGAGAACTCCAGAGAGTAAATAGGACAGTGGAAAAAAGTCATCTGTAGATAGGTTTTAGCTTTTAACAACTCGTGTTGTCCAGCAAGGAATGGACACCTTATGAGTTAATAATCTCTCCTTTCAAGTCCAAGAGGATTCTGGGTGACCATCCAAGAGGCAGTGGAGAGATTCTTGACAAATATGAGATTCAATGATGCCAACTATATCTTCACTTCTTAAGTGACATTTTCCTTTATTACCATCTTTATTACTGCAGCATTCTTTAAACGTTATGAATATGGTCATGACTTTTAATTTTGGTTAATGAAACAAAATGTGCAAAAGAAAATTCCCCTTCCTGTTGCTAACTATAAGTCCTCTGCTGAAATGACAATAATTATCACATATTATTTGTACAGATGAGTGGGATTCACTGTGATGTTTCTATATGTGTGTACATTGAGTATTAATCGTGTCCAATTACAGGACTCTTCTACTGTCAAACCCCTATCCCTCTCCCCCAGCAGACTTTCCAGTGCTTGAGTCCCTCTTATTAATTTCCTTCTGTCTCCCCTCACCCTTCCACATCTCTAGTGTCCACTATTCCATTCCACACTTCCACCAGGTTGATTTATTGGTTTCCTTCAATGAGTGATGGTATGTGGCATTTCTCTTTCAGCATCTGGCTTGTTTCACTGAACATAATGTTTTCCAGTTGCATGCACATTACTGTAGATGACAGGATTTCTTTCGCTTTTATGACTGAGTAGTATTCCATTGCATAAATTATTCCTTTCATCTGCTGAAGGGCGTCTGGGTCAATTCCATATTTCAATTATTGTGAATAGTGCTGCAATAAAGATAGAGGTGCAAGATTTCACTTCCTTTGGGTATATATCCAGTAGTGAAATTTCCGTCATATGATTGTTCTATTTTCATTGTGTTGAGAAATCTCCGTACTTTTCTAGAATGCTGTACTAGTTTACTTTCCTACTAGTGGTGTGTAAGAGTTCACTTTTCTTTGCATACTTGCCAGCATTTATTTCTTCTTTCTCTCTCACCTTCTCCCTCCCCCACCCCTTTCATACCAGGGAATAAACCCAGGTTACACTGGGCTACATCTCCAGACTTGTGATTTTTTTGTTTTGAGATAGGGTCTTGCTAACCCGGGGCTGACCTTGAACTTGTGATCCTCTGGAATGAGATGATATCTCATTGTAGTTTCTACTTGAATTTCTCTGATGATTAGTCCAATGGAATATTTTTTCATGTGGTTGTTGGCCATGTTTAGGTCTTCTTATCAGAGGTGTCTGTTTAGCGACAATCTCTTCAATAAATGGTGCTGGTAATGTTGGATAGGCATATGCAGAGAAATGAAACTAGACCCCCTTTCTCTCACCATACACAAAGATCAACTCAGAATGGATCAAAGACCTGAACCTTAAACCAGAAACTATGAGATTACTACGAGAAAACAGGTGGAACACTTCAAGACACTGATGTTGGAAATGGTTTTTTAGACAGGACTCCAAAGGTACAGGTGACAAAAGCAAAAACAGACAAATGGGGTTACATGACACCAAGAAGCTTTTGCACAAAGAAGCTTTTTGCACAGAAACAATCAACTGGACTCAGACCACCTTCAGAATGGGAGAAAATATTTGTAAATGGTACTTATTTTTTTTCTTTCAGCCATTTATTTTTATTTCAGTTTGTGTTCAATGCAAATCAATTCCATAACATGAGAAGTTACTGTGAATCAAAGCATAAATACACAAACGCAGTACACAATTCAAATTGATGTACATCATTCAGGTATGATGCAAAGGGGTGTGTTCATTCACGTACGCAGTAGCTTTAGATCTGTTTGATCTGGCTGTTCCCGTGTAGGTTTCTAAAGATGAGAAAAAATTGATTTGGACTGACTATCAAGACTACCATGGCTGTATTAGATACTGGAACATGTAAGCATCAGTGTGTGATCGTGCGAACAAGAGATTTCAGGGAGTGTCTATTTTTTAAAAGGTTTCTGTGTATCAAGGCAGTTGTAAAAGATTTAGAGGATCAAAATGGCTTTTAGGCTTAGGATCAGGGTCTAGCTACCTGAAAATATTGACTGATCACAGAAAGTGTTCAAAATGTGGCCATTCTGATCCATTGTTTTAAAAAAAAGTATTTATGGAAAAAGTATAAAAAAGTTTTCATGAATTTAATATGCAAACTAGCTTCCAGTCTTCACTTCCAAATGCTTGATTTATAGTTTTGGCTTCTTCACATAGTTACCTTTCTAATTTCAAGATTTACCATTTTACCTGACCAATTTTAAATTGTGAAAAGTATTCAACAAATGCAGAAATAGGGGCTGGGAAGATAGCTCAGTCGGTAGAGTGCTTGCCTTGCAAGCACAAGGCCCTGGGTTCGATCCCCAGCACCCCAAAAAAAACAACAAAAAAAATAACAACAAAAACAAATGCAGAAATAAAAAGCAGCATTTTGAAATTGTTGAGGTCAATGCAGTTTTATTCTTTGGAATCAGTTTAGCTAAAGGAATCTGGCATTCTTATTGAATGAAAACAGGAGATGGGAGATGCCTCCCATTTGACTTTGGGAGGATAAGCAAGGTTTACTTAAGATGCCCAGATTTGGGGTGGATTCCATTCATTGCCCTAGCACATGTCAATTCGCACATAAAAGTTTAAACATAATGTCAAATCCAAAAACCACAGGGGAAACAGTTCAGTTCCCAAGGGAACAGAAATAGCTTAACAATGTGAAACTTTATCTAGAATATATCAGCATTAAATTAGTACTGCTGAAACAATACATTGATGATTTATAGTAACATCTAGAAGTTCCTTCTAATGTACATATAAATAGAATCATGGAAGCTTTTTATATTACCTGTTTTATGGCCTTATAGATTTCATGAACCAAATGAAAACTGAAATCTCCATTCCACATTCCATGTTTTTTTATCTCTAGATAAAGTCTCTTCTTGTTTTCAAGGTAGAGTTTTTAAGTGTCCATATTTATTATGTCTCATCCAAGGAAATCATGTCTCAATTTTGGAGGTTATCTCTTTTTATCTTATACAGCAGATTTAATATTGGCATTCATCACCTATGAAACCTATGAAACCCTTCCATCTCCCTCAAACCAATCAATTAGGAATTCTCAATGTTTTCTGTGCCATGGGTAGATTTGATGGAGACCTGCTTCTTTCTTGACACATTGGACTTCCAGTAGCCATTTGGATTGGGTTTAGAAGATGGGGATGTAGAGACGTTTCTTGGCCTGAGTCTCTAACAGTAGAAATGTAGAAGAGACACTGAGACTACAAGGAGACTGGCTGTTGTTTGCTGGGCGCTGCCACCTGCCTTGGGTGTGGCATGAGTTGAACTGGGGGCAGCAGAGGTGCTCTGTGAGGAGTTACTTGAAAGTGTCGCAGCTGTTTGGTTTGAATAAATCTGTGTGGGTAGGAGCAGTGCCAGAAGCAGCAGCCCCAGCCCCAGCCCCAGCCTGGCCACCATTGCTCTGCCCATGTCCGCTCTGACGGTGCGCTGGTTGGACTGTGTGCTGGATGCTAGATGCATGGAGATAGGATGGCTCTGGAAGGGCGCAGGTAAGGTCTGCAATTGGTACTTCTGACAATGGTTTGACGTCCAGAATATATAAGGAACTCAAAAAGATGAACACACACACACCACACACAAATCAAACAACCTAATTTTAAAATGGGCTAAAAACTCTTCTTTGCCACTTATGATCTTGGAAGGAACCCTTCGAATCTTCTAGCTCAGCCTTCAGATATAAGGGAGCTACAGCCCAGAGCAATAGAGAGACTTGCCCGAGGGTCCATGCACCCCCGCAGGCAGACAAGCCAGAACAAGGAGAATGGCGAGTCGTGGGGAAAGTTCAGCCTTGAGATTGCTAACTGCTTGGTTTGTACCCTGGATATAGCTCTGTTAGTCACTTTTAGTTCTCTTTTCTCAAAAACGATGATGAGGCTTATTGTTTTAGTCAGCTTTGCATCTCTGTGACCAAAATAACTGACAAGAACAACTTAGAGGAGGGAAAGTTTATTTGGGGCTCATGGTTTCAGAGGTCTCAGTCCACAGACAGTGAACTCCATTCCTCTGGGCCCAGGGTGAGGCAAAATTCTTGGGGCGATGGCCATGGGAGGAAAGGGGCTCACTGCTGTCAGCCAGGAAGCAGAGAAAGAGGGGAAGGGGATGCAAGGAAGATGCACCCTTCTAGGTTACACCCCCTGCATCTCCTCCAGTCACATCCCATCTACTTCAAACTAGGATGGGCCAATTAGGTTCCAGCTCTTGTAATCTAATCATTTCACCTCTGAATAATCCTTACATTAGCAGGAGCTCTGGGGGGACATCTCATATCCAAACCATAATACTTACCTTAAGTTGGGTTGTGATTAGTTTATTTGAAGTGCCTAATATGCACTAGCTGTCAAATAAATGTGGATTCTCCTCTCTTGGTCCGTGCCTGGGACATCATGTTGGCCTACATGATATAGCTTTGTTTTCCATAAGACAGGAGTATGAGTTTTCTCTGAAAGTCCCAGAATAACAGGTCATATGTCTTCAGAGGACATTGCTGGCTTATGCACATCATCCCAGCATAATTATTGAGAGCATCCCATTTCAGTCTCAAAAGTCTCTGGGCTTAAGGAAATCATAGGGTTTGCTTAAGAATGCAAGTTCTGCCTAGAACTTTCTCAGAGTCTTCCTGAGGGCATCTTTCAGTTCCTTGTTCCTCATACTATAGATCAATGGGTTTAAAATAGGGGTGATAAAAGTGTAGACCACAGACACCACCCGGCCCATCTCAGGAGAGTAACTGGAATGTGGGGACAAATATATAAAGCTGGTGCAGCCATACTGCAGGAGGACCACCAGGATGTGAGAGGAGCAGGTGGAGAAGGCTCGGCGGCGCCCTTCCGTGGACTGGATCCGTAAAATAGCTGCCACGATGAGGACGTAGGAGGTGGAGATCAGCGAGAGCGGGATGCTCAGGACCATGAAGCTGACGACGTACAGGGCAGTCTGGTGAACACGGGTGTCGGCACAAGCCAGGCGCATGACTGCGGGCATGTCGCAGTAGAAGTGGTAGATCTCACTGTTGTGGCAGAATGGGAGACGGAAGATTAAAATGGTCAGTGGCAGAGACAGCAGGAATCCCAGCACCAGGGACCCTGCCAGCAGCTCCACACACAGGGGCCAGCTCATGATGAGGGTGTACCTCAGGGGGTGGCAGATCGCTATAAACCGATCATAAGCCATGACTGCAAGTAGGACACAGTCCGCTCCACCCAAGAAGACGAAGAAAAACATCTGAGCGCCACAACCAGTGATGGAAATGGGCGTTTTGCCCATGGAAAGAAGGCTTGCCAAAGCCAGCGGGGCGATGGAAGATGTGTAGAGGATTTCCAGGACGGCCAAGTTAGCCAGGAAGAAGTACATGGGGGTGTGGAGGGAGCGGTGGATCTGGACAATGACGGCAATTGTGGCATTTCCACCGAGGCTGGTCAGGTACATCACTAAGAAGGCCATGAAGATCACCCTCTGGATCTTGGGGTCAGGTGAGAATGGGCGAAAGAAGAATCCTATCTCTGCAGTTTGATTTATCCCTTCCATGGGTGGTGTGCTGAGCCGACCTAAGGAAAGATGGCCCGAGTGTCCAGGCGTCCCTCATTACGTAGGTTCCTCAGCTCCTCTGTGTCCCAGCACTCGGGTGGCTTGGTGATGGCACGCAAACCTTCGTGTTAGAGAAGGTCATTTAACATGATGATCTGCGCATCTGCCACCTCTTCATCTTTCCTCTGCACTCCCTGCCAAGTCCTACAGATTGAAAAGTCCTTCATTATCATTATCAAAATTTTTCTACATTACCTCATACTTCAGAAATCCTCTAGAATTTCTAAGTCGGGTGAAAGGTGACCACTCTTTCATCTATTTATAAGCTAGTCATTATTATTAAAAGATAGTTTAGAGGGGCTGGGGTTGGAGCTCAGGGGTAGAGTGCTTGCCTTGCATGTGTGAGGTACTGGGTTCGATCCTCAGCACCACATAAAAATAAAAATAAAAAAAGATGGTTTATAAAAATCATCTTGACTTTAGATGCATCTGCATAGCCTGACTGACCCATGTGGTATAAAATTTGGACTCACCTGAAGAGCAGAATAAAATCTTAATTTCAGGATTTTGATTGTGGGATAAACAGAGAAAGAAGATCAGTGTTATAATTGTAATTCACAGGCAGAAACTCCGCCCGGAGCATAGGTATCTGTGATTTCTGGAGATGTTCATATGGCTGTAGCAGAACCAGGGAGGATCTGTTGATACCTATTCAAAGAACACATTCCAATATCAGATACATTCAGACAAAAACCATTTTTCCTTACAAGGCATTCTTGAATAACTTTTCATACACACGTAAAGTGACTCTCCTGGGTACTATTTGGAAGAAACTCCTGTGAACATTTTTTTGGCAGTGGTATCTAGATAAAAGGAGACCCAAAGCTGGAACCCTTTACTGCTAATATGCTAAATCATAGGGAGTTTTTTCCTGAAGGACAACAGTGGCAGCACACAGGGAATTTCACATGGTTCAACATGAGACATTCAGAGTGAACTGAATGTATCATGTGAAACATTCAGACATTCAGTAACAAGTTACCACACTCCTACAGCAACAATGATGGTGATTTTTATTGCACACTTACTAAGATTGGTACAATGGGCCCATCATTTATAGACACGATCTCACTTAGAGTGGCCCTTCAGTCCTACAAAACAGGTACCTCCATTATTCACATTTTTTTCAGATTAAGCAATTGAGGTTTTAATATTTAATGACAGAGGAATTAACTCCTGTTAATTCCTATGTCCATCTGGAATCAAGTCTGTTTTTTCTTTTTATAAAATTATTTTTAAAATCAGTACATTATAGTTACACGTAAGAGTGGGATTAAATGTGACGCCTCCACACGTGCACACAGCACAATTTGGTCCCTCTTTCTCCTCCCCTCCTGCCTTTCCCTTCCTCTACTCTACTGGTCTCCCTCCTGTTGTTATGAGATCCACCTTCCTCTTCTTCTCTTTTTTTTTTTCTCTCTCTCTAATCAAGTCTTTCTATCACTAAAATAAACTGTCTCACTGAGCAATGTACCATGTGCAAGTCTGAATGATGCAAGTCCCAGGGAGAGAAAGGCCTTCAATTCTAGTTGTCCTTTATGGACCCAAAGTGGTGTGTCACCAATACTATGGACCCAAAGTGGTGTGTCACCAATAACCCTGGGATCATTATGAAGTCACCCCAGTTTGTAATCTCTATCTTTCCATTTTGTTCCTTTTTCTTCCTCTCTCACCACCTACTCCATCAACAATACTTATTTTAATAAATGCCTTTTACAAAGCTTATTAAGGTCCCAATTTATATAAGGCACAGCTCTTCTTTCTGGGAAAAGAGGGAGAAATGTGGAAAATCAGAAGGCTCAGACTTGAATGAGAGATACGGTAATAAATAAAGTTGAATTTAGTTAAGGGCTGCCACAAAACCAAGAGGAGCTAGGAGAACGCCGGTATATCTCCTTTTTGCAATAATGCCTTTTGAAAATTGCATATCGTTATGATTATTTTTTACTGCATAAAGCTTTCCAGGTGAAGGAAATTTCTGGACCTTCCTTTTATAGAAGAAGTAGATATTTTTAAATTTTCAATACCTATCAATTTGACATTTGAAATGATGGTTACTTTTTAAAAAGCTGAAGACTCCTGGAAATCACATCTCTATTTGAGAGCTGGTTAATACGGAGATCAGTTTATCTGATTCAGAATGTGATTCTCTGACCTTTCTGAATAGACTTTTCTCTGCCTCGCATCAGTTTGAAGATCAGGTTCAAAGAGGGTTTCACAGTATTTATTCTTGAATTTCCCTTGAGTTCTCTGAGATCAAACACTGGTCCTAGGTAGGAGCTGGACTTTGACTCTTAATCCAAAAAGTTCCAACTTAGTCTCTGTTCCCCTGCCTACCCCAAACCTTGGCCTAATTACAAACAGAGGATTTTTCTAATATGATATCTGAAGTCTGGGAGTAAATTCTTACCTTTGGATGGGCCCATATGGACTTCAAGCCATTACAGATTTACCTGGATCCTTTGCTGAATGCAGGACTCCAGGGACCTGCGTCAGGGTCCTACTGTCCTTAGGAGATCTCCAGGCTGGCATGTTGTTCACTGTTAGATCACACATCTCGCTGATTCAGGGTACTATGTTGAAATGCTCTTTAAACCAGACCTGATTCCTACAAGATCAATTCTTGGACTGAGGGCATGTTACATTCCACCCTTTTCTTCTTTGTACAAAGTGACAAGCAGGTTTTACTTTAATCATTGCTCTGTAGCTTGGAACTTAACCTTTGAAGTTGCACTGCTATTCAGACTTAAAATTATCATTGAAGAGTGACATTTGTAACTAACCCGAATAATGAGTCATTGTTGGTCCCCTGAGATGAATGAGCTCTGTTTGGGAAACATAAATCAACAAGATTAAATGTAGTATACCTGAGAATTAAAATTGCATCAGGATTATTCCATTGGTACATCTTCCCTAGGGGCTGTATTTTAGTAAGTTGTTCATGTTTTAATGATGAGGTCAGCTGGGGAAAAGAAAAATTATTGTTTTCATTTGACTTATCTAGAAATGATTTTTAAAAAGGAAATTTTAATAATTTAAATAATGTAGCATTATTTTATTTTTGTCACACCCACAGTTTCTCTTACTCTTTGCTTCTGGGAAATAATTTCCTCCTAATTTTATTCCTGTCCCTCTGATAGTCTTTCTTAGTCTACTTTGCTGACTTGTTCTACTTCCCTAATTTCTACCCAAGCTGGGTCTTGGTCCCCAGTCCTCTTGTCTAATTACATATCTTTGTAGGTGATGCAACTTAGTTTTTTTTTTTTTTTGGCTTAAAATATCAGTATTATCTGTGTCTTCTGCCATTCTAACCTCATCCAAGACTCCAGCTTGTATGTGAACTTGCCCGTTTGACATCTCTACTTGGGTTACTAACATATCTCCCATTTAACATGCTGAAGTAGAATTTTTAATCCATTATCCCCTTGGGAGTCAGGTGTTGGGCCATTCAAATCCCAACAGTAATCTCCAAATACTAGTTGAGATCAACTAGTTGAAATCAATGAATACTGATGCTTCATTCAATTTCATACAATTTCCTTTAAAAGATTTGGAGAGGCAGTTTTTCTTTCAGTGTTTCTTAGAGACATGATAGATCATCCTAATCATCTCCTTCTCCTGCTCCTTTTCTTTCTTCTAAGTCATTCATGAAATAATAAAATTAGAAGGAATTTTAGAGGTCATCTAGTGCCTGCCACCTTGGCTATTTAATTTTAAAAGACTTTCAAGATTATTAAGGATTTATTAGGATTTTCAAAGTAATTCTATTATTCCAAAAGCCCCAACAGTCATACATTTCCTTGAGATAAGTTTATACATACAATCCTTATTATATTTGCTTGTGTGTTTAAAAGATTCTATTAGGAAGACTAATTTTTTTTTTTTTTTTTTTTTTTTTTAGTCTTCACAATCTTTGAACATAGTTGTTTATTGATTCAAAAATTGCCTTTAATTGTAATATTCCCAGTACCTTAAAAACATTTTCTATTTTGTTGTAGTAGAATCTTTGAGAACAAATTTTCCCCTTAATATTTTTTTTTTTTTTTTATAAAATTGTAAACAAATGGGATACATGTTGTTTCTCTGTCTGTACATGGCGTAAAGGCATACCATTTGTGTAATCATAAATCTACATAGGGTAATGTTGTTTGATTCATTCTGCCATTTTTTCCCTTCCCCCCCTCCCCTCCCACCCTTCCCCTCCATCTATACAGTCCTTCCTTCCTCCATACCTGCCCCCCTCCCTAAACCCAACTCCAACCCCAACACTAACCCTTCCCACCCCCCATTATGTGTCATCATCCACTTATTAGCGATATCATTCTTCCTTTGGTTTTTTGAGATTGGCTTATCTCACTTAGCATGATATTCTCCAGTTTCATCCATTTGCCTGCAAATGCCATAATTTTATCGTTCTTTATGGCTGAGTAATATTCCATTGTATATATATACCACATTTTCTTTATCCATTCATCAACTGAAGGACATCTAGGTTGGTTCCACAATCTGGCTATTGTGAACTAAGCAGCTATGAACATTGATGTGGCTGTATCTCTGTAATATGCTGATTTTAAGTCCTTTGGGTATAGGCCAAGGAGTGGGATAGCTGGGTCAAATGGTGTTTCCATTCCAAGTTTTCTAAGGAATCTCCACACTGCTTTCCAGAGTGGCTGCACTAATTTGCAGCCCCACCAGCAATGTAAGAGTGTACCTTTCTCCCCACATCCTCGCCAACACCTGTTGTTGCTTGTATTCTTGATAATTGCCATTCTAATTGGGGTGAGATGGAATCTTAGGGTGGTTTTGATTTGCATTTCTCTTATTACTAGAGATGTTGAACATTTTTCCATATGTTTGTTGATTGCTTGTATATCTTCTTCTGTGAAGTATCTATTCATTTCGTTAGCCCATTTGTCGATTGGATTATTTACATTCTTGGTGTAGAGTTTTTTGAGTTCTTTATAGATTCTGGAGATTAGCGCTCTATCTGAAGTATGATTGGCAAAGATTTTCTCCCACTCTGTAGGCTCTTTCTTTGCATTGCTGATAGTTTCCTTTGCTGAGAGAAAGCTTTTTAGTTTCAATCTATCCCAGTTATTAATTCTTGCTTTTATTTCTTGTGCTATGGGAGTCCTGTTGAGGAAGTCTGGTCCTAAGCCAACATGTTGAAGCTCTGGACCTACTTTTTCTTCTATAAGATGCAAGGTCTCTGGTCTGATTCCGAGATCCTTAATCCATTTTGAGTTTAGTTTCGTGCATGGTGAGAGATATGGGTTTAGTTTCATTCTGTTGCATATGGATTTCCAATTCTCCCAGCACCATTTGTTGAAGAGGCTATCTTTTCTCCATTGCATACTGTTGGAACCTTTGCCTAGTATGAGAAAATTGTATTTATTTGGGTTTGTGTCCGTGTCCTCTATTCTGTACCATTGATCCACCTTTCTATTTTGGTACCAATACCATGCCGTTTTTGTTACTATTGCTTTGTAGTAGAGTTGAAGATCTGGTATTGCGATACCCCCTGCTTCACTCTTTCTGCCAAGGATTGCTTTAGCTGTTCTGGGTTTTTTATTCTTCCAGATGAATTTCATAATTGCTTGCTCTATTTCTGTAAGGTACATCATTGGGATTTTAATTGGAATTGCATTGAATCTGTATAGCACTTTTGGTAGTATGGCCATTTTGACAATATTAATTCTTCCTATCCAAGAACATGGGAGATCTTTCCATCTTCTAAGGTTTTCTTGAATTTCTTTCTTTAGTGTTCTGTAGTTCTCATTGTAGAGGTCTTTCACCTCTTTTGTGAGATTGATTCCCAAATACTTTATTTTTTTCGAAGCTATTGTGAATGGGGTAGTTTTCCTAATTTCTCTTTCTGAAGATTCATCGCTTATATATAAAAATGCCTTCGATTTATGTGCATTGATCTTATATCCCGCTACTTTACTGAAATCACTTATGAGATCTAAAAGTTTTCTGGTGGAATTTCCTGGTTCCTCTAAGTATACCATCATATCATCAGCAAATAGGGATAGTTTGAGTTCTTCTTTTCCTATTCGTATCCCTTTAATTTCTTTGGTCTGTCTAATTGCTCTGGCTAGAGTTTCAAGGATGATATTGAATAGAAGTGGTGAAAGAGGGCATCCCTGCCTTGTTCCAGTTTTTAGAGGGAATGCTTTCAGTTTTTCACCATTTAGAATGATATTAGCAATGGGTTTAGCGTAGATGGCCTTTACAATGTTAAGGAATGTTCCCACTATCCCTATTTTTTCTAGTGTTTTGAGCATGAAGGGGTGCTGTATTTTATCAAATGCTTTTTCTGCATCTATCGAAATAATCATGTGATTCTTGACTTTAAGTCTATTGATATGGTGAATGACATTTATTGATTTTCTGATGTTGAACCAACCTTGCATCCCTGGGATGAAACCCACTTGATCATGGTGCACTATCTTTTTAATATGATTTTGTATGCGATTTGCTAAAATTTTGTTTAGAATTTTTGCGTCGATGTTCATTAAGGATATTGGTCTGAAATTTTCTTTCCTCGATGTGTCTCTGTCTGGTTTAGGAATCAGGGTAATATTGGCTTCATAGAATGAGTTTGGGAGAGTTCCCTCCTCTTCTATTTTCTGGAATACTTTGAGAAGTATTGGAATGAGTTCTTCTTTAAAAGTTTTGTAGAACTCGGCTGAGAACCCATCTGGTCCTGGACTTTTCTTTGTTGGTAGGCTTTTGATGACTTCTTCTATTTCATTACTTGAAATTGGTCTATTTAAATTGTGTATGTCCTCCTCGTTCAGTTTAGGCAATTCATATGTCTCTAGAAACCTGTTGATCTCTTCGAAATTTTCTATTTTGTTGGAGTATAGGTTTTCAAAATAGTTTCTAATTATGTTTTGTATTTCGGTCGTGTCTGTTGTGATATTTCCTTGTTCATTCCGAATTTTAGTGATTTGGGTTTTCTCTCGTCTTCTCTTTGTTAGTGTGGCTAAAGGTTTATCAATTTTGTTTATTTTTTCGAAGAACCAACTATTTATTTTGTCAATTTTTTGTATTGTTTCTTTCGTTTCAATTTCGTTGATTTCAGCTCTCAGTTTAACTATTTCCTGTCTTCTACTACTTTTGGTGTTATTCTGTTCTTCTTTTTCTAGGGCTTTGAGCTGTAGTGTTAGGTCATTTATTTTTTGAGTTTTACTTCTTTTATTAAATGCACTCCATGAAATAAATCTTCCTCTAAGTACCGCTTTCATAGTGTCCCAGAGATTTTGATATGTTGTTTCTTTGTTCTCGTTTACCTCTAAGAATTTTTTAATTTCCTTCCTAATATCTTCTGTTATCCATTCATCATATAGTAGCATATTGTTTAATCTCCAGGTGTTGGAGTAGTTTCTGTTTTTTACTCTTTCATTAATTTGTAACTTCAATCCATTATGATCTGATAGAATACAAGGTAGTGTCTCTATCTTCTTGTATTTGCTGACATTAGCTTTGTGGCATAATATATGGTCTATTTTAGAGAAGGATCCATGTGCTGCTGAGAAGAAAGTGTATTCGCTCTTGGTTGGATGGTATATTCTATAAATGTCTGTTAAGTCTAAATTATTGATTGTGTTATTGAGATCTATGGTTTCTTTGTTCAATTTTTGTTTGGAAGATCTGTCCAGTGGTGAAAGAGGCGTGTTAAAATCACCTAGTATTATTGTGTTATGGTCTATTTGGTTTCTAAATTTGAGACGGATTTGTTTAACATACATGGATGAGCCACTGTTTGGGGCATAGATGTTTATGATTGTTATATCTTGCTGATTTATGCTTCCCTTAAGCAGTATGAAATGTCCTTCTTTATCCCTTCTAACTAACATTGGCTTGAAGTCCACATTATCTGAAATGAGGATGGATACTCCAGCTTTTTTGCTGAGCCCATGTGCATGGTATGTTTTTCCCCATCCTTTCACCTTTAGTCTATGGGTATCTCTTTCTATGAGGTGAGTCTCTTGCAGGCAACATATTGTTGGATCTTTCTTTTTAATCCAATCTGCCAGTCTATGTCTTTTGATTGATGAATTCAGGCCATTAACATTCAGGGTTATTATTGAGATATGATTTGTATTCCCAGTCATTTGGTTCATATTTAAAATTTTTGACACATCTTGGTTCCTCCTTTATTTGACAGTTCCTTTAGGGTAATTCCTCCCTTTGCTGATTTGCTTCTTTGTTTTTTATCTCTTCCTCATGAAATATTTTGCTGAGAATGTTCTGTAATGCTGGCTTTCTTTTTGTAAATTCTTTTAGCTTTTGTTTATCGTGGAATGATCTTATTTCATCATCAATTTTGAAGGTAAGTTTTGCTGGGTATAAGATTCTTGGTTGGCATCCATTTTCTTTCAGAGCTTGAAAAATGTTGTTCCAGGCCCTTCTAGCTTTTAGGGTCTGGATTGAAAAATCTGCTGATATCCGTATTGGCTTCCCCCTGAATGTAATTTGGTTCTTTTCTCTCACAGCCTTTAAAATTCTGTCTTTATTTTGTATGTTAGGTATTTTCATTATAATGTGCCTTGGTGTGGGTCTGTTGTAATTTTGTGTATTTGGAGTCCTATAAGCCTCTTGGACTTGATTTTCCATTTCATTCTTCAGATTTGGGAAATTTTCTGATATTATTTCTTCAAATAGATTGTTCATTCCTTTGGTTTGTTTCTCTAAGCCTTCCTCAATCCCAATAATTCTCAAATTGGCCTTTTCATGATATCCCATAGTTCTTGGAGATTCTGTTCATGATTTCTCACCATCTTCTCTGTTTGTTCAACTTTGTTTTTGAGGTTAAATATTTTGTCTTCAATATCTGAAGTTCTGTCTTCCAGCTGTTCTATCCTATTGGTTATGCTTTCTATGGAGTTCTTAATTTGGTTTATTGTTTCCTTCATTTCAAGGATTTCTGTTTGGTTTTTTTTCAATATCTCTAACTCTTTATTGAAATGATCTTTTGCTTCCTGAATTTGCTCTGTTAACTGTCGATTGGTGCGATCGTTCAATGCCTGCATTTGCTCTTTCATCTCATCGTTTGCTTCCCTAATCATTTTAATTATGTACATTCTGAACTCCCTTTCTGTCATTTCTTCTGCCATGCTGTCGTTGGATTTTATTGATGTAACATCTAGATTTGTTTGGGGCATTTTCTTCCCTTGTTTTCTCATATTGTTCAGGGATCAGTGGGTCATTAAGATATTGCAGATTTCCTCTATCAACTTATAATGTCCCTGAAGATTGCTAGTATATCCCCTCTTATCCTTCAGTAGCCTGAAGTCTTGGAGGAGGTTGATAATGCAGAGCTCCACGAAGAAGCTGCCTCTCTAGGTGTGGTAACCCTCAGGTGGCGTATATTCCCTGCTAGTGGGCGGAGGTGCCTCCACTTGTTGACCAATGGTCATCCAATGGGGAAGTAGACTGTGGGCTGAGGCAAGGCCTGTTTGTGCCTATGTCTCTGGCTTTACCGTCCCTGTGGGAAAACCTCCCCCGGCCGGGAAGAGTCACTCGGTGGGGACGTCTCGCTAGTCAGTTGCCCTCCTAGAGGTTCCCCTCAATCTACAACTACCTCCTGGGCTGGGCTGTCTTCTTCTGCAACGATCCCAGGGGCCCGGACCTACGTCCTGGGCCTGGGAGCCTCACCCTTCGCAGGCGAGTCTCCTTAGGCTGCCTCTCCCAGAGAATCTGCCCGCAGCCCTGGAAACTTTGCTCCGCCCCTAGGCGTGTCTCTGTGTGGCTCTTCCAGCAAGAAGCCACCTAGCTCCTGGGACCCTGCTCTGCACCAATCGCCTGGCTATGCAGCCCCTCCCCTGAGCCACCACCTGGAGCCCCGTACAATAGCTCCGAGACCCAGAGACCCGCCACACACCTCCTCCTCCGGACAGCCGCCCGGTTTCCGACGCAGTCACTAGGAATCCAAAAAACTCACTTCGGGTCTCCTCCTCCCGCCAACCACCCGTAGCCCTAGGCAGTCACTCCAAGTCCAAGTGACCGGCCCTGTTTCTCCTCCTCCTCCTTGGGGTAGCCCCCCAGGTGTTCAGGAACGGTGGCTCCGAGACCAGGTGACTCACCACGCTCCTCCTCCAGGCAGGCCACCGGTGTTCAGGAGCGGTTGCTTTTAGTCCAATCAGCTCACCACTCGCCTCCTCCTCTGGCAACCGCCTGTGGTTCTGATGCAGTCACTCCCAGGCTAAGCGTCCCACCGCTCTCCTCCTCCAGGCAGGCCACCAGTGTTCTGGAGCAGCTGCTCCGAGTTCAAACAGCTCGTCACGCAGCTCCTCCTTTGGCAACCGCCCGCAGCTCTGATGCAGCCACTCCCAGGTCAAGCAACACGCCGCGCTCCTCCTCCTCCTCCGGGCAACCTCCCGGCACTCAGGAGCGCTCGCTCTGGGTTCAAACAGTTTACCACGCAGCTCCTCTTCTGGCAACCGCCTGTGGTTCTGATGCAGTCACTCCCAGACCAAGTGTCCCGCCGCGCTCCTCCTCTTCCTCCGGGCAGTCCCCCGGCGCTCAGGAGCGCCCACTCTGAGTTCAAACAGCTCACCACGCAGCTCCTCCTCTGGCAACCGCCCCTGGCTCTGATGCAGTCACTCCTAGACCCAAGCGACCCGCCGGGCCTCTCCTCCTCCTCCGGGCAACCCCCCGGTGTTCGGAAGCGGTCACTCTGGGTCCAAACAGCTTGCCACGCAGCTCCTCCCCAGGCAGCCACCCGGAGCCCCAGCGGCTGCTCGAGTCCAAGCGCTGTGCTGAGCCGCCTCCTCTACGATGATCCCAGTTGTCCGTGTTTACCGCTCCAGCGGGGGGAGGGGCGTCTCGCCGAGCAACTCCACTTCACAAATTCCCCGCGTTCCGGGGCTACCGCCCCATCCGGGACGCCTCCCCAACAGGAGAGACTCACCCGGCAGCTTTGAGTTGGTCCCAAGTCTCTCACTATCTCCTCTTTTGAATCTTGCGTCCTGGAGCAGCGTGAAATGCAGCCGCCCTCTAGTCCGCCATCTTGGCCCGCCAGGAAGACTAATTTTCAAATCATGGGGGTTTGAGGCCATATCTGGATGGCAAAAAACACTTGTCTGAACTCAGACTGACTTAAATTCAAACCTTGTCTCAGTCACTCAGTAGACGTATGCTTTTAAGGTAATTAACCATTTGAATCCTTGGTATCCTGATCTGCAAAATGGGAGGAATAGAACTCTTCTTCCTTCATGGGGCAGTTGTGGAGATTGTGGGAGATGATACATGTGCAGTGTTTATCACAGTATATCACCTTTTGGTAACTTGATCACTATTAATGTGGGGATTCACAGAGAAGTTATGGTCTGAATGGTGCAGAGAATGCTGAGAGCTACTGATCTAATTAAACCTCACTAAGTCTCTTCATTTCCAGTATTTTTGACAGATAGAAATCAACTATACTAGATCTAACCATAGAGAACAAACTAGGGGCATGTAAAGACTTCACAGAGGTAATTCTAGGGAATGATTACCTGCTACACATCAAACCCTTAAGGAAAAATTTTCTAGAAAACTGTGAAGAAAACCATGGGATCTGACTCTGCAACCTCATTTTCTCAGACAGACAAGCAAAAGTGAGATGAGGACATGAAGTGCAGCAATGACCGAGGCTCCCATACTGGGACCCCATTTCTCCCAGCAGATCTACATTGTCCCAAGGGTGTCACTGCAGGACTTAAAAAAGAAATCATATTGTTAGATTTTTCTCTGACCTAGCATTTCAAAAGGGCTCCATAAGGAAGAAAAGTCTGCAGATGAGATCACACTAGTAAAAGGTGTGGCCAGTTTTCAGCTTTCAACTAATAAGTGGGTAAAATACTAGTTACCTACTGTCAGTACTTATCAGTAGAGTGAGTTCATCCCAAAACTGGAAGAAACCCTCTAAAACGAGACAGGGGGCCAAAAACAGAATAAGCATGGGGCCAAAAGAGAACAAAATAAAGACACAGAAATTCACACAGAACTTTCTGTCTATATTTATCTGGAATACACTGGTTGTGCAACTGAATAACCGAATAAATAACAGAATAGAAAACCCATTATGCAGTTCTCCAGTGTAAAGTTTAAGACACTTTTTTTTTTTTTTTTGGTATTAGGGATTGAACCCAGGGGCATGTAACCACTGAGTCACATCCCCAGTCCTTTTTATTTTTTATTTTGAGGCACGGTCTCGCTAAGTTACTTAGGGTCTCTCTAAGTTGCTGCCTCCTGCCTCCGTCTCCTGCCTCAGCCTCCTGAGCTGCTGAGATTATAGGCAAACACCACTGTGCTTGGCAGGGGAAATATTTCTATGGATAGATTTACCCAGGAAAAAGTGAAAAGAGTTTATTATTTGATTTGCTCCTTGGCTAATAACCTCAGACTAAGCAGGATTCTTGGAAGTCAGACATACACACACACACACACACACACACACACACACACGCACACTGGTCCCTGACTTACAATTGTTCAAATTATAATTTCTCAAATTTATTATAGTGCAAAAGCAACACACACTCAATGGAAAATTAAACTGAATTTTGAATTTTGAAGTTTGATGTTTTCCTGGGCAAGATATTTTTATGCAGCATGACACTCTTGTGCTGCTGGGCAGAAACGGTGAGCTTCAATTTTCAGTCAGCCACAATGCCATGAAGGTAAAAAATAGTTATTGTATCCCACCATGTGCTGTATTCAATAAATTACATGAGACATTCAACATACATTATGGAATGGGTTTTGTGTTAGATGATTTTTCCCAGTGTAGGTTAATGTAAGTGTTCTGAGCATGTTTCAGGTTGACTGGGCTAAGCTACCATTTTCAGAAGGTTAGGTGCATTAAATGCATTTCTGATCTATGATATTTTCAATGTATAATGGGCTTATCAGGGTATAACCTCATCACAAGTCAAGGGGCATCTGTGTACACCACTGAGATATTGACTCCTTTTTATCTTTACTCTGTTCTCAGAATGAATGAGAACAGTTTCAACTCATTCACTGGTTTCTTGGCACTTGGTTTCATGTCCATCAAATACTGGTAACAAGCTGTCCCACATCAAAATGGCTTGTTTTCATCTCATTATCATTAGCAAAATCATCTGGAGGCAATTCCTAGCTTTTTTTCTCCCCCCGCAGTGCTGGGGATGGAACCCAGGACCTTATGATTGCAAGGCAAGCACTCTACTGACTAAGCCATATCCCTAGCCCCTAAGGCAACAATTCCTAGTGGTTAAGGCATTAAGTCTATTTTATCAAATTTTCTCTTAAACTTGAAGGCAAGGACATCTTATAGGCTGGGAGAACTTTCTATTGATTATTGTATACTACCAGTAATGTGACCATTTTTCCCTGTTAAGTAAAGTTTTTAGTTTTGCAAAAGTGTTTTTCCCACTCCTGTTTTCCTTTTTACTAATTCCCTATATAAATGTATAAATGCAGGGTGACATCAGCAATCAAATCAATCACTATCAAAATGTCAATGACATTCTTCACAGAAATAGAAAATTCATATGGAAGCACAAAAGACCTGAAAGTAGCCAAAGCAATCCTAAACAGAAAACCAAACCAAACCAACCAGCAAAAACAAAGCTGGAGACGTTCATTATACTATCTGACTTCAAAACATACTACAAAGCTACAACAACTCAAAGGGCATCATACTGGCATAAAACCAGACATATAGACCAGTGGAAGAGAAAAGACTCAGAAATAAATTCTTGTCTTTATGGAGTGATTTTCAACAAAGGCATCAAGGACATGTACTGGAGGAAGGAGAGTCTCTTCAACAAGCTGCTAGGAAAGTGGATATTGATATCCAAATTAATGGATATCAATATTACCATATTAAGGAGAACAAAAACCCTGAAATTATATCAAAGACTAAACTGTAAGAGCCAATACTTTGAAACTCCTATAAGAAAACAGGGAAAAGACTTCAGGACATTGGTCTGAGAGAAGATTTTTTGGTTATGATTTCAAATGCACAGGCAATGAAAAGAAATATAGACAAATGGAAAAATACCAAGCTGAAAAGTTTCTGTACAATGAAGGAAATGATCAACAGAGTGAAGAGATAATCAACAGGATGGGAGAAAAAATTTGCAAACTACTCATCCAAGAAGGTATTAATATCCAGAATATATAAGGAAATCAATCCACCTGCAAAAGCTAATAACCTGATTCAAAAAAATGGGCAAATAAAAAATAGACAAAGATGAACGATTGGCATCAAGTAATCACTAATCATCAGGGAAATGCAAACCAAAACCCAAATGAGATAGAGATCGTCTCACACCTATTAGAATGACTTTATCCAAAGGACAAAAATATCAGAGGCTGGGGAAGGTATGGAGAAAGTTCTCATGTAGTGTCGGTGGGAATGTAAATTACTGCAGTCATTATGGAAAACAGGATGGAGGTTCCTCAAAAAATTAAAAATAGTGTTACCATATGATCTAGTGATCCCTCTTTTGGGTATATATCCAAAAGAACAAAGTCAGCACCTTGAAGGGATGTTTGCATGCCCATGTTTATTTGCATGGGGATTGTTTATTCATACTAGCCAAGATAAGGAATCAACCAAGGTGCCCATCAGGGACAAATGGATGAAGAAAATGCAGCATATGTCCACAATGACATATTATTAAGTCATAAAAAGAATGATATCCTGTCATCTGTGACATGAATGAGCCTGGAGGTCATTATGTTAGGAGAAATAAGTCAGGCACAGAAAGACAAATACTGCATGTTCTCACTCACATGTAGACGCTAAATAATTTGACCTCATAGAAGTAGAGAGTAGAAAAGTGGTGACCAGAGATGGGCAAGGGTGAGGGCAGAGGATAAAAGGAGGTTGGTCACTGAGTTAGAAAAAAGCCAGTTGGGGCAGGTGAGGTGGTGCATGCCTGTATCCCAGCAGCTCAGGAGGCTGAGACAGGAGGATCTTGAGTTCAAAGCCAGCCTCAGCAAAAAAAGCGAGGCACTAAGCAACTCAGGGAGACCCTGTCTCTAAATAAAATACAAAGCAGGGCTGGGGATGTGGCTCAGTGATCACGTTCCCCTGAGTTCCATCCCCGGGTACCCTCTCCCCCCACAAAAAAAGTCAGTTGGATAGAAGGAATAGGTCCTAGTGCTCTAACCCCAGTAGGTGACATAGTAACAATAATGTATTATACATTTCAAAAGCTAGACCAAAGAATTTCGAATGTTCCCAACGCAAAGAAATGATAAACGTTCAAGATAATGAATATGCCAATTCCTGACTGGATCATTACTCAACATTTACAGGAATCAAATTATCATACTGTACCCTCTATCCAATCTTATTTGAGAAAAGTTCACTCTCGGGGACTCTGAGACTCCCCCAAATGTCATATGTTAGGAATTCAACATTCTCCTAACTTGTACATGGTAAGCATATGCCACTTCCATTTGGATACAGGAAGAAAAACTAAAGTTCAGAAAGTGATTAGAACTTGGTTTTAGTGAAACCTGAGGCAACAACCCAGCTACTAGTTTGCTATGGGGAAGAGGCTGAGGTGGATTAGTTCAAGTTTGCAATAATGACCTTTCTTACTTCTTTTGCCAGTGCTGGGAACAATCCTTGAGAGGAGACGGAGCCAGATTCAGCAACCCTGACCAGGCTGAAGAGGTGTTCTCAGTATGACTGTCAGGGAACGAACTTCAGTTCTCATGATAACACCGGCCAACCTGCATGGAGTGATCACTGCATGTGCGGTTATTAATCCATTCACCCCCGACACAAGGTCCGTGTCCCTTTCCAGTGACAATTCAGTTCTATAGAAGTAGAAATACAACTTCTAGTGCACATTTCATTGTCTCTGACACATTCTGTTTAATTTATCAATATGCAAGTTTGTTTTAATCGGGAAATCAATTCATCAAAATGTATCATCAACAAACTCTCAGAATAAAGTATTGAAGAGATGTGGAAAAATTTACTTCCGTGACGATTCTTCACAAAAGCTCTGAATAAAATAGAAATAGAAATAAACTAAGTATATAATGGTTGATTTATTAGTCCATGCTGTAAATATTTACTGAGTGCTTATTTTATGCCCCCAACTGGAAATACAATGGTAAGTACTTAAAGAATTCTGCTCCTGTGTTTACATTTTTATTATTACTATTTTTTCGTACTGGGGATTGAACTCAGGGGCGCTTAACCACTGAGCCATATCCCAGCCCTTTTTTATATTTTATTTAGAGACAGGGTTAGTTGCTTAGGGTTTCGCTAAGTTGCTTAGACCCTCGGCAAGTTGCTGAGCCTGGCTTTGAGCTCGCAATCCTCTTGCCTCAGCCTCCTGAGTCACTGGGATTGCAGGTCTGTGCCACCACATCTGGCTTCTTCTGAACAAGGACTCATCTCACAACTTCATGTATCATTCAGTATTTGTGATTACATTGTGAAGTAGGTACTTACCCTCATCCTCCTGATGAGGGAGTTGAGGATGCAGATGTTAACTTGCCCAGGGCCACACAACTAACAAGCCGTGGCACCAAAATTCAAAGCTACACCGTCCCACTCTGAAGCAGGAGTGAACCACCTACAGCCCTCAGGCCACATCTGCAGGCTACTTGCTTGTGCAGATAGGGTTTTGTGGAACACAGTCTCAGTCATTCCTTGATCTGTTTCCTGGGACTGCTTTCATTTGCAACAGAGGTGAATAGTTGTGACCCAGAGACAGTATTGCCCATGAAGCCTAAAATATATACCTTGGGACTTTGCAGAAAGTTTGCTGACCTCTGCTGTAGAGTCAACCCTCTGTTGTGTGCTGACTCTTCATCTTGGAAGGACTGTGTTAAAATCTCATGACAGGTATCACTTTTAATGGTGAAATAACCAAACCATGCTTGTAAAAAAACATCAGGTACTAGACAGGACACTCATTGTTACCATGATTCGTTCACACTTTTCAGAGAATCTAAACAATGTGGTAAAGCAAGAAAAGGGAATCGTTGTTCTCAGATGATATGATTTTATACCTAGAAAGGATTATGAAATATTAATTAAGAATTAATTAATATATTTATTAAGAGACTTAGGTAGGTTTGGGGTGAGGACTGAGATTCTGTACCTGTATCAAGTTCCCAGCTGATGCCAACACTGCGGGTCCCTGTACCATACTTTGAATAGAAAGTGTGTCCATTGCAAAAAGGTGATCTGGAGTATACCTTTGAAGTCCATCAGAATGCTATTCCTAGTTCTGCTTTTTTTTCAAAACATACCTATTTTTGATCAAGCGGTATGATCAAGTGGAAGCCCCAGTTTCATTATCATGGGGAGGAGATAATAAGTACATGGAAATAATAATGAACAATGTAAATGACATGCTAGCAGATATGCTCATAATAGATAGCACCTGATAACTGTCAGCTCTATTAACACCTCTCACAGGTCAAATTTCCTTTGGATTTCTATGTTGTGAATCAGAGGAAATGAAGAGGGCAGTAAGAAACATCCTTACTACCTGCAACCCTCGTCAGACATAGTAATCTGTTAGAGAGGAGCATCACACATATTTTTTCTTGCCTGTATGCACACCTCCGTATAACTGAGCTTTGATGGGAAGGAGGAAAGGTGGAAGCAAGGAGCAGGGTAAGCCTGATTCTAGGGCTGCCAGTCTTCCCCACAGCAGTCCAGACTCCTGTTTCCTTGCTTTACTTCTGTTCTGCTCTCTTCTCTGCACCGTAGTTGAATGACATCCTTACACCACAGGCACTAACGTATCGCTTTTCTCAAAAACTTTGGCAGTTTCTCTAACACTTACAATGGATTCCTGACTTCTAATTATGGCTCAATGTCCCGCAGGATCTCTGCTGCTTTCCTCTCCTCCATCTCTCCCCCTTGCCTGCTCTGCTCCATCCACATTGCTCTTCCCGTGGTTCATGAAACTGCCATTCAATTATTGCCTCAGGACTATTGCCTAGGCTGGTCCCTCTCCAGCTCTTTTATGGCTCTTTTATTTTGATGTACACGGATGAACCATTGTTTGGGGCATAAATATTTACTATCGTTATGTCTTCCTGATTTATGTTTCCCTTAAGCAGTATGAAATGTCCTTCTTTATCCCTTCTGACTAACTTAGGCTTAAAGTCCACTTTATCTGATATAAGGATGGAAACTCCTGTTCTTTTACTGAGTCCATGTGCGTGGTAGGTTTTTTCCCATCCTTTCACCTTTAGTCTGTGGATGTCTTTTTCTATGAGATGGGTCTCTTGCAGGCAGCATATTGTTGGGTCTTTCTTTTTAATCCATTCTGCCAGTCTATGTCTTTTGATTGATGAGTTTAGGCCATTAACGTTCAGGGTTATTATTCAGATATGATTTGTATTCCCAGTCATTTGGCTTATTTTTGGTTTTCAACTTGGCTTGGTTTCTCCTTTGAGTGGTTTTTCTCTAAGGTAGTTCCTCCCTTTGCTGGCTTCCATTTTGTTTTTCATTTCCTCCTCATGGAATATTTTGTTGAGAACATTCTGTAGCACAGGCTTTCTATTTGTAAATTCTTTTTACTTTTGTTTATCATGGAAGAATTTTATTTCATCTTCAAATCTGAAGGTTAGTTTTGCTGGGTATAGGATTCTTGGTTGGCAACCATGTTCTTTCAGAGTTTGAAATATGTTGGTCCAGGCCCTTCTAGCTTTTAGAGTCTGGGTTGAGAAGTCGGCTACTATCCGTATTGGTCTCCTCCTATATGTAATCTGATGCTTTTCTCTCGTGGCCTTCAAAATCCTATCTTTATTTTGAATGTTAGACTTTTTCATTATAATGTGCCTTGGTGTGGATCTGTTGTGATTTTGTGCATTTGGTGTTCTGTAAGCCTCTTGTATTTGATTTTCCATTTCATTCTTCAGGCTTGGAAAATTTTCTGATATTATTTCATTGAATAGGTTGTTCATTCCTTTGCTGTGTATCTCTGTGCCTTCCTCAATCCCAATAATTCTGAAATTTGGTCTTTTCATGATGTCCCATAGTTCTTGGAGATTCTGTTCCTGATTTCTTACCATCTTCTCTGTTTGGGCAACTTTATTTTCAAGATTAAATATTTTGTCTTCATTGTCTGAGGTTCTGTCTTCCAAGAGGTCTAGTCTTTTGGTGATACTTTCCATTGAGTTTTTTATTTGGTTTATTGTTTCCTTCATTTCAAGGATTTCTGTTTGGTTTTTTTTTTTTTTTTTGAGAATCTCTATCTCTTTGTTGAAATGATCTTTTGCTTCCTGCACTTGTTCTTTCAGTTTATTGGTATTATCATTCATTGCCTGCATTTGCTCTCTTATCTCATCCTTTGCTTCACGAATCATCTTAATCATGTATAATCTGAAGTCCTTTTCTGACATTTCTTCTAACATACTGTCATTGGATTCTATTAATATAGAATCTAGATTTGTTTGGATCATTTTCTTCCCTTGTTTTCTCATGTTGTTCACGTATCTTCCCCTCTAGCAGTGCAGATCTGGGGTATTGCAGATTTCTCCCTATAGGCTTATAGTGGCCCTATAGGTTTCCAAAACCCTTTCTTTAAGGGAGAGATCAATATTAGCAGTGCCCAATTCAGACACTATGCAATCCTAGACCAAATAGCCCCTATGAGGACAATAACAAAATTGTCATAATAAACAAAATGAGTTCAAATATTATCTTTGGTAAAACAAACAGATTTGCAATAAGGTCTGCAGTTTCTAATGGAGGACAAAGAGGATGCAGAGGGATGTAGAATGTGGCTGTTAATGGGATAAGAAAAGAATGTACAGAAGTTCTAGATAATAGAAAGGGTGAGAGTGTAATCAAAAGAATTTGGATGTTAGCATGCAAAAAAGGGAGAAAAAGACTCTGAGGGAACAGTTAAACAAAAGGAAAAGAGAGCAAGAAAAGTAAAGAAATAAAAACTTAAATTTTTTTCAATAAGGAGAAAAAGAAAATCTACAGTATAACAGTCATATACTAATGAAACCTCCCAGAGTTCAGTAGCCTGATGCATGAGAGGTACCTGACAATGAGCTTCAAGCCTCCAGCAGGCATCTCAGGATGGGATTTGCCCCACCTAAAGATTGGAGCTAGGGCTTCCAGGATTATCCAAGATGGCCGCTCTGGCTTCGAAAAGTGTTAGCAAATGGGGAGCTGCAGCTCAGGGTGTGGCTGTGGTCAGCAGGAGGTCCTGGAGGCGGGATGCGGTTGGTCAGGCAGGGGTCCTGGAGGTCCAGTGTGTTTGGTGTGGTTGTGGGATTCTGGAGGCCGGTTGCAATGTTAGTCTGGGGTCCCGGTGATAGGGCGCAGTCACTTGGTCTGGGGGTCCTGGCGGCAGGGTGCAGGCAGTCGATGTGAGGGCCCGAGAGGTAAGAAGTGATCAGTTGGGTTGAGGGATCCTGGAGACGGGGCTCAGTCAGTCCGGCCAGGGGTCCTACTAGGCCTGGCTGTTGTCTCAAAATGGCGGCAGCCACGTGTAATCAAACCAGCAGGTACTGTAACAGTGAACTTCCAGGCAACAGCAGGCAGCTTGTGCTTCACTGGCAGTCGGCGATCAGTTTGCTGACTGTTGTCGGACGATTGGGAGGTGAATCTCATGTGTTGGGTGATGGATAGGAGTAAGGCAGGCGATGGACAGGTGAGAGGCAGGCAAATGGCGAATGATAGGCGCCTGACAGTGAGCAATCCGCACTCAAAAAACGCATCGATATGCTGGCAGACTGCAGGTGATCATAGCAGACAAATGGGGTAAACAGCAGGGGATTGATAAGCAGCAAAAACTACCTTACCAAGAAACCAATATCCTCTGCTTGAAACCGGAGTTACGGAGCGACAAGGAACGCAGCCTCTCTCTAGTCTGCCATCTTGGATCTGTCTGGCTCTTTTATTTTATATTTTTCATGTCTCTGTTCAAAGTCAAGTTCCTAGACAGGTATTCCTCAATTTCTTTTGCTAAAGTTGCCCCCACCCCATCCCACCAATGTCCATTCTATTGCTCTTATTTTCTACGTAATACTTATTGCTTAGAGTCAGTGTTCACTTGTTTTTCTTATGTATTGTCTGTTCTCTCTCACTGGGATGTACATCTGCTTCATTAGGTCAAGGACTTTTGGTGTCCTGTTTACTTCTGTATCTCCATTCCCTTAATCAGTACCAGGAACACAAAGTCACTAGGTCTCCATAAATCAGTGTTAAGTAAATGAACACAGTGGGGATTCCTATGAAGAGAAGACAGGATGTGGCTACAGCAAGGATGTGTTTCAGGAGACTCCAGGTCCCCCAGATAGTGTGTGATGTACTCCAGCTCTGAGGGAAGTCAATGTGTAAAGAACCATCTCTCAACTTAACCTCCTTGTGAGTTCAACCAGCCTGAGGTAAGGTTTGGTTTCTGTTTGAAAAAATCCCCTCTGATGATAGATACCCACTTTTTTAAAAAAAAAATTTGGGCTATCAAACAAATTTACAAAAACATTATAAATATACATGCAAAGAATTAGTACAACTACTCTGGAAAGCAGTGTGGAGGCTTCTCAAAACATTAAAAATACACACCAAGGAATGTACTTCTCTCAACAACACATATTTATAATTCTCTATGGTCTCTTACAACCTTGGCTTAGTTACAAAGATGTTTCGTGTCGTTATGATTGTGGTTGGTATGAGTCTTGGCTTCTTCTTAAAATGAAATTCCTTCACCCACACGTCCCATATTTCATTGCTATCTTCTGATTTCTTTTGATAGTGATCGCCTTTTCATTCACTGAAATATATATGAATGCACCATATATATTTGGTTTTTCCTTAACAGTTGGATATTTTAGTTTCTTCTGTGTCATACCATTTGCTTCTTTCTTTTAGATATGGAATTGTTGCTGGAAATAGCCTTGTATAAATACTTTTTTCATTTGGTTCACTTGCTTCTTTAGAATTGATTCCCAGCCATGGAAATATTAAATGCATGATTTCTTGATTTCTTTTTTTTTTTTTTTTTTTTAGATTTCTTGTTCCCAGTTGGTAGGTAATGTGTTTTCTCCTGTAGACAAAATGTGCTAACTCATTGCTCTTCTGCAAGTCCATGTGCCTAAGGCTGAACTCTGTGGAGCCATCCATGCCTAGCAGAATCAGACTTGGCTGAGCCATGGGATGCAGAGGTCTGACTCCTAGGAACTGGAGGTCATGGGAGACTGTCATGGACAACCTAGGAGTAAGTGGCCCTGTATGGGGGTGGCTTATCCTCCGGGGATATGCTAGTTCCCTAAGCAAATGGCTTCCCTAACTCCACCCCATCCTGTTCCTCACAGAAGAAGCCCCTCCTGATCTGAGCCCCTTTACCTGTGTAACTATAAATAAAGGTGAAGGTGGGCTTCTCCATCTTTTTGGAGGCCAGATCTGGTATGGCCCGATCTGTCGCACCCCTTTCCTTTTGAAAAGGCTATTGGCTCTTGTGTGTTTATTGCTGAGATATGTTTATTGGTAATTAATTGGTTTATCACCGGCATCATCCTCCAACAGTTAACATCATCCATGCGGGATGTGACCGAAACCCCCACACTGAACCCTGCAAAGGTGACCGATGTGGGGACGTGATGGTGGTTCACCAGGGTGGAGTAGTTGCAGTCTGCGTTCTTTGGCTGGAGTGAGAATCTGTGACTTGGTTTTCTCACCTGTAAAATGAGGGTCACCATAGCACCTACCTCATGAGTCTATTACGGGAAGGAAATGAGCTAAGTGGCAAGTGCTTAGAATGGTACCTGACATCCAGTACACAGGAGCCGTTAATTTGTAAAGCATGGGACATCAGCAGGCGCTCATTAGGTAGGATAGGAGGATTTTTCACATTTTTTTCCTACTGGCTTTTGTTGAGCTGGCCTAAGTATTAGAAGAAAATTGAGTCACACTTAGTATACAAACAGTGCCACAAACATAACTCAAGAGCATGAACGAGAGTGACAGGGACGTGCTGACCACTTGCTGAGGGTCAAGTAGCCAGTTTCAAGTTTCCACGTCCATGTTCTCATAGGGAGAGCATCGTGCTTCTGGCCATGGTGGCTCTGGTAAGGCCGTTCCCTGGAAGAGTCAATGTGTAGGGGCTATTGTTCTGGAGTACATATTCAGGGGAAGCAGGCTGGCTAGAAAATAAACCTCAATTCCATAAGCTACTTGCATGAAGGACTAGCTGTACACTCATACAGTGGCACTTCTCTTACTGAAAATAAAGTGATCAATTGTGGAGTGGATGAACACTTTTTAAAACAGATTCTCTATATTCACAGTAGCCAAGCTAAGGAACAAACCTAGGTACCCTTCAACAGATGAATGGATATAGAGCATGTGGTACCTATACACAATGGAGTATTACTCAGTCCTCAAGAAGACTGACATTATGGCATTTGCTGGTAGACTATCATGCTAAATGAAATAAGCCAGTCACAAAACCTAAGATCGCATGTTTTCTCTGATATACAGAAGCTAATACAAAATAAGGGAAGAGAGATAAAAAATAGAAGAAAGATCAGTGAAGTAATAAGGGATGGGATAAGGAAAGAACAGTGGAATGAATCTGACCTAACTTTCTTATGTACATATATGAATATTCCACAGTGAATCTCACCATCATGTCCATCCACAAGGCACTGCTTAAGTAAGTAGCAGAAAGATTAGCAAAACAGAGGGAAGGGAACAGGGGGAGGGAAGAGGGGAGGAAAAGGGGAAGCACTTGGATTGAATTAGAAAAAATTATATATTCCATGCTTTTAGAATTTTGTCAAAATGAATTCTAATGTTATGTATAACTAAATAGAATCAATAAAAATGATTCTGTATAAGTCGTTCACTTTGTTCTAAAAATTTGCAAAATACTATGCTTCACAGTTTAAGGAAAACACTTCTTTTTTCTTTTTAATTTTATTTTGTTTTTATTAAAACTTTTTTCATGCATGTATAAAGGGTAATAATGTCTATCTTATTCTACCATCCTTCCCATCCTCACCCCTCCCCTCACTACTCTCTGCATAATCCAGATTATTCTTCCATACCCACCCCCAACTATGGATCAGCATCTGCTTATCAGAGAAAACATTCTGCCTTGGTTTTTTGGGATTGGTTTATTTCACTTAGCAAGATATTCTCCAGTTCCATCCATTTACCTCCAAATGCCATAATTTCATTCAAGACTGAATAATATTCCATTGTGTATATGTACCACAGTTTCATTATCCACCTGTTGAAGGGCATCTAGGTTGGTTCCATAGTTTAGCTATTGTGACTTGAGTTGCTGTAAATATTGATGTGGCTGTATCTCTATAGTATGCTGATTTTAAGTCCTTAGGGTATAAACCAAGGAGTGGGATAGCTGGGTCAAATGGTGGTTCCATTCCAAGTTTTCTTAGGAACTTCCATACTGCTTTCCAAAGTGGTTGCACCAATCTGCAGTCCCACCAGCAATGTATGAGTGTACCTTTGTCCCCACATTCTTGCCAACATTTACTATTGCTTGTATTCTTGGTAATTGCCATTCTGACTGGGGTGAGATGAAATCTTAGTTTTGATTTGCATTTCTCTAATTGCAAGAGATGATGTGAACACTTTTTTGTATGTTTGTTGATTGATTGTATTTCTTCTTCTGTGAAGTGTCTGTTCAGTTCCTTAGTCCATTTACTGATTGGGTTATTTGTTTTTTTGGTGTTAAGCTTTTTGAGTTCTTTATATATCCTGGAGATTAACGCTCTATCTGAGGTGCGTGTGATAAAGATTCTCTCCCATTCTGTAGTCTGTGTCTTCATGTTATTGCTTGTTTTCTATGCTGAGAAGAAGTTTTTTAGTTTGAATCCATCCAATTTGTTGATTCTTAATTTTACTTCTTGTGCTTTACGACTCTTGTTAATGAAGTCAGTTCCTAAGCCCACATGATGAAGATATGGGCCTACTTTTTTTCCTATTAGTTGCAGAGTCTCTGTTCTAGTGCCTAAGTCTTTGATCCACTTTGAGTTGATTTTTGTACAACGTGAGAGATAGAGGTTTAATTTCATTTTGTTATGTATGGATCTCCAGTTTTCCCAGCACCATTTGTTGAAGAGGCTATCTTTTCCCTAATGTATATTTTTGGCACCTTTGTCTAGTATGAGATAACCATATTTATGTGAGTTTGTCTCTGTGTCTTCTATTTTGCACCATTGGTCTATATATCTATTTTGGTGCCAATACCATGCTGTTTTTGTTACTATTGCTCCATAGTATAATTTCAGGTCTGGTAGTGCGATGTGAGGATAACGCTTCTTATCTTTTTATCATATTATGTTTGTAGTGAATTAAAATTATAAAAGTATTGATGTTTATTAAAGAATATTGAAAAATACAAAACAGGAAAATATCTGTAAGGTTTATCATTCAAAGTCTGGATTCTTGTTACAGTGTGATTATGATCTCATTTTTTGCTTACTATCATGTCACACATATTTTCATGTTATTATGTTGTCTTTTTAAGTATAATTTTAAACAATTACACAGTATTTAATCAACTTATTCTAGTATATGAGTTTGTTTTCACTATTCTCTACTGATATTATGCTGTGACTTTTACCTTGGGTGTAATGCTTTTGTTGCTGCTGTGGCCATTGTTATGGTTTAGATTCATATTTAAACTGAGACTCCTGACTTGCAATGACTAAATTTAAAGTCAAAATGCTAGCTTCTTATTTGGGAAAATCTCAAACTGACACCCACTAAAGGATGCTATAATGAATGTGATCATTTCCTAACTTAAAATCTCCAGTATATTGACAAATATGAGCATTTAAAAAACTAAAGTTTTCCTAAAGTCTTGACCCTTCCCCTCTACCAGTGAGCTTATGAAAGTTTGTCTCTCCCCAGTTTTACCAGCACTGAGGATCTTTATTTCCAAAAGCCCACAGTATTAAAACTTGGCTTACTTGGTCAACAATCAAACAAAAAAAATGGTGCTTAAATGCTTTAATTTGCATTTTGGGGCTGCATCCTTCTACTTTAGCAGAATAATGTTTTTGGCCTGGCCTGGCCTGGTCTCTCAGTGTCCTCTGAGAACACCAACGCAGAGACCACTGTGGCGGCTATCTTTGGTGGTGGCCACCATTTGACCCTCATGGAGAAGGTCAACATAAACACAGGAGAGTGTTTGCATGCACAGGCAAGTCTATCCTGCTACAAATTAAAGCTCAATCACATTTAAAGATCAACAGAGGTGTGGGTGGTGACAGGCAGTGGAGCAGGTCTGCCGAGTCATTTCTTAAAGTTCTACTTTCACTTATAACACTGTTTTGAGACACAAACTGTAATCATTGAATGTGATGCTTGAGGAATAAGAGACTCCTTTGCTTCTTATGGTCAGTGTGGAGTCATGTGACTTAAGGAGCATCGAAGGGAGATTAACCTAAGTTATGGTGAGTCTGGGTGGTGAGAGGTGAGCCGGGCATGGGGGATGAAGATCCTCCTCTGGACACCATGATCGCACAAATGAAGGGAAGGTCGATGCAGAAAGGAGGTGAAGTAAGAGTGGGGTTCATATTGACACAACAGTAGAAAACAAAGCAAAACTGGGTTGTTGAGGTTTAAGAAAAACATGATTCCTAGTTTCTGTGTGCAGGCACCCCACATGCACCAGGCAGCTCTCTTTGCCACCTGGGTGGCGGCTGTGGCCATCCCCTTTCTCCTTACCTGCCTCTCCTGGTTGCACTGTGGCCACCTGCCTGAGGATGAATTCTGTAGGTGGAAAGTGCTGGAACTTTTCCACCTGTTCCTCCTGCCTCCTTGTGGTTCTCCTTCATTAAGGATATTGCTCCGTCCTCTACCTTTGCCCCAGCTCTAGCTACTCCCCAGAGGAGGACTCCCCAAGTTCTGTGATCCTTTTACTGCCCAGTGCTGAACCCCTGGATCTACAGCATAAGGAACCAAGAGGCGACTAATGCAGAACAAACTGGTGGCAAAAACATTCTGGGTCAGGAATCCAGAAATGTCACTTCCTTGAAAAAATATTCCTCAAACCAGGAGGAGGGACATGATCTGATGGAGAGGAAACTTAAGAGAAAAGGAGCGAGAGGAGCAAGGACCTTGGTTCATGGCTGGGTTGGCCCTGCACCAGGCCAAACAGCACTAATTCCTCTATTTTCTTAGGAGATTCCAGTGACGAAGACCTGGATCGACTCCTTCCACTGTAACCAGCCTCCTTTTCTCCCTTCGGGCTTAGAAAAAGGACTAGTGCAGGAAAAAAGTGAAGAAAGGAAGGGACAGATGTATGGCAGTGATGGCAGGAAACAAGGTGGCAATCTGTCACCCTTTTAAGGGAATGGAGACCCGATGGACTTGTCTTTCCCTTCGTCATGTAAGGCCTGCTCATAAAATCTGTCGGACCACTCTGCCTGACAGTGATCTGGTTTTTTTTTTTTTTTTTCTTGGTGAAATCATTCGTTTTTTGCTTCTATGCAACAGAGTTTAATATATTTTGGTACTACCTCTCTAATAACTCTACAAGGTCCCTTGTGCAGAATAAAGGGTTCATTCTTTGCATCTTCTGGCACTGTGCTAGGCATAGACTAAATGCTTAGCCTTAGGATCCAGAGCACGAACATTTTCTTTGTGTTGAAAGAGGATGATAATAATAATGACAGGTCTCCAAATTCAAAGGATTGGAATGAGAGCCTAATGCGATAATGATCTGCAAAAATATAGTCAGAGAGTACACGATAAGCCATTCTGCGTTTTGACGTGTATGGAAATGCATATGTGTGTCTTTGGAACCAGGCACAATGGCACACGCCGATAGTCCCAGAGTTCCCACAGGCTGATGAAAATTAGAGTTATCATGTGAGATGGCATCATCTCTCCTACAACAGCCAACACCAGCATTTCCTATAATGCTGGCTGATTTTCAAAGACTTATTTCCCTTGAATGGCATGAAAAGACGAATTCCATGGTGGAGGGTTGAATGGACGACTACTCCACTGTGTTCTCAAAGGCTCACAGGGGCACTACCTTGGAGGTTCTGAAGTGGAACAATCTTTGGAAGGCATTTGATCATGTGCACGTTTTCTTTCTTTATTACTTATTGTCTTAACCCAATGAAGACAGTTTTCAGGGAACACTCACAGGGAAAAGGTCATATACTAACCAACAGTGAAGACTAGGGGAAGTGGCACTAGATAGGATGATCCATCAGATCAGCTGTGTCCCAGCTAAGTTTGACCTATAAACTAAAAAAAGTGCAAAAAAGAATAACAAGATTCCAATGATGTAATCGTTTCTGTAGTGGAATTCAGGGCCCATTGTTCCCGATCTTTGCTTTTAGCAAGGGGACTGAAGAGCTTTGGGGCACACAGCATTTCATGGAGCATCTCAGCATATTCGACAGAGGCGAGATGTGGGTTTTACTCAAGGCCTCAAGGATCAACTGAAATATTGGCTGATCTATAGAGATACAGCACATACTTGCCTACTGTGCCCACTGTGGGTCGCAGTTTGCATTTGAGAAAACCAGGCTGAGATGCTGGGATGGGCCAGCAGCACACAGTGAACCAGTGGGCAATGTGGAGAGAGCATCCTGGGGGAGGATGGTGCCCTGTCACAGGAAGAGCCTCACAGCCTCCTAGGATACTACCACTTCCTCTTGCAAATTCTTTGGAATCTGATTGTAGAAGATGGGCCAAAGGATAACTATAGGTTCCTACTACCCGCTAAGGAGTCAGTAGATTTTCCTCCCTGAAGCTTTAAAAAGTGAGTATTTACATAGCATCAGTAAGGTATGATTCAGTTCAACAAATATAAAACCATAGTTGATATGAGAAAAAGAAGATAGAAAAATAAAAGAAATGGGAAGAACTTAAAGAAGAGAAAGCATATATATTTATACATATATGCACATATATGCATATATATTTAAATATATATATTTAAAACATATATATATATATATATATTTATTTATCCCAACACAAATATACACACTTGTGCTGAGATAAATAAAATACTGTCAAATATTTCCTTTGGTGCCATTCACAAATACCTGTTACTATCTTTCCAGACTACTTTAAACTTGGAGAATAAAAATGTAAGCGATGATTAAAATAAGCAATGATTAAAATGCAGCAAAGGCTAGTAGCAATTAAAACAGTTTAGAATGTCATGTCCCTGAACAATTCCTGTTTGTGTTCAAAGTCCTACTGGGGATGGTCCAGTTGAAAGCCAAGTCAGCCCCCTGGGGTTTGGGGGAGTCGGGGTGGGCAGGGAATTCTCAAGCAGTGAGATGCAGGGTGAGACCCAGAGTTCCAAGTGTGCAGGTCCCCAGGTCTGGCACCCTTCCCCTGTGAAGGGGCAGCAGGGAAGGGTGACCGTGTCTACATGTGTGCTGTTCTCAGGGAAGGTGGTTTCTCAGAGAATCAGCTCCATGGTTCCCAAGACGGCGAGAAGATGATCAACCTTGGGTTTTGCTCAGTCTCAGGTAAGGACGTGGCTGCAGCCCCTCTGGGCAGCGGGGGGACGTTCTGAGGAGGACCTGCCCACGGAGTGCTGTGTGCTCTGGAGCCTGGGGGATGGCCAGGAATGCTCCTCCCTGGCATTTCCTGACCGTGGGAGGGGCCCCTGGTGTTGAGTCGCACAGGGTGGGGGCAGCAGGTAACTTCCTGGAGGGAGTGAGGTGTCACTACTGATACCAAGGACCCTGAGAGGAGAGACATTCCCTGCTGAGGACGAGAGGACAGCTCTGCCTCTCCCTGGAAATGGACCCATTTCCTAGGTTGCCTATGGGTCGTGAGAAAGGGGTGTCTGCCCTCTCTCGCAGGAGTATATATGTTAGGAAGTATATATGTTAGGAAGTATATATGTTAGCAAATATCCCGTAATCTAATCAATTTTCTAAGTCACACAGCCCAGCCCTTTCTGGGAAAGGAAGGGCTGTCTGCACAGATGTTGGACAAGCTGTGGAGGTAACCTGTCACCACAACAGTGACCTATCAGAGGATGGCACCTTCCTGAGGGTTGCTATTTTCTGGGTAGGAAGAGACCCAGACTTTACCACCTCAATTTGAAGTAGCAAGCAACTGCACAGCAGCAGAGGCAGTGTAGGTGCACAGGGAAGGAAGGGACCACCGACTGCATCACTGAGAAGACCTGAGAGGAGGAGTGTGCTTGAGAGTGGAGAGTGTGGAGATTTCTCACTCACTCACCAATGTGTTAGATGAAGACAAAATAGGCAAGAATAACTTTTTATTTGTATATTTATTGTACTTTGCTCCTAAAAGTAAAATATCTTAAAATAAAACTCCAAGATCCAAATCAACTGCATAGAATAAAAAGGAAAAATTAAATACAAATGGAGACATTTATTTTATGTGTAAATTGGGACTGAGGATTATTCATTAGCATTGGTCTTCCTAGCAGCTCAGGCAAAAAGGGAAACATGTAGCATTCATGATCAAGAAGGAAGACATTTGTGTGTCCATTCAGAGAGAGGAATGTATGTGGGGGGGGGAATGAAGTTTGGGGGAGTGTGTTGAGGACTCAGGAACACACCCCTTCTCTCTCTCTCTTGTTTTTTTTTCGGTGCTGGGGATCGAACCCAGGGCCTTAGTGCTTGCAAGGCAAGCCCTCTACCAACTGAGTCATATCCCCAGCCCAACACACCCCTTCTCTAAGCAATGTGCTGGTTTAAAGAAATGGAATTCACTGAGGTTTTTAAGCATTCCAGACATTCTACACAGAAAACATTTTCTCATATTGAAACTTACTTGAAGACTTGTTGATGTTCTAAAGAAAATCTGGCTGACTCTCTAGAGAAGTACATGTAAGGGACGTGGCTTCCTGGAGCTATGGTCCAATGTGCACGGTGAGCCTGGGGGAGCAGTTCATTATATTTGCAGATGACCACGGAGAGACAATGGTATTTTGGAGTGAGGGATTTGAATTCTTCACAAGATCTCAAAGGTTGCAGTGGTGGATTGAACTTCAAAAAGTTCATTTAAAGAAGAGTTAAGGCCGAAGAAGAAAGAGAGCAAGGAAGGAGGGAGGGGAGGAAGTGACGTTACAAGTAGCTTGGATGGCACCATTTTCTCATCCTCATCAAGGTCTTGTGGCTGTATCTACATGTTAATGCTGGTTCTGACAATTAACAGTCATGCCATTACTGAGATGTTGATGTCACTTGCTTTGTACTCTCTCAAATAGGAGTTTAAAAAGTGGATAACATTGCTATAGTTTAAAAAATAAGTGTTCCTTACAGAAAATTTGAAAACCAGAGAAAACTCTAAAGAAAATGTCAATCTCCTAATTCTCTCTAAAATGCTGCTGCGTATTGATGGCTGGTCTTATAGCCATGACATAATTGCCGACACCCTATGTGCCACGTTATCAGGACTTACTTCATTAAGCCTCTTCAGTCTAACAGTTCTAATGGTAATGCAACTGCCGATCATGTGAATATTCCATGATTGCCTCAAACATTAACTCGGGGTGTTAGTTTCCTTTATAGAAAAACTGTTAAATCGTACTGCACACATCTTAATGCGTTTGGGTTCACGTTCTGGACAGTTTTGTCAGGACAACTTTTAATGTGGAGTATTGCTTTGATGCATAAGACATTTTAAAACTCTCCTAGCATGTTGCTGGTTCCCTCTTCAGAAAGGGACTGCTCCAGTAGCATCAGAGTTACACAGTAAAGATCATCTTTTCTAGTCTGAAAGTACCGAGATGAGTCACTGGTGCTGCTAATCTCACTCCGTAAAACCTCAGCGTTTGTGTCAGTGCGTAATGATAAAGTGCCAGGTACTGCTGTGGGTCCTGGCCATTAGGGAGTGTGCAGTGAAGTCAGTGGCTGCCCCATGGAGCGTGGAGACCATCGAGGGGACAGTTACAAAGAAGCGAGCACAGAAGTGAACACGGCGCCGTGTTAGTGATAATAGTGAGACGGAGAGAGGAAGCGGGCTCCTGCTCTGTTTCCAGGAAAGGAATTTCAACTCTTAAGAACAACATACTCTTAGAAACTTCCAGATGAAAACTGACCTGCCGTGATGCAGGCCACGTTCTACCCACTTACCCAGGTAAGGCCGTGCCAAGACCCTCTGCATTATCATGACAGCACAGGGGCAGAAGCATTTAGAAAAAAAAAAAAAAATTCCTTGTAAACTGGGCAGTGAGAGCTAGCATTGAAAGGAGACCGGCCATTAGCAGGAATGGTAAGCTTGCCTTATTCCTTTGAGGAGAAGCAACAATGACTTAAGTGCGAAGGTCATGGTGTAGCTTCAGCTCTGACTAGAACAAACATGCGTTCTTTTGGAAGTGATCTTCTCACCTCAGGTGCAAAGAGCCAAATAATTTTTTCCACCTATCGTGGCATGTGAAGTATGTTGTGGTCCCACCTGCTCAAACTTCCATGTTAAAACTGCAGCTCTTCCATGTGATGCTCTGAGGAAGTGGAACCTGTGGGAAGTGATCAGGTTCAGATGAGGTCGTGAGAGTGAATGTCCCATGAAGGGATTAGTGTCCTCATAGAAGGGGAAAGACACTACAGCTTCCTTTCCCGGCCATATGAGGATACAGCGAGAAGGCGGCCATCTGCCATCAGGATGAGGGCTCTCACTAAGAGCCAAGTCTGTAGCACCTTCAACTTGGACTTCCTGGCCTCCAGAACTGTGAGCAATGAAGGTCTTGTCTAAGCCACCCAGTCTATGGTATTTTAAAATAACACCCCGAACTGCTTAAAACAAGTGTTTACTCATTAAAGCAGGACAAGTGTCAGTTTAGGCTCCTCCAGGAGATGGGGTGTGTGCATGCTGTATGCTTGTGCGTGTGTGTGTGTGTGTGTGTGTGTGTGTGTGTGATGTATTTGCTTTTGTGAGTCTAATTTGTTTTAGATACTATATAAACTTGCTCAGAAATTCATTTCTACCAACCGTAGGTAGTGGAAAGGAAAGAAAACTAGAAAAGCAGATTTTTTTTTTATTAAATTAGTTGCTTTATAAAACATTGCAGATGTCATAATTGTTAACATAACAATTTACCAAACTGTAGTTCACTGGTGCAGTTCGCTGAGCATGTTTTATAAAGGAAAGGAAATGCCAAAACCCTTTTAAAGTTGTTCCATTGCAGCCAAGGAGAACAAAGAGGTCTGTTTCTCAGACACCTGAATCAGGCAAATAAAAACAGTTTCCCTCCCCAATCTGAAGTACTTCATCAGTAGAAATAGCCTGATAAATAAGAGATTCCACAACTTGTATTGCAAAAATGGAGAAGTTTACCTTCTTCAGCTTCAAAGTTGGAGGGTTTTGGTCATTTAAGTTTTAAGTATCACACTCGTACTTTTCAGCTGCAGTATCCTCAGTCTGAGATAAGCAGTCTTCTTCACAATGTATTTTTAACATCCTCACGCTCAATTTTAAGACAAAGCAATTTTAATACTAGGTGCACACCACATGCTCTTATAGAAAAGCAGATTGTATTTATTTATTTTTGTACTGGGAATTGAACCCAGGGACACTCTACCACTGAGCTACAGTCACAGTCCTTTTTAAGTTTTAATTTGAGACAGGGTCTCTCTACGTTGCCCAGGCTGACCTTCAACTTGTGATCCTCTGGCCTTAGCCTCTGGAGGTGCTGGGATATAGGTGTAAACCACTACACACGTGAGATTCCAAAATAAATTAAAACATAAGATTTTTTTCCTTTAAGCATTAGATAATTATTTGTTTAAACCAGCTGAATGTAACTAACGGTGAACAGGTGTCTAGTTTGGGGACTATTGACAGGGGTGAGGGCAGAATTCATGAAACATACCAGGAGTGGTGAGATGCTCAGGACTAGCAATGGAGGAAGTGACCAGGTGAGGCAACAGTGTTACTGAGCCCAGTTGTACCTGGTATTATGGGAGACAGGCCAACCACTCAGAATTGTGGTCATAGAACCAATGGGGAAGAGGAGGTGGCATGGAATGTATGGGATAAATACCCTGCCTCTCTTCATGCTGTTCTTCATTCTTCTGCCTGTTCCTGTCCAACCAGAAGCCAGAGAGTGAGGGAGTCCCGGTAATGTAATACGTGGGGACCAGGCAGAGTGGGGCAGAGAATGGATCTGGGGGCAACTGGTGCATAACCAGCAAAACCTTCCTTTTGTGAATCACCAACAGGAAGAGCAACCTCTCCAAAGCTTGGGAATGCAGTGTCTAGAGGATAGAAAAACATCATAGAGCCAAGGGATGAGGAATTTCCAGGAAGAGAGAGTGGCCACTCGGTGTAAATGCAACATAGACAAAAGTCAGACCATTAGGTTCAGGAATTTGGAAGTCCTTGGTAGTCTCCATTAAAGAGGTCGCAGGGAGTTGGAGGGATAAGACGGAATGCACACTGCTCATGATAAAGGACAGGAGACGTTCATTATGGGAGGAGATGGGAGGAGATGGGAGGATGGTCTAACCCTGAAGGCAACTTCTTTATACTGGGGTAGCTAAGGGTGCTCTAGAGTGGGGGGCAGCGGTAGATGTTGGAGCTTGAGCAGTGAACCTGTGGAGCAAGACCAGAGGACCCAGGAGGGTTGAGGCCATTATTTGTGCCAAGGAGAAGGGACTCTTCCATGGAGGCACCAGGGAATGTGTGATGGGCACCTGGGTATGCGGAGAACGCTGGAGGCCCAGAGCTGGTGAGAATGATCATGAGCTGTTCCAGGGACTTCTGTTCTTTCTTTCTTTCTTTGAAATTGGAGGCTGGAGCATCAGGGAAGGAGGTGATAGAAGAGAGGACTTGAAGAGATGAGGGAAGTTTGCTCCAGCCTTGGTGAGGACCAGAAAGGGGAGCTGACTCAGGGGCCTGGGGAAAGCGTTGGGGTTGATAATGCCACGCGATATGTGCTTTGGCACCAGGAACAGAGTTTGTGATCTTTTTCAGTCATGACCAGCTAGGATTAGAGACAGGGGACATGACAATAGGTATTAGGACTGAGAAAAGTCCAAGGAACTAAAAACGGTGAGCACTGGTGGGAGAGATGTGTCAGACATCTTTGTTAGATGGGAGGAGAACAGAGCCCAAAGGAGACTTATTTGGGGAAACTGGAAGCATCAAGGGGATCTTGAAGAGGTGGAAGAAGAGTGATTTCATGATCACTAGCATTCATCAGAGCTTGTTAGGGCCCCAGCACTTTTAGCCTCCTAAGGTTCTTAAGAAGACTGTGCCGTCTTTATAGGTGAAGATATTGAGGTCTGGTCCTGACACTTATCTATCCTCAGGGGCAGCGCCTGAGTCATCAGCAGGCCCGCTGCATTGAACACATGGAGGAAGCAAACCAAACCGGGGTGATTCACTTCCACTTCCGCCCCTTCTCCAGACGCCCCGAGGTGCAGATGCTGATTTTCGTGACCTTTCTCGTCATGTACCTGGTCAGCATCAGTGGAAACGTCTCTGTTTTCCTCACCGTCTGCATGAACCGCTGTCTCCACACCCCCATGTTCTTCTTCCTGGCCAACCTGGCAGCTCTGGAGGTCTTCTACTCTTCCACCATCGCCCCTCTGACCCTGGCCAGCGTCCTGTCCACAGAGAGAGCCCTCATCTCCCTGCCAGGCTGTGGCACCCAGATGTTCTTCTTCATCTTCCTGGGCAGTGCCGACTGCATCCTGCTGGCCGTCATGGCCTATGACCGGTTTGTGGCCATCTGCCACCCTCTGCGCTACACCCGCATCATGAGCTGGCGCTCGTGCGTCCAGCTGGCCGTGGGGTCTCTCGTGCTGGGCTTCACCTTGGCCACGCAGCTGACGGTGCTCATCTTCCGGCTGCCCTTCTGCAGCAGCAAGGAGATCAGCCTGTTCTACTGCGACGTCCTCCCGGTCATGAGGCTGGCCTGTGCCGACACCCGCGTCCACGAGGTCACCCTGTTCGTGGTCAGTGTCATTGTGCTCACCGTCCCCTCCCTGCTCATCACTCTGTCCTACGTCTTCATCGTGGCTGCCATCCTGAAGATGCGCTCTGCAGAGGGGAGGCACAAGGCCTTCTCCACCTGCTCCTCCCACCTGACCGTGGTCCTCCTGCAGTACGGGTGCACGAGTGTCATCTACATGTGCCCCAGTTCCAGCTACTCTCCAGAGAGGGGCCGGGTGGTGTCTGTGGTTTACACATTCATCACCCCGGTGCTGAACCCCTTGATCTACAGCATGAGGAACAGGGAGCTGAAGGAAGCCTTGCAGAGAGCAATGACGAGGCTCCTGCTGGCACAGTGAGCCCTCTGACTGTCCCCTGCAACACGCTCAGGGAGACCTCAAGAGGGCTGCCAGGGAGGAGACGGCAGCTGACCCGCCCTGGTGTTCTTCTCTTCGGCTTCCTGGCTGCAGTACTTTGAAACACCATTTTCCTTTGTTTTGGCCTCAGTTTCTTCATCTCCAGAATGAGGACGAATAGCCCCCCAGTATGTAGGTATGTTAGGAGGATCAAAAGCTCCATGAAGTGAAAGCACGTGGTGACTCTGAAGGGAGAGATGCAGAGAAGGTGTGTTAGCAGCCCATGCAAAGCCTCATCCTACCTTGGACTTGTCTCCGTAGGCGGTTCTCCAGTAGTCAGCAACCTCAAACATCACCTGTCCCGGGAAGGGCAAAGCAGCAGTAAGATACAAACCACGCTGGGAACCTCTGAGCCCCTTTCTCATGATTCCTGTGGTATAAACTCTGAATCGTTAAAAATTCACTAATTTTCACCCAATTTATTTTCCAGGGAAAGATGCTGGGAAAGCTCTGGAATCTAAGTTCTAGCAGTTTCACTTTTCTTCTTTTATTCCTGGAGGCGACCTGTTCGTCCCCATCTCTAACTCTGTGTTAGTCTGCCTTTAGACGCTGTCCTCTCAGCTGTTCAGGATCTTCTCCAGTCTCTTCCTCTCATCTTCCGTATTTTCCTTTTCTGTTTCTCCCTGGCTATGTATGCACAATATGGTCAACTCGCTTTATTAACTGAACCTCTCTGGTGTAGAAGAGGGGAAATATCGATTCAAATATGGACTCACCCAGAGTGAAGATAATTTCTGAAGACAGAGTGGACACAGTGAGGAGGGGAAGAAGCTCTTCAGTGTGTCTCTTAATGGGATGACAGTCATTTACCAGGTGACCATTTGTCTCCAGGCAACAGTATCAGACCACAGATGTATCAGAACATCTTTTTTATCGTTATGGGGTACGCATTCATTCCCCTATTCTTTGATGATTTGGTGATTTTTTTCACTCAATAATATTCAACAAGACAGTGACAGAGTGTTTATTGGTCTCTATTATATACTATGCACACACTTGGGGCAAGTAAGTAGCAGCTTCAGCCTCAGAGCAAAAATCTAATGGGATTGAAGAACTCAAGGGACAGTTACACCAAGGGTCAAGTAATACAGTACTATGAGTCTTCGGAGGAGGGGCGGGAGCGGGGATTGGCAATGATGGTGGGAGGTGGTGTTTGACCTGCATCATGACAATGTTCCGCATCTCTGGAACAGGAAATGCATTTCTGAAGGAGGGACATGGCAGGGCACAAGAATAGGAAATCCTCTCCCTAGATCTCTGTTTCCTAACTGGAACAGTATAAAAAATGTGCTGTAAAATTTTAACTTTTTTGAAAATGGTTCCTAGGCCTGATAGATAAAAACCATTTTCTTTTTCACATGGAACTGAAATTTTGCTGTCTTCCTTTGGAAGACAAGAACCCCAAAGGATCTTCTTTGGTTCATTTGAAGTCATTGGCTTCTTCTACCATATAATCTACTAGGTTCACGTTGGCTGTGGGACACTAGTTCTTTGGCTATTAGGTATTTAGGTGGAATAAATGTTATGCGGTCAAACTATTATGAAGGACACTGTGCTGATCAAACTACTACTAGTGGTTTGCTGCAGGTTTCCTCAGAGACTGCAACGTGCAAGCATGAGTCATGACTCTCAAAGATGAAGGATGCATTTCACCATATTTTCCAAATTCTTTCTTTGAGTGCCATTTGAAGTATATTATCCTGTTGAACCTCTTATGAAAAGTGCTTTAGTAGCTGAAGTTGACTTTTTAATACTGAGAAGGTCATTTCACACTCTATTGAAGTGTTCCGGGCATTTCTCAATTCCTCATGCTCTTTGAGAAAGCCGTGCAATTACCATGGGTTAGTGTCGTCCATTATAGGGATTGAATAAGGGAAGTGATGACTTTCGTCTGTTAACTCACTTATCTTCATAAATGTGTATTTCTCTTATCTCTGCTTATAGACGAGGAAACTGAGGTCTAGGAAGGTTAAATAAATCCAAGGTCACAAAACAAGTCATGATAGGACTGAGATTTGACCTGGGCAGTTTGATTCCACAGCCTCGGCATGCAATCATGAGCTCCCACAGCATGCTGTAAGTACCTTATGTGAACTTGGGAAAATCATCCCATTTCTCTGTACTTAATTTAATTCAAAATAAAATGGAGACAATATATACTCTACCTCACCCCCAAGATATTGGAAGATATCAAGATTACACGAATGGTATGAATCTACATCGTGTACAGCCACAGAACTGAAATAATGTACCCCATTTGTGTACAATGAATCAAAATGCAGTCTGTAAAAAATTAAAAAAATGAATAAAAACTAAAAGTACAGTAAAAGATTCAGAATAGCTAGTCAAACATCCAAATTGAGAAATATACTACATAACTTACCCTTTTAATTTGTAAAATTATCCCAGTGCCTTTTACCTATGCTTCATTATGATTAGCCTTCTACTCTTGACAAATATTCAAAGGTGCTATAAGAAACAATCTTGCCTTTGCGAGGTCAGAAATAATAGTAGGTTTCTTGGTCAGAGGCTTCCTCATTAAGTCTTTGAGTTTTCTTATCAGGTTCTTTGGTGTAGTACTTCTTGCTTTATGGATGTAGGTCAGAGGAATTTATGTAAAAATACAAAACAAATTGTGGTACAAATAGTTTACTTTGAAAGTCATAGACATAGATATATGGCATATGACATTTAATGTAAGGGAAACATCTGAACAATATGATACAAAACATCTTTATCAATAAAGCTTATTATTTTAAATCTAGGATTCAATTCAGTGATACCAAATTCATCCTTTAAATTGTGTGGAGTTGCAATTATATTTGGTTTTAAGAGCCATAATCCAGGAAGGATTTTCTTTCCTCCTTAGGCAGAGGGAAAGGATCCCTAGAGTGTGTGTATTGGGATTCTCTGAATATTTATAAGCAGACCTATTTCATGGGAGCTATGGAGGATGAAAAATATCCATGATTACTCTCAGGCAGTTCATGGTCTATCTAAAGAGATGGTTATGTGAGCAACTAGGTTCAAGACAACATAGGGCGTGTTTTTTTTAAACAGACTTGAACTAGTTGGGAGGGTGTGTACAGAGAGACAAATATGGAAACCACCTGGGTAAACTGGAGAAAGCTTCTGTCTTGAAGGAGGAGTAGAAATTTGCCAGACTTGAAATGGAAGAATGACATAACGGGCAGAGGGAAGTGGGACTTCATGGAAGAATGACCTAGGTTCAGAGAAGAGGTAGTGGTTTGCAGAGGCTGATGGTGGAGCTGTGTCTGGGGTGACATTATGCAAGGCATGGCCAGGCTGGGCAAGACCTTGAATGCTATTCCACGAAAATACTCCCTTTCTGGGTAATGAGAGCCACTGCAGGTTTTAATAGGAAAGATGAGAATCATATTTTAAGAAGATTCATTTAATAAGTTTAGTAAACATTTACTGAGTGTCCAGTACGTTTTGGTCCTCTGTTCAGGTCTGGTTCCTCATCAGTGAACAAGACAGACAAGGTTGCTCTCCTGTGGAGACAAATGGCCAGGTAATTATGCAATATGGCAGGATCCAGTGGAGGAATCTAGGGTGTTAGAGAAGCACATTCGAGGGATACCTCCCTCCCTCCTGGGGAGTAAGGTGTTTTTCCTCAGAGCATCTACTCTGAGGCCTGGAGACTGGGTTGGAGTTGTCCAAGTTAGATGTGGGGGAGAAGAGAGCTCAAGTTAAGAGGTGAAGTTGTGAAACTCTGGCATTCAGTTGGGATTCGAACTATGTTAGGCAGCAACTGAGTTGGCTCCTGGTCTTCATGCCCTTGTGTGATCCTCTTGCCTGCAGTGTGTGCTGAAGCTTGTGACTCAGTTCTAATAATAGAATACAGCAAAAGTAACGGAATGTCACATCTGAGAGCAGGTCACAACAACACTTGGGCTTCTCTCTCTCTCTTTATCCCTCTTACTTTCCTACTCTGGTACAAGCTAGCTACCATGTGGTGGGCTGCACTGTGGAGAGGACCGTATGGCGAGGAACTGAGGGACTCCTCCAGCTGATCCCCAGGAAGAAGTTGAGGCCCTCCGTCCAGCAGCACATAAGGAAATGAATCCTGCCAACAACCATGTGAATGACCTTGGAAACTGGCCCTTGACCCTTGAGATGAGACCGCATAATTGCAGTCTTGTGATAGACCTTGAGACTGAGCCACCCTGATAAACCAAACCAGGATTTCTTAATTGCAGAAACCGTGAGATAATAACTGTTTGGTTGTTTTAAACTGCTAGGATTTAGAGCAAATTCTTTTGTAGCAACTGACAACAAATACAAACCATAACTGGAAGAAGGAGGAAACTGTCAGTCAAGAGGTTTATTCTTCCTCCCTGCAGTGGGGAAGAGAAAGGACCTTCCTCTTCAATTCTCTAGCTTCCTTTATCTCTTTCTACTCAACACCAAATCCTGTCAGGACACTCCTGACAGAAAGTGGTCCCACAGCTGCTGTAGCTGCACAGATAGGGCTAGGTTCAGTCCCTTTCTCCAGTGGGAAAGAAACTGGCTCAGCGGGAAGAGAAAAGTGGAGCCTGCAGACTCAGGAGGTTCTCTTGGGTCTATTTGTAAATGTGAAATTAAATGTTGGAAGTTTATTGATTATTATCAAAATGCAAACACTTGACTTAATCCTATGTTCTTTCAGTGGGGAAACAGCTGCACTAAGGCCCAGTAGGCGGGAAACCAAGTGATCATAGGACAGAAAAATACAAATACATCCAAGAGAAGGGACACCTATTGACCATGGTCTACCTACTCAGAGATCCTGTAGACCAACTGGGTGCACTACCAGTTGTCCTGACCAGTCCGTGGACTCCTTCCCCGACCCCTTGTCCCACAGTCACTTGACTTTTTTTTTTTTTTTTTGGTACTGGGGATTGAACTCAGGGCCTGATACAGGGTCTTGCTAAGTTGCCCAGGCTGGCCTCAAACTTGGGACCCTTCAGTCTCAATCTCCCAAACAGCTGGGACTACAAGCCTGAGCCATTTTGCCCAGAATTACTTTTCTTTTTGGTTCCTTGTACACAACTAGCAGATAGAATCCACAATATAAAATTAACAACTTAGAATTCATGCCTAGAAGGAGTTGTAGAGAGGGCTCCAAGTTTATGATAACTACCTTCCAACAGAATGCCGTAATAAAAGAAACTGTGCAGATGGGCTTCTCTCTCTGGGTTTCTGGATTTTAATTGCGGTGAAGAGGGCTCTTTATGGTATTTTCTATGTTTAAAAACTTTAAGAGAGATATAGACATTTTTGTGACAGCCACAGAATGACCAAAAATTATCCTTTCTCCATTCCTGGAACATTATTTTATAGGAAACCAAGCTTCTTATTACACAGTATGGATTATATTGTAAATATATTTTGTGGGGATATGGAATCTTTCAAAATGAGAGATTTGTAAATAAAAATAATGATTATATGACAGTCTTGACCTTGAAAAGTTGGGAGTTATTAGTTTTGATCAGTACCCTAATTTGATAGAAGAGGAAATAAGCTGTGAAATGTCAAGTGTCAGCTATTTCCTGGGAATGTCTGTAACTCAGGCCTCCTGGCCATGTGCCTGGGAATTGTGCTACTGTCCTGAAGTAACTCTCCCTTCATGGAAAGACCATCATGTGAAGGACAGATTGAATTTCTTAAGTGCATGGACACAGGTGAGGAGCAAGAAATAATGCAAGTTATAAAGAGGAAAATTTTTGGCCTGTGTAACTAAGAAGTTTTACACAGAGTTGGTACTTTTCATATGCACTCCCCTTAAAAGATTATTGGGTGTCCTCCGGCATGTACCCTGTGGTAGTCTTGTCTAATGCACTTTTCTGGGTTTTTTTGATGTTATAATGGTCCATGCTTCTAATGGTTATGTAGCTATTTTCCAATTCTGTAAGTTATAGAAATGGATGGTAGTGCAAATGATTCGTGTCCATCAAGATACAAATGAATTTTATATGGAAGAAGTGCAACTGATCTCCCATCACCCCAAGGTCAGTTTTGCCTTTATTATCATATTCATTTCAGCATTTCCACTGTCTGTGTATCTGTTTTTTGAGTTCTCCTCTTCACAAGCTTAACTCCTTACTGGTTCCTTCATGAACTAAATAAAATATTTGCGTGTTCACTTTATATTTGTACAAGAGCCATGATTTTACTCTTTTGAAAGCAATTATGTTTTAACAAGAACCCTTGATTGTGTTCAGGCGGAGGATGAATGGTCACTTCTTGGTTCCTGTTATGATAAGGAATCCTTACTCTTGACTACGATAGTCCTTTTCAGACTTCAGATGTAGAGTTGTTCACGTCTCTGTCTCCTCTAGGAGACTCAATTTTCCGGAAGTGCGGGAATCTTGCTATCCCCACTAACAAAAATTTAAAGGAAGGAGGTGGTGTATTATTTGTGATATACTCACCTTTTCCATTTATGACCACCAGGGGGCATGGAAGCCTTCGCATTAAACAAGACTCCACCTAAGAGCAGGAGGCAGAAGGACTTTTGCTGGACGTCAGAGAGAGGATTAGCGCTGAGAACCAAGGCTAGTTCAAACTGCCCAACCCTCGTCATACAGACTTATCTTTATGGCAGCCGATGAAGTCAGCGTGAAGCATGCTCCTCGCAGAAGAGGACAAAGTCCTGTTCGAATTGTGAAAATATTTAGTCTTTTAAACAGAATGCACAGAGCAATTTTTTTCCTAACTTGAGAATTAATTTTTCGGTTCGTTAGTCCCATTTACTGAGTTCCGCTCTGCTCAATTTGTCTTTGGTCCCCTGTCCCCACAAAAAATAGCGAAGGGAAGAGAGGGAGAAGGGGTAAGGAGGGAGGTCTAGCTTTTCATAAAACACCAGGGAATCTCTACTCCACGTAGGAAATGAGTAGGCTTCAGAGTAAACGTCCAGGTAGATTTTATCTCCGATTTATAGATGTGGAAACGGGTCCTCTTGAGAAACACAAGAGTTACACAAAGTTATACAAATCGTTAATGGCAGGTGTCTGACCTGGACTCCTAACCGCTCACATTGCTCTGAGGGGCCCCGATTGCCCTAAAACCAGCATAAAACCCAGACTCCTGGCCGCAGCCTCGCCCACTCGCCTCCTCCCCAGCTACTTCCTCGGGTCTCCCCTTTCAACCCGACGGCGCGGCTCCTGTTACTTGGAATGCCCTTCCTCCAGGCGGAATCGCTCTTGAGTATCCTCAGACCGTCCTCCTCCCACCCACGGTAGCACAAACCCCATTTGTTAGGTGTTTGTTTTCAGGAGATTGTCTCACCCTAGAAATGAGTCAGCGGAGGGCTGGATCCCGGTCTAGATAATGAATGGCTGTCAAGTAACAAAGATGGACTCGAGGCCAAGCGATCACCCCCACCTTTCTCCCCCTGGCGGCGCGACCTACCAGCCCCTGAGCCTCTACTTCGTGGAGGGACCTGGAGTTGGGCGAGGTGGGTGAGAGCGCGAGGGGCCGGGCAGCGGCCGCGCGCGGGCCCTTTAAGGAGGAGCGCGGGGCGCGGCCCAGGTAAGGGGCGGGCCCGCGGGCGGAGGAGCGCTGCGCGCCGGCGCCGGCCGGGAGCCGGATTTGGAGCGCGCGGCGGCGGCGGCTGGGGGCCGGAGGGGGCGGCGCGGCGGAGCCTCGGTGGCCTGGGACGCTCCTCCTGCGAGGGCCGCCGCCCGCCTCCGCCTGCGCCTGGAGCTCCCTCGCTCCGGCCGGGACAGGTCGCCACTTCCGGCCGTTCCCCTGGGACGCGCTCACCTGGGACGCGCTCCTCGCCTCCGGGCACCTGGGCTCCAGGATGAAGGACCGGCTGGAGCAGCTGAAGGCGGTGAGTCCCGCGGAGCCTGGGGGCTGCCGGGAACAGCCGGGAGGTGGAGCAGCGCGCGCGAGGGGCTTCTCTTTGCTCCCCAAGTCCAGGCTGGAGGGGCGCCGAGCGCGAGGCCTGCGCTCTCCAAGCCCCGCAGCATCCCGCGCAGGTTCCTCGCCCTCCCCTGTCCTGCAGGGTCATGTGCTCGGTGATTCATCGTCCAGCAGCTATTTCCCTGAACGCCTCTAACCTTGCCACCCCCCAGCTGGACAGAGGCGGGGGATGCTTGGACCGAGCGGGGCTCACGCAGAGGTCAGGGGGGTCACCTCACTAGTGACAGGCTGCTGCTTGGCACCGTGTACAGAACTGGCCTCCTTCTGTCTCCTTATTTCCCTCCTGGGGGACACCAGACCCCGCTGCCCGCTTCCCAGGGAGCGAGCGGTTCATCGATTCCGGTGACCTCTCCAGCTGTGAGCCGATCACATACTGGGATGGGTGCAGCTCCTAGCGATCCTTTGGTGGTCTGTATTTAACCCGCACCTCCCGGCAATACGCCCCTCAGGCCCTTCACTCTCCGCTCCCATGTCTTGGGATAGAGATGTGGTCAGAGTAAAGGATCCTAAGATAAACCACCTTGGGCTTTGCTTCACAAAAGCTGAAAACAGGTGACTTTCTTTTGAAACTGTTTCCTTGTGTGTCAAGTGGGAATGATCATACCTTAGAGATTTGTTATGAGGATCAATTGAGATAATGTAAGAACACAGAGAAGAGGTAAAACATGAGTTTTTGAGTCAGATATTCACTGACTCATTCAATAAATAATTATTGAGTGCGTTCCATAGCACAGGCCCCATGTTAAACATTGGAGACTCAGTGTCGCAGGCTCTCCCTTAATGGAATTTCAAATCTTTCCCTTGATACAGTGTAGTCCATCTACTTGGGAGTAGCAGCTTGGTCCCAGTCTAGACCTGCAGAATCTGATTCTTTATGAATCCTCCAGGTGATTCATGAGCACTTTAAAGTTTGGGAAGCACTGGACTGGGTTAGGAGTGGGGATTCCTCCTGGCCCCCCTGCTTACTGGTGATTCCTTAAACTCCAAGCCTTAGTTTTGTTTTCTGTAAAATGAGTAGTTGTGAAAACTAGAAGCAAGAGAGCTTGCAGAAGCACCCTTTTGTGTGGTGCATGCATATAGAACTTATAAGTGTAAGTGTTCTGCTAATAAGTGTAAATGTGTTTTGGAAAATACAAGTGTTCTCCACTGTCTGTCAGGTGTTGCAGTTGTTTTTTTCTCCCCCCTTGCTTGGGTGAGATTTCATGACCATTTCACATGCACTGGGTAGCAGGGCTGCAGAGGAGGCGAGGGAGCTGGGGAAGTGAGAGGAGCAGGGGACAGTTGCAGTGGGAGCTGTGGGTGTGAGCTCCCCTGCCCCAGACTTGCTCTTTGTCATCTGAGCCTCAGGGCATCCTGGTTACTTAAAGGGCAGAATTTATTGTCCCTATTTTATAGATGGAGAAACTGGAGCTGGCCCTGGGTAGGAGGGATGCCCCAGGTCATAGATCTGGTCAGGGCACAACCAGGAGAGGAACCCAGACTTCTGATACTCTTTCCTTTGAAGCATGTTGGCTGGGGAGGCAGTTAGGAAAGAAGGCTTTGAAGATTTTCATGTGTCATAAAAAAAAGTGCCAAACTGAACTGCAGACAGAGGCGGCTCCCTTCCTTTAGTTAGGAAATCCATTTCCAGAGGAAGATGCTCCATGGCCCCTTTAATAGCTCATTGTCAACAGAGTAAAGAGTCTTAACTGAGCTTTGAGTTCCAAGAATAAATGCAATTTGCTAGTGAACTCAAGCAGGTCCCCTTCCCTCTCTGTGCTTCAGCTTACCCTTTGTAAAATGAAGCTAATGACACATTCTTCCCTTTACCCGTTGGGGATGTAATGAAAGTGAGACTGTAGACGGTGCTGTTATTATGGGAGTATTGTTGAAATTGCAGGGTGGTTGCTTTGGAGCAGATGCATGGCAGCGTAGTGCTAAGAGGACTGGGCTGTAGGTTCAAAGGCTTCTAATTGTGGCCCTGCACTCATTAGCTGTGTTGCTTTTGTCTCTTTACCTCTCTGCTTCTTGATGCTTCCTTTGTAAAACTGGGACTTTGGTGACCCCAGAAGACCCTTCTGACATTATCGATGGTCTCTGGGAAGACCCTTAAGATTTGTGTGTGTTCTGGTATGTAGTCCATCTCCTCTACCCGCCTCCCCCAAGAATCACCTTCACTGCAACAAGATAGGCCAGCGTCTTTCTCGGATTCCTTTTCTCAGCGAAAGTATTTGGTAATCTTCATGAGACGAATTTCACACTGAGCAACCTGTGCAACGTCTTTCTAAACCCCGGGAGGGGGTGGTGGTGTGTACCTTCAGATAGCAGGAAGGTTGTCATGTGCATGAGATTAGCTTTGCTCTGTGTGATACCAGGGCAAGGTGTGCAGGTGGGTGGGCAGAAGTCAGGAATCTGTAAGAAGGCAATTTTAGTAGTCAGAACTGCCCAAAGCTAGGGTAGTCTGACTGAAGAGGTAGCGAACCCTCTAGCAGGAGAGGCAGGAGAGAAGCTTGTGGGGTTGTTAAATGCAGTAGGAATTTGAGCATCTTTTTGAAGGGGAGATGGTGAACCAGGAGATTTAAGGCCTCCATGAACCCTGAGAATGTATGGTTCTAGAAGATACTTCATTGTGAACCTGTCCTAAGCTTTAGTTTGTGATGCGAGTCTGTCCTAAGGCTTTGGAGTCTGTAAGAACTGATCCCTCAGAGTAGCACCTGTAAAGTCGGCCATTATCCTTTTCCCCTAGGGTCATTGTGGGGGCGAAATGAGATAATCCATGACAGTCACCGACCACAGTAAATGTGAATTCTCTGTACTTGGCCCCCTGGGAGCAACATCCACACATACCTTTCCTAAGGCCATGGTCACAAGCCCTGGTACACCTTATCTTTTGCACTGCCCCTCCTGGTGGGCTCCCTCAGCAGCCTGCTGACTGGGAGAGGCTTGCCAGGAATGGGCAGTGCCTACACCTAGCCTTTCTCAATGGTTTTACTGAGTTCTCTGCAGGTGAACTTTGAACCTGCTGAGTCTGGGCAATTCCCAGTCCAGGGATCTTCTTGTCTGGCCCTCTTTTCACTCAGCATTTACTGAGTACCTACTGTGCAGGAGACCCTGCAGTAGGTGCTGGAGTCTAGGGGCAACTAACACTTGTTTCTGGCTATTAGGAAGCCCATGGTCAGGAAGGGAGACACACCAGAAATAGACACTGTGATATACCATCCTTATGGTAGAAGCAGCCACAGGAAGACCTGACTGGCTGGCACTGAGATGGGGATGAACAAGGAGGTAGGATTTCCATAAGTAATGCGTGAGTTCAGGTCCTTCTTCAAGTGTAATCTAATGTCTTCAGATGCATATAGAGTCCCTTAGGAAAAAAGGCCAGGATCTTGGATTTTCTTAACCAAGAAGAAAATAAAAACACACGGGGCATCCACACAGGCGCCTGTGTATGGCACCTGCTGATCGCCATGGTCAGATCCTTTTGACCTCTGTGCTTTGCATCCTGCTGTGTATGATATTAAGCAGAATTATTATACAGAGTCTTGATCTTAAAAAGTAAATGGCCATATAGGAAGAACAAAGAAATGCATTTCGTGAAAGAGAACAAAAACAAAAAAACCAAGTAGAAGGGAGAAGCCAGTGATGTATGGAATAAAGGTCAGGGACTTTGGATCCCTCTGGAGACTGGACTGTGGAGGACTGGGAGTGCCTTGGACCCTCCAAGATCAGCACCAGTGGGCACACTAATGAAATCACTCCCTGGGGCTGTAAAGGCCAGATGTACTTTTACTCTCTCTGTGCTGTCTTGTGTCTTGCTGCTTCCTAGAGGCTGTGTACTCCCCCCACTGCAGCTCAGAATGATGCTGATCCCTTAGAAGCAGGGAGCCGTGCCTCCCCTTCAACCTTCCTTCATCCACTGCATAGTTATTGAGCCCCTACTCTGCGACAGGTGCTTCAGATCCTCACCCAATCTCGACATACCACCTTGCCCCTTTGTTGAGATTCTGTCCTCCTTTAGTGATAGGATTTCTTGCTAGTCAGGATTCCTTCCTCGCCTCCTCTCTGTACCTGGGAGGGTTCATTTCCTGGGAGAGCTGTTTTGCTGCCAGCAGACAGGGGAGCAGAGAAGGGATTGAGAAGGGATTACAGACCCATCAGCCTGAGGCCAGAGAGAAAATGCTTGGATGAGAGAAGGGGATTAATTTTATTTTTATTCCTGTGAGTGTGGGGGAGGGGAGGAATTGGCAGGAGCCAAGAAGAGAGATGTGCAGGATCTCCTCCTCTCTCCCCTCCAGGGCTTCCTTCCCGCCTTTTGTCAGCATTTCTATTCATCTCCCAGAGCTCATTGTTACAGGCAGTGTTCCCTAACTACAGCCTGGAATACTCTCCCTCCAGTCCTACAGCTTGTGTTGACTGTATGTTGCTTTGCAATGAGATACTTTGAAGTCAATGGGGTTTTTGTTACCATGAAGTGGGTTTAAAAACCATCTTCCTATTTTTTTTTTTTTTAAGTGATTCAGACTCTGTCTTCCACAGTTGATTTTCTATGTTGAAGTTCAGTGTTTCAAATAGTTGTTGTTGTCACCATATCAACTACAGTAGCCATTATAATTTATTGAGCGGCTACTTACTATTGGGCAGGACTTGTGTTAGGTGGCTTACATACCCAATCCTCTCAATCCATCAAGGCAAGGCAGTACTATGTACTGTTCCCATTTTGCAGGTGAGGAAGTTGAGACTCACATTTGACAGAGATTCTCCAGCTGGTAGGTGGAGGGATCAAGAATTGAACATGTCTCTCTTGCCTCTCGGTATCATACCCTGTGCTGTACTGTGATTATTTCCCCCACTTCACTCTGTGCTCCTTGATGCTGTGGCAGATAATGATATTCCCCTGAGGCCCAGGGCCTAGCACTCTTCCTGGTGGGCATGTGTTAAACATTCATCTGTTGGCTGATCAACAGCTGCTTGGCCCTTATGCCTCCCTTATTCATTATTAGGACTTTTCATGCTGTATTCTCTGTGGATTGGTGAAACTTTACCTGCTTGAAGTGGAATATTTACTCAGGGAACCCATAAATTTGCTAACGAAGCCCAAGGATGAATGAGTTCCAGTGTACCTACCTTTACCTAAAGCCTCAGCCCAGGATGATGTGCGGGGGTGTCGCTTATTGGAAAGAAAATGAAGGAGAAGATGTGGGTATCTCAGTGAAAATCTGTCTACCTTATTTTCCCCTGTAAAATCCTACTCATCCTTTAAGGCTGGGTTCCAGAATCATCACTGTTTGGACACTTCCCAGGCTATCCACACTGACCATACCTTCCCTGACCCCCCACTTGATTTTTTTGTTGATATTGCAGTTTCAGAAACTGTCTGTCCTGTTAGGTCCAGGACTCTGGAACAGAGCACAGCCCACACACCCACTTCTCCCCTATGTGTCTGCCTTGCCAGCCCAAAGCCTGGAAAGCTAAAACCAGACCATTCAGGGGATGAATGGAGTTATTTTGTTGATGGATTTACCTGCAGATTCCATAGTCCCTGGAGGGCCTGATCTACAACCCTCTTTATTTATTATTTTTTTGTGGTGCTGGGAATTGAACCTAGAGCTTTGTGCATGCTAAGCAAGCTCCCTGCCAATCAGATACAATCCACAGGCTCCTTTCATTTTATATATGGGCCCTTTCAGGTCCCTCACCCCTGCTTTCAGGCATTATTGGGCCATTTCCATAGCAACATTCCGGTCTCTGTGTGGAGATGACTGAAGTTCAGCCCCCTCCTAAAGAGATCAGTGAAGCGTGTACTGTCTGGGCATTTCTGCTGTCGGGGTTAGGGCAGGGTGACTTGGTGTGGCATCAGGTGGTGGTGGTGATTTTTTTTTTTTTTAAATAATCTTTTTATTTTAGACTATGTTTTAATGTACAGAAAAGTTACAAAGTTACTTCAGAAGTTCTCATCTACCCCTAGTGGGTCTCCCCTATTAAAACTGGTACATGATTATTCATTAGACACCAGGCTGTATTTGGATTTCACTAGTTATTTCACCAGCGTCCTTTTTCTGTCCTAGGATCTAATCCAGGACACCAGGGTCGCATTCGGTTGTCATGTCTCCTTAGCTTCCCCTGGCCTGGACGGTTTCTCAGTTGTCCTTTGTTTCTCCTGACCTTGTCAGTAAGGCACTGTTTTATGGTGCTGTGGAAGTGCATTTCCTGGGGCCAGCGCTGCTGCTGCAGCTGGGTGGGGGCGGGTTAGCTGCTGAGAGTCATCACTCTTGATGGTTGAGAACAAAGGCTCTGGGGCCAGCTGCCCCGGCCCTTTTCCAGCCAGTGCGCTCACTGTCCCGCAGGATACCTGGCATCGTTAGTTTCCTCAGCTGTAGGATGGGAAGTGTCCCTCGAAGATTAGCTTGGGGATTAAATGCCCTGGTAAATATAAAGTGCATATCTTAGAAGGATCCTCAGCTTACTTGGAGCCTTCAGTGAATCCTACGTGTTACAACCGTGATTTAAGTATTCTAAAAGGACCGTGTGAGGAGGGGAGTTAAGGAGCAGATTGAAAGGAAGGGTTGAGGAGAGGTCTGAGAAGCGAGGAAGACAGTGTTCCTTCCTTCCTCCTCCTGGGTCCTTGAGCTGAATGCTGAGGAGGTGTTGTGGGGGGCAGGTCTTGGAAGGTGGAGGAGGAAGAGGAAGTTGCAAGGAGGTGAAGAAACCTGGGTGGAGGAGGAAGAAACTAAGGGAAGCTGAGTTCTCCAGGAGGAGAAAGAAGATAATATTTGGATTTGTTTGAATGGCTCTAGGGGTTGTTCGGGAGCAGGCAGATGAGGATGGTGGGAACACTGGGTTAAGAGAATAATTCTGTAAAATGGGCCCACTGCGCTGACTCTCAAGAAGCAGCTTACTACTTGCAGCCCTGCCTGGCCAAAGTGGACAGGATTATGTCACATTCCTCAGCAAATTACCTGTTAACTGCAGGAGAAATGCTGACCCAAGTTAATGTTGATAAGAGGAACCCAAGTTAACCCGGAGGGGGAGAATTTTGTGACTGAAATACTGGAGATTAGGATAAGTCCTCCTAACCATTAACTCTGTAAGAATGTATGGTTAAGAATCCAATTAGAACCTGTCAGCATGGGCCAACGTGACCTAGAATTGTCATAGCAATAGGTACTTGAAAGTCTGATGTTATCTTGCTGACAGTCAAAAGTCAAGAGGTTGACCTGGGTGGGACTCTCGGGGATCCCCAGTAAAATTAGAGTAGTGCAGGAGAGACATGTTGTCCCTGTCTTCTCTGAGAGGGACCCCTGTCCCTTGAGAGTGTCCCCTTTCCCTCTTCTTTCAATAAACTCACTCCTGTTTTTCTGAGCAACATGTCTAGAATCTTTGAAGGGCGGACCTTCACACTGCCTCAATTTCTTAGAAGGCCCCAGCTCTGTAACTGGGTGAGAGAGAGCAGGAAGAAGATGTGGTCTTTTTTACCTGCAGTGACCTTCTTGTAGGCTTCCTTTGAGTAAATCCACCTGGTCTTTAAAATTTCCCCAAGGAGCCACCTCTGCAAAGATTCTCTGATAGGCTTGCCTCTTCCCTGGGCTCTGCCTGTGTCCAGGTGAGGCTGGGCACCTGTCTTCTCCTAAGTTCCTTGTACTCGGTGCTGTCATCACTCATCATGTGGTGCTGAAGGACCTGTCCGTTTCTCTCCCTTTTGAGATGGAGATCCTGGAGAGCTGCGGGCGCTGAGTATGTTTGTGTTTTTCTAGCATCTATTCTATTGCTTAGCAAATGTTAGATGTTCCATAAATACTATTGGATGAATGAACAAACACATGAGTCCGTTCCTCGGCATGGAACCTTGTCGCGAGTGGAGAATATTGTGGATGTGGTGGTTGGTTGAGACCTTGAGATCCCTAAGTTAATGTAGCAGTGAATCTTGGATTGGACCAAGAGAGTTCAGAACCAGCTTTTTCCTCATAAGCTGGGTAATTCTGGATGGATTCACTTTCCCAACCCCAATTCCTCGTTGGCAAAGATAACATCTACCCAGAAGGTCTCCCTCAACCCTTTCCTCCCTTGTGTTCACTGCTTCTACAAAGATCTAGCTAAGGTCTTGAGAAGCAAAAGCAGGTAGGAACTAAAATGACCTTTGGGGATGGAATTTGATGATCTTTGTATATAACAAATAGAATGCAAGTTTAAAAAAATTCTTTTTGGTATTGGGCATTGAGTCCAGGGACGTTTTATCACTAAGCTATGTCCGAGGCCCTTTTAATTTTTTATTTAGAGACATGGTCTTGCTAGTTGCTTCGATCCTTGCTGAATTGCTGAGGCTATCCTCAAACTTGTGATCCTCCTGCTTCAGTCTCCTGAGTCTCTGGGATTACAGGTGTGAGCCACAACACCTTCTTTCAAAAGACACGTAGAAGATTAAGAAATAATGAACCTGTATTAAGACAAAGAAAATGCATAGACTACAAGTCATGTAGGCCTTTTTTCTGACAGTGATGTAATTGGGAATTAAAGATACAGTAATAATCCTTCCCAGTTTATCCACCTTGGAAATTTCAAAACACCTTTCCAAATAACTCTTGGCTTAAAAATAAATCAAAATGGAAATGACACACTATTTAGAAGTGAATGCTAATGAGAACAGTAAATGTCAGTTCGTGAGAATGTTGTTGAAGAAGAATTTGGAGGAGCTCTAATTCTTTAAGTGCATATAGTAGCAAAATGACAGGTTCAAAATAAATGAAGTAAGTTCCATTGACTTTGTGAACATCTCTTGCTGAGACACTGGCTAATACCTTTGAGAACTGGCATTTTGAGAACAGCTCCATTGTTTAAAACAAGGCTCCATTCTCCACTTAAGGTGATGTGGTCTTGGGTGTTTAATATGTGCCCAGAGTTGTTCTGAGCATTTCACATGTAATGGCTCATTTAATCCTCACAACAATTCTATGAGCAGATTATTCTGATCCTGTTACAAAAAAGGAAACAGAGGCAGAGAGTGATTAAGTAACTCATTTAAGAGGACACAGCTCCTGAGTGGCAGAGTCAGGCTGTCAACTCCAAAAGTCAAGTGTATCTCTGTATCTCTACATACATGCTCATTTATAGGATTATATGCACCAGTATCTTTTTCATTCACCCACGTAGGTTAATTTAGCTTAGATCAGTAGATGCTGCAGCATCCCCTGAAATAAACCAGGATGTGTTAACTGACCAGACTGGGAGGTGCCTTCAAGTAGCATGTAAAGGTGTAAGCAGGGGCCTTGGGCTAGCACAGATCAGCTTTTGAATCCTAATGATGCCATTTAGTAGCTGAATCACTTCAGATGAATCATTTAACCTAATTAAGCAATTACCTTATCTGTAAATGGGCAAATTAAAATTTGTTCCTCATAGGGTTGATGTTAGAATTAAATAATTTATTTGAAACCATGAGCATGCCTGCAACAACAACACACACACACACATGCACACTGTCTGCTATGATTGTTTTGGCAGAGTGGGTGGAGCAAGTCCTCGGGATTCTGGCTCTTGTCCAACTGTCCACTGACTTAATCTGGTAATGAGTTTATTCCTCAGCCTTGTCGTCTCTCGCTCAAGGTGAGTTGCTTGCCGTCACTCACTCAGCTAGAACAGAATCTTAAAAACCAAAGTTGGCTCACCTAGGGTCTCATTGTCCGTCACTTCCTCTTGGTTCATCTGACAAGGGTATCGTGGATGATATGATCAGCAAAAAGGGGAAGTGTTCCCTTGGGGAGGATTTTGCTGCAACAGAAAACAGAATGTCATGGGGAGAACTGGGCATTGGAGAAGGGTCATCTGACTCTTTAAATGGGAAACAGATTGTACCCAGTGCTTTTTTTTTAAAATATTTTTTTAGATATTGATAGGCCTTTATTTTTTATTCATTTATTGATATGTGGTGCTGAGACTTGAACCCACGTACTAGGCAAGCACCCTACCACTGAGCCACACCCAGTGCTCTTTGAGAGCCCACACACTCTCTCAGAATTCCTGCCTCTTTAAATCAGGAAAGAGGGACAGGAAGACCCGGATGTCAGGCAGCCTGCGCGTGGTGTGTGCCCATGGACGTTGGAAGCCTTGTGAGGAAGCGGCGTGTCTGTCTGTGATCCTCAGACCCTCATCCTGGAGAAGGCCGTTGGTGGATGTAGTCGCGGGAATAAGGACACCAGACGCGGTTGTCTCTCAGAAGCAAGTCTGTCAGGAGAAAACCTGGGTTTATAGTTCCGTCTTTGTTTCCAGAGTGAAGAACCGTTTCAGGGTGGGGAGGAGAAGGCACAGCGGTTTCGGTCACCTGCACGTGTTTTGGGAGGCTCCCACCCACCTGTTCACAGTCCTTCACTGTCCTGCTGCAGGGCGTTAGGGCCATCCCTTCCCTTCCCGCCTTTATTTCACCCAGAGCCTCCTTCCTGGAAGCTCCTGGCTTTCTGGCTTGTCCTGCCACCCTCTCCCCTGGGGGTCTGGGCACCTGTGGGAGGAGCCCGTCAGACTGCTGGTGAAGGAGGTGCTCATCCTGTGGGATGACTTCCGTTTTCTTTCTCTGTCCCTGTCCCCTGGCTGTGTCTGATTTGTTAAGCCGTAAGGAAAGCTGGAGATTCAGACTTGCTTGGCAGCCCGGCTTTCACTTCGGCAGGGGCGGAACCCATCTCCTCTCTCCCTCCTTGGAGGATACCTATTTATCTGCTCCAGTGGTTTTTCCGCTTTCTTTCTTTCTTGTTTTGCCAACCAGATACTTTCTTAAAATGAAATCTCATATTCAGTGTATAAACAGGTAAAAGTGAAGTTATGCCATTAAAGAGGGAGGTGAGGCCCAGGAGCCCCACCTGTAGGCCTCCCCTCCCGCTCACTACCCTGGCTGGCTTCTGAGGCACATTTGAGGTGTCCTGGGGTTTCCCCAAACACAGTAGAAAGCTAACATGACGTGCTGAGAAACTCAGGATGTAACAGGCAAGCGTTGTCCCCGAGGCCCACGGCTCCTGTCTCCCAGCCCAGGGTTCTTTCTGCAGAGCTGGACTGCTCTCTCTGGGTTCCTGGCTACTCTTGTGATAGGCTTTGAGCAGGGTACAGTGCCCTAAGAGGCCCTAGGACAAGCGACCTGTGCCTGAGCCATGACTGTGTCAGTAGCTGGGAGACCTTGAATAACTTACAACCTCTCCGAATCACAGTTGCTTAATTACAGACTGTAGATGGGATGTGTTGACATGGTCTACAGAAAGCAACGGGGGTGATGTGGCTACCAAGCACCTAGTAGGGGCTCTGCAGGTGGCCAGTATTTTCATTGACTCTCTGAGCTAGTGGACGGGGGCCTGTGGTCAGATGGACTAAGGGTGGTGGAGAAGGCAGTTTGAAAGGCAGCACTGAGTGAGAGGATTGCAGGTTAAGTTGCTTGAGGTTGAGTTCTGGGCCCCTCTGTTCTCCCCACTCTCAGTGCAGAGGGAAGGTCATGACCTTGGTTGTGAACTCTCAAATTTGGGGTACATTTTAGGGTCAAGTGTGGGGTGATAGATCCCCAGTCGTAGCTTGCCTAAGTTGCCTAAGTTATTGGCGTTATCTCCCATCTTGAACTTGAGAGGCGTCAGGAGGCTGGACAGGGAGGAAGTGGGTGCTGGGCTCGTGGTTCTCCTGTACTGACCACCCCCCACCCCCACCCCATGTGGCGGATCTTGCAGCTGTTATAACGTTCCTATTACCACATACCCCGATTCTTTGATAATGGTGCTGAAGTTCTCTTCTCAGCTAAGACCAGTCATGGGACTGAGGATAAAGGACATCGTGTGCTTTCCTTGCCTTTGGGGTCCCTGATGCCCCTGGGTCTGCAGGAGCCACCTGTGTCAGAAAGGAAGGAGCCCCTCCTGGGATCTGGTAGAGCTCACTCTGTGGGTGATCCCCACGGTAGTTCCAAGCTCATGTGACTCCAGATAACAAGTGTTGATGTCTTCTTCCTGTACTTCTGATTTGGATTAAACATTGTTTTCTACCTTTGGAAATAGCAGCTGCATGGGGGGGAAAGCTCTTTGAGTAGATAGAAAACCAGAAACCCAAGTTCTGTTCTATGTGTGTCAGTCACCCATTGTTTGGTCTTGGGCTTTGTTTCCCCATCTCTAAGTGAAGGGATCTCATGGGAAAATCTTTGAGGTTGCATTCAGCTCTGAAAGTCCTGTATCTCCCCTCAATCCCTTATTTTTTCGAAGATACTTAGATCCAGGTTAAAGTCATTGAGAAGTTGACTTAACTACATCTTACATATGGTTAGTTTATTGAGTCCTTTGTAGGTATTTTATATTGTGTAAGAACTTTAAAATATTATCTTATTTAATCCTCAAATAAGTCCTGGCAGGCTGTTTTTAAAATATGTATTTATGTATATAGAAGTTATATGTGTATGTGTATTTACATGTATGTATGCTATGTAATTTTAATACAGGAAGAGGCAGGGAAAAGGAGGGTGGGTGGGCTTTTTGGGATTCCTCCCTGATGGCATAAAACCCAGGAGTAAGTTTTGGCAGCATTGGTAGGCATGCATCAGAATGTGACAAGCAGGTGACAAATTGATTGGTACCTACTTTTTATGTGCCCAGCTTTGTGCCAGGTGCCCCATAGCTACTAAGACTTAAGAGATACTATCCCTGACCTCAAGTTGCTCAAAATTGTGGTCAGAAGTTGAGATGGCAAACCATCAAACTCTTAGATAAAAACGAGGTGGGGACAGTTTGGTGGGGTAGATGTGACCAACGGGAGGCTGTGAATAGAGTTTGGATGGCAGAGGAGACTGGGAGATGTTCGAGCTACTGGGTATTGGTGGTGGCAGGGACAGGGCAGAGGCAGCCCAAGAGCAGGAATGGATGTGATGAGTGTGTAAGACAGTGAGATCAGGTGGACAGAAGGCTCCTGGTGGAGAGCAGGGGGTATAAAGATGGCTGATTTCCAAAGGATCTTGAAAGGCAGGCTGAGGCCTTGAACTTGACACGGCAGGTGACAGGGAACCATCGTATATGGAGAAATGGGGATATGACGCGACTAGAGCAGAGATAACCAAGTGGTTGGGAGGCTGTTGCAGTGGCACGAAGCACGACACCCAAGCAGGGTCCAGCGATGTGCTCTTATTTCTGTGTCACAGATGAGGAAGTGGAGACTCAGATATTGAACCATGTGCTTAAGGCCCAGTGACCAGCATGAAACAAGGCAGTGAAGCTGTGGAACGAATCTTGTTGACACATTCTGAGGTCGCTCCCTTCTATGTGCATCTCCAGATGATCTTGAAGAAAGGACACTCAGCAAAAGCTAATTCGAGGAGGACGGATTCCTGCTTTCTAGTAAGAATTGCAGAGATCTTATTGGTAGAGGAACCTGAGGAGGCTGCTGAGAAGCCTGAGTTTAACCAAGGGAACATTTGTCTCAAACTTTAGAAACTGATGGGTGAATCCAGGTTGCTGGACTCTGCCAAAGCTAATTATTTATTCAGGTAAAAATTAATACAATTTCTGTTAAATACCTAGTATGTGTTAAATACTCAGGAACTATGTGGGATCAATTAATTCATTAAAACTACAGTGCTCAATTTTAATTGCAAGGGATAAAGCCAGTTTTGACTAATGAACAAAATAACTGCATTGGGAGAATACTGTTCAACTCACTGAAAGGATGCTGGGGAAGATCTGCAGAACCTGCCCAAAGCCAGGGGGCACCCAGGACAGGAACGAGGGCAGCCCTGTTGAGAACTGCCATTGGTTGGCTCAGCTCCATTCACTTCAGACTCCTCTCACAAGTGACATTCCTCTGGGTGCTCATTGATGGCCTCCCTAAAATCACATGGGGTGTGTGAGGGGTAGCTCCACAGAGGAAGGTTCGCTGGGCAGGCAGGCAGACGGACACCCACCCACCCACCACACACACAAAGAATACACTTTAACAGATACATAAGGCAATTCTGAACCACCAGGAGTTTATCATTAGAAAAAAATAGATAGATGAAGGAATAAATAATAATAGACTATAATGATTTCTGCTCAAGGTTTGTACAAAGTGCTGGGAGAGCTTCGGGAGGTTGTGAATTTTGCATGGAGGAGGCATGTGTCAGGTAAGGCACACACAGGTCGTCTGAGCCGAATTTTAAGGGCTAATAAAAATTTGCCTGTCAGACAGATGCCTTTCAGGAAGAAGCCCTTGGGTGACCGTAGTGATGTGAAAAATGAGGTTGCAGGAGATGCAAGGAATTCCAAGTGAGTGGACTGGTAAATGTGGGTGGGGCTGGGTCTTAAAGGGCCCTGTGTGTTTTCTGAGGTATTTTGGGACTTTTAATTCTAGCAGATGAACAGTCATTAAATGACTTTAGGTGGCAGAGGGATATGACCAGTTCTGTTTTAGGAGGATCACTGTGGATGCATTTGTACCACAGACCCTATGCCCTTGATCTAGGGATGCTGGTTCCAGACCAGCCAGAGATGCTGGGGGAGCCAGTCACGAGACTTCTCCAAGGGTTGGAGAACCTGATGTACCTATGGGAATTCCCAGTAATTCCTTGTGTGGATGTAGGGGGATGGTCGTGGTTAAAGAAAAAAAGGCTCCTGATGACTCTCTTTGCCTGTGGAGTTCTGAGTGTGTCAGTGACGTGTCTTGGGTGTAGAAGGCTACAGGCCACTGCAGGTTGTGCAGAAGCAGGTGGAGGGGGTTTCCCCTGCCCCCCTCCCCCTCAACCAGTCAGTTCTCTGTGCTTGTAAGTTAGCAGTGTGCAGTTCAGCAGTGGACTGGGGAGAACAATCAGGAAGAATGTGGAAACAGCCCCGGCCCTTGTTGCTGGGTGGGAATGTAATCACTTCCTCTAGATAGCCATTTTGTGATTTTGCAGAGGAAGGTGAATAAGATTGAGAAATCTTGGGTCTCCAGAGGTTGCTGGGGCCGGGGAGGGGAGGAAAAGTTTCCTTTTCCTTATAAACATGAACTGACAGGGAACAGCACAGTAGCATTTCCTTTGTCATAGGTGGTTTCTGAAAACAGGAAAATCTCTCCTCCTGCTGTGAGGATCTGAAGTTCATGCTTTGGAGGAACTGTCTAGAATTTTTTTGAAGGGTCCAGAACCAGTAGATGTGTTAGAATCTGCCTGTCGCCATGCGGTAGCTCTGTGATTTTGGCCAAGTTACTAAGCCCCCATATGTTTTAGGTTCACCTAGAGTGAGTTGTACTAATGTCATCATTCTTACCATCACTGGCAGTAGCAACAAGACCTAGCGCTGGGCTGGGGGCTGCAGCTCAAGGGTAGAGCACTCCCTTGGCCTGGGTGAAGCTCTGGTTTCGATTCCCCACCCAGATTCAATTCCTCAGCACCAAAAAAGCAACAAATGATCATCATCAACAATAGCAAAAGGCCTGTGCAAAAGTGTTTTATATCCCCAAATTCTGTGAATTAAGAATTGTTATTATGAACATTTAACTGATAAGGCAACCTATGCCCAACAAGATTAGTAACTTACTTGTCTTTCCCTCTCTCCCCTGTCATCGCCTGCAAAGTCAGTAGATTTCAGACAGTACTGCACCAGGGTTTTAACACATCCTAGAACTGCTGTGAGTTTTAAAAAAAATGATGTTTAAAAAGCTTAACATAGCTCTTAGGACTTAGTGAGCATTCGGGGTTAGCTACTTACCGTGTATTTCTTCTTATTCTGCTTCTTTTTGTCTCTTGCAGAAGCAGCTGACACAGGATGATGATGCGGACGAGGTGGAGATCGCTATTGACAACACAGCTTTCATGGATGAATTCTTTTCTGAGGTGGGCAACCTTCCTGTAATTTTTTTTTTTTTTTTTTTTTTTTGTGAATATACATAAGGAAACACAGCTTCCTCAGTAAGAGTGAAATATCTGGGCTCTTTCAAGGGTGGCAGTCTTTTGTTAGGGTGGGAGGGCCAAAGATGTTAGAGGGGGAGTCTCCAGTTCTTGTGAGGATCTGGAATTTTAAATGCTTTAAAGTCAGCAGAGGGTAAATTACATGTAATTGAGGATATGCTTTTAAAATCTTATGCTACATGACAACATTTTAATGATATCCTTTCTTACCCAAGTACATAATTTAAATACAGAATCAATCATAGGGTTACAGCCATGAGTGTAAAACTTGAATTTCATCTTGTGGCCTAATTCTGATAGACCAAATTTGTTGTTTCCAAACATTTCCCTTTGACTTAATTGTAGTAGTAACAGAAAAGACAGGAAGCTACCCGTTTATTTTTGTAAAGTTCAACTGGGGCAAAAATGGATCACCCATGTCTACAAATTCACTTGCTCTTTGATCTAGAAGGCCTTGTAGGGATGGTGCTTTAGTAGGTAGTGTTGGCAAAACAGTGACTTCGGAGCCAAGTGAACTTGGGTTCAAACCTCAGTTTGCTTCCGGCCTGCTGTCCATTTTATAAATGTTCCTTAACATGCTGAACCCTGGTTTCCTCATCTGTAGATTGGGATTGGTAATACCATAATTCCTCATAGGGTTATTATAACAATTGAGATAATGCTTATAAAATATCCACAGTATCATCAGGCATGTGTGTGCTCAGTGAATAGTACTTTAAAAGAAAAAGAAAAAAACAAATCAGAAAGCTTATTATAACTGAAGTTTCTGCCACTGTACAATGGTTTCTTTATTTAGGTTTTTCTCCCCCTGGAAAGAAAAGAAGAGGCATGGTGTTCCTTTTGCAGGGAAAATTTGAGTACTGCCCATCCTCTGATTGTGGATGTGAAAAAGTAGCTTCCAGATGTCCTCTAAATTCAGTGGAGTGAGGCTTGACAGTCATGCCCACTTATTTGCTAGAGCAGTAACTAGGCAGAAGGCAAACTTGAGCATGTGCTGACCTGATTGGGAAGTTGGCTGTAAACCTCCGCAGCGCCACACCCAGCTTGTGGGTGGGTCTGTCCCTTTCGCTGAGGAAGTCATAGTGAGATCAAACAACACTGGGCTTTTGTGAGTCCAGTGTTATTCCACTTGTGGATCATGGAAGGCAAATGTCCTCTGTTTGTTGGGGGTCGGGGGACGTAGGAGATATTTGCAGACTGTAGTTTGTCCCTAAACCTTTTCCTGGAGAACGATACACATTGAAGAATGTCTTCTGGTAACTGAGTTCTTGCTCTTCTGAACCAGTGGGTGGGTCCCTCAGAGTCGGTGTTTCTTCTGAGGTGGGAAGATGGTGGGCTTTGACCTGTGAGGCATAGTTGGAGTCTGTCCTCAAGCTTTGGAAGCAGTGTGGCCTTGTCTTAGCTTTAGTTTCCTGCTCTGGGAATCAAGGATGTCAGCCTGTCCCTCCTCAAGGCTGTTGGGAGGGTCACATGAGCCCACGTATCTGGCAAGCATTCTCTGGACAGTAAAGCGCCAGGTGGAAGACGGATGTTTGGAAGAGGCCCCTTTGAGTGTTAACGTGGCCGCCTCCAGGGCTGTTTGGATTCTTATTGCTTTCTCGTCATTAAATGCTTTCCTATCACTTCGGAAAAAACCTGAGGAAACCCCAACATATTTAGGGCAGAGAAGGGGACTGCATGGTGAGGTGGAAAGAGGCCTTTTAAGTTAAATTCTGTAACTGCCACTAACTGTGTGAGCTTGGTCATATTCCAAAAGGTGTCCGTGTCTCAGAGGGTTTTATCTGTGGAATGGGGAGAAAAATATTCAAAGATGTGTTGGGCATGAGGAGAGCTGACACTCGGAAAGAGCTTAGAGTGGGGTTAGTCAGTGTTACTTTCCTCCTGTCTCACCTGCAAGGGCCCAGAGCGGAAAGATACTGAGGGAGTCGGGCAGAGGCGAGAGGCAGTGGTCACGGGAAGAGATCCTACAGGCGGACCACAGACCCTGGTCTCAATCTCAGCTCTACCCACTGGAAAAGTTGTATAACTACTTTCAACCCCAGTTTTTCTGTCAAATGGGAATAGTACTACAATCTGCCAGTTATTATGAATCTAAAATGAGAAAGTATCTGGATGTGCCCAGCAGGGTTCCAGCAGATCTCAGTCCTCATCACCATTCTGTCTCCATGTATTTGTGAGGAAGTGACCACAAAGATCATTTTATAGGGCATGATTTGGAAATATCCTTGATATTGGGATTACTTTGGATAATGGGGATTTGGGGAAGTGAAGGGGTTTGCCTCTGTGTGTGACGGAGGAACCTGCCCAGTGTACCCTGTAGGACCTAGCTAACTAAGATAGCGCTCTTGTGATAAACCTTGCCTTTTGGATTGGTTTCAACAGGTCACCTTTGATGACTTGCTGAGAACTCAGAGTGCAAATCACGGGTTGGTCACAGAGGCATTTGCAAGATGAAATCGTGGACTTTGAAATATATTTTCAGAATGTGCTTTGCCCTGTGAAATTTGAATGACTTCTCTGTCTTCTCAGGTGTTAAGAATTGGCCCTTGGATTTTCAGGCTATTTGACTGATCATCCCAGAGCCTTATAAATGATAAACCCTGGACTTTTGTCTGATTTGCTGTTTTCTGTATTTCCCTTGGCTGTCTGCACAATTGGCAGAGAGAGCAAAGTTTTTGAGGAAACAGACCTGCCTCTGGAGGCAGCGGTTTATGGTTCTGTGTCATTCATCTGTTCATCACAGTGCGTGAGTGCTGACCGCCTTCTAGAGGGTGTATTAGATGCTGGGGTGCAGAGTGCTGCGTGACAAATCCTTGCCCGCTCTGTCTCCTTATCTGGTGAGGGTGATAGAGATCTTAAAAAAGTGATCATTTTATGGTAGAAATGTCAGAAAGGTACTGTGGGAACACAGAAGAAGGAGCATGGCCTTCTGCCTGGCGGAAGGCAAGCTTCCGGGGCTCTTATCTAGGCTTGCATGTCAGATCTACCTGGGAGCTTGTGCACGCCCATGCCTGATCCATAGAGACTGGGATGGCTCAGACTTGGATTTTTCAGTTCTTGCATCTGATTTTGCCACCTACTGCAGCAGTGAACAACTGCAAAGTGGTGGGGAGACTTGGAGGGTTGTAAGTAAGGAAATAGCGGGATCGAATGTGTTTTAGACAAAGTTATCTATGGCAGGTAAGAAACTCCAAACACAGAAATACCCGCAGGTTGGCTGATGCAGCAGACCATGGGGAAAAGAGTGAGGTTTTGATCTGGATCTGTCACCCTGAATGGTAACATGGGGCCTCATTTAGGGGTGCTTTGACTAACTGAGTTAAGCCATAAAGAGATGTAATTATTTCATGTGTAAAGAAGTTTGGCGTTAGGGGTGGTACTGGGACTGGGGGCTTCAGGCCAGCATCTCTGTGATCCTTTGAGCTTTTCCCTTAGGATTAAGAGATCAAGTCTCTTCTAATTATCATTGCTGTATAACAAACCACCCCAACATTTAGTGGTGTAAAACGACCATTTTGTTATGTTGACAGAGCCTGTTGGTCAGGAATTTGGATAGGGCACAGTGGGGATGGTTGATCTCTGCTCAGCTGTAGCTGGGGCCTTGGCTGAGAAGAATCGAACCACCAGAGGCTAGAATCTTATAGAGACTTCGGTATTCTAATGGTCAGGGACTTGACTGGGGTGGCCAAAAGGAAAAGCTCAGTAGAGGTTGTCAATCAAAGCACTTACACGTGGCCTCTTTCTGTGTCTATGGCCTCTCACAGCATGGAGTCCAGGGTTGCTGGACTTGTGACATGGGGGCTCAGGGATGCAGGACACGTGTTCTGGAAATGACACTCATATAACACAGTCACAAGCCTGCTAGATTTGAGAGGGAAAGGCACGGTTCCTCCTCTCGGTGGGAGGAGCGTTAAGGAATTTGGTTCCCCCGTTTAAACTACCGCAGTTTCAGCTCTGTTTGACGTCACCTGGCACCAGCATCACCAGTAGTAAAATAGGAATTGCTAGAAAAGTCTAAGGATCCTTTTCTCAGGGAGGAAAGCTATCCAGTCTTCAAACTGACTTCCTCTGTGGCCTCCTGGCTAGCACTGGGTCGCGTGGTCATGACCATCCCTAGTTGGAAGGGTGTCAGGAAAGTATGCACTTAGTCAAGGGACAGGATTACCAGGATCAAGATCCATCTTCTGGGGCTGGGGACATAGCTGCCAAAGCAGAATCAGAATTCTGTTAAAAAGAAAAAGAACAGTGGTAGGGGAGATGGCTCTTTGGTGGGTGGAAGAGCTTGTCCTGGAATGCAGTGTGAGGAGCAGAAAGTCTCTGTGATGAAGCATGTTTGACATTAGTGTTTTTTACTCTTAGAAATTTAATATGCATGTTAACTTTTTAAAAGGCCCCATGAGGTCCTGTTATAAGGAAACCTGCTTACCTTGGCTAGCCTTCTCACCCTTTGTGACATGGAACTTCCGTTAACAAGGCTGAATGAATACGTTTTGGAAAGTGCTCTTACCGAGTTTTCTTTTTTGGGTTCTGTGTTAGCTTGGGCTGCTGTCACAAAGTACCCTAGGCTGGGTGGCTTACAAAGAAAAGGAAGAAAGACTTTTATTTTCCACGATTCTGGAGCCTAGAAGTCTGAGCTCAAGGTGTCAAGGTGTCAGCATGATTGGGCTTGGGGAGCGTCCTCTTCCAGGTTGTGGACTGACAACTTCTTGTATCCTCACATGGTAGGAAGAGCAAAGCTAGCCCTTTGGCCTCTTCTTATAAGGTCCTAGTCATGAGGGCTCTACCCTTATGACCTAATTACCTCCCAAAGACCTCCCCCCTATATATGATCACATTAATTAGGCGCCAACATATGAATTCGCTGGTGTGTGTGTGTTTAAGAAACAGTGAGTCCATAATAAGTTCACTTAAAAAAATTGGAGACTGTTTTGCAGGGGTGTGTGAACATGCTTGTCTCCTGAGGGTTGCTTGTGTTCATTTATTCATTCCACAGACATCTGCTGAGTGACAGCCAGGCTTGACAGACAGAGTGGTGACTATCAAGTAGTCTAAGATGAGAAACCCAGAGGTCCAGCTCTGGAGGAGATCTGAGTCAGGACTAGAGTGTGGGCAGTTGTCACAGAGCCTAGGCGGGGGTCGAGGGTGGAGTGGGGGACTGGAGCAATGCCTGGCTAGAGGATCTGCACGGTGACCAGTCTTGAAACATAGGGATTTGCTTGTGGGCTGGATTTTTGTTAGAATTAAGAATCTCAAAGTGATTGTAATTTGAAATCTAAGCCTGAGATCAAACTCAGCAGGTTAAATATTTTTAGCACTTTAAATAGGATATTTGGATGACAGGGACCAACGAGGTGAGCTGGCACACTCTGCATTTCTGGTCTCTTTCAATAGTCGGGCAGGAAGCCCTGGCCAGTCATTTGCCTGTTTGCTCTCAGGGCCCTCACCCACCCTTCCTGTGCTCTGTTCTGTATTGCAGGGAATTACATTTTGCTGGTTCCCTCACCAGCTGGCTCTTGGTTTGTTTGACCCAGGGCAGTGCGAGGGCATGAATCTTTGTGCCCACCCCATTCATATTTTGATATGGGACTTCCCAGCCTCCAGAACTATGAGAAATATGTGCTTGTTGTATAATGTCTAGGGCATTTTTGTTCTGGGAATACTAATAGGTTGGACAGGGAGGTGCTGACTGTGTTTTCTCCCCAGACTCTGCCTCCATGGCTCCAATTCTGGTCAACTCCACCACAGTCAGGCTCTGGTGACCCCCCTTCTTTGTCCCTTCAGCTGCTGCTGCCTCATCCTCCCCTGTTGGTCTTCTTAGCCTTTGCTCCCTGTGTAAAAAACTCCCTGTATTATTTTGGCTAAAATAACTGGATAGGTTTTTGTTTTCTGACTGAATTTTGAGTAATGCAAAGCCCAGATATACTTAATTTGAGATGATGGTCTAAGAAGACTTGTTTTCGCTGGTCAGTATAACTCTGAGATCATTCTTTCCTTTTCATTCATAAAAAACAAGTTGAAACACTAGTCCCTCCACCCCTACCCCGGGACTTTACGTCTGCTTCTTGTTTGACTAAGGTGATTTCTCCCTCCCTTCTCACAGTGTTTGTTTTCTAAAGCAAAGAAGCAAGACCGGGCGGGCGTGGTGGTGCAACCTATAACCCCAGCTACCTGGAGGCTGAGGCAGGAGGATCGTAAGTTTGAGCCCAGCCTGAACAACTTAGCAAGACCCTGTCTCAAAATAAATGGAAGAAAGGACTGACTGGGCATGGAGCATAGTTGAAGAGTGCCCCATGTTTCAGTCCCCGGTACCAAAACCCAGTCAGTCAGTCAGTCAGTCAATCAATCAATCAATCAGTCAGACAGACTAACAAAGCAAGAGGATTTGACTGAGAAGCTCAAATATAAGGACTGTTTTGGATTTTGCCATTATGTTTTTATTTAAAGTAAAGGTTTTTGAATTGTGAAAAGGAGCGATCATTTATTTGACTACAGTCATGCTACTTTTGTCACCTTAGAATGGGTGGGTACATAGTTAAGTTTTCAATAAATAAAAGTGCATGAATTAATACCCACCTAAAGGTACAAGATACAGGACTTTCAGGGGAGGTAGAGACTAATTCTTAAGGAGCAGAAACAAAGCTTTTTGCTTAGCTTTTTGCTTAGCTTTCCACCACTGCTAGTTTCCAAAGCACCATTTCCTCTGTTTTTCATTGTCTGCCTGGATCCCAGTGGTTAAGTCAGTCCAGAAAAAGGCCATCCATGCCTTCAAAATAACTGCTTCCTTTTAGCTAGATGATAGTGGTTAGTATAATATGGTTATTATTCTTGGCAACACCCAACAAGTGACCGACTTGCTGTTTTTAGATTTCCTTGAGTGGCTATCGATGACATCAGTGTTTTGTTAACATTAGGATTGTTTTAAGGATTAAATGAGACATGGGTGCAAAATATGGAAATTTCTGTCAATTTTTATATTTATCAGTCATCATCTAACATTTATTGAGCCTGTACTTTGTGTTAAGCATTTGACCTAAGCTTGTTCAAGGTTATAAAACTGCTAAAAGGTGGAGCAAAACTTGCACCTGAGCAGTTTGATGCTAGCTTATTTTCTTAAATCCTGTGTTATCTGCATTCCCATATTACTAACAAAAGGCACTGGAGATGTATTAGCTGCAAATTTAGCATGGTGATCAAAAAACAAAATGTGGGCTGGGGAGATAGCTCAGTCGGTAGAGTGCTTGCCTTGCAAGCACAAGACCCTGGGTTCGATCCCCAGCACCGCAAAACAAAAAAACAAAAAAAAAGTGGTGATTAAAACAAAAAACCCCAAACCACTTTTGGATTGGTTCCCTCCATCGCAGTGTTTCTTGAAAACTCGTTGTGTAAAACGCTCTCTGTAAGGAATTCTGCAGGACAGAGAAGGTAAGGCACATGATCTCTGTGAAACACAGTTTCACAAAGCACGAGTTGAACACGCACGTTAACCTGTTGGAGGCTGAGTGCGCACATCTGGGGAGCGGAGAGGAGCCTCCGAGATGGTTCTTGCAGGCTTACCTGGTTCAGGAGACAGGGTCTGGTACCCGGCAAATGGCTGGATTTAAACTGTAGTTTGTTCTGTTTTTGTAGCATGGCCTGGAGTAAGTTCCTCGATCTCTTTGAGCCTCAGTTCTTGTGTACGAGAAGGAGATGGTGTCCGTGACCTCACAGAAGTACTGTGGAGGGCCAGAGTTGTTTCTGTTAAGCACACGTTCAGTTAAGTTTTGTTCATAAGTACGTGACCATACAGGGAATGTCAGCATACTCAACTCCAGACACATACAAAGAGCTCTTAAACTTTTAGGTCTGGCACTTGTCAGTTTCCTACTAGGTTTCCCCTCTCCCCCCATTGTCCTCATGATTTTCTGGTAATCTGGCAACTGCACAAAAGGAAATCACATGTATCTGTTGCTGTGAAATACCCAGAAAGTCATCTTAGAGGAAAACCAGCACTTCCAAGAAAAACACAATGACACTCAGTTCAAAAACAAAACAACAAGAAACTCTGTGATTAGTCACATCCTGAAGTCCCAGCGGGGTTCATGATCACTTGGTGAACTCACTGAAGTGCTGTGGAATCAAACTTCCTGAAATGCCTCCAAATGGTGAATTGGTGAGGACAGAGGAGAGGGCACTGCAGTGGGTGGAGCACTGGGGTGGGGTGGGGTACACATGCTCCTGGGTCCGGGACATCTGTAGGCAGGTTGAGGATGGAGAATGCAGGACTCAACACTGCTGGCCACAGGACTGGGTGAGCATGTCCCGTCCAGTCTCCACATACCTGGAGTGGCTTTGAACTTGAGACCCTGCAGACTCAACCCAGCAAATTCCTAAGACCTGTCTTTGCTTTGCACCACTGATCAAAGTTTGGGCCAGGGTACTCTGCAGTTATCAGGTAATTTTCCAGAAGAGATTTTGTAAGACAACCAGTCCATTGGCCATGCAAAATCTAATGTCTTATGGCTTGTTAAAGTTTGCTAAATTGATTTGAAATTGGTTAGTGCATTTTGTTCTAGAAAGATGTTTTTCTCGGTCTTATAAATGCTGTGTCACGGAAGTGAAAACATGTAGTGCCATTTTATGAGCGGAGCCAGAGTTTGAGTGACAGAGAAAAAGGAAAGGCAGGGACAGGTGGAAATTTCTGGACATGATTATACCTTTAGAAACCACCAGTATTCATGATGGTAACATGGGCCCTTTTTAAAGTTGAGTAGGCTTGAGATTCTAGTAAAACAGTGTAGAGAATTAAACAAGGTCTGAGATCAAATGGACAAAGCATCCCAGACGGAGCTTGGAGGGCCCTGTTGAGCTGTCTCCAACAGCTGTATGACCTGTGACTTCGTTAAGCATTAGTTTGTTTGTGTGAATAATGCTACTAATACAGTCTTGTTGGTTGTTTAGCCAACCGTTAAAAGCCTTCACAAATATTTTGGTAGCTACCAATATGTACATCTATTCTCTGATGATATTACATTGAAATTATATTCGTCTTTAAGCAAGTGATTCTACTGTCAAACTGATATGTCAGAGCCAACATATTTATGGAGGGGAATATCCCTCGCTTCAGTGGCTAAATTATGAATTTAAGGGTTAGAGAGCTCAAGTTACATTTTTTCTGTTTTTCTGTCCAATTTGGAGAGCTGTCATCAGGTTTTTAGGAAGGGGTCAAATCATCCTGGGAGGAGAGGGACCCTGGGAGCTGCATGTGCATGGTGTTGTTCTCTGGTCGTATCCAGATGTTAAGATCCTGCTGCCTGGCAGCTTCCGAGGCTTCTGTTGCTCATTGCTGCATGCTGAGGGATGAGGTGGGTAGACCCTGTGGGTGCCCACGTCTCTTCTCTGAGCAGCCCTCCACTGCAGCAGGGGCCATGTGCCTTGAGGAGGGAGCTGAGTAGCGCTAACTGTGCACGTGGCAGTGCCTGGTGATGGAGTTCTGTCCAGGAGTGATGTGCTGCTGGAAACATTTCATGACACCATCTTGAACAGTGCGGAGCTTTAACATGTGCAGAGATGGCCCGGGATTCTAGCTTCTGAGCCCTGATACCTGCAGGAATCAGCTCGGGGAGATCTTTCACCGGAACTCATGCCCAAGAGAACCTCGCTGTCTCCTGAGACAACCATCTCTCAGTCTCTTTCTCTCCATTTGTCATCTTTATCTCTTTCTGTCCTTTTCTTCCTCTTCTTTTCTTTTTCTTCACTCTCAAAGTATTTTCCTTTGCCTTTCACTTCTTCCCTTCCTTCTCCTCACACCCTACTCTCTTCTGTCCTCATTTTTTGGGCTAAGAGATCTGCCTGATGAGGTTAGCTGATACCTTCCCTTTGTAGATTTTCCTCATCTTGACTCTGACCTGACTCCCATTCAAGGAGGGTGAACACATCCCTTCCAGGGAGAGGGAGGATGGGTTTTTAATGACAGTTCTGTTGGGATTGGTTTATCTGTCTATGGAGAGGGTACTCTCTGGGCAGCTGGGACTTCAGGTCATCACCTCCTTCCCCAAGCCCACCTGATAGTGACTTCACCAGGAAGTGCTGCTGAGCATGCAACTCAGCTGTGGACCTAGCCTTCCCCTTTGATGATGAAGGTCATTGTCTTTCTGATTGTAGATCGAGGAGACTCGGCTCAACATTGACAAGATCTCAGAGCATGTGGAGGAAGCAAAGAAACTCTACAGTATCATTCTCTCTGCACCAATTCCAGAGCCAAGTGAGTGTTTACTCAGTTGAGTCACCCAGTGGTCACCCTTTGTATTGGGGCCTGTTTTCCTCACCTCTGTGAACAGCAGGGGCGTGTACACGTCACCCTGGACTAAGGTACACATCATATCGCCTCTCTGACTTCTTCACCTTATCCCAGCTCCCACTGCCCAGCCATCAGCTCTTCCCTTCATGGTCTCTCTTGAACCACGAGGCCAGTCTATCCTGTTTCCCAGCTAGACCCTCCTGCGGCTAGAGTGACTCTTAGCGCTTCCTGCACACTGCCTGCTCTGTCCCACTGCGGTGCCTTCATTTCTACCATTTCCTCCACCTGAAAGGCTTTTCCCAGCTCTCTTTCTAAATCCCACCAGTTGGAGTTCATCTTTCCCATGAGGTGGTCTGTTACGGTCCATTTCACAGGAATCCTGTCCCTAAACTTTTTTTTTTAAAGGGGCAAACTTTTGTTCCCCCTAATACTAGGGGGGATCACATCTTGAGAGTAGAATTTAGGGCTCTGTTTTCTGTTCCTTAAGAACAGGGAGCAAGCTTGATCATGTCACTTCACTCCACTTTTTTCAGTGGCTGTTGCCTCAAGATTAAAGTTGGAACCTTTTAGCAGAGCGCATGGGAGTTGTGTGGGTCAGGTTCCTGCCTTCTTCTCCACCTTTTTCTCCTGCCATCCCTCTCCCCATGTTACTTATACTTTAGTCAGACTACACTCTGTTCTCCAAACATTTCTTATTCCCTCATCCCTCTTTCATATGGCTCCCGCTTGCTGTCCATCACCTTTGCTACCTGGTCAACCCTGAGTCCTTCTTTGAGACTCTGTCCTACTTTCCTAGTCTTTAGAAGCTTTCCCAGAACCCCAACACCCCTGACCCCTGGCTGTGCTAGGGAGCCCTTCATAACCTCCTCACCAGAACTCCCACTTGAAATTGTGTGAGGTCTGCTAGTTTATTTCTCCCCCACCCGTCTCTAGACTTGGAACATCTCGAAGGCAGGCTCTACATCTTCTCTCTGATTCCTTAGTTTCTAGCTCACTTTCAAGCTTGCAGTGGGTGCCAAGGATGGTTTTTGAATGAATGGTTAAAGCTAACATCTGTTTTGCTCCATACATCTCAGGACAACCCTGGGCATGTAGGTGTATCAAAAATACTTGCTTCATTCTAAGTTGATGGGTCTTGGCTGAGATCTCTTTCACCTTGAAATCCCACGGAATTCTCTCCTCTCTTCTGAGATTAAATCCTCATCGTAATCCAGATGGTTTCCTCTAAAAGTAGAATTCTCAAAGATTACTTGGGGAGGCTTGTTGAAAAAGCAGAGTCTGGGGCTCAAAGCCTGAGTGTTTTCCTTCTGTAGGTCTTGGATGCGGTAACTTGAGAATGCCTTTTATTTTAATCAATTTTTGAGGGTGCAGGGGCTTGAAACCCAGGGCTTCATGCACAGGATCTACCACTGGGCTACACACCCAGCCTGAAAATGCTTTCTAAAAACAAGCTCTCTGATTCTAATGACAGATTCTGGGAAACACACTGGGATAAGTACTGTTGTGAACAGTATTCAGTGGGTGCCTGAGAAAGCTCCCACCCCCTCTTCTGATGGCTGTGAAAGAAGTTAGTCCTTTTCTAACTGCTTCTACCTCCTTTGTTTACCCAGAAACCAAGGATGACCTTGAACAGCTTACAACTGAGATCAAGAAAAGGGCCAACAATGTCCGGAATAAACTGAAGAGTAAGAAGGGAACAGGGGAACGAGCTGGCCCTTACCACCCTCCACTCAGCTTCCTGGGTGCACCTCCTCCGAGCTGCCAGTCACCTGGCCAAAGTGACACCACTTGTCCTGCTTATGGTTTGGGCATTGTCCCTGGAGAGACCTATGGCAGCCCCAGAAAGTTCCCTTCTCTTGAATCCTGACTGTAATTGAAAGAGTCCAGAATTGAAGTTAGGAGACGGGAGCTAGAAGGTGCTCTCGGCTACTGACCTGGCTTCTGCTTAGTCCCTGGGTGCTTTCTTACTGGTCCTGTTTCCCTGCATACCTCTGAGTGGTGACATACATGCATACATGCATGCAGGATTTATTGTTCAGTCCACAGATATTTCTGGGTGGGCACCTTCCATTGCTGCCCACCCCCTATTTGAGAGCATAGGTTCAATTCTCTTGGGGAACAAAGGGTTTACACGTTCCATGGCTACAGTCTCTATGCTTGCTCAAAGTACCTGGTGAGTATGTGCGATTGCTCAGGTGAGAAAGCAGTATCACTGAGCCTAGCTTATCATTTCTTCCCCCCAAATAAATTACAGCAACTATTCTAATGGGTGTGGAAAGGGAGTTGTTAGTAGCAGCTTCCAAAAATAATAATGATAGTGTGGCTACAACTGTACTAATAAGCACTTTATGTACATTCTCATTTAATCTTTGCATTGGTACTGTGAGGAAGGTACAGGTTGAGCTTCCCTAATCTGAAAATCCAAAATCCAAAATACTCTAAAATCTGAAACTTTTGAGCACTGATAGGACACAAGCAAGAAATTCTACACCTGACTTTATATGAAGATACTCAGTTACAAAACAAATACACTAAAAACATGGTGTAAAACTACCTCCAGGCTGTGTTTATAAGGTATATAAGAAAGAAATGAATTTCGTGTCCTAATCCCAAGATAGATTATTGTGTATAGGCAGTATTCCAAAATCCCAAAAATCTGAAATCCAAAACACTTCTGGTCCTAAGCATTTCAGGTTAGGTATACTCAACTAGTGCTGGCTTTTGTCATTTTGTAAACAAAAGGACAGAAACAGGAGAGAGTGGACCTGACTTTCCCAAAGTTGCACAGCTGGTCAGCCACAGGGTAAGGATTTGAGCTAGTCTCATGGTGACCAAGACCAGTACTGTTACCTGGTATTGGGTGGTGAAGGCTGATGAAAGCAGGTCTGTGGCTCACAGGAACTGACCTTGACGATCATACCTGCCTGTTGTTCCACCTTCATGGGTGCTGTGTATGAGGATGGGGTGGGCGGTTTGCAGGGAACAGTGTGTTTCTTAGAAGGAACAGCATTGCTGGAATCCCTCCTATCATTCCAGGCATGGAGAGGCATATTGAAGAAGATGAGGTCCGGTCGTCAGCAGACCTTCGGATTCGGAAATCTCAGGTAAAGTTGTCCCTGATTTAACAATCATCTTTTCCAATTTATTGTTCTTCTTTCTTTTTCTTAAGCTGTGGAGTCTTTTAAAAAAAAAAAAAATTCTTATTTGGAACTCAACTTGATAAACTGCTAAAGGGGAACTCTGCAGGTCGAAGCAGGGGTCATGACTAGAGGCCAGCCCTTCTGGGTCCTTTTCTCACACTCTCCTTCTGTAAGGGGGCCTTGAAGAACTTCCCATGACTCCCCAGAACACAGTGTTAGTACCTCCTTGTTTCACAGGCAAGGACATTGAGGTCTTCTTTTAAAAGATTGTTAGTCATTAGTTCAGTTTGGAGCCAGGCACTTTGGGGATCATCCGTGTCCTTAAGGAACTGCATGACATTCAAGTGGCCATGGATCATGTATTTAGCTGGATACAAGTGAGGAAGAGCAAGTGGCTGGTAGGTCTCTAGTCAGAGTTATGCAGTGATGAATTGGCATGGTGGTAGTGGGCTTGGATAAAATAGAGAAAATGGTGATTTTGCAAAGGAGATACAAATAAGGCTTATTACTGAGAGGCAGGCAAGGAATAAAAATGATGAAATTTCGAGCGTACGCATCCAGGGCTATTGAGAGAATATATGTACCTATAAGCAAAGAAAGCTGGGGTGACAATTTAGAGGAAGAACTCAATGATCTTTAGAGGCATTACCTGTGGGAAGGGAAGCTGACAGCTTTAGAAAATAAGCCAGAGGCTGTGCCAGGAATCTTCTAGTCCAAGTAGTTGCAGGGCTCAGAGATTCCCAGAGATGGTATCCTTTTGCCTCATAATTACCATGCGAGGTCAGCGGGGTAGACAGACTGAAACCATGCTTTGGAAATGGCGGTGGGCTCACCCAGTGATCCAAGTGAGGAAATAAAAAAGTCAAGTATCAACTTGGTCTTTTGGTTCCCAGCCTAGTGCTACTGCAGAGGAGGCTGGGGGATGGGGTGGGGGCTAAGGAAGGAGTTCTATAGCATTTGTGCACCTTTCCCCTTCCTCACTTCCTGGGGACTTACTCATCTGACGTTCCCACAGCACTCCGTCCTCTCTCGGAAGTTTGTGGAGGTGATGACCAAGTACAATGAGGCCCAGGTGGACTTTCGTGAACGCAGCAAAGGGCGAATCCAGCGGCAGCTTGAAATTAGTATGTGTTTAAGGTTTGGCGTGTGCCCCTCCTCCCCCTTTTCCTACTACGTGATTGTCCATTCCAAGTTGTGAGACCCCTGCTTATGGCTTCTGCTTGATATTTTATGCCCAATCCCAGAGCAGACGTTATAGAATCGGCACATCCTGAATGCTACATCTTGGGAGAGGGGGCACATGGTCATGAGGTCCAAGTACTTTTATCCTCGTGGAACCCAGCACTTCCACATCCCTAGAGGGGAATCACCTGCTGAATAGTCATTACATGTTTTTACTGTCAGACAGCAAAGCACATTTGTGAAATAAGCATGCGGTACAGGTTGCCCTGTGGCATAAGGAAGTGAATAAACTGCCCTGTAGGGACTTGTAACATGGAAGGCAGGGTCCTATGGGTGAGTGGGACCAACCGTATGAACAAGGATGCAAATGTGTTTAGGGTTGCAGGCTGTCGGGAGTCTGGGAAGAGTGCATGTTTGGAGCAGCAGTGCAAGGTTAGGATGGTCGAGGGAGTACCTGTGAACTGTGCATTGGAAGGAGGCCTTGTCCATGGCATAGTGCATGGGGCTAGTACGCAGCTCAAGCTGGGAAGTGATGTGATCATAATATGTACTTTAGGAAAGGAGTTGCTGTTACTGTTATGGATGGAGTGGATGAGGGGAGAAATTAAAAAAAAAAAATCAGGGCTATATGGGCAGTGTTGTAGAGGCCCTGCGTGGTCTTTCCAGTGAAGCAAGCAGATTCCTGATTTTTAGGGGACTTTAAAAATGGAGTTGTGCTTTGATCTTGAATTTGATGCTCTACTTCTTTTATTTATAAAGCTGGCAAAAAGACAACAGATGAGGAGCTGGAGGAGATGCTAGAGAGTGGCAACCCTGCCATCTTCACTTCTGGGGTGAGTGACGTGGGCCTGGTCTAGCTGGCACAGGGTAAACTGCAGCTGCAGGGAGGTAGGGGATGTGAGGAGCCCATCCGTGTGTGTGTGAGGGTAGCTGCAGGGGCAGCCTTTATTGCAGGGATGGCTGATGGCCCTTCTGTGTGTCCTGTTGCAGATCATTGACTCCCAGATTTCCAAGCAAGCCCTCAGTGAGATCGAGGGTCGGCATAAGGACATTGTGAGGCTGGAGAGCAGCATTAAAGAACTTCATGACATGTTTATGGACATCGCCATGCTGGTGGAGAATCAGGTAACTGGCAGGGACAGAGGAGAGGAAAGCTTAGGTTCTCCTGAGAATGGCTAAGGAAAGGAGTAGTGGAAGTCAGGGGAGGAAGGGTGGACTAGGGAATTTGCATAACAGGAACAGAATTCCATCTCTCAAGTAGGTTTGTGTTCTCATCAAATGTGGACACTCTGGGTCATCTCAGCCTTGTCCTTCTTGCCTATTACTTTGGCCTTCCAGTCATTTCTAGTGGATACAGAGTTTGATGTGTTATATCAAATATCTTGTTTACCCAGCCTCAGGATCTTTTTTCCTTCTTTTTATTTTTCAAATTAGAGATAGAGGTTCTTAATGATGGCTTAAAAGCAGTCTCCTCATATGAGACTAATGATGTTGAAAATGTGATCTTTTGTTCAGTTCCCAGTGACAATTTAGTGAAACCAAAAACAGAGGATTTTGTTCTTTTCCAGTTTTTTTTTTCCACCTGTGTTTTTCTAAAAAATTTGGCACTTTTTTGCTAAGGAACAAGAACAGACATAAGGGAAAAAATAGTAAAAGAATAATAACAGAAAAACTTGAAAGACTCAGGGTGCTGAGTTTGATAGTTTGCTGAGGGTTGAATTCTGTGTTGCCTACATGGGGGGTTAGCATTGACAGCACCAGATGGTCCCGAGTTCTTATGATACAGATATATGTGCCACCGGGTCATAGTGCTGGGACACTTTTACCAGGAATTTCCAGCTGCTCTGCCACCTAGCTAGGATTGGAGACTGCTTCCTAGGAAGATACTGCAAAACCTAGGCATGAGCATGCCTGCCCATTTCTGACACCAGTTCTCTGCTCTGGGCCTGAGTCTTTCCCCGCTCCTTCTGGTTTTGAGACCATTTCTCAAGTTCCTCCCTCCCTACTTTCTTTTTTCATCCCACACTGCCTTGCTGAGGAACTGGTTTGAGATTCAAGTGATGGTAAGTGCCTTGCTGTGTTCACAGTGGGCCATAATGTGATGGGGTTACATTGAGGAAGTCCTGGGGAAGCGAGGGTAATTTCCATTCTCAGACGCCCAGGATTTAACCAGAGTGACCAAACATCCTTGTCAGGAAGTAGTAGCTGGGAAACATTTGAGAATCTTATTAGGAAACCACTGTCTTGGGAGGAAGATATACCCAAATAGCTTGGATAAACCCAATGTCTGACACCTAGGGACCTGGGGATTTCTCCTAGAAAAAGCAAGTGTTTCCAACCTCATACTTATTGAATACCTACTGTGCGCTAGGCACTACTGTATAGTAATGAACAAAGTCAGTGTGTGCCGAATGAACTTGTTTCAGTTCTGAATGACCAGGAAGAGGCCAGCAACCTGGTGATCTCTGAAAACATGAGGTATACTTATTTTAGGCTCCTCACCACATGCTCATGTTTAAAAAAGAGAGAGAGAGATGGGCGGGGGATCCCTCAAGAGTATATTCGTATGTAGTTAACAGGCGTCTAGACAGTCTCCTGCACACGTCCAGCCAGTACTGGATATAGAGAAGTAGTTCAATGAATGTCCTTTGAATGAGTGACCCCCATCAAGGCTGGGGAGCTACAGGTAGTCACATGGGGAATGCGAAGGTGTGCCCTCTAGAAGGAGGAGTTGCGAGGTTTCTGGATGCGCCTCTTGGCACTGTTGAAGTGGCTGGGGCTGTTCCGGGCGGGTTAGCGGGGTGTGACTGGTGTCTGTTCTTTGCAGGGTGAGATGTTAGATAACATAGAGTTGAATGTCATGCACACAGTGGACCACGTGGAAAAGGCACGGGATGAAACTAAAAGAGCTGTGAAATATCAGGGTCAGGCCCGAAAGGTGAGATTCTCCAGCTGCCGTTGGGGAAGAGTCCATTTTGTTCGCTGTCTCTTGCTCTTTCTCCCTTCCCTCTTCCTTCCTCTGTTGCTGCTGCTGCCACCTCTTGCACCTGGGGAAAGGGAACCATGATTGACCGGATTGAGAACAACATGGACCAGTCAGTTGGCTTTGTGGAGCGGGCTGTGGCGGACACCAAAAAGGCTGTCAAGTATCAAAGCGAAGCTCGGAGGGTGAGCGCCGTGGTCTCTGCCGGTGGTACTTGCCTCTCCTCTCTGGCCATCCCCACCTATGTCCTCGAGCCCGTACCTTTGAGCTCTGTCCTTGCCCTGAGCTCGTGCCCCTACCTCAGCCTTTCCTAGAGGCTAGGTGCCCACCCTTCCGTCCCAGGGTGCCTTGCATGGATCTGGCTCACATGCTGTCTCCCAAGAACACATGCTTGAAAGGCAGGTCTGCAGGGTGGATGCATGGCCCCGGTGTTGTTGGTGGTTCTCCCCTGGATGTAGCTCATGAGCCTTTAGGATTGTACACTTGCCTCTTCTGTTCTTCAGACTCCTTTCATTGTCTTCCACTCAGTAGCCCAAGCCCTGCCCGCTTCTCTTTTTCTCGGTCTTGTACCTTGCACTGTGCTAATTGCTGTGTAAACATATTTAGGGAAACATCTATTTTTTCTACTTTAGATGGAACAATCGAGGGTCAGAGGTTAAGTAACTGGCTTCGGGTCACCTAGTAAATACAGGAGCTGGGATTCAAATTCAGATCCCAGTCCTGCTTTCCCCACCAAACCTTGGTTTCTGCCTGCTCTTCTGGGGCCTCCGCTGCTCAAGGACTTCTGAGCTGCTCCACTCATTGAGTGTAGGTGTCTAGCTCTGGTGGCTTCTGCCTTTTTTCTGATCTTATTTATTTCTCTTGGGCTCTGATGCTTTTGTTCTTCAATGCCTTTTCTTCCAACCGCATCTATTGCTTATGCAAGTTCTTAGGGAGCTGGGAAGTTATTTTATATGAAGAATCCATATATACTGGATCATACTTTCTGACACCCATTTGGTATACTGGGTCTGATAGATAGAAGTGGACTTTAGTGGACAGATGAACAGAAGTTAGAAATTAGGACTATATAAAAAAATGTCTTTACACTCCCTCTTAAAAAGGAATGCTTAGTCACTTTATATCTTGGCTAACTGCTACTTGGAGACTCTGCCGTGGTCTCTTACTACATTTGTTCACAGATTCAAGACTAGTGTGAACTGAGACTGATGGGAGCTCCATATTTCCATCTGCTGGCATTGCTAGTCAAGAAGTAATCTAAGAAATGTGAAATATCCTAACTGATATTTTTATATAGAGATATAAGCTTCTTAAATAATCTAAGAAATGTGAAATATCCTAACTGATATTTTTATATAGAGATATAAACTTCTTATTTGGATTGATAAGATGCTTTCTATCAGAGAGGAGAGAGGGGTTGGGTTTTAGGTGAGTGTTTTTTTTTTTCCTTCCCTATGATAATGATTTGTTTTTGTCTGTCTTATTCCCTTCTCCAGAAATTGATAATTATCATTGTGATAGTAGTTGTGTTGCTGGGCATTTTAGCATTGATTATTGGACTTTCCGTCGGACTGTAATGAGTGGCCTGAGGGGCTGCTGCACTGAAATGTAAGTAAATGAAGGTTCTCCGGGGCCCTGAGTTGGCCTCTCGTGAGGGAATCAGCCTGGGATTTCAAATTCTACTTCTTTCCTCTAAGGGCTGTCCTTGGCATAATGAATTCTCTAAAACTTTTGGTAGCCTGTGAATTCTTTTATCTCCTTAAAATTCTCTTTGCAGATTCTGCCTGCATCACATGGGTCTCCTTTTGTTCCTGTTCTGTACTCTGTCCCTGTCTGCTGTTTTTGCCTGAGTTTCTCCCAGTATACCTGAGCATCCTGTTGATGCCTGGGTAGATGTTAGGGAGTCTGTGTCTTGGATCTGGGGTCTGTCTTCTGAATTTCTGCTGGCATTCACAGGTGTCGGGCTTTGCTTTCCACATCCTTGTCAGTGTGCGTGAAACTTTGTATTGGGATTTGGATTCTGTAGTTTTGTTTGTGGCTGACTGGTTTGATCTTGAATGAATGGGGTAAGAGCTAGCATTTCCGGAGTATTGAGTTGTGGCAAACAGTTTACTACACACCCAGTCCATGGATCACTGAATGCTTAGGACACTTTTATGGGATAGGCAGTGATATTCTGCACATTTTATAGAAATTTAGTCTTAAAGAGAAGTAAAGTAACAGCACCACGTTCACACACTTAATAGTGGACCTAGAAGAGTTGTTTGCTACGTTTTACTTTGTCTTTGTAAAATAAGGTAACTATTTATCATTGTCTACAAAGTCTAGAGAACTTTAGAGGAGTGACTTTAAAATCGGTGCTATTAATTTTCTTAAAAATTAGTTTTTTGGCCTGGGGTTATTGTTATAGTTCAGTTGGTAGAGTGCTTGCCTCACACGTACAGGCCTTGCGTTCAATCCCCAGGACCACAAAAAAAAAAAAAAAAAAAGTTAAAGATTGGGCTGATCATTAAATCAGGTTTAATAGCAGTTAGCATGACAGAAATGATCTAGTTATTGAGACTATTAAGACTTTGTGACTTTTAAGATATTTTTCTGAATAAAGTATAACGTGTAGTTTTTTTTTAAAGCTTATAAAGTATAGAAGAAATGAAAATAGCTTTAATATTAGTGCTCGTAACCCTGTAACATGTTCGCACACAAGGTTAGTTTTATACAGTTCAAACTATGTTACCTATTGTTTTGTGCCCAGTGACAAAATCATAAGCATCATTCCATAACACAAATCTCTTTGTGGATCTAATTTTCAACATGAGATTGTGGATGTACTTTAAAATGTTTAACACTTCCTCAACTTGGAGTTTGTTACTTTGTTATAAAGTAGTGTGACTGACCCTATGTAACATTTTCCCCTCTTTTATTTCTTCCTCATTATAAATTCACAGAAGTTGAGTTACTGAGGTAATGCATAGAAACATTTTTAAGACTTGATGTATATTTCCAGGTTGATCGCCAGAGCTGACCCTCTGTGGTTTTTCTTTTGCTCCAGCGTGTTTCTTTGTTCCTCTTCCTCCTCTTTCCTTGTGACTGGTGGGTCTGAAAGTCAGATTATTAATTATGTCACTAAACATGCACCTCTTCTTGAGAGAGAAGCAGCAGCTAGGTGATGAGCTTCTTAGAGGCACTTCATTATTGGCTCTCTTTCCTTTTCTTTTTCCTCTCTTTTTTCTGGCATTTGTGGTGTAGTCCTTAATGGTGTTTTGCCTGTAAAGTTTGAGTTTTGTCCTGAATATTAACTATCTCTTTGGAAAAGATGTTTTTTTCAAAAAAGGTATATAATAGTTATCTTTCTATATCCTTGGACGATAGATGCCTTACAAATTCATGGTGCCCCTTAACATTCATGCCTATTTCCAGGAGTCCAGAATGTAAATGAATCATTTTTGAGGTGACTCCTCAAAGGTAGGAGATAACACATTGTTTCTAGTTGATTAGCCCCATCTCTAAGATGCTAATTTGCTGAATAGTTAAGTTGCTCCTCGTAGTTCATTCCATATTCCCTAACAAAGTCAACACTTACAATACCTAGGTCTGGACCCTCCTTCTTGTCACTGAGAGGACAAGGTCTCTGACTAGGAGGGAACGGAGACAAGCCAGGATTGTGTTTCCTGGACGTACCCCAGCTACAGTTCTGAGATACTATCAATATCCCCAGTTTAGATGGGGAAGCTCTTTAAAGCTCAGTGAAGTTAGGAAACATGGCCAAGCTTATGTAGATTATAAGGTGGAGCAGCCAGAATATGATCCTTGAACTTTCCCATATTCTTTTCATTTTGCCCTTCTGCTTTCTAAAGGGCTCAGGGGACAGGTGGAGTTCATGGAGATTTGAGTGCCAGAAAGCTCCTGAAGCTAGTATTCAAGAGAAGAGCCAGAGAACTGATGTTTTTAACCAGCAGTGATTGCCCCTGCCCAAGTCCTCCCATAGGTGTGTGACAGCCTGTGTCTCTCCTACAGGCTTACAAAAGGTCTAGAGGATTTGCTTTCTGTCTCTCCTTTAGTTCGGATCTTTGTTCTTTTGTAGTGGATTGTTTGATTCCAGGCCCTATCTCAGGTTTGTCTGTTGACTTTTTCTAGTATTTTTTATATTCTTTTTTGCAGTTGCTTCTGATGATTCCACCTTCCAGGGTTGTGGCTGGTTCCTCCTGTTGCTCCTCCTCCTCCTCCTCCTCCTCCTCCTCCTCCTCCTCCTCCTCCTGTACACTGATTAGCTCCTCTCCCGCCTCTCTTAGAACCTGATCTCCCTCCAGCCTGGCGTGACCACCTTTATCATCAGATGGGAATGAAGTCTGAATGACCTTCCTGAGAGCAAAGGGGACCCGTTCCTTTGTTTCCTTGTGACCACCCTTGGACCTGACTCAGCAATCAATCTAGCCCTGGAGGAATCCAGCCTATCTGATGCAACCCTGAGTTCTCCTCAAAACACTCCTGCCCCAGCAACTGAAGTACCTTCCCTCCTGGACCATATGAACTGACCCAGCTTTTCCCCTCTGTGGTGTGTCAAATTATGCCTTGCACCTTGGAAAGGCCATGTGAGACCATCCCAAGGTGCTGTATCTTCTACCTCATGGTGTATTTTCCCAGAATGCAGTGCATTTTTCTAGGGGAGTATCTTTAACAAAGCAGAGGGATTCTTCTAAGTTTGGCAACAGTAGGGCTTGGATGGGAGACTTCTGCATGGCAGGGTGCCAGTCCTATTTGTCCTGAAAACACGAGTGACTGGCAGATGTCATTTTGGTCCAAAAAGTTGACTTGCTTGAAATTCAACCTCAAATTCAGCTTTTAGTAAGGTCAATCTGGGGGCCAATTTGGTCTTTCTTGAGGTTGTATACTCTCATGTTTATTCAAAGAGGGACCAGGATGATAGTCATCTGAGGTTGCCATTTGCAAAAACTGAGGGTTTGGAATATTAGTTTCCCTTTGAGTCTTGGACACTGGCTCTTCACCTTTGGAGTGATTCTTTGTGAAGCCATTGCCCTGAGGCCAAAAATAACTAGGGATTTGAAATTGGGCTGGGGACAAGGTGCTAGAGTCTCAGACTCTGAAAAGGTTTCATGAGGCTGAGTGTTAGTCACTCATATGTTCAGGTGTATTTTTATAAGTTTGTATGTGAGATGCATTTACCTGTATGTGTCTATTTCTCAGGAAATAGGAAACTAGAAAAGGCAGATACTATGACCTCAAAAATTAAAAAAAAATTTTTTTGAGCTGGATTAAAAACTAGGTAAGGTGCATTTGTTTACCTGCAAATGAATCATTGTAGAAATATGATCTCATGTCATCAAGAAACTTGTTTTCTAGATGAGAACTGGGAGAATCAAATGAGATACTTGGATTGAGGACTGAGTTGATTCACATTAAGTTTCTGTATAGCACATATACAAGGTGTAATGTTTTGACACCTTTCCCTATCTGCTGCCTCCACTAGGCTTTTCCTGAGAACGTCCCGCAGCAATCCGATGTTATCCATATGATCTATGGGATGTCCTGTCTTGGATTGAGTTAGTTGGGAGAGACTAGAGACTACCTGCTACTGGGTGAATGAGCTTGACAGGTTCTTTGTTTTCCCCAGTTGTCACAGAGGAAGCAACAGCCAGGAAATTTTCATGTAGTGACTGCTAAGCCATAGTTAGTCCCTTAGATCTCTGCCAGGCTCCTGGATTTTGGGTACTAGCTGTATTTCAGCTTTGACTGTAATGCTTTCTAAGGTAGAGTGAGCACCCTGATCCAGCACTGCCCATTAGTTTCCAGTGCAAAGGGTCTCATTCCTTGTCATCACCCAGCACTCAGACAGAGCCACAGGGATGCCCTTCTCCCTGTGGCTGTGATGTTGGACAGGAGACAAGCTCTAATCTCAGGCCTTTACTGTCCTCTGAGACTGAGGCCTGTAGCTTAAAGTTTGGAATGCAACACAGGAAGGGTTTTTGTATTTTTTTAAATGTGAATTTGATTATTTTATTGCTAATTTAAAAATAAATGACTTTATAATGATTGCAACAGTTCTGGCTCTTATCTCCCTGCAAACACTTGGTGATGTGGTGCCACCATGTGGTGGTTTTTGTTCAGGTTTTGGAACACAAATGGTTGTAATGGTTCACTAGTTCAAATTTTTGAAAATGGCTTCTTCACTCCCAAAGAATGCAGTGTACCTGTACTTGAGTTTCAGAGTTGAGGTACTTTCTGCAAAAGAATTTGTTCACTCACGCAGAGCTATTTTCCTATAAATACTCTGGAAACATTTCTATAAACACTCAGGGTTCCAGAAGCCAGATCCATCTCTCTTTCCTTCTGCTTCTCCTTTTCCCTTCATACCCTCTTCCATGTTCAGAAGCATCATCTTCCTTTAGTCAGTACTGTCTCCTGCACAGTGATGTCATTGCTCATGTGCTTTTTCTTTCCTTGTCTGGATGAACAGAAGAAGATCATGATCATGATCTGCTGTGTTATCCTTGCGATCATCTTGGCTTCCACCATTGGGGGCATATTTGCCTGAAAAAGGTGAGCTGTCAGTGGGGAGGAGGGTCAGGTCTGCTTTCACTGGACACTCTTGTGTTCTGGGGCCTTCTCTTTGTCACCAGGCGCACTAATCTGTGTGTGATGAGGTGCTGGAATAGGTAAAGAATAGGGAAAACCAAGGAAAAGGATATTTCATGGACAAATGGGCGGAGTTGGTAGCAGTCAGTGGGAGAGGAAGGGAGAAAGGCAGAAATCTGTAACTGGGTCTGGGAGCAGAATGCTTTGCACAGGTCAAGTCATTGATTCCTGCCATAAAAATTGAGCCTTGGTATCTGGGAATGGCAGAAGGAGCAAGAATTAGTTCTTGCATTAGGTGGACCCTGGACTCTTTCAAATGGGGCCGCACAGTAGATCTACATCAAATAAAGGTCTTCCCTTGGGGTTAGGATAAGTTAGTGTAGCCTGATGAATACTGTCTTACCCCTGTATAAGAGGGATTTGTGTGAAATTCAAATACCATGCTCTACAGTCTATGATTTTCCCCTTCATTCTTCTGTCCTCACAGATGGATCTTCGTGGCATTTCCAATCCTCCCACCTCTGTGGGGTCATCACTTCTCTACTGCAGACTCCTCATCAACTACACCTCTTTCCATTAGGAAATTTCTTAAGACACATGGCATCAATCAGCTGCTTACTAAGTTATGCAAAGGGAGAACTTATGCAAATATGGAAATGGGAGGGGGAAGGGATGAAGGAACAGAGAGCACAGCTGTATTTACAGTTGGTTAGGCAAATAGTTTAAAGGGCGGGCCTGTGGGGTAGAGCAGAAGTCATGGTGGGTACCATAGGAGATAATACCTGGAGCCCACACCGACAGATGGCTGTGAAGAGGCAGTTCCTATAGCACACCCAGTTCAGCAGGCTCTTATGTGAACTGCTGTGAACTGATCAAGATCAGCACACTTGTTACTTCTGCTTTTAAGGCTTTTCTAGGTCTCACCCTTGACCAACTGTGTATCTTCCTCCTTTAGGGTCCAACAGTAGTCTTAAAATGGGAAGTACCAGGCCTTGTCTTGCTCACTGCTCTGTCCCCAGTGCTTAGCACAGTGCCTGCCACTCACAGGTGCCCAAATGTTTGCTGACTTAATGACCTATCATCAAGTTGTGATTTCAGTCACGGAGGCGTGCTTGGGATTGCCTCTTTAAAGGCATCAATGGGAACCTGTTCTTTTCTTGTCAGAAGCTGTGTAAAGCTGCCAGCCCTGGCTGATCGATTTATATAAAATGCTCCAAACCCCAACCCCCAATCACCAGAACACATACTTTATTAAAATGCTTTTTTGTGGGTGGTGATGGTGGAGTCTTATTAGTAGTCTTTCTGTAGAGATGGTTGGTTGCAGGATGGAAGTTCACTAATGGACCCTCAACAAAAGAAACACATTTATACCACGACTGAACTTCCAGCTCAGCACACCATGCTCTGTGGTCCATACAAACAGGTGAAGGTCTAAGGAGGAATAAGTGATCGCTTGCTGCACTTCTTCCCGATATGTGTTGCAGGCTGAAACTGTTGGTTGGAATGCACCAGCACAAAGTGGTCCAGATGCTGTGCCCAACTCAAGGTTTTTATGTTCACCTTTAAAACTATGTATATGTGAGTTCCAGTATGACTTAGTGATTACATTGCAAGCATCTCACTAAAAATACATTAAAATTCACAGTATGTGACTGTTGAGGACCACCCACCTGTGCAGATGTGTACTTCTGAAAATCAATTAAATTCTTATTTTCTTTGCTGGAGATGTTATTTTTTAAGAAAGTGGGGTAAAAATGACATTTTTATCAGTGTGCTTTCTATCAATTTCTAAAAGCAAATTTCTTACAATTTGTGTTTCCTTCAGTTTGAATGGGGGCTAGAGCCACAGGCTAGCTCAGAAATATAATCTTATTTCAAACAGGGTGCTGGAACCATTGGGATTTGAATCATATGGGGTGCTCATTCATCTAGCAGTGATAATTTGTGTGCTGCATGGCATGTGGCACTGTGCTAATCTTGCAGGGACACAAAGAACCAAATACTCTCCCTCCTTGGAGAACTCCAGACTAGGAAGCAAGGAAGCACCACATAATTTCAACTTTTGTTTTAAGTTCCTTTGCTAAAAGTTATGTTCCTTGTCATATTGTCCAACATGCCCCCTTCCCAGACTGAAAGAAGGTAGGTAGCTGGCACCAATAAATATCTCTTGAATCTGTTAACCTATGAAGAGTCATGATTTTCTTTGTTATTCCAAAAGCATTTGTATCTCTAACTAGTAAGTATCATAGAAGCCAGCTTCTGAAGTGTGTACACATGAAAGGCAGGGCAGACAATTTACGTCAGACTTTCATGAGTGGTGAGACGCAAACATCTGTTTCATTCCTGAAGACGTTTATTTCACAATCTACAAGAACAAAGAGCTCTTAACAACCCTTCTTTATCTCTTAAGGGATTAAGGGTGACCAATAAGAAGTTATACCCTGAGGTTACACTCAAAATTTTAAAAACCAACAAATAATTACACTTCTTCAGAAGTCATCCACCTCATGCTGCTGCTCGGTTATAACCTAAGAGGCACCCAGAGACTTAATGGGCAGGCTGAGGAGAAGAATGCAGATCCCCCTCTCAGCAGCCCAGGTCTGTGCATTCCTGTGCTCTCGCTACACCCGTTCAGGCATGTAGAATTTGCCCCAGTATTGACCCTTCTGGGTCAAGTCATATGGGCTCAGTACTTTCCGAATCCCCAGCATGTTGGCAGTGGCTATACGCTCAAAGGTCCAGGGGTTTTGGTTGTTACGTTCTCTTTCCTCTTGATCTTTGCGCATCTTCTCTAGGGACTCACGACTCACAGCCTTTGCTGGGAAGGGTAACTTGTGGGCAACCTGGTTCAGGAAATGCTGTACCTCTCTGAATTCACACCGCCCCCCCATCTCAACTATGAGGCGGCCAGCCTTGACGGGTGTCACGTAGTGATCAATGGCACCTTTGCCTCCCCCCATGCGCTGCCCAATTCCTTTGCGGGTAATGGGCTTGAAAGGGGCTGGTACTCGCCAAATGGCAAACATATTCTTGGGGTCCATAGAACGGTTGATTGTCAGGCGCATCATTTCAAAATGGCCCCAACGGAGATAACCACCTCCCAGTGCCTAAAAGTAAATGAGAGAATTAGAAACACATGGGAACTTAGATCTCTTTTATGGGTTTTATTATGTCTCCCCTTTTAAACCATGGTTTCCTATGAAAATGAAAACGTAAGGTGTAAGAAGTACTATGGAGGCAAAGCCTAGCATACGGTAATAAAAGAGTACGGCAAACCCATTCCAGTGGTAAACCAGGGAAGGCCTCTGAGGAGGTGACATTTAAAGCTGAGGACAAAATACTAGTTAAGGCAAAAGAAAGTGTTCTAGATAGAGGACCAGTTTATGTAAAGACCTGACAAGGCACGTAACCCAGTGTGGCTGGAGAAGTGGCAAGAGGTCCTGAGAGGTCAGCAGGGGCTGATCATGCAGGCTGATGAATAAAGCCTAGTGTGCACTCGCTTGTATAGCTACTGATAATTAAGTTTTTGTGGAAGTTACCCAACAAGTAAGGGAAGAGCTGCTGCACAGCCTACATTGTGGACAGTTCCATTTTTACTGAGTTTGAAGAGATCTCATAGTCTGGCTGGGAAAATTAGTCTCTCTCTTCTGCTTTTATATCATGGCAATTCCCCCACCCCCTTCATACTTTTGCTTTCTGTGGTTTCAGGTATCCAGTCAATATTAAATATTAAATGGAATATTAAATGGAAAAATTCCGAAGTAAACAATTCATGAGTTTTAAATTGTGTTGTTTTGAGCAGAAAGATAAAATTATCCTGTTCCACTCCATTGCACCTGGGACATGAATTATCTTACACAACTGTGCTATATAGGCCACCTGTTAAATCACTTAGTAGCCATCTAAGTTATTAGATGTACTGTCATGGTATCACAGTGCTTGTACCTAGGGTTCAGGACCATCCATAGTCTCAAGCATCCAGTGGGATACTTGGAATATATTCCCCATGGATACATACTACTGTACTGAAAATACTACTGTATTTTTACTCTACATTAAAAAAAAAAAGTGTGGCTTATATGTATTCAGGGTACCCAGTAGCCTCTGTGTACATCTGTTTAAAGGGCAGCTAGTGTGTGGCATCCTTGTGAGGCAGTTCTAATATAAACAGAAGGACGAGACTAGAAGAGTTTCAATTTTTTTTTTTATCTCTAGCGTCCTTCACTTACCAAAATTGCAAAACTGCCTTCTGTGAATTCAGTAGCTTCAGTGGAAGGTCCCCGTATGTCACTCAAGTTTTTAGGTTCTCTTCTTACTTTTGGTACAAGTGGTACTCTTTCAACAAATTTGAGCTTGGGCTTTTCAGGAATGGAAACATCTAAAAGGAACACAGTCAAGAGTAAGTAAAGTTACAAGTTTCAAAGAATTCATTTTCTTCTAGATAGATTTATAATAAGTGAAAGGGTTAAGAGTCATCACTGAATAATAATTTCAAAGGTACATTACATTCTTCTTAAGAATGCACTTAGCGACACTGCATTCTTCCAGTGATGACAATGGCTAATGCAATTGCTTCTAAGCCTTTGAAGATAGCAAAGTTTTAACCTTAAAGCTAATATGCATTTTTTAACTCCACACTGAGCTTAACACCTATTAAAGGAATTGTTTGGAAATCATTATTTCATTTAATTTGTAAACCACTTTTATAGCCTTGGTATTTTTTTTTAAAATGTTTAACACACATACATTAAAGGGCCAAATAAAAAATACACTGTTAACTATCTGAAAGTGAATGCTTGACATAAATACATCACTAACATCACTATCGCCCAGTTCAAGAAACAGAATATAAGGCAGAAAGTCTTTTTAATAATCTCTGTTTTATAGATGAGGAACCTGAGGCCTAGAGATGTTTTATAATTTGATTGAGTCCATTCAATTAAAAGAGCAAAGCCAGACAGCATAATTCTTTTTTTAAAAAATAGTTCACTACTTCTCTGGATGTTAATGGGATAGTAGAAACAATATTATATTGCATATAAAAATAACTAAGTTCTTCACTTCTGCCACATTTTTGTTGGGAAACTTATGACTCAGTTATCTTCTGATCAATGTACTGTCTTTGATATATGTACAGGCTGATATGCTGAGACCCACACAGTTCCTACGGTGTGCCACAGTGTGCAGGGTGAGGGTTGGTGGGTACAACCTCAGGCCAGACAAATGACATCTTTATCCTCTTGACAATTTGAGGGATGGGGAACCAAATATCTTGTCATTTATGTAAAAAAATCTCTCTTGCAAAACAAGTATGGCTCCATGATGGAATCATAAAACAGGAGATCTCAAGGAAATAAATTATCTGTGGAATTATAAAATTATTACTATTCCAGGTTATAGAAACTGCTCCTCAGCTTCCTCATGCAGCTAGAAATGAACTTGGTGATGCTTTTGACTACAAATCAGTATGTACTTTCCAGAACATAAAGTAGTTTAACAAGTACATGTTGAAGACCTTCAGATATCCATGTGCTTTTCGTTGTTTTGAGGTTACCAATATATTAAAAAACAATGGCAAATTAGATTTACAAAATTGAGGATTACTGTAAACGTTTACATTTAATTAGCACTTTATGTAATATTGTAAAATGACTGCATACATGCAATCTTATTTGGAGAGAACATCAAAAATTTGAGGCCAATTAATTTTGGCAGAATGGACCATGGGCCACATACCAGTGGTAGGCCATAGGGGAACTACAGAACCTTTTGATCCACTAAGAGCGGGGAACTTTTATGGGCTATCGTTATTTACCTCTAGTGTTCAGAACACCGGCAGTATCATATGCCTTCGATACATTATTTATTGAATTCGTGAATGGGGATAGGGCACAAGGACACCCTGTCTCCTACTTTCTGCTGGGTTCCATCGGAGAAAAGACAAAAAAGGAAAGTAATGGACAAAACTCTCACCTTCAAAGGATGGCACCGGGAGCAGCGTCTTTAGGCCAGCACTGGCGGGCATAGGATCTACAAAGACAAATCAAGTTGAAAGAGGTGACAAAGTCTCGGTCAAAGGTAGGAGCCACCGCCACACACAGCTGTGATCCTCTGGCAAGGGTCCCTCGGGTGGAGGTGGCGGCGGGAAAGGGCAGCCCCTAACCAGCCTCAGAAGCGCACACAGTCGTCTCTGGGTTTGGGAAGATGCAGCACTGGAGGGTGGGGGAGGGAGGGGAAGTCTTCTTTAAGGACCCAAGGGGACTTCTGACCTGACGCGGACGCCCGCAGGAGCGGCGCACTGGCGCGAGCCAGCAGCCTCCACATGGTCGCGGGCAGTCAGATCCCCTCCGCTACCCCGGCAGTTTCGTCGATCTAGAGTCCAGTTCTATAGAACCTGCCCAGGAGACGGCTTTGCCCGGCCGGAAGTTGCGTTCACGCAGGTCCAATCCGCACAATGTCCCGCCGGAAGCGGAAGAAACCCGAGCCCCAGAGTTTCGTTCCGGCGCTGCAGCCTGCGAGTCCTACGCCTCCCATCCATCCACGCCCAAGCGACCTCTTGGCTTTGTGGCGATTTCTACCCAGTTCTGCGTCTTTCCCCGGACAAGGACGGCAGGACTCAGGGTGTTCTCTTCGGAGTACTACACTCAAGTCCTGGGGTTAAACCCTGGGGTTCGCTCACCAAGTCAGCCCCTTACCATTCACTGCGTTTCGCCCCGTCTGGAGAGAAGCCACATTAGGACAATAGCACTGGGTGGCCATTGGCTTAACGTTTAAACCTTGCAGTGTGTCAGAAGTCGCCCGCCTCGTTTTATTAGCCCTCCCAACGAATCCCCGGAAGAGTAAGTCATACTCGCCCGGCCGAGTCCATCCCTAGAGTCAAAGGATTTGCCTTTCTCGGGGTCACAGCACAGGAAAACGTGCAGTTGATACTGCCGGTGACAAGTTCTGCTCCCTGTAATGTTGAAGTGTGAAAGCTAGAGAAGCACGCCAAGGCTAGCATACTAAGCAGGTTTTATTTAAGAGTAATAATACAGACTTCTCCAGGGAGGGAGAAGGGGGCCACAGCTGACGTTCTAAAGTCCCAAGAACTGAGCACATCCTACATCTTTTATAGGTTAAGGTCTTTTTTGTTCTCCAGTTCTCTCCCCCTTATCTCTCCTTCCTGCCTATGTGACTAGGCCTGGTTTTGCATAAAGTGAGAAGCCAAGGTGATTCAGGAAGGTAAGGGCCCAGGGGGCATTAATTAGCAGCTCCATGCTTGTAGTCCTTGATAAAGGCAGGTAAATTTGTAATCAATGGGCTCCTGAGATCCTTGACATTCCATTCTTCCAGGGGCAGTCTTCAACTTCCAGAGGCAGATGGCTTTCGTGGCCTTCATTTCCTTGATTTGACCCAATCCCCTATTTCTACACTAACCACCTGTCCCCAATTCTGGCTTCACAGTCAGGATCTGAGTACAATCTGTGAGCCCGAGATGGCAGTGAAAAGACAGTAGCTTAAGTTTTGTCACGCTTTGATGAAATAATATGTCATTTTTCTGGGAGAATGTTGGGTAGATTATTATTTTTTAATTGTTTTCATTTTTTTGTTATTTTGATTCATTGTACACAGATGGGGTACAACTGTTGTTTCTCTGGTTGTACACGAAGTAGAGTCACACTGCTTGTGTAATCATACATGTACATAGAGTAATGATGTTTGTCTCCTTCTATTATCTTTCCTTCCCCCTGACCCCCCACCCTCATTTTCCTCTATACAATCCATCTTTCTTCCATTCTTGCCTTACACTTCCCCCCAGTATCATCATCCACTTGTCAGAGAAATCATTCAAACTTTGGTTTTTTGGGATTGGCTTATTTCACTTAGCATGATATTCTCTAACTCCATCCATTTACCTCAAATCCCATAATTTTATTCTTTTTTATGATTGAATAATATTCCCTTGTGTGTCTATACCACATTTTTTTTTATCCATTCATGTACTGAAGGGCATCTAGATTGGTTCCACCATCTAGCTATTGTGAATTGAGCTGCTATAAATATTGATGAGGCTGGGTCACTGTAGTATGCTGATTTTAAGTCCTTTGGGTATAGGCCAAGGAGTGGGATAGCTGGGTCAAATGGTGGTTCCATTCCAAGATTTCTAAGGAATCTCCATACTGCTTTCCAGAGTGGCTGCACCAATTTGCAATCCCACCAGCAATGTATGAGAGTGTTCCAGGTAAATTATTTTTATGAACCTGAACCTTTCTAGTAATTAGAATGAGAGAAGATTTTTATCCAAACTCCTAAAACACAAATGGGATTAGCAAATGGAGACTGATGGCCGTTGTACTTAAATCATAATCTGTGTGTCACTTTCCCCCAAGATTTGATTTCACAAGTGGCAGCAGATAAAACCCGTCATGCCTGTGGAAGTTTTGGTAGGACTCTCTATTCATAATTTGATGGACCTGCATGCTGAATCTGCTTCCAAAGAGTTAACAGACTTTACGACAGCCACCCCATGTCCTCATTTTAACTTGATTACCTCTGTGAAGACCCTGTCTCCAAAGAAAATCATATTCTGACGACAGATTGGGGTTTAGGACTTCAGCACATTTTGGGAGGACACACTTCAGTCCACAACAGATGCCATCCCTCAGAAGTCACAAATGGTGAGAGATCAGGGACAGGCAAGATCTTCCTTGACAGATAAAAGGCAAACAGAGACACCCCTCACTCATTTTGTTTTCACTACCCTCTTACCTACGGCAGAACTGAGGCCGGGGAGGGAAGGAGCTCTGCCTTTGAATGGAATTCATAGTTGAGAATATTAGTTTTGGGCATTTTAGGTACTGGTATGAGAATGTTTTCCCTGACTAAAAGTAAAAAACAAATTTAAAGTTTAAGTGGAAGAGTAATGAGAAAATGATAAAACACAACAACAACCAGCCTCACTGGGATGGTTGGCTAAAGTAGTACATTAAAGTTGATTTCCATTAGCATTTTCTAAGTCCCACTTACTTTAACTTAACAATTGGTTATAGATTAGTTTTCATTTCTAGGGGTGACTAATATCAAGCTTTTTTGATTGTCTTTAATTTCATCCCCTGCCTTTTTTTTTTTGCAGTACTGGGTATTAAATCCAGGCCTTGGAGCATATTAGGTAAGGACACTATGTCTAAACTACATCCCCATTGTAGTTTCTGCATTTGAAATTTGCTTCCTTATATATTTTGTCTATATCTTAATCATACTGTTCATATTTTTTCTTATTAGTTAGAAACTGCTTGTTCTATACTAAATATGTTAACTCCTGCCTGGTTGTGTATGTTCTAATTTTTTTTTTCAATTTTTTTGTCTGCACCATGTCTTAGTTTTTTTTTTTTTTTTTTTAAGTATGACCATTTCTTTTTCTGCAATAAGATCTGCCAGTAATTCTCGTAAGAGTTCTTTTCCCCCAGTACCTCCGCAAACATTATAGATTTTATTTCACTGACACAAAATAATGGTATATATTTATGGAGTATGAATGCAATTTTTTTATATTAAATGTAAGATCTTCATCAAAAGAAACCATTAGAAAAGTAAAAAGCAAACCCATTCACACTGCAGGAAATGATGTTCATACCATGTACTGCAATATATGAAAAATTGCTCAACTTAGGAAAAGGGCAGACAAGATAAAAAATGGGTAAAAATCTTCAACAGATACTTTACAAAATTGTCAGTCTGCTGGAGTCAGGTCTTTTACAGGCTCTTGTGCATGTTAATACTTGATTTTTATCTTTGTAATTGAATTTTTAAGTTGGTGCATTGCAGTTAATACATAAAAGTGGAATCTTTTGTGATATGTTCATGTCTGCAAATGGCGTACTTTGATTTATTTCATTCTGCTGTTCCTCCCCTGTCCAATTCTTTCTCCCTCCCCTTGTTCACCTTCCTTTACTTCATCGTGCTTACTTCTATTTTCATGAGATTCCTCCCTCCTCCACCTTATACAAATTATTATTTATCTCTAACTTCCACACTTAAGAAAACATTCGACCCTTGGCTTTCTGAGTCTGGCTTATTTGACCCAGAATGATTTTCCCTAATTCCATCGGAAGATGGATTAAAAAAAAAAACATTTTTAGTTGCAGATGGACACAATAGCTATGTTTTGTTTATTTAGTTTTTTCATGTGGTGCTGGGGATTAAACCCCGTGCCTCACACTTGCTAGGCAACCACTGTACCACTGAGTCACAGCGCCAGCCTCAAATGTAATGTTTTGATACATGTATATATTATGCAATAATTTTGATTGTAAGAATATGTTTATTAGGGCCAGAGTTAGAGATCTAACATAATTATTCAAGTTGAAGAGTCTCATTTAATAAATGACTTTATAATGTGCTAGATTCTTACATAATTTTGGTTCCCTCTTCATATTTTATTCCATTCCCATGTTCTTAGACCAGTGCTACACTGTTTCTATTATTGTTAATTTATTACACATTTTTATATCTGTTTGGCCATTTGCAATCTTCTGTTTTTTTTTTTTTTTGCTCTTTTTTCCAAAAAAGTATTCTGGCTATGTTTTGCGTGTTTGTTTGTCAAGATGAAATTAAGAACTGTTATATTATGTGCCATTCTCTCTATTTTTATTTTCTTGGTTAAATTAATTAATTGATTGATTATTTTCTTATGATATGACAATAGAATTTGGTCAGTATTGTTCCCCAGAATTTCCCCTTTCCCTTGTCTCCTCCTCCTTCTGGTCCCTTTCCTCTGGTTTTCCTTCAATTTTCATTATTGGCTAAAATTCTTGTGACCCTCCCCTACCACCGAATTATAGGGCCTGGAGATGTCATTTATTTGGTTCTAGTTTCTTAACAGTGAATTATCTTCAAACATGATATAGGTCATTCACATATCCAATTAAAGGCAAATACAATTACATATAATTCTTAAATGGAGGGGGGCAGGGAATGTATTTGCTAGCAATGTATTTGCTTGAAGTATTTAAGACCAATCCCCTAAAGAAAGTTCAGACTTTTCTCCCACATCCTCAATAACATTTATTGTGGCTTGTATTCTTTATAATTACCATTTTGACTGGAGTAAGATGAAATCTTAGAATAGTTTTGATTTGCATTTCTCTAATTGCAAGGGAGGTTGAACATTTTTTCATACATTTGTTGATCGATTGTATTTCTTCTGTGACGTGTTTTCAGTTCCATAGCCCATTTATTGATTGGGTTATTTGCTTTTTGGTGTTAAGATTTTTTAGTTCTTTATATATCCTGGAGATTAATGCTCTATCTGAGGTTCAGGTGGCAAAGATTTTCTCCCACCTGTACATCGATGTTTATAGCAGCTCAACTCACAATAGCTAAACTGGAACCAACAGGTATCCTTCGACAGATGAATGGATAAAGAAAATGTGGTATGTATACACAATGGAATATTACTCAGCCTTAAAGAAGAATGAAATTAAGGCATCTGCTGATAAATAAATGAAGCTGGAGAATATTATACTAATTGAAATAAGCCAATCCCAAAAAAACAAAGGCCGAATATTTTCTCTGATATGCAGATGCTTATTCACAATCAGGTGGGGCTAGGGAAGAATATAGGTACTTGGAATTAGAGGGGAGTGAAGGGGGAGGGTATGGGGTACAAAGGATAATAGAAAGAATTGGATATTAATACCCTATGTAAATATATGATTACACTACTGGTGTGATTCTACCCCATATACAACCAGAAGAATGAGAAGTTATATTCCATTTATGTTTGATGTGTCAAAATGCATTCTACCATCATGTATAACTAATTAGAACAAATTTAAAAAAAAGTTCAGGCTTTACCACTGGTGGCCAATAGAGGTCACAAAAGTTCTTTTTATAGTCACTGCAACTGAACCCAAAGCATTAATGAGTCCACACGTGTGATTATGAGTGGAGGGGGCTGTTACCTTTAATTCAGTTTTTTTATTACAGCTAGTGTAGGGTGGGTAGCTTATTACAAGTAATTATACATATCTTCAGGAGTACAATTCTCAAAACTTTACTGAATTAAAATAATTGTTTGAGATTCTTCTAGGCCGACTCCCCATTTTATAGATGAAGAAATTGATCTTTTAATTATTTAGAATCTTGACCAGGTCATTAAGCTTACTTGCTAGCATGTATAGAATGATTGCTAAAAATATTTTTATTCCAAGTCCAGATTTCTTTTCACGTTGTATCTTCAGGCTATTTTTTTTTCCAACTGGAACTTACCTTTCTGAACTGAAATAATTAATATATATTTTTTATGCCAGGAACTGTTGGTGGGGATATATTGTTAAATGAAAGTGATTCTTTCTTGTGGAACTGTGAAAGAGTGTGCGTAGAAATAGTAAAATAGTGAGAAGAACCTTGGAGGAAATGTCAGGTTCTCCCCCTCCCCCACCCCCACTCCCACCCCAGTTTCTTTCTATGTATGTGCATATACTCTTGATTTTTGTTTAGGGTTTTCAGCAATTTTGTGCTACCATTTTTTTTTAAAATCAGGGATATTAGTAAATCCCCTGATTAACTCTTTCTTCTTAGGTAATTTACTGGTGCTAAAGGACCAAAAGGTAGGAATCAGGGACAGAAGAAACAAGAGGGTCATTGCTTGGAAAAATTCTTAAGTGGAATAATTGTTCCCAAATGAACAAGAGTAGAACTCTTTTATCTGTGAGATAATGACAAATGGAAACCAACTAGAAAATGTATTGGCAACATAGAAAAAAAAACCCGAAATGTCTTGAAAAATAGGCATATTTTATAAACTGAATTTATGTGACTTCCTGCCTCAAGGTACTGACAGGTGAATGGATTTCACAGTATGTTCTCACGTTCATCACTTATAGCAGTCAACTTTATTTTTATAGAGAATATACATTTGGGTACATTTTAAGGCATTTTGTCAAAGCAGAACTGCAACTCGTCATAGCAGATCCAGCTCATCCCCCTGCTCCCAGTCTTGCCAACACACACACACACACACACACACACACACACACACACACACAGCTTTTGGTCACACAATTTATTGTTAAGCAAAATGTCATTTTTGCTTAAAATATTTTTCCCAGGTTCCAGTTGCTCAATTATGTGTTAAATAGCTAAAACTCAGAAAACAGTGAAACAAAACCCCCAAATCACCGGTAATTGTCTCAAACAAGCCCCCAAAACACTGGTATGGATGATACCATAATATTGTGTAGTCTGCTTCATTCACTTGGGTGAATGTTCATGTCAGCAAGTATTTATCTTCAAGGTGAATTTTAGTAACCTTTAATATCCTATTATGTGGATGTGCCAGAGTCTACCTGTCCATGGTTCTATTGTTGGATGCATAGATAACTTCTACTTTTTTCATTTATGTCTGTTATACGTTAAGAGGGAACACCTTATTTATCATTCCTGAGATTTCCTTCTATTACAATGACAGTGCTGATTTTTTTGTGGGACAGATTGATTTACCTAACAGCTGGCTTGGGGATGAGGGTCTGGGCCTGGGCCTGTGTGATTGGTTCACATCTCTTTTTTCTGGGAGCCACATTGTTACCAGTGAGCAGGTTCTTGTTTTTAAGATGCCGGGATAGGAGGACCATGACTGGGAAATTCCGTCTGTCTAATGCTGGGGTTCAGTCTCGGGCAAAGAACTGGGAGTGTGCCTAAGTGCTGTTATCCAACAGTCATGGTTGACATTTTGATTCTTGTGTATCGTTGTGTCCTCTTATGATTTTTCTCTTTGCATAAATTTCACAACTGGGGTTTTGTGGGTCTAGTTTGAGTACAGCCATCCCTCGGTATCCTTGGGGGATTGGTTCCTGGACCCTCAGGGATTCCAAAGTCTGTGGATGCTCAAATCCCGTATATATATATATAATGGTGTGGTATTTGCATATGACCTAGTCATATCTTCCTGTGCGCTTTATATCATGTACAGGTTACTTATAATACCTAAGACAACATAAATGCTATGTAAATAGTTGTTAATACTATGTTGTTTAGGGAATAACTATAAGAAAAAAGTTGGTACATGTTCATTACAAATTCAATTGCAAGTATTTTAAATCTGCGTTAGGTTGAGTCTGCACATTCAGAACCTGTGAATTTATAGGGCCAATTGTATATTTTAGGGCTTTTTTTTTTTTTTTTTTTGCGGTGTTGGGGATAGAACCCAGGGCCTTATGCTTGAGAGGCAAGTGCTCTACCAACTGAACTATATCCCCAGCCCTATTTTAGGCCTTTTAATACAAATTTTCATATTCTTCTCTATAAAGTTTGTACCAGTGTTGACTCCTATAAGCAGAGTACAGTTATGATTGTCACATAACACATTATTTATTTTTATATTATATATTGTTATAAATATGAATTGTATTATATACTAAATATATAAAATTATATAAAACTATTTCAAACCTGATTTTACCCAGAACAAGCATTAGAAATGGAAGGGGAGTTCCGAACCATCTGAGAGTTGTCATGTGGAGTCATTTTGGCCTTGTCATGTATATTTGTCTGTACCTGTAGGTGTATGTTTATATTAGGTGATTTGAAAAAGGAGCATTTGGTATTAGAAACACAAATAGGACATTTTAAAAATATATCATGAGAGGTACTGGGGACTGAATTAGAACAAGATATATTCCATACTTTTAAAATTATGTCAAAATGGATTCTACTGTCATGTATAACTAAAAAGAAGAAATAAAAATAAACAGAAATAAAACAAAAACTTAGCATTTGTAGAAATAGGGAGTGCATTGTTTAATTAATCAAGAAAATTAGAATGATCTCCAAAAAAGTCAGCGGGACCCTTCCCCTCTCCCCAAGTTTAAATCAAGGCTGGTGGTCATTGCTTTGAGAATTGGAAATTTTATTTTCATGAGTTAGGGATGTTTAGACTCAGGAGGACTTTGCATCATTTATTCCATAGAGTGTTCTTTTGTGTTTTTACCAGATACAGGATAGCATTGTAGATATACACTTTTTTTTCTGAAACAAAGTGGAAAAAATTCACCTGTCTATGGAGATGTTCAGTAGAAACTGAGTTCGCCTCCTTTTAGTACTGGGTGAAATTGGCTGTGATGTGCTCGTTGTTGAAGGGAATATAGTCAGCAACTCCTGGAAAGAAAAGAATAACGTGGGGTCACCATGGTGGGTGTAATTACCCCTACCTCCCAAGTGATCAGTCCACTAAATTTGTTTGAGAAGTAAAATAACCCTAGAGAGAGATGGGCAGTTTGATTAGTGTGGAAGAAACATGGAGTTGGAATTTGGGGAATTCTTGTTTCTGGGTTGCTATTTTGTGGTGCATGTTTTTGGATTAGCTCCTTAGGATGTGTCAGCCTCTTTTTCTCCACATAGAAAATTTTGTATATTTAAAATAAAATAAATTTATACATAAATTTGAAGAGTTATCTTTCGAATTAGAAATAGTGACTGCTGGGTGCCTAGTACAGGACCCCACACTAATAATTTTACAACAAATGGTGGTTATCATTAAAATGACTTATTTCATCCAAAATTAGGGCATTCAAGGGAATATCTCACTTTTATTTTTGAAGCTTTTGTAAGAAATAGGGATGGGCAGTGGGTTGAGAATTTTGTCTTTCAGGACAGGGAAGATAAAAGATGACAGCATTCATTATCTTCCAGGTAGTTCAGGCAACAGGAAGAGTGACAGTTTCAGGTCCCAATCTTTTTGAATCTCAGAGACCTTTCCCTTTGCCATCTTTCTCTCAGAAAGTAATTGGCAGGCACAAAAATAAGTCTAATATTAGTTCCCAGGACAATTTCTTGAGAGAAAAGTGGTAGGACAATTAATAATAATAATTAGCATTTTTGAACACATGCTATACAAAAGACCCTGTACTTAATTTTAAATATAGTATTTTTAATCTGCACAATAACTCAAGAAATTGTTATAGCCATTCCCAATTTGTAACTGTGGAGACTGGCCCAGAGAAGATTCATCACTTGCATAATGCAGCTCTTATATAGAAGGGTCTTTTAGCCAAGGCCTGTGTGGCTCAGCATCTTTATTATATGCTATGCTGTCCTGCAAATTCTGATGGGCCAGGTTTTGTTAACCTATGACAGGTGCTAAGAACAGCTTTCACACTGTGATACTGGATAAAAAAATCTCCTTATGAAGCCACAGTCTTAGCACTGTTGTGACTTTGGTTTCCATCCCTCCACATGTCGACAGCCCATACCAGCCTAACCAGGTATCATCATCCTTAGACAAACCATACACCAGTGCTCTTTAAGTTGGAGGGTATATTAATATTTGTGCAAAAAATAATGAATGTAAAGGTTTTGCTGGAGTGTGAGTTTAGAAACCTGGGTTTGATTGTCTTGCTTCTCACATGCTAGATGCATGCCATGTACAAGTCCTTTTAATGTCATTTATATATATATGTATATATATATCACATCTATATTTATGTAATTACTATATATACAATTATTGGAAATACATTTATAGTCTCACAATTATTGATTAAATGAATGTGTGAATAAAATGAAATAATGAATGTAGCCCCCAAACTATGGAAGAAACATCCATTCCTTTTCCTCTCTTACCTTCATTCAAAGGTGTTTTGTCGCTGAGGAATTGCCAGTATGTTTTGTGATTTACATTTTCAGCAATATTGTTGATAGAAGAGACAACAAGGCCCCAAGATGTCATTGTGGTTTCAAATCTAAGGATAAAATAATACATAATTAATACCTCACTTTAGATCAGGCAATAAAGTGGGGGTGGGGTAAGATGAAGGGACAGAGATATTCTAAATGCTTCTAAAGATCATATAAATCATGCTCAAAAGAAAAAAATGCAAATAATTAATGAATATGAAATTTCTTTGCCTGAAATAAAATGAAATTAAAATGAATGGATTTTTAAAATCAAATTAAAAAAGTGTAAGTGCCCAACAATGGGTGAAAAAAATCACACAAATAATGGAATGAATATATGAGATTGAATATTTGAAAGTTATGAAAATAATATTTTTCAATAATTTTCAGTAAAATGAGGAAATATTTATGCAATAATGCTAAGTGAAAATTATTATACAGAAATAATCACAGCTATTTACAGTATATATAGAAAAAACAAAATAATAAAAAGTATTAACAGTGGTTATATTGTGGATGGACTGTAGATTTGTTTTCCTCTTTATACTTTTTCCCTCCCACATTTTATCATGTGTTATTTATCATATTTACAATCAGAAAAAAGAAAAGTCAGGCAACATTAAAGCTAAACTTAGAGAAGGAGAGTATATCCAGAAGGTTTGAAAATTAATCTCCTCTTTCCTTTCCATGAGTGGGCACTTTCCCTTGGCTCCTCCTAAACAGACTTACCTGTTTTTTCTTTATTGCTTTCTCTTTGCAAACTATAAGCATACCCAAATTTTAGTTTTGTCCTCTATGATTTATTCCTGTATTCTGCTCTTCCTGACAGGGGAGTGGAAGGAACACGACCTTCAGAGTCAGTCACATCTGGGCTCAGCTCTCCACTGCCAGTTACATACTATGTGATCTTAGGAATGCTCCTTAATTTCTTTGGGCCTAGGGTTTTATCTGTAAAATGGAAAATCTTAGAGCTGCCTCATGTTCTTTGGGGGGCATGTGTCTGCCATCACTGCACAGTTCCTTAACTTTGCCATCTCTATCAGAGTACTTTCTGGTCTCTTTTGCCTTTCTTAACGTCTTTTCCAAGGACTTCCTCTAAATGCCTCCCCTGTTTCTAGTTTGAACACACATTTTTAAACCAGTCTGCTTTGCTCTGGAAGACGTTCTTCTCCACACCCCATCAATAGTTTTGAGGCTTCCTCTTGCCTTCCACTTCCAGTCACTGTCCAGTCTTCCTTGGTGTGGTTCCTTCATCCTAGGTGAGGGCCTTGTCACTTCACAGCTTCATTACTGTAGACACCATAGCTTTTCTCTTTGCCTCCTATTCTCATGGTCCAAGGAACCTTTTATAATGTGAGTGTCCTTACTCAAAAACTTGTAATGCTTCTCTGCAACATGGAGGCTGATCTCCTTAGCCAGGGATTTCAGACCTTTTACACTGTCATCCAGCCTACCCTTCCAGATGTCACTTAATTCAGCCCTGTGTTCTCTCCTCTGTGAACACTGACCTACTCACTAACTCCAGATTGCAAACTATAAGCATTCTCCAAAGTTTAGTTTTTTTCACTCCTATCTCAAAGGCTCTGTTATAGCACAGATTCCACATCTTCCTAAATAGTACCTAGTTGTTGGGGCCCAAAACCATGGAGCCTTCTTTGACTGCTAATCCACAGTGGACTCTCCTTGACTTGTATGACTTAACATTGGCTCCTTTGGCTTATATTGACTTGTATGATTTAAATTGTCATGAGCTGCTCAAGAGGTTATTAAATAAAAGCATGTTAAATTATCAGAAGGAATAAAAGTAAAGATGTGGAGGATGGAGAGCGAGGATATTTGGGGGTAGGGCTGGGAGAATGGTGAGCTACACTCTAAGCACTCACTTGAACATGGAATTTTTGCGCTGTGCTTCTTCCAGGACAACAAGTAACACTGATCCACTTCTCACGCTAACCTGGATGGTCACATTGAAGAGCAGGTCTACTCCTCTCAGCTGGTTGTTTATGGTATATGTGACAGTGATATTAGATGCTAAGGTGGGGACAGGGGGAGGGTAGTTGGGTTGAGTTGGTTGCACCTCATGATCTGTGAAGAGTGAAGATGTAAAATATGTCAAAGATTATGGGACTTCTATTGTAGGTGTGAAGTCTGTTACTGATCACTTATCCCAGAAAAATTTCAAGAAAGTAATAAGTTTCAGACTGTTTAACAAGGTACTTGGACAACTAGTGTAGAATCCAGGCAAAGACTCTGTGACCAACTTGTTTAAGTTGTTTAAGTTGGGAAACAGCCCAAGGAGTTAGGTGAATATATAGTATTCAATATGGTTGGAAACATTTTGCTTGATTTTGGTCTCTACAGATTCTGTGTTGAAATGGATAGGAGCTTATAATCTTTTCTTGCCTTAGGAAGTTAATTTAAGAGAATAATACTTTATATTGGTATTTGATTAGAAAGAAGAGATAGAAATCCATACCAATACTAGTTACCTCTGGAGTACAAAATTTTGATGAAGGATCCCTACTTTCTAAATGCACATTTCTGCAATATTTGAATTTTAAGTATTTCTGTGTTGTATTTATGACTGAATAAAATATAGATATTTCAAATTAAAAAGTAGCATGCTATATTTCCACTCCATCACTTTCGTGTTTTGTGAGCATCAAACTTTCATGATTAGATCTTTAGGCCTGGCTAAAATGTCAGCTTTGTTCTCTTAAGCCTCCCAACTAAAATCAATAATTGGTCATTTCTTTTTTGCACTGTATATGGATTTAATTTTATGTTTTTAGTTTAATTTAAAACAAGTAATAATAATACATTTTTCATTATTCCAAATATTATTGGTTTTGTGTATTTACTTATCTCCTACTTTGTAAAAAGCAGGTATGATAAGATTTGCATAATGTTTGGTGATACATTTGTCAAATGAATGTGAATCTATTTGGTTGTTCAGACCATAGGCCTCCCTCCACTAGCATCCCACAAAATGCTTTGTCCATAGTGGTCCTGAATAAATGTATGCTGATTGAAGTAGACATAGGGCTGAATTCTGAGGGTTGACTAGTATGGCTGCATGCTAGCACATGCTCTTGGGGATTTTAAGACGGGTGTGTCTCTGTACACGTGGGAGAAAGACGTAAAAGGTCTACATGCCACTTAACATTGACCTACACTTCATCTTGGCATAAGTTGCTGCCTTATGACATAAGTGGAGGTGGAGGTTAAAAGAGTTCTTACCAGGACCGCAGGTCACTTGGGGCACATCTAGGTACGTCTTGCCTTTCAGGGAAGGAAGGATTTGGGCAATGGACATGGGGTTTTGGAATTTCCCCTGCTTAATCTCATCAAGTATTATATCCATAGTCTTCTCACAGTCCCACTTCTTGTTAGGTTGCTCAGGTGTCACTGAGAGAGCCTGGGATGAGAGGCAGAGAGGGGAGAGGGAGGGAGGAAGAAAGGGACAGAGGGAGGAAGAGGGGAGGGAGAGGTATGTAGATGTTAGGCATAGCTGCACTTACGTGCCTTGAAGGGACACGTAGGGTTGGGAACTATGTTTGTCTTCCTCAAGTCTACATCTCTATCACTTAGCACAGTATCTGCCACAGTAGTCACACAACAAATACCTGGAGATGATCAGATTCAAGGAACACCAGTAGGGCTGCCATATTTATGAACAGATTTTGGATGCAGAGTGAGGGTGAGAATGGGCAAAGCAAGCTCCAGGGGGAGCTGTAGTCTAGAACAATCTAGAACAAAATGTAGTTGATTCCCTTTGTTATGTGTTGTCATGTAGAGCCTGGTGAACTTTCTCCACAGCTTGTAACTGTCAGCACTGCCAATCAGAGGCTCCAAATGAGGGCCAGCCCATGGGCTGGGCTGATCTCAGTGCACCATCCCCTTGGGGACAGTGACTGGTGGATGCATGAACTGTTCAGTCTTTTCCTGACATACAGATATGGGGGGAGAGAAACACTTCTTTTTCCTGTTGGGTTTTTTCAGCTGGGACTGTGTGAGCGAATGTTGAGTCATCATCTTGAAATACTTTGAAGAAGCCATGTAGCAGGAGAGTATGAGGGAAACCAGGGCTGAAATTGAAAAAAAAGGGGGGTCCTTGACATTATGGTTTGAACCCTTTTTTTCCTGATTATTCCTGAAACCTTGGAATCCCAAGTGTATATGAAATAATAAATTCTCATTTTTTTTTAGCAAAATGAGTTGGATTTTTGTTTCCTGAAAAATGAGTCTGATTAATACACCAACCAATTCACTTAACATTGTTGAGTATTTTTATCTAATGGGTAAAATAAAAGCACAATTCCTGCCTGCTTTTGGGAGGTTGTCATTTAAAGTTCTGATGGGCTAATATGTAAAAGAATTTTGTAACATGTGATATAGACACTGTCATTACCACATTCCTTCCTTTACAGTTGTGCTGGCTAAGGCCACCAGAGCATGTTAAAGGGCTGGAATTGCTGATGACTCTTTTGCCTGAAGCTGGTTATGGGGAATGGGAGAAGGTAGAGAGGAGTCAGAAATAGTTCTCTTAGCTAGAGAGAGTAGTATGGCCACTTGTGACATGTATGACCACCCTGTTATCTTTGGCAGACATGGACCATAGATCCTGCTGCAGGTGACTTTACAAAGCAGTTTGGTTTAAGGAACATTAGGTAGATACTCCTCAGGAACAATATCCCCTCAAATTCTATTAAGCAAGATGTTTCCCCTTGGGACAAAACATCAGCAATGCCAATACTCCAGATTGTTAAGCTATTATATGTAACTGACCATGAACAGTGAACAAGCATGAAATTGCACCTGTGATTTTTTTGTATATCACATTTCTTTTAACCTGGTTGCAATTTTGCTATGGTAGAGAAAATGAAATTCCAAGAAATTAAGTATTTGTCCAAGATAGTGGGCAGATTCAGAATTCAAACCCAAGTTGTTATAGCTCCAGAACCCTTTGATCTCAATGCCAGAAAGTTTTAGATTCCAGGGAGGTTATATATTAGACACCTGCTGACTTCAGATATCAGGCTGCCTGAGTAAACTCCAGGGGGCCGTGAGGAGGTTATGCATCTCAACTGACAAACTCACATGGCCTGTGGTGTTTGGGTTTGGAGGAGGTCCTGCCTATTGATAGGAAAAGCTTTAGTTCCCAGGAACAGCTTATCAGAGTGTACCTAACAGGTGATAAGATCCAAAACATAATTCACAAGGCAAATTTACCAAAGTCAACACTTCTCTATCAGGCATTAAGTTGAAGCAAGGTTATTTTAGGTGAGTCATGACTTTCTTCCCCCTACCCCCACCCAATTCTTATATTCATTTCTTCCAGACTACCTGTTTTCTTTCATGGAGTTTTCTAGACCTAAGTATTGGGGATTCTCTTGTATGATTGACTCAACCATGGAAAAAAACCCAATGCTTTGTACTATGACAGACTCTTATTGGCCATGACATGAAAATTGACTTGATTCTTATTAGTGACTCCTAGACATGGTATATTGGGATGGGAGTTTTGGTTTTAGTCTTATGTTTAACATTAACTGATACTTAGATTGTTTATGCCCTTTCCTAATTTTTAATGTGTGGAGAATAACAATATTGGCATCTCTTTTCTCAGGAGACAGTTTTCTTCTAGTAGTAGTCCAAAGCTGTATTAGGTTCAGGGCTGGCATCCTAACCCCAGCATTCTCCCTTTCCTGACTTGGAGATTTCATGGTGCAACTTTTCTCTTATCCCGTAAGATACTTTGAGACTTCAGAGCATGAATTTCTCAGTATGGATCAGAGGATTTGGCCCCAGGTAACTTTTTAATTTCTGATTCTAGTTGGTTCTCTCTCCCCACCATCCTGGGTGCAATAGCAGAGGATGTTGCCTTAATCAACTGGGAAAGGGGGAGGGTGTTTCTGGAGCTATCAAGCAACATCTTACCAAACCCAAGCCTGGAAATATTCTAGGGAGCATAGGACTGAGTGTGGACTTGGCTAACAGACATGACTCTACTATTTACCAGGGATTTTTGTGAGTAGACGTTAGATTATTTTCATTAACCATTTAAAAATGAAAATTGGCCTTTTTTGGATCAGGACAAAGGACTGAAAAGAGCACTTGGTGGCAAGATTGAACCAGAAAATTCAATATTTTTTGAGGACCTGTTTTAATATCATTATGTATACATCAAACTTTCAATCATCTATAACTCTGAATAGTAAACTGGTTATTATTAGTAATAAACCAAAGCATTTCTTTTATTTAATTTTTTTCCCAAGGAAGGAAAGTAAATGCATATGGATTTGTTTTCGTATTTTACCTATGAGATAGGAAAGATGAACACTTACCTATCCATTTTGCCAGTGGGGAAACTGAGGCACAGGTGCCACAAGAAACCTACTGCGAATCACATTAGTTGGGCTTTTCCGGAGATGTCGGCAGACATCTGGTCTCTTGATCCTACAGTCTGGGCTTAATGGCATGGACTCGCTCAAGAGCGTCCAGGATGTGTTTACCTGCATGGCAAGGCCAGTACTGTAGATGTCCCCGATGATGCCATTGTCCTTGATCCTCAAGCTGATGTTCTCCACAATGTGCTTTAGCACCTGACCAAACAGGACTCTATAACTTTCCTCAGAACCTACAGGGATCTTGTTGTACATGCAGGTCAGAGCCAAGGCTGCCACTGCTCCCGTGTCTGTGAATCACAGAGGGGACAGGCCCACCATCATCATCGCCACCACTGTGTTTTGAACAGGTGACATTTCTGTGTGCTCACTGTGTTCTAGTTACAAGATTTAATCTAGACCTCAGGACGACCTGTGGAATAGGAAACTTACTTACCTGCCTTTAAGAGATGAGGAGATGGAGGCGCTGAGAAGTTCACTAACTGCCCAAGGCTACACAGCCAGTAGGCAGCAGGGCCAGAACTTGAACCCACATCTGTGCTACTCAGCAGCTCATGTTTTTAATTAATGTCGACTGGCGGTATGTTCAATCCCCTGCTTTTTGTCCCAGTTTTTATCTTTCAAAAATTCACCCATTTTTGAAAGTCTGGCCATCCCCACCTGTCAGTGAAGTCTTCTTTGTCATTCGCAGCCTCTTTTCTGAACCCCTTTAGCATTTGTTGTTTCGCCTCTTCTGTAATTTCAGCATCTCTGCTGTGCTTTGTGGCTGTTATGCCCCGTGAACGCTTGGATATTGTGAATTTTGCATCCCCCAGAGCACACAGCACAGGGACCCTGTCATTGTTTGTATGTGATAAACCTGTGTGAACTGAATGAGGAAGTTCTGGGATGAAAAGATCAGAACAAATGGAAAACTTGCCAGGTAGCATTTTTTGTTTTACTGATCTTTCCCTCCCACCCCAGTCTCCACCTGAAAGTCAGGTGACTTCATTCAGGGCAATAGTGGTATTGAAACCCAAAGGCAAAGAAGTTCACAGTTTCTGGACTGGCTGAGATGCCCCAGAAATGTGTGAGGTTTCAGGTGCAAAAGGGAGACCAGTCTATTCTTGATCCACAGAGAGGGGACCAGAATACGTTTACCTGCTGTTGATAGAAACTGAAATGTAACAGGTTGCTGATGAAGCATGGATAAAGGGCAAAGCCTGAGACATTGCTACTGATGAGAGAGTGGCAGAGGGCCATGACAGTGACCCCTAAAGAGAAGAGATCATTACACACAAAGGGGTGGACAGAGAAAGGGTGTGGTTGGTGTTGCAGAGGAAAAAGCTTTCATATACTAGCAGTAGAAAGCTTTCAGATTGAAGGAATAAGAGGGTCCCAGTGATTCCTGAGGGGGGAACATTATGGACTTAGTAACTGTTTAATAGAAAGAGGCTATTTGGATATAATAAGGAGAAGCATTAGAAAAGCAGAGTATGGAAGTATTAGTAGCAATTACAGAGGGTGCAAGGCAGGGCCGTTTAATTTGGAAGTAATCCCTACACGTGGGCGACATGTTTATTGTTCCCAGTGGTGCTTCTGTAGCTGCTAGACATTTCAAGTTTCATCCTTATTTCTACATGTTACTCTCTCCCCTTTTTTCATTTATTCCATTATTCACATTCCCAGCACACATGTGCTGAATGTCCCCCATCTGCACAAGCTCGCCTGGCTCTCAGGTCCTCCTGCAAGACCCTTACTTCCCTGTCCACCACTTCCCACCACTCAGCACACTGTGCCCCTCGTGTTCTCAGCTTGTGGCCGCCTACTCACCCACGTTGAAGGGAGACGTGTTGGATAGCAGGGTCTTGGCAAAGCGGACTGCTATTGGCAAGGTTGTCTCTGAGTTCTTCTGGCACAGGGCCAAGATTGCCAGACTGGGCCCATAGAATGTGGTCACTTGGTCACTGGGGCCTCAGAAGGGAATAAAGAATCTTTCTTAGACTAACATTCATCGTGCCGGAGACATTTATGAAGGATAAAACTAAACTCTTTAAATAGAAATTGCTAGAAAACCTGTCACAGAAAGAAAGACACAGTATTGGCAAAAGGTGACTTCAGTGTTTTCAGAATGTCATCTGGCATTTGAAAAGAATAAAAGGGACGATGCTGTTTCCGGTGAGCCTGACACATCTGTTGACTTTTCTAGGTTTTATTTTTTTTTTTTTTTTTGACTAAGGAGTGAATCTGTCACTGGTGGAATTATCAGAGAAGGTGACATTGTAACTCTCCCCACTCTTTTCCTTTCTGGGTTTAAAATTTTCAGGAAGAGAACTCTGCTCACTTTCCCCTCCCTTCCCATGAGGTCTTACTTGAAGGTGCCCAGTTCTCCATTTGCCTTTGCAGAACCGACACTTTAGTCCCCGGGTCTCGGCAGGAGGAGGTGAGGGCCATGATGGTGAGGGCGAGCTGTCCAGGGGTCAGGTCTGTGGAGGAGCAAACGGAGCAGTGACACAAAGATGTCCTCAGGGGAGGGGCCACCAGGGACTAGGGCTGAGCACATCCGGGTCATTGTGATTTTTGAGAATTATATACTCACATAATGTTTTGATCTTTCTGAAGAAAGGTATATGGAAAAATACTTAAGGGAGTATTCAATCTTTTGTGTGATCTATGACCCTGACAAGAATCTCTGGTATCTGGTTTAAAAAGCAGCAAGCACATTCACACCAATTTATCTATGAAAATGTTCAGCTACAAAATAATTTAAAATTTGTTATTGAACTTGGGCCTCAAGGTGACTCCTGTGGGGTAGGTAGAAGAGAGATTTTTATTGTCATTGTCATTGCTATTAGTTGTGGTGTTATTGTTATAGAAGGTGAGGTGACAGTCCCGGCTACTGAGGAGGCCGAGGCAGGAGGATAGCAAGCTTGGAGCCAATCTGGATAACTCAGCAGGACTGTCTCAAAATAAAAAATGAAAAGGACTGGGGATGTAGCTCAGTAGTGACTTTTGGGTTCAATCCCCAGTGCTGCCAATAAATAAATAAACAAACAAATAAGAAAACAAACAAACAAAAAGAAGGTGAGATGAGATTGAGCCACATCCAGTGATTTGTTCAAGTCACAGAATAGCTGGCTTGTGTGGCTTATGCCTGTAATCCCAGCTACTCAGGAGGTTGAGGCAGGAAGATGGAAAGTTTGAGGTCAACCTGGGCAACTTAGTGAGACCCTGTCTTAAAAAAAGACTGGAGATGTAGCTCAGTGGTAGAACACTTCTGGGTTCCATCCCCAGTACCAAAACAAACAAGCAACAACAACAACAGAACAAAAAACAAGAAACTCGAACTCAAGGTTGCAGTTCGTAAGTGGCACGTTGACAACTGGAATCCTGCTTCCATGCGTCCAGTAGGGAGCTCTTTTCCGCTTCACGGTCCTCCTCCCTGAGTGCTGTCACTTCACGCAATTCCTTTCCAGGTATCTTACCAGTGTGTAAGGAAAGGAGTCAAGATACAGTCAGAGGCGCATTTGGGTGTGTTGGGGGATGACACAGGTTGGAATCTGGGAGTGGCTAGTGGTGTGTGTGGCTCTTGGTGTGGGCCAGGGGCTCAGACGTCTCACCGGCAGTGTCCCTGGCCATGAGCTCATAGGTCAGGAGCTTCTGGGCCTCCAGGTTGTAGGCCCCGGCCAGGTTCATGGCAATCAGGATGCTGGGGTTCGGCAGGGCTGACGAGGTCACCGAGTTCTCCATGAGCACTTGTAGGCCATCCACCCAAGGCTGCTGATCTGAGGGGACAGCTGAGAAGACAAAAGCCACTTATCAAACCTCTTGCCCTCGTTCCCTCTCCTCAGAAACATGAGTGCCATGTTTTTTTTTTTTTTTTTTATCCTTTTAATAGAAGACTTGATTGACTTTGGTAACTTAAATGATTGAAGAGAAATACAGAAAATGTTGATTTTTTTTGATGCAATTCATCCTTATAGTTTCTTAAAAACTCACATCTGCATTTTTAAAAGTTATTTTTCATTTATTATCATTAAGTAATATGGCTCATGGACATTTCACATGACTTCCGGTAACTTCCTAGAAATAACTGTTTGCCTTGCCTCTATTTTCACCCCACTCTTTCATGAAGAGTATTAAAGATTTGGAACCTGCTCTGTCCTCAGCCATTCCCAAAACCTCCCACTGGTAGTGGTGCCGGATCTCAGTGGCCACTCGGTGTCTGTCTCGCACCAGCAAGCGTCACTCCTGCAACAGTACTTCAGTTTACCTTAATAAAAAAAAGCATCAGCTTGGCTCTCAAAGAGCTTGTGCTGTTGAATCAGGAATGATGAACAGCACACTCTCACCCCCTGGCTCACCCACTTTGGAACTTGTACGGTGACTGCCATTCCAATGGCTTTCTTATCAGCGGACCTTTGTGTGAGGTCTTTGACTCTTCTCGGGGGAACTGCTTCCCTGGCCTCCTCAGAACAGACACCATACTCACAGCACAAGCTTCGGGTTTGGGTACTGGTCCCAGTCATAGCCCAGAGAAGGCTCAGGAGGTAGAGGGCAAGCCGAGCCATTTCACTCCCCTGTCCTCTGTTTCCTGTCCACAGATGCCAGTATTTCTCTGCCTTCTTTTATATATGCTTATCTTTGTGAAACAGTCTGCTCCTGACCCAGCCACTCTTAACTAGCTATGCTGACTTTTCCTGATATAACCGATTTCCATTGCTTATCTAAGTTTACCCACTGTATAGACCCTCCACGGTGTCTGAAGGTGACTTCTAGGCAGTATAGTGATACAAGAGAACTGGAGCTAGGTGTAGCAAAGACAGTGACAAGAAAGTGCCCTTTCCAAGTTTCTGGGTCATTACATTAGGAAGTTTGGCTAATATGTGAGTATATAAAAGACTTCTATGCCCAACTATATCAAGTCAAATAATCCACTGGATGTTTATCTGCAGCCATTTCATTGAGGTTTGGGTGATATGTGGGCACGAGCACATTCATGGTCAAGGTCCCTTTTTTGGCTCTCAGGTGGGGGTCTTCAGGTGAAGTTTGGCTTGATGTAATTAATTAAGTCAACCTGGACCTGGTCCTGGCCCAGATTCTTTGAAATTTTTTAAGCAAGACCTGTTTCATCAAAAAACATTTTTTTTTTTAATTTATCTTTCCTTACCCAGGGATGACAACAGTCTCCAACACCCAAGACCTTCAGAAGTAATTAGATAATATGGGACCAGTTAGCGATATTAAGTATACGTGTTTTTTTTCCCCCCAGAAACATACCCATTTCCAAAAGCAAAGAAAACCCGTCTATAACAGAACTGCAACTAGTATTTTGAAATTATTAAGGAAGGGGCTGATTCTTTTCTGCATTTTAAGTATCTTCTTTTGGGGGGAACTTGTCCAATGGCTCCCATCTTAGAGTAAAAGTCAAAGTCCTTTATGACTTACAAGGCTCTAGAAGATATGGCTTCTGGTTTCCTTTAAGTCCTTACCTCCAGCCACCTTCCCATGTTCACTCTGCTCCAGTATTCCTTGAAAACTTCAGCCACCTTTGCACCTGATGTCCCTCCACCCAGGACACTCTTCCAGGTGTCCTTGTGGTGGCTTCTCACTTCCTTCATCTTTTTGTCCAGAGGGAAGCGTGCAGAGAGGTCTTCCAGACCATGCCGTTGACCTATTCCCACCAACGCCCTCCACACCCTTCTTATTGCTTGTAACTTATTGCTGTCACACTCTGTGTACAGTTGTCTAAGTCTCTCTCCCCACTAGATTGTCTACTTCCAGAAGGAGGGACTTTGTCCATTTTTCTCACAGCGGGATTCCCAGCACATGTGACTTGAGTGAGTAAATTGATGGACAAATACAAAACATGGATTCTGAAGCACTTCTTTCTCAGGCAAGGTTGGTGGTTTTGTGAGGAGAGAGCATAGGGTACATACTGGGGTGTGCTGGGCAGTGTCTACCATGAGCCTACGTCTCTACCTCCTGCCGTTCTCGCCCTTGTAAAATCCCCTTCTGTAGAGTGTGGGCTGGTCTAAGAAATGTGAGGCAGCAGGAGTGTGGGGTCCACTCTACTGCCCCTCTTGTTGCACTTTCTCTGGCTCGTCTTGCTTCTTACGCTGATGAAGCCAGCTGCCAAGTTGTGAGCTGCCTTATGGAGAATCCCATGTGGCTAAGAACTGAAAGCAGCCTCTCTCCAACATCGGGGGTGGGGACATTGTCAACATCCTTGTGAGTGAACTTGAAAGCAGATCCTTCCCCAGGTGAGCTTCAAGATGAAGGCAGCTCTTGGTGGCATGTTGTCTGCAGGCCCCTGAGAGACCTTCATCCAGAGGACCCAGTTAAGGATTCCCTGGATTCCTAACACACAGGAACTATGGGACAATAAATGTGGTTGTTTCAGGCCATTAAGTTTTAGGGTAACTTGCTATCAGCGGTATATAGCCAGTGCATTGTACATGGTGGGAGATAAGCCCTGAAGGAGAGTTAGGGCCTACATGGTGGAGGGCCTTATATTTCGTGTGAAGGAGTAGTGGGCAGAATAATGCCATCCTCCCATTCCTGCCTCTGCTGGATGTCTGTGTCCTAATCCCTGGACCCTGTGGATATTTTAAATATGATATATGGCAAGGGGGAATTAAACAGTGCTTGAAATTAAGGTTGCTAATGAGCTGACTTTAACATGGGAAGCTTAGTCAGTCGTGGTGACACACACCTGTAATCCCAGTGGCTCTGGAGGCTGAGGCAGGTGCATGTTCAAGGGCAGCCTCAAGTGAGGTCCTAAGACACTTAGTGAGACCCTGTCTCAAAATAATAAAAAGGGTAGTATAATTTTGTCACATTGTTTCTACATTTCCTCCTCTTCCTATCCTTCTTCCCTCCCTCTCAATCTCCTTCTTCTACCCCACTGATCTTCCCTACATCTTTATGGGGATTATATATATAAAAAGTCCCCTCCCTGTTTTTTTTCCCCTTATTTTGCTCTGGCTTCCACATTTGAGAGAAAACATTTGACCCTTGCTTTTCTGAGTCTGGCTTATTTCCTTTAGCATGATGTTCTCCAGTTCCATCCATTTACTGGCAAATGTCATAATTTCATTCTTCTTTATGGCTGAGTAAAACTCCATTTTGTGTGTGTGTGTGTGTGTGTGGCTGTATATACACATATATATATGCCACATTTCTTAACCCATTCATGTATTGATGGGCACCCGGGAAGATTCCATAACTTGACTATTGTGAATTCCAGTGCTATAAACATTAATATCAAGCTAAGCATTTATTTTTTTCCAATTAAGTGATAAAGTATATTTCCCATGATAGAAACAATCATGAAAAGCATATATTATAACTAAATATTTGATATAATTGAATTAAATGAAATGCAATGAAATTAGCAAATAAACAATTAAAGAAAACATCAACAATTTAATTGAATTATGATTGCTTTGTATTATTTAAACATCAAAACCACTACATATAAAAGAATACTTCTTAAGCTGCAGTATAAAGCCTTAAAGCCAACTTTACTTGAAGACAAGTACAAATATTTCAAAGAAAAAAATAAAAATGCCCTCTGTGAAAAATGTTTGGAAATTGAATGGAAATTCAAATAGTTTTTGAACTCTATAGAGTATGGTTGGTATTTTTCCTTAAAAAACCCAAAAGATTAACTTAAAAAACGATAACTTCAAAACATTTTCAAACAACTCAATATTATATTCTTTTCTACTTAATTCCCTAACTTATGAATAAAATTTTTATGAGACTACATTATCCAAGAAAATTAAATCCCAAAATTTACATGCATTAATAAAAGGGGGTATGCAATTTTGCATTGGTGAGCAAACAAATTATAATTTCCCTTTGATGATGAGAAACTTCACAGCCATCTTCCCAAACTCAGAGCTGTTTCCACAGACAGGTCTATGCCTTTCAGTTTGGTCAGGTAAAGAAATGACAGAAAATTTGACCCTAATTTTTTTCCCCACGCACCAAGGGAGCTCACCACAGAGCTATATTCCCAGCCCTTTTTATTTTCTGGGTCAGGATTCTTCTAATTGCTGACCTCAAATTTACAATACTTCTGTCTCAGCCTCTCCACTTGCTGGGATAACAAATATGTACCCCCACACTCAGTTTGACCCAAATTTTCTATCCTATTTGTACAAACCCACCACTTTTTGAAGGCTCTCTAGTAAACTAATGTATCCTTATGAAATTGTAAATGTCAAATGTATCCAAAGCATTTCCTAACAATATAAAGGGATATATTGGGACAAATACCAGGCAAATTCCTTTCATCCTAAAATCTTTTGGCCAATTCTAAAGCTCAGGCATTTCTTAACTAATGTTATTTGATAGTCTTTGATTAACTGTTCAATGGCTTACTTATTTATCCATTGGATTGTTTTCCTTTGCCTAATATTTTGGTATCAAAGCACCTAGGCTCTCTTTGGACATGTGTAAGGTTTATTTGTGGAGATTATTCTCTGCTGTGGAAGCAGAGCGAGTTTCTCTTTCCTGGGATTTCGCCTAGGTTCTGTAATAGTCCCAAGTCTTAGGAGTGCCTCGTAAGGTGAGTATGGCCAGAGCCAGCTTTCACTGACCAGTGTTGGTGGGATGCAAAGGGAATGTTATTTCATGAATCTTCACATCTATCTCCGAGATTAAAGGCATCTCTATCAGATACTGCTTCTGCATTCTAAAAGAGAAGCCACTGCCTGGGAGAAACTCTGTTAAAAACGGAGGCTAGTAATGGTAGAGGGAGGTGTTAGAAAACAGTTGCACAAAGTGAGACTTGGCATTTAATCCCTTCAGAAGAATTAAATGAGAACTGCAAAGGAAACCACTTTTTACTAAAAATTTTATTTTTTTTAGAGCAGATTTAGTTATACAACAAAATTGGGAGAAAGGTATACTATGTACTACCTTGTCCCCGTACATGCATAACCTCCTCTATGACCAACATCCCTCACCAGAGTGGTACATTGATTCCAAATGATGAATCATTGACACATTAAAGGAAAATTGCAAAGGAAATGATTTTTATGCTATTTATAGTTCATTATAATGTATTTTTCAGAAAGTACTCTTCTGATGTTCCACACACACACACACACACACACACACACACACACACAAAAGATAGGTGAGGTGATTGGGATGTCCTTTTGCTTGGTTTAATTGTTCCACATTGTTTTCTGTGGTACTGAGGATTGAACTGAGGGTTGCTCTACCACTGAGCTACATTCCTAGCCCTTCTAATTCATTAATTTTGAGACAGGGGCTCTGTAAGTTGCCCAGTCTGGTCTTGAACTTGGGATCCTCCTGCCTTAGCCTCCTGAGTAGCTGGGAGTACATGCATGAGCCTCCTGTGCTGCTCTGTTTCACATTGTTGAGTATGTGGGAGTAGTTTCCATTTCTGGTGTAAGGATCTACAGTGTTCAGTTTCACTCCTGTGTCTTCCTTTGTGGCACAGGGGATGGAATCCAGGGGTACTTTTCCACTGAACTACATTCCCATCCCTTTTCATTTTTATTTTGACACAGGATCTCTCTAGGTTGCCAAGGCTGATCTTGAACTTGTGATCTTCCTATCTTAGCCTCCTGAGTAGCTGAGATTACAGGCATACCTCAAACCTGGCCACTTTCACTGTTAATAGTACCCTGATAAATTATAAATTTTATGGTTTAGCTACTTATGATGGATAGTGTGCCAATTCTAACATTTTTTTATTTGTCTCCTCAAACTACTAATCTTCAATGTCACGTAGACTGTTTAGTCTACAGACAGATCTGACAGCTGCTGCCCTGTACTAGCAGCACCATGAGGACCTGGAAGGGTTAACACGACTTGCCCTGTCTCTAACTTTGCTTTCAAGATAAGTCACAGAACCATGAGGAAATCTGTCCCACTCAGGTAATGAAGGACAGGGAAGAGTCGAACTGAGAGTTGAGAATCAGTACCAGGAAGCAATATGTAGGACTAGGGTTCAACCTCTGTCTATGAAGCAGGGTCACAGGTGGAGGGGAGGAAGATTGTCATGAAGAAAGCATGAGGAATAATTTTAAAATATTTTAATTCTGCCTGAGGGCATCTTTCTTCTGGGAGTTACTTGAAATGGGCTATTTTGTGTGTTATGTGAAGCACCTGCCACCCTTTAACATCTTTTTAAATTTTTTTTATTTATTCTTTTTAGTTATACATGACAGAATGTAGCCTGTTGACATCTTAAAGGTACTACTGGCTCCTGGCTGTGTCTGCATGTGGCTCAGGTACTTGGTATAAAGTATAATCCAGTTCAAGCTGCTTAGACACCTTTCACCCCTTTTCTAAAAAAAAAAAATTGAATTTGGTGGAAATGAACATCAGAGGTGATTTTTTCCTTCCTCTCCTCTCTCCCACTATTCTCTTTCCTCTACTCTATGGATCAGAGGTGATTATTTTTGCATGCATATTTCAATATGAATACCAGGGTGAATTTATGGGGAACTAAAAGGAAAATAAATGTGGGAGAAGAACAAATGGGACCCAAGGGAGACAGTTGGAGAAGGGGATAGTATTGTTTCTCAAACTATGGATTGACTGAGTGTTCCCTTTTCCACCCTTCTTTCCAAGCAACATTTTCTCTCTACTCACTGCCTGTGTGAAGTCAGTGTGACACCTGGAACCCTCCCTTGCATTTGTTAGAGACCTGTGTCCCTGTGAGCTTTTCATTGGTCTCATTGGTTGCTGCTGCAGCTTTAGACCTAGAACTTTATTTTCATTTTCTGCAGTTGCCCAAGGTCCTCCACATAGTGGGGGAAGCTTGAGCAGAACCCAGCTTATTAGACATGTTATCTAGTCTCTTCTTCCTGAGGTGATCATCCCTGTAATAACTTATAAAGTCCTTTGGAAAATTTACTGATAAGAAATTGCTTTTCTTGTATAATTGTTGATCTTTTATTCAAAGAGAGAGAGAGAGAGAGAGAGAGAGAGAGAGAGAGAGAGAGAGAGAGAGATAGATATGAGGTTTTCAGATAAATGAAAAGAAAGAAATTGGGTTAATTTCTGCGTGGAATTCCACTGCAAAAGGTCTGTTCGAAGGTCTGGGCTTATCAGTATGTACTCCATCGAATTTCCAAGTTTTCCTCTTCATGAACAACATAGCTACCAACTCCTGAAAAGAGGAAGAAAGAGAGGTCAAATGATTTGATCACCGACTCACCATTGGATGCCTCTTGCCCAACACTTTGACCCATTTCCCTCAAAAACTTGTGCCTTCACACCTGAAAACTCTGGGCATTTTCACTCCATGAATCTTCTCGATACCTGTCTTCCTTACCTTGGCTCAGGGCTTTGCCATCACTCAGAAGTTCCCAGTACGTTCTCTTGTTATTGTTGGCATACAAACCCTGAACAGAAGTGATGTAGGGGCCCCATGAGCTCTGCTCCATTGTGAAACTGTGGGGATAGGGAAAGAGTTATAAGAACTTAGAATTTTCAGAGGAGATCCTTTAATGTTTTTAAGAATAACTTGGGTACATTACAAAAAAATACAGATTTTCCTGGTCCTATACTCAGATCATTGGATTCTCAGGTCTGGGCTGGGGACCAGGAAGCTGCACGTTTTATGAGCTGTCCAGGGATTCTGATGCAGGCTCTCCACACTCTGTGCTGAAGTGGCAATGTGCTGCCGTGGCTCTGCCTCCCCCACTGCCTTTATACACACTTTGCAGTTAACTGCTGCAGCCTCACACCCTCAGGTAGTAGCTGTTGAAGGTACTGGAGCAGTAGAAGAAAACGTTAACCTCACGTTAACCTCAAGGCACTGTAAATGCGTGGATTTTCTCTTAGGAAAGACAACCAGGAAAGGATCTGATACTTCAAGTTGTGTGTATTACAAAATGGCAAGGTCAGTATCTATTTCACATTCTTTAGTCAGATTTCTTGATCTGCCTGGAAGCCCTTGAAGTCAGTCTTTTAATATCTTATATTATTATATATATGTATATACATTACATATATTTATACACATGATTATTTTGATTTTCTCTACAGCATCATACACCATGTTGTTAGATACAATAAATAATTTTCAACTGGATTTAAGGAGCCAATAAATCATACTTTTCAGAGGCACAGATATCTTAAATTTGTATTTGACCTCGCGAGGTCAGGGAACCTTACTTTATGGGTCCCTAAGTCTCCTGAAAGGGGGAAATGGAGAGACTTCAGGCCATCTATGAAATTCCCAATGTAAATGCCAAAATTCGTGTGTCTGTTAATTTTTCTGAGATGAGCTTTCAATGCATTCATCTGATTTTTTTTTTTTTTTTGCGGTGCTGGGGATTTGAACCCAGGGCCTTATGCTTGCGAGGCTTGTGCTTGTGAGGCAAACACTCTACCAGCTGAGCTATATCCCCAGCCCTCATCTGATTTTCAAAGGAGTCATTCATTGATTCGAAAGTAGTTAAGAACCACTCTTCTAGACACAGATGTCTGATTTAAAAGGTCATATTTGTTAAAGTTTTGCTGAAAAAAGAGAGAATACTGGGATTCATTAATTCATTAAGTGAATATTAACTTATGTGCTAGGAGGTGAAAATAATCTTACTTCCTATTTTTAACTCCTGCTGTGAGGTATGGATAGATAGTAAAAGTATTAGTCCAGAGTGTTTTAAATATACTTTGTATTCAGGTGCAGATATATACTAATCAAGTCTTTCAAAATTACAGTAAATACCTTAGCATTAGGTTATGGTCAGACATACCCAAATGTCGTCTCATTCTTCTTTTGAGCTGCTTTCATCACATCTAGGAAGACTGAACCATTTGGCACAGTGACGTTGATAGAATATGTTTCATTGATTACCACAGAGTAATAAACCATGATGAGTGAGGATGAGTTAGATCTTTCAGACTCAGGCACATGATTGGAGATGTTGAATGTATCTGACAGAGACAGAAAAGCAGACAGAGATATGCAAAAGAATAAGTATGTTGTCAGTTTGCACACCTATTCCACCCCCATCTAAGGATTTCTTTTCTTTATGCAGATACGAATTTGCTAGAAGGAACAAATGTCATCAAGGGGCAGATCTCTCATATGATTAGAACAGAAATGAACACCAGAGACTACCCAGCTTGTGAATGCTGGCATTGGGCTCAACTCCCAGCTGTTTAAGCAGTTCAGCTGGCCAAATGCCCATTTCTCACAGAGTTCTGATTTTTGTTTTTTGTTTTTTTTTGCTTTGGTACAGAATCCAGCAATGCTTGTCCTCCCTCTTTTTATTTCTTAATATTTACTAAGAACATATTGAGTGCCAGCCAATACCATACTCATTTTACCTGTATTATCTCAATCAGTTCTCACGAAACCTATGTGAGGCACTGTTACCATTTTCTACATTAGAAATTACATTAGCTTAGAGGTTAAACATTTGCCCAAGGTCGCTGAGTCTGTGAGTGACTGCACCAGGAGGGAAGGAGGATAGAAGGAAATGTCTCCTTTCTTTCCACCTTGTTCCAAAATCATTTGTTTTAATAAATAATTCATGATACATTTATCTAAGGTTACTGCCATATTCTTTCCACCCATGTCTTATTTCCCAAAGAATAACTTGGCGTGAATAAAGGAAAGTCAGAAACATAATATTGATCTTTGATACTGTGAATAGAATGGAAATGATGCTTTGTTTGGAAGGAGAATTTCTATATCCAACAATAAGAAAACATCTCTTTGGAGACAGACATCACTTCTCTGTTTGAACCAAAAATGAGGTCTGCACCGTGAGAACAAGTTCTTTGGTGGTTGTAATCCCTAAGGTTGTAATATGAAGTAAATTCTCTCTGGAAACTGCTATGGCTTAGAGACTTATCTCCTCACTTCCAGTCCCTAAGGATTCCTGCCTCTCACATCCTTTGGGTATCACACTGTAAGGCAAGAGTTTACCCTTCAGTGCTTATACCTAAACCAGAGACATAAGGACAGTCTTCAACATCCAAGTAGGTTCTTCCCATCAGGGGAGGTAAGATCTGGGCTGCAGCAGTTGGATTATTGAATACTCCCTGAGAAATTTCCTGGAGTATCGTGTCCAGAGTTTGTTGGCAATCCCATTCACTTTCGTTGTAATAATTTGATGACACAAAGAGGGCCTAGTGAGAGAGAAAGAGAGTCAGAGACACTTCAAATATGGTGGAAGGTGGCGCCTCACTAATTCGGTGAGTATTTACTGAACATTGACAACATAGGAAACACCTTAGATTATTAAGGTATCTTTCGCACTATATGGAAGGTTAGAGACTAGTTTGAGTGGGGAATTGTGTAATGCAAGCTACAGTGACTCCATTGGAAATAGACTTTCTCTGTCATATTCACTCCTGTACCTCAGTTCTGGAAAAATACCTATCATACAGATGCACTCAATAAATAAAAAAAACAAACTGTTGTAAAAGGTGCTCTGTTGTAAGATGAATGCCCTAAGAGAAGCGTATAATGACATTGTCTTTCAAAAAAGGAGAGGAGTTCACATCCATGTAGCGAGTCTGGGGAGAAACTTCATTGGAGGAGGTGGTACTTGAGGTGAGCATTGGCAGTAGGAGGGCATGTTGGCGGGAGAAAAGAGGAGGAAGCTCTGAGCTGGAGGGAGTAGTACGAGCAAAGGCCTACGGTAGGAATGAGAGGTCATGGCCTTGAAGTGACCAGAGTGTCTACATTTTAACCAGTCCCCGGGGGATTCCTCTGAAAGTCCTCTCACCCTGGGTCAGTCTGGCAAAAAACTATTCATCCTAATGACTCTCTATTTTTTCCTTTTAAACCTTCCTTCTCCTATTCTTGTATCTATCACTTAGAGTTAAGTAAATCAGTGAAGGAATGCTGAAAAAGTGGCAGACTTCGAGGAACGTAGGCATGATAGTGCAGGTACTGAGTGTGAGTTTTGAGAACAACTGTTGCGGTTCATCCCCATCTGTACCACTTTCTGGCTTTGTAAAATTAGGGAAGTTTACTGATACTCTGACTCTTGCTCCTGTTCTAGGAAAAGGAGGTGATAATTCTTTCCTCATTACGATGTCACGTGCATTAATTTAGTTAATAGGGCTCAACAAATACTGGCACTATCGCTTACTACTTGGAAAGAAAGATGAATGGACAAAACAACAGTATGTGGTAAAATGTGAAATTACCTGTGATAGAACAAAATAGGTTGTAGCAGACTTTCAAATTTCATAAAGAAATGGTAGTTAGGACGTAAGCACAAGGCCCTGGGTTCAATCCCCAGCACCGCAAAAAAAAAAAAAAAAAAAAAAAAAAAAAAAAAAAATGTTAGTTAGGAAAAGCTTCATAGAAGCATTGGATATGGAGAGGTAAAGATTGAAGGTGAGAAGAATATACTTCAGATGGGGTTGTAAGAAAAATAGTGTAGGAAACATAATAATAATAAGATTTAATAATGATAATATCTTAGGAGGTCAATAATAAAGGATCAAGGTATAGTTCTCTTCTGTGACTCCCTTCTGTCACCTGGTTTTACCCTCTGACTTACCTGCATAGCTACTCCTGTACTAAATGTGTTTCCAATGAGACCATTTTCTTTTTTCTCAGACATAATCTTTTCTACCAGGAAACTTATAAGCTCATCAATTTTCTTTAAATTCTTATCTGCCTTAATCTGCTCATTTGTTAGACTCCTGTTCACACATGTCAGAGCCAGGACAGCCATCGCACCAGTATCTGTCAGGGAACAAAACATTGGTAATGGGTTGATCAACCATTCCAGTTCGTCTTGGACCAAGGGATTTCCAGGGATGTAGGACTTATAGTTAGCTAAAAGGACAAATTCGGAAAATCCAGAATGGTTGGTCATGCTGATTGATGACAATGGAGAAGGATTTCAAGATATGGCAATCATCTTTCTAGCACTAAGTACTCATATATTTCACAATTCCTTCCCCCTGTTGAGTTGTCATGTGCATCATATTTAACACATTATTTTGTGACCACAAAACCATGTATGGATTTGTAAGTTCATTTTCATAAACAGTTTTCCATTTTTGTTTTAGTTTACTCTGGTGCATTATAATTATACAAAATCATGGGATTTGTTGTGATACATTAATACATGTACATAACGTAATTTGGTCAATTTCATTGCCCATTACCTTCCCTATCCCTCCACTCTTCCCTCTGCCTGCTCTTTATCCTCTACTCCACTGATGTCCCTTCTATTTTCAGTCATTGCACCAGTATCTGTCAGGGAACAAAACATTGATGATAGGTTGACATTGATGATAGGTTGACATTGATGATAGGTTCCAGTTTGTCTTGGACCAAGGAATTTCTAGGGATGCAGGACTTCATTGCTCAGAACCTCCATTTATCCCTCTAGCTGATCCTTATCTTCTACTCTACCCATCTCCCTTCCATTTTTATGAAATCCTCTCCCTGCTTTTTTCTCTCTAGCTTCCACTTTTAGATCTAGAATTGCTTTCTTCTTTTAAAATCTTTCTTCAACCTTTAAGCCACATTGGCAAGGGTATTGAGAAAACCCAGGATAATAAAATGTCTTTATATGTTCTGATCAGTCCATTACACTGAATAAAAATGGCAGTTAACAGAATTGTTCTCCAGTGAATCTCCTTAAAGGAGAGGATGAAGCAAGAGTTAGGAAGAAGGAAGGATAAGAACTCTTTTCTTTGTTTGATATTGATTGCTCCTTAGTATGGCACCTTTTTCCCTTACAGGAAAAGGAATATGGGAAGTTTCACATTCTATTCGGAAATACTGAATGGTGTTTTGCTTTGACCTTTTTGGAGAAAGATGAGCCCATGTATCTTGATCCATAGGGACTGAGCACCAATGCTAATTATCTAGAGAAGACTTCTTTTGAATGATTAAACCAACGCAGTGGGAAATTAGTTCTTCTCCTTTACTTGATTAAAATATTGGACTTTGCCACTGGAAAGATTGTGTTGTTCGTCAATCAACATGTCCACGTTGTCTCAGTAAATTAGAGAAAAAGGCAGTGTTAAGTGAAATGAATTGCACTGAATTTTCTTTCTCAAACTCTATGCATTTTAAAATATTTTGTATGAATATTCTCATGTTCTATCCAAAGGGCAAGAACTACTTGTGATTGTATTCTCTGCCAAGGGAATTGGCTTAAGTGACTCACCTACTGAGAACTGACCACCAAAATAATAGTTTTTTTTATAATGATTGAAGAATTCAGCAACTTCGGTGGCCGAGTAGCTCCCATTGAAGAGACACAAAGCCAAAACGTCCAGACCAAGCTGGTAGAAGTTGGTCAGTGGATTGCCATCGTGTGCTTCTGGAGGAGAGAAAAGGATAAATATTTACTTGTGGTCCTGGGGTAATGCATTTTTCAATCTACTCCTACTTGCTTTATTCCCACTTATGTATATTTAAAGAGAAGTAAGTAAGAGAAGGTAGAGGTCACCCATAGGATCAGCAAATCCAAGAAATTTAAAGACTTTTAAAGGGCACCAAATTTAACTTAACTCCTTTCATTTTAGAGCTGAGGAGAGTTAACAGTGAAGAGATTAAAGTTCTATCCAGATATTCAGCTGGTGACAGAGCTAGGACTGGGACGTGGGTCTCCTACTTCCAAGCCTCTTGCTGAGAGGCTTGGGTTGGAGGTACCGCAAAGAAGATGGGATTGGAGGAAGTTAATAAATAATAGGATATATATTAGGTGGGAGTTGAAAGAAAAATAATGCATTTCACTAGCAGCCACCACGGTCAACCTGTTTTCGCAGTGATAAAATACTTTGGCCATTTTTAACTCTTTTATTAACTTTGGATGCTTTGGTACTTATGACTCAGTGTCCTGTATTGTCCAGCTGTTTCTGGTATTCATTTTTTTGTCAAAAAGTCAAGCTCCCGGAGGACTAAAGAACTGTGTGTGTGTGTGTGTGTGTGTGTGTGTGTGTGTGTGTGTGTAAAGGAGACCTTGACATAGGTAGGGCAATGCTCAGTTGAACACAATTTGAAAAGAAGTTCAGGATTCACAGTGAAAGAGGGAAGGAGGGACGGCGACCTGCAAGGATGTGGCAGAATGAATGGGACGAGGAGGAGAGACTGGAGGGAGACCACTCAGTTACGAATCTGTGGAGGGGAAGACAGAGTTGGTCAGGGTTTCTGAACATTGGATTCTTACTCATATTTTCAAGTTCTCCTTGGAATTTATTTTCTAGATGACTGAGCAGATGCTTATCATATGTAAAGATTTCATCAGGGGAATGACATGCTCCCAAAGCCAGTATAATCACAGCAAGCTGTCCCGAGCTTAAATTTGAATCTGAAAAGAAAAGTGTTCAAGTTCAGCAAGACACATGCTTTTGATTTTTTTTTTGACCTCCTGTCTTCCTTGCGACTTATATTGCTTATAACTTCTTTTTTCCTTCTGTTCTACTGTACACTAAAATTTTATTGTTCTCTTTTTTTATTCCCAAAGCAGAGCCTTCTATGGCTGTCCTGTATCAGCGTAAGCTAGATCTTAGTCTTTTTCATGAAATAATGGAATCCTTCTGAAATCATGTAATATTTATAAAAAATGTAAAAAGATAAGAAGAATAGATAAATACCAAAACCTTTGGGTTTTCTATCTTCATGTTGCCATCTTGCTAGGACATTAATAATTGATTTTTATGTTCTGCCTTATAGAGTATGAAAACTCTCAGCCTTCTCTAACAATAATACAATGAGGAAAGAGTAACTTCATTTCCCCCTCATATTAACTCAAAACCTGAGGTTCAGTATTAACATGACTGGCTCAAGGATAACCCTGGACTTGAACCCAGTTCAAATTTTTATTGTTCCACAGATGCTTCCCTACTCTAAGCTTTTTTGGTTGTGCTTCATATCCCCATGTGTAAATTCAGTTGGTTTACAACACAGTTTCAATGGGTAAGAGTCTACATATTTTGTGTTCCCTTGTGACTTCCCGAAGGATCCAAAGAAGCGGGAGCTAGCTCTATAGTGAGTGTCAGGGGATTGATACTGCGAAGCACTCTTTTGTCACTTCAGGTTTCACAGGACTGATGTAGCAGAGGTACTTTGGACACATAATTTTTCGAATTTGTTGGAGATAATCTCTTTAGATAGGTAGGTCTTTTCTTAAACCTTCCATAGATCATAAGCACTCACCTTTCCTTTCCACATTGTTTTTGACTCGTTGGACGAGCCTTTGGGTTTGGGTTTGGTCATGAATCCCAATAAGTCTGAGGGACAACAGAACATTCGCAGGTTGGGTTTCACTGGTGTATTTCGAATTGATCATTGTATTCAACAGAAGGTTCAGATGTAAGTCTTCTTTACTGACCTCTGTGGCAGAGGAGGGAAGAATAATATGGCAATACAATCAGGAGATAGATCAAGGTGGCTTCATCCCCCCTTATATTAACTAAAAATGGAGGTTCAGTATTGACATGACTGCATCAAAGCTCGATGGTTGCTGTATGGTTGATTCTCTAGCATCAACTTTCTTAACTGTGGTCCACAGCCCCCTTTGGGTTCTGAGCTCAGGTAACTTACATAACAGTATTAATGCTCATGAAACATTAAAACTAGGAACAAGGGTTATATTGGTTATATTAAAATATTTACTAACAGTTATGGCCCAGACCAAAATAAATCCAGTGGTTACTAGCTGTTGGTGAAATAATACAGAGGTGGGACTAGAACCCTCCCCAACTTCATTACTCCTGTAACAAGTAGCATGGTAGTATTTCAGTATTTTAACATCTTGTGAGTTGGGTACTGGCAGAATATTGGTCCTGCCTGGGATATCTAGTATCATTCTCTGGAGAGAGTCCTTAAAGAGATTTTCATAATTGTAAGGTTAGCGGAAACTAGAATACATGTCTTCTGACTCCTATCCATTGCCCTTTCTATTTCTTCTATTCAGTTCTTTTATTCTCTATCTTTGAGCATTATTGGGTTAATCCTGAGAAAATTCATTCTAAGACAAAAATTATGTCACACTGGTGATTGACCCCTAAACTGCATTGACTGCCCACTGACCAGGCATCAAGATTATTACTTAGCAGTACACTCCCTTTGGAAAGTCCTCTAGTTTTGTCCTACAATATCCCCAAATTCCAGCAGAGAGCATAAAAGGAAGTTCCATTTTATTGTGGAAGTAAGAGAATCCAGAACCCTTAAAGATTTGAAGGAGAATAAGTAGAGTTAGTTACCACCTAAAACACAAGACATTTTGTTTATAATATTGAGAAATAGCCCCCACATTTTCCCATTTCCAGATTGTCTCATGGGTTGGTGGGACAGTGAGAAGAACATGAGTCCTGTGTTGAGCACTTTTGAATGAGTTCTTTGCTCCCTAATTTATGACTATGGGTAAGTTATGTAACTTCCCTGATCCTTAGTTTCTTCATTTAAAAATTATGGATATTAATACATGGTAAAATGCTCCATATGTTACTACTTACAGTGTAACTGGAGTTCCTATTGTCATACTTAGAGAGTACAAGGGATGTGGTTTCCCTTGCACACTTTGTTCACTGTAATAAACACTCAAGAAGATATGAATGGAGTGATTGTAGGAATGTCACAGTTTGTTGCAGGTATAATAGGACAATTGTGAATCATACTTCTGAGGTTTTGTGGAAGCATCCAGTTCAGCAGATTTTTCTGGCATTAAAGCAGACTTTTTAGTTCCTGTTCAGCAACTCAAATCAACTTCCTTGACCACTAAAGACAAATTTAATTAATTATTCTGTGCAATGACTTGAACTTCAAAGCCTCCATGGAAGTCTCCTATTCTCAGGATCTGGCTGGGAAAAAGATAGTTTGGGAAGAAGAATGTGAGTTGGAAGATTCTGTGTTTTAGCCTTGGCTTGAATGCAAGTCTGTCTCCTATGGTGTTGATCTCCTCTTCTTGGCTACAGAGTACCAGGAATATGTAACTGTAGATGGCACCATCTAATCATCTTTGGATTGGTTTAAAGCTTAATTCTAGGATACAGACTCACAAAAAAGAAATCATGCACCTGAGGGCTACTCCAGACTTCAAGAGGTCAAGTGTTTCAACACTTCTTCCTCATTATCTTCCTTTATGGATGAAGAAACTTAGAAATATTGAGACATTCAGATAATAAGGGGTCAAACTAGACCCAGACCTGGTTTTCCTTTCTATTCTTTAATAGAACTACACAGTCTATGGGGCTAATACTCAGAGATGATGGGGCTCTAGCCTATAACCAATAGAAAGAATGGAAGGGAGGAAGAGATGCAGCTTGAAATATCTAAACACATCGATGATGAGAGCAGACTTCGTTGTTTGAAAGAACTTATTATCATTATTTTTTCCTGTGTAGTTACAATGAGTTAACCCACGTCATGGGTTGAACTGCAGAAAAATCTATTGCATTTCAAAACCACAAGATCACTTTCTATGATCCTGAAAAGTTTAAGGGATCATGAGTTTCCCATCAATGGAAATGAATAAAGTAGAGAGTTACTTAGTAGGGGTGCTGTAGTAGAGAGGATTGGGGCATAGGAAGAACAGGCAGGTTAATATGGAATCTGTGATCCCTCTTCTAGAACTTTTCTCATTGTTTCTTATTACCCTTTCCATCCCTCGTGGAGGTGAAGTGCACACAGACCTAATACAGGGTCTTTTCTTAGTTAACTGTATGCAGAGTACCCTGATAATAGCTTTCAGAAGACTATCACACTGGAGTAATTTTAGTTGAAACTGTACTCACCACAGATCTTGCATAGTTGGCTTGGAATAAGAAGAAACAATAGGATCCCCACTAAGGGCAGCTGGTATGAACACCTCATCTCTCCAGCCGCGGACTGGAATATTGAGGGCTTGGTTGGATGATGGGCAGAGGGCAATGAAATTTCCTTCTTCAGTTACCTCAGCCCCTCGCACTCCAGCAAATATTGAGCTATGTCAGGAGGTGTGGTCGAGTGTATTTGTCCAAGTAATGTGACAAATCAGGAAGAAGACTTGAAAGGTATGCTTAGAGAGAAAGGGGAAATAATTTTTTCCTGTCCTACACCTTCAGGATTCATGTTACTTGTTTTCAGTCTGATGAACATAAGTTAGTGCTTTCCATTCACTTTTTTAGTGTATTTCCATTCTATGTTGGTTAAGTTTAATTTATTTTTCCTGAGAAATTAGATTTGATGGGACAAGGGTATATTACATAAAAAAAGGAAAGTAGAAATTGTAAGTCAAAAATTGGAGCAGGCAGGATTAGGGAAGCAAAGTTATGGGCAGTCTTTGGCATGGTGGTTTTTAAGCTAAAATTTTATCCTAGGGTAGATGATGTCCAGAGAGTTTCTTCACCCAGGAGGAAAAGCAGAGAGATAAACATCAAGTGCAGATTTCAGCCTGCCACAAGAGTTGCGACATATTATATCTACATGTGAGATGTGCTGCCTACTGTAGTTCTTTCAAGTACCATTAGAGAGTATTGTCAATCTAGCTAAGGACTTTGGTCATGACTTGTGACATATTATTTGCATCGTATCTCTGTGTTTTAGTCAGCTTTTGTGTTACTGGGACCAAAAGACCTGACAAGAACAATATAGAGAAGAAAAAGTTTATTTTGGCTCACAGTTTCAGAGGTTCAGCTGGTGGTCAGCTGATTCCACAGCTCGGCACCCAAGGTAAGGCAGAAAATGTTGGAGGAAGGACATGAGGGAGGAAAGAGCTAAGGACACGAAGGCCAGGAAGCAGAGAGAGCTGCTTTGCAGTCATGTCCCCAGTGACCTAACTGTTCCAGCTACACTCTACCTGCCAGTAGCCCACCCAGTTAATCCATATCAGTGGATTAACCCGCCGATTAGGTTACAACTCTCATAATTGAACCATTTCAGCCCTGAACATTCCTGCATTGTCTCACACATGAGCTCTGGGGGACACCTCATATCCGAACCCTAATACGCTGTGGTGGTTAACATTCTGTGTCAACGTCACTGGCCATGGGGTTCCTGGATGAAGTATTATGTCTGATGTGCCTGTGAGGGTACATCCACATAAGATTAGAACTTTAATCAGTGGACTCAGTAAAGTAGATGGCTGTCTCCAAAGGGAGTGGACAGTCTGCAGTTTGTTGAGAGACTGAACAGAACTGAAAAGGGGAAAGGACGACTTTACCTTTTTTCCCCTCTGGCCAGCCTGCTTTAGCAGGGGCATCTCACTTCACCCTGGGCAGTCTTTGAACTGCGATCTATGCCATTGGATTCTCTGGTTCTCAGACCTTCAGACTTAGATTGAATCACACCACTCACTTTCCAGGATCTCCAGCTTGCAGACAGCAGACCATGGGACTTTTTAGCCTCCCTAATTGTATGATCAATTGCTCATTAATTCCTATTCTCTCCCTCCTCCCTCTCATTCTCTCTTTCCCCGACTGTTTCTGTGAAGAACACTGATAATACAACTTCTTTGGATAGCACATGGTCCAATCCATAGAAGACATTCAGGAAACACACATTGAATGTAACATGGAAGCTGGGGAATATCAAACATGAGATAAATACACACAAATTCAAGACTCAGGTTTCTCAAAAGTGACACTGTTGACATTTTGGGCCAAATAATTCCTTGTTGTGTGAGGTCGTCCTGTGCCTTGAATGTTGTTTATCAGGATTCTTGGCAGGTAAAACTATCCCTCATCCCAACAGTCATAACAGAAGACGTCTCCATGTTCCCTGGGGCACAAAATTGCCCTCTGCTCCCCAATCCCAAGACGGGAACTATTCTTCAGGTCTCTAAGAAGTTTAAGTTTTGTGTGGGGATAAGCTCATACTTATCTTCAATATATAGTTTGACTCTACCAAGTGTAGGATCAATGTATTGTCCCTTTTTTTACTAATTCATCTAAATTTATCAATATAGTTTGACCCCTACCAAGTTTAGGGTCAGCAATACTGCCTCCCCTCACCTCTTTTTTAAACCAACTCTTTTGCCACTCATGTCCTCACTTCTATCCATATTTAGATAACTTTCCAGGATTCATTACTATCACTTCCTCCCATATACACTCAGTTCCTTGGTCTCTCTTACTTTCTAATAATTTTATTGGCCTAATCCTGCTTAAATTCAACTCTGCCTGTTCTGTGTCTGAATGCACAGAGCTTACTGAGATTGCTGTAGTCTGAATGTTTGGATTCTCAATGCATATGTTGAAGCACTACCTCTCAAAGGTGGTGGTATCGGGAGGTGGGACCATTGCCAGGCAACTGGTCATGAGGGTGGAGCCCTCAGTCATGGCCTTAGTGCCTTGATTTAAAAAGGCCTAGTGAAACCCCTTGCTCCTTTCACCACACGTGGATGTAACAAGAAGGTGCCATGTTACTGCTCTGGTCAAAATTGCTATGATTTCCTAAATCACCGAAACGATTTCCAGATCTACATCTTAGCATTCACTTTTACCCCTCTCTAAACTATTATTTCTCCTTCTCTTCCTCCTCCTCCTCCCTTCTCTCTTTTCCCCCCTTCTTCTTCTCCTTCTCCTTCTTCTCCTCCTCCTCCAAACATCTATGTCAGTATTTCTCAAACTTGATTACTACATTTAAAGAAAAGGAATTATCCAGGAACACAGATTGAAAGGCTCTGCCTTACAACTTTCATGTATGTAAATGTGTTTTGAATTTTCTTTGCAACAAAGGTATATTGTTACTTTGCTGTTTAAATGTTTTTAAAACTAAAATTCCCATTCCTGGTTAAACCTTTTAGACTTACACTAAAAACTGTACCTTCCAGCCCTTTTCTACCTGCCAAGTGTTATCCACTGTCTTGTCCATTATGCTTCGGCCTCAGTTTCCTCAGTTCCTCTAATGGCCAAGGTCCTTGCTGCCCCAGGGTTTATTTTTATGTGTGTACTGGGATTGAATGCAGGAGCATTCAACCACTGAGTCACATCCCAGCCCTATTTTGTATTTTATTAGGGATAGGGTCTCACTGAGTTGCTTAGCACCTTGCTTTTGCTGAGGCTGACTTTGAACTTGCCGTCCTCCTGCCTCAGCCTCCCGATCCTCTGGGGTTACAAGTATGTACCCCAACACCCGGCTTGCCCCAGGGTTTTGCATGTGCAGTTTCCTCTCTTGAAATCTTGTTATCAGGTTGTGCTGCTTTTGCTTCTTCAAGTGTCTTGTTCATCCTTCTGCATAAATGCTACTTCATTAGGGAGGCTCTCTGCACCCCTGGACCTGATCATGTATCCTGTTAGTCACTCTCTTGACACTCTGTGCTTTCATTGTGGCTCTTATGAGAATCATAATTAATTATTTGCAGAATTATTTCTTAACTGTGGTTTTCAGTGTTTGTTTCCCTGCCAGACTGAGTTCCTCAGAAGCAAGGGTAAGTCTTCCTTGTTCACTATTGTGTGCCATACTGCCTCTTGCAAAATACCTAAGACACAAAAGGTTGTTAATATTTGCTGAAAGAAACCTCAAATCCTTTGACCAAATGATAATGAATAACACATATTGGTTTAACTGGATAAATATTTAAAGTTTATACAGAAATAAACTAGAAAAAAAGGTAAATGAATTCGGCAAAGTAGCAGGATATAAAACTAATACCCATAAATCAATTGCATTCCTAGGCATCAGTGATGAATCCACTGAAAAAGAAATTAGGAAAACTATCCCATTGAAAATAGCCTCAAAGAATAAATATTTGGGAATCAATCTAACAAAAGAGGTGAAAGACCTCTACAATGAAAACTACACAATACTAAAGAAAGAAATTGAAGAAGACCCTAGAAGATGGAAAGATCTCCCATGCACTTGGATAGGCAGAATTAATATTGTCAAAATGGTCATACCACCAAAAGTGCTATACAGATTCAGAGCAATTCCTATTAAGATTTCAATGATGTTCTTCACAGAACTAAAAAACGCAGTCATGAAATTCATTTGGAAGAATAAAAGGCCCAGAATAGCCAAAGCAATCCTCAGCAAGAAAAGTGAAGCAAGAGGCATCACAATACCAGACCTTAAATTATACTACAGAGCTCTAATAACAAAACCGGCATGGTATTGGCAACAAAACAGACATGAATACCAATGGTACAGAATAGAAGACACAGAGACAAACCCACATAAATACAGTTATCTCATACTAGACAAAGGTGCCATAAACATACATTGAAGAAAAAATAGCCACTTCAACAAATGGTGCTGGGAAAACTGGAAATCCATATGTAATAAAATGAAATTAGATCCCTATCTCTCACCTTGTACAAAACTCAACTCTAAATGGATCAAGGATCTATGCAAGAGATCAGAGACCCTGTGCCTGCTAGAAGAAAAAGTAGGCCCAAATTTCCATCATGTTGGCTTAGGAACTGAAGTCCTCAACAAGACCCATGAAGTGCAAGAACTAAAATAAAAAATCAATAAGTGGGATGGATTCAAACTAAAAAGCTTCTTCACAGCAAAGGAAACAATCACTAACATGAAGAGAGAGACTATAGAATAGGAGAAAATCTTTACTACACACACCTCAGATAGAGCATTAATCTCCAGGGTATATAAAGAACTCAAAAAACTTAGCACCAAAAAACCATATAACCCAATTAATAAATGGGCAAAGGAACTGAGCGGACACTTCAAAAAGAAGAACTTCAAATACATGAAAAAATGTTCAACATCACTGGCAATTAGAGAAATGCAAATTCAAACTACACTGAGATTTCATCTAACTCTAATCAGAATGGCGATTATCAAGAGTACAAGTAACAAGTGTTGGTGAGGATGTGGGGAAAAAGGCATACTCATACATTGCTGGTGGGACTTCAAATTTGTGCAACCACATGGAAAGCAGCATGGAGATTCCTCAGAAAACTTGGAATGGAACCACCATTTGACCCTGTCATCCTGCTCTTCCTCATATATCTAAAGGACTTAAAATCAGCTTACTATAGTGATGTAGTCACACCAATGTTTATAGCGGCTCTATTCACAGTAGCTAAGCTATGGATCCAACCTAGATGTCCTTCAACAGATGATGAGTAGATAAAGAGAATGTGGTACATACACACAATGGACTGTTACTCAGTCATAAAGAATAATGAAGTTTTGGCATTTGCCAGTAAGTGAATGGAATTGAAGACTATCATGCTAAGCAAAATAAGCCAATTCCCCCCAAAACAAAGGCTGAATGTTCTCTTGGGTTTGTGGATGCTGACTCACAAGAGGCAGGGGGGAAGGGAAGAGTGGAGGTTCACTGGTTTGGACAGGGGGGAATGGGGAGAAGAAAGGGGGAATGGGAATGGGAAAGAGTAGAATGGATTGGACTAACTTCCCTATGTTCATATATGAATACACAACCGTTGTAACTGCACATCAAGTAAAAAAAAAAAAAAAGATAAATAGTTGAAGTGACTTGGACTAAGAAGAAATAAGGGATTTCGGTATTTAGACTCTAGTCAAAGTGGCCCAAGTATGAAATCTGGCTCAGCCATCTAGCCAGCAATTCTTTATCTAATTAAGCAAATCCACTGTGAGATAATCTGCAGTCCTTTTGTTTCACCTCTCTCGGTGCTGATAACTAAGAGCTTTGTAATTCTGGTTATTTCCTTGACTTACTGAAGGTGAGCATTGGAGAAAAATTCAGGCATCAAAATATCTAGTAAAACTCAGGTCCTTTAACTTTATTCGCAAAGCAAGAAAAGGTTCTAAGAGTTCTTCTTTTTTTTGAAATTTATTTTTATTTTTAAAGACTGCCTTTTGATTCATTGTACACAAATGGGGTACAACTTTTCATTTCTATGGTTGTACACAATGTAGAGCCACAGCATTCGTGTAATCATATAAGTACATAGGGTAATGATGTTTGTCTCATTCCACCATCTTTCCTTCCCCTGCCCCCTCCCCTCCCCTCATTTCCCTCTACACAATCCAAAGTTCCTCCATTCTCCTTTTATCCCCCTGTCCTCTTCCTCCCGTTATGTATCATCATCCACTTATCAGAGAAAACATTCAGCCTTTGGTTTTGTTGGGATTGGCTTATTTTACTTAGCATGATATTCTCCAACTCCATCTGTTTACCTGCAAATGCCATAATTTTATTCTTCTTTATGTCTGAGTAATATTCCATTGTATATATATACCACAGTTGCTTTATCCACTCACCTATTGAAGGGAATCTAGGTTGGCTGAGGATCCAGGCCTGCCCGCCTGAGAGCTTCAGTGAGGACCCAGGCCCACCCTCCCAGGAGCTTCAGTGAGGACCCAGGCTTTAAGAGTTCTTAAGGCAAACAGGAGAGGTCTCCTAAGACAGGTTACTCTGAGCTGAGGGCAACTGGCTGCAGGATTCCCACCTGGCAGAGGGGGGATGATAGCAACAGTGGAAGTGGAAGTGCATGTAGTGTAAAAATTATTAATTAATTGAATAAACTGTTAAACAAGATAATTTCTGCCCTCCTATTTTGACAAGCAACTTTCATGATGAGCTGGAAAGACAGATTTTAATTTAGAATTTCAAAGTTCTACTTTGGGACATTGCAATGTGGTAAGAACCAGCACCAGTCACCACTCAAATCCCCTCCCTTGTCCATGGCCATGGCCAAAAAATCAGCAGGTTGTACTGATGATTAAGAGTCTGGCTTAATGTTTTCTTAATTTTCCTTTGAAAATAGTCTCTGGGGTCTGTAGAGACAGACCTTAGTATAAAGATCTTACATCTTGATTTGATTTGTTTCTTGTTCAAATTTCTCTAATAAAACTCCTGTTTGTTAAACTGCTTGAAGAAAACATAGGGCCAACATTGTAACCTAACGATGCAGGCACTGACTTCCTTAGTAAGACTCCCAAAGCTCAAGAAAGAAAACCATGCCTCAATAAGTGGGATTGCATCTGCACAGCAATGGAAACAAAGAAGAACATAAAGAGGGAGCCCACAGACTGGAGAAGATCTTTGCCAGGAATTCCTCTGACAGGGGATTAATATCCAGAAAATATAAACACGCCCAATTAATAGGTGGGCAAAAGATCTAGATAGACACTTCTCAAAAGAAGAAATACAAATGGTTAACAAATATGAAGAACTCAAAAAAACTTGACACCAAAAAACTAATAATCCAGTTAATAAATGGGCAAAATAACTGGATAGTTACTTCTCAAAAGAAGAAATACAATGGTCAACAACATGAAAAAATGTGCAACATCCTTACCAATCAGGGAAATACAAATCAAAACTACTCTGAGATTTCATCTCATTCCACTTAGAATGACAGTCTTCAAGAATAAAAATAATATTAAATGCTGGTGAGGATGTGGGGAAAAAGGTACACTCATACATTGTTGATGGGACTGCAAAGTGCAACCACTCTGGAAAACATTATGGAGATTCCTGAAAAGACTAGGAATGGAGTCACCATATGACCCAGCTATACCATTCCTTGGTATTATCCAAAAGGACTAAAATCAGTATACTGTAGCAATACAGGCATATCAATGTGTATTGCAGCACAATTCACAATAGCCAAGTTGTGGAACCAGCCTAGGTGTCTGTCAACAGACAAATTGATAAAATTGAGAAAATGTACTACATTACACAACGAAGTTATGCCAATTGTGGGTAAGTTGTTAACACTGGGAGAACTTCTTGCTAAATGAACTGAACCAGACTCAAAATCAAGGGCCAAATATTTTCTCTCCTATGTGGAAACTAGAGAGTGAGTGAGAGAAAAGAATAAACAAAGAAAAGGAGATATCTCATAAAAATAAAAGGGAGACTAGTAGAGAAAGGGGATCAGGAGGTCAAGAGGGAGGGAGGAGGAAAGGGCATGGGAAAACACTGGGAAATGAAATCTACCATCTGTGCCGCGTCCATGAACGAACAATGAAGTCCACATATATGTGATTATAAGTCACTAATTAAAATAAAAATAACCACAATGGGAAGGAGATAGTAGAGTAGAGCAAGAAGATCTGGGGAGAGGGAGGGGAGAGAAGGGAAGTCCTGGGGAGTGAGCTTGATCAAATTAGGTCATGTGCATGTATATAATTGTAATGCACCATTGAATTCACATAAATATGTAAGTACGCACTCAAAAACCTGCTGTGTAACATGACATACTTCACTAAAAGGTCTTTGTCCCGTTAGGTTTTCTCATATGGAATGATATTTTATTCAGTCCTTTATGATAACATGATATACCAAGGAATTGCTGGAAAAATTCCTTTGATATGTGTTGTATTCAAATGAATTGAATCCACCAGCTGGTGTGCAGTTTACCTTCTAAGGAAAAAATGTAAAACATTTGGAAATCTGAGCTCACCTTCATCTGATGCCTGCAATAATGTTGGATTATACAGTCCCTCTGCAGATCCGTGTCATTTGATCAATGTGTGGTTTGGCTTTAAATGACTCCAACTGGGCCTGAAAATTTACAAAATGTTTGCCACCCCTATGCTTAAGTGATGTGGGAGTGTGAAAGTTCAGGTTTGTTGCTTGAGTCAGAGACGAATGTGGAGGCAGGATTTAATGTGGGAGCTCCTTTGAAGGTCCTGCGGAGGCTAGGACCCTGCCTTCAGTAGGTGGATTTCATGTTGGTTGCCTTTACTTTCCATGTTCTGCCTACTCATTCCCTTAATGGGAACCCTTCCATAACAAATCATCTGCCCATAAATCTTCTTGTTGAGTTCTGTGCCAGGAACCCCAACTAAGACACAGAAAAATGTATCCATGATCAGAAGTTGATGTGTCCATGATCATGGAGCTAGGAAATGGCAAGTCAGAACTTGGAGTCTGACTTCTCACATGTCTTCTGCAGTGCAGATCTAGAGATGCTTGGAGAAATATAAAGAACAGAATTCCTCAAGTACAATCCTGTGCCTCACCTGATGTTAAGAAGCCTTAGTAGGGAGAATATGGTTGTGCATCATTAGAAAACAACAGGGTGGGGAGTAGAGTTGCCCAGTGAGACTCCCCTGCTGGAGTGGTGAACCCGGACAACCGGGAGCATTGTAGAGGAGGGCTCCCAGCAAGAGGCTTCAGCACAGAGCAAGGCTCCCAGGCCCAGGCGGTAGGTCCAGACCCCAGGGAATTCACAGACGAGGGCTGCCTAGCGAGAGATTCACTCATAGGGCAGGGGTCCCTGGCCCAGGAGGTAGGTCCGGACCCCAGGGAACATTGCAGAGGAGGGCCGCCCAGCCCAGGCGGTAGTCCTGGACTGAAGGAAACTTCTCGGAGGAGAGCTGCCCAGCAAGACTTCCCCACTGGGCGAGACTTTCCCACCAGGGTGGTAGAACCAGAAACAGGCCCAGACCAGACATGCCCCAGCCTGTAGTCTAGTCCCCCTTGGCTGACTATCGGTCAACAAGTGGAGGTGCTCCTGCCCACTAGCAGGGATGTACCCCACCTGAAGGCCACCACCCCTAGAAGTATGTGGGAACCAGGGACATTGGTGACTGTGAACCAAGCGGTAATGTAGAGGAGCCAGACTCACTGGGGCAACATTTTAGGATTACATCACACAGTTAATTTTGCTCACACTTGCTTTTGTATACAGCACCAGAGTGATATGGCTTAAAATGTCCATAAGAGCTCTTTGAATTTTTTATAAAATGATTTGAAAACTAAATGGTTAAGTGTGTCAGGTTAATTGGTAGCTTGTTTAAAAAAGATTAAAGCTTTTTTTTTTTAAATCTTGGTTTAAAAAAACAGTGTATCTAAAGTTGATGGCATCTTAGATTCAACAAGAAACAGGAGCAAATGCTCAAATATTTAGCAAGTCAAAGTTCACCTGACTTCTTTCACTTCTAAACCTATTAAACAGCACCATCTTCAGGGAAGATGGCTTGTGACAGACAGCTTGGATGTTGTTTGGGTGTTGAATAACCGGGTGGACTGTAGAGCTCTCTAGCTTTATACGTCTCATGAACTCAAAAAGTCAGGACTGACACTTTGCTTTGAGTTCTTTTATGTTATAGGTTCCATTTTGAACATTAGAAGAATGATTGCAAAGTCAGAAAACTGGCAAAGTCACCATCTAGCTGTCACTGGTACCTCATAAAACCACCACGCTGATTTTGACCACCATGAATTGGATCTAAGAGAGCAAGGCTGGGTAGGCACACCAGATAAAGGAGAGAGGGAAAGAGCGAAAATGTTCACCAAGCATGTGTTTTCCCGACTAACAGCTACGGTGTTACAAGCTGGATCAAAAACGACCTCTGCTAACTTGGGCTCTGGTAACTAAACTTTTAGGAAAAGGCGAAACCATCTGTTTTAACCAACAACTTCTATCTAGTAGGAAATTAACACAGTTTGAGATAATTTTCCAATGTATTGGCCTGGGTGTCTTCAAATGTACAGTATGAGAAAACCCGTATATTTTTATATGTAAACCTTTCTATGTATGTATTATCTGTGTACCATCATCATACCTTTTGATGGGAGAGTTTTATTTTAGATTCTTGATTTGTGCTGAAGCTTTTTTTGGGGGTCTGATTACTCCCTCATTTGGTCAAAGCCCTAAAAATATAATAAAAGATCTTTATGAGGAAATCTAGCAAGGATAGGGAGATAATACTATCAGTAGGAAAATGATAATATTTAGAAGGAGCGCGTCAGTTAACTGATCAAATCTCAAGAACTGTGTACTGGGATCAGGGGAAGGGCATGCCAAGGGTTCTCTTTATGCCAAGAGCTGGTATTATGAAGCCCAGGACAGCACCTGGGCCTGACGCTGTGGGTTCCAAGCAGGGGAAACTCACTCTTGGCTGCAGCAGCCCCAAGACTTTTGAAATGGAAGGAGCTTTCTTTCCTTGCAAGGTAAAAAAGCAGTCACAAGAAATACGAATCCAGGTTCAAGCAGCATGTTTCTTAACACCTGATCCCTGCAGGGGGATGCTTACAGAGTCTTGGTCTTGCCCTAGGCAGACTGAGACCAAGATGTCCTGTACCCTCACCTAGAAATTAACCTGTTCCTTGTGGAAAGGACTGATACCATGGTAGCTTCAGGGAATGTGTTTCCCTTGCTTGAATTAAGGTTAACTGGATATGCCAATAGAAAACATATTGTGTTAAAAATGCCTGGGCAGAAAACGTGGTAATTACATGGGTAGGGTGATGGACTCTTGGCAGGTAAAAATCTGCCCAGGTTGAGACAGGAGCTCAGTGGCCAGTTTGAACTTTGGAAAAACTCTATCATGTACCTGGGGGGTCTTATTGTACCCTCTTTACCAAGAGGGTACATGGATCATTACCACAGAACATACAATTGAGATTTTTTCTGATGGTAACATGGCTTCCAAGTTTAAAATGATCGTAAGAGTTTGGCAAAAGTAAATTTGAAAAGGCACTGGTGGACTGATCACAACTTAGAGTGTTTTGTTAAGCAAAACTTGCTAACAGAATCTTTGGGACCAAGAATTAGAAAGGTTGCCAACACTGCTCACGAGTCACTAATGGAGTAACAGATCAGGAGAGGAAAAAAAAAATCCAGCCCTTTGGATTTATATTAGATAATAATTTGGTTGGGGAGACTCTTAATAGACACCCTGCCCATTTACCCTTCTGAGCTTCCTCCTCCTCCTCTAGTGGATTTGAATTTCTATTCTGTCTTCCAGCTAGGCTCACTGGCCATGTTACTGCTTACCACTAGGACCTGTTTTCAACAGTTGTATATTGTATTAAACACAATTAAAAACAAGGTTGGTAATATCTTCCCACCAACTTCCTTCTCAGTAACTCAGCCCAACAGCTTAGAAATTAAGTTAGGGATATAATACAGATATAAAATGTCAAGTTTTATTTATAGACTTGTGTCCACATTGAAATATAAAAACACTGATAACCTTTTCTCAAAGGCATTATAAAGGGGGTTACAGTAGGTTAAAATGAATTAAAATTATGCAAATATATAAAAATAAAAGATCCCATCCTGTCCTTAAACTGAGTTAATTTGTGTTGTTGCCGAATATCCACGAGCAGAGGCTTCTAAAATTCAAAAGATGAGGTGATGAATAAAAAGGCCTTTGCAGCGACAGATGGCGTGTCCCATAAAAAGGAGTCGACTGTGGAAGAAACAGAATTCATGAGCAATTGATAGTATTGGCTGGATATGAGGCCCACATTTTAGGAATGTGGTTTAAAAGGAAGGGAAGACTTTTTGACCTCCTTCCCATAAGAATAGAACCAGTTAACTTTAGGACTTTTTTTTTTTTTTTTTTTTTTTAAAAACAACTCCAAGATATGAACTACTTTGCACACAGTTTTGGGATAATCTAGATTTTGAGAAGGGGAAAAACACAGAAGCTGTCTCAAAGATTATAGGGGAAACTGCCTCTGCCCAAAGGAATTTTGCATATGTTTGAAATTTTGTTTGACACGAACTCAGAGTTAAAACCCAAATGATTTAGCCTATGTTTCCTCCCAAGGCCCTTCCCCACACCTTAAGACATTTGGTCTCTTTGTAAAAGAAAGGAAGAAAATGCTCCCAACCGGCGATTCCAGAGTGGATTGACCCCTTCCTCCGTCAGTCATTGGTTTTGGAGTGCAGTGTCCAGTTCTGAATTTTGTAAAGTGAATTCTTACTGCCGAGGGGAAAAAAAATCCCAAGACAAAGGAGAGATCTATAGGACTAGTAAGTGTAGGGTCTTCCTCAAATTAACACAAACCTGATATGAACAAGGTACAAGACAGAGCTCCATGTATATACCTCCACGACTGAGCTGTGGGCCATTTTGTCCTCAGTGTGTATGTGTGGCGGTGGGGTGGTTTGCATCTTGACTGTTTTTACTTGTCCTGAATAATATTTTTCTGATTAGGGACATTAAATGCTGGGACTTGTATCCTTACCCAGTTATCTCTCAAGTGGACACAGCCACAGGATCCACAGACTCTGTACTGTACCAAGAACCAGCGTTGAACAGGAGGGAGCACCATGAGTCTCGAGCGAAAGTGACTCACCTGGATGTCATAAGGTCGGGCATGGGAGCTTTCAGAGGGAAAAAAGAAGAGGAATTAAACAGCAATACAGAGTGGAAGGGGGAAGCAATACAGAGTCTCAAGAGTTATCATCCCTGGCACTGATCATCAGCTCAGGGATTTTATTATGATTTCAAAAGCTTAAAGGTTCAACAGCCTTGATTTACCAGCTTAGTGGATTTCACAGTTTAAGAAAAGGTTATAACTTTTCATTGTTTTAAAATATTATACAATTGTGTTATTCTTGTTCAACACCCTCTGCCCCTTATCAAGCCTCCATTGCAGGATTACAAATTATGGAAAAAGAAACTTATCTCTTCAATTGAGGAAAAAAGTTACTTAAAGGATATATTCACAATGTTTTGAAGGTTTTTTTTTTTTTTTTGGCTTAAAAATAGTAATTGGTCTAGGGAGAGATATTCCTAGAATCTCTTAAAGCTTACTTAATAGGTTACCAAGAGCTCATAAGGCCTGATGACTTTATGTCTAAGAGTGGCGGTGGGCCGTAGCCCTGTAGGTGTAGAATGGTAGAACATAATGATGTCCACCCGTGGTTTCAGGTCATTTAGCCCAGAGTTAAATCTGGGACTTTGTAGCTGTGTGAAGTTGGCAAATCATTTGATGTGTCTGTGCCCAAGTTTCTGAATCATTAAACAGGGACAATATTAGTGATTCATAAATACAGTTAATACTGAGGGTTAAGATGAAGTTTTTGGAAACGTGTGACTGGAACCCAGTAAGGATCTAATGAACGAGGTTATTGTTATTAGTGAGTGTCAAGCAGCACTTTTGCTCAAAAATTGATCCCCAGCAGAATCTATGCTTACCTTTCTAGTCTTTTATCCTTGTTTATGCTTATAAGATTATGCTTATAAGAGATTATATACTTAGTGATTAAACCCATAGAATTTTCCTTCTTTTTTTTTTGTAAAATGGACTAGTGCATGCTATTTTTTTCCTTTTTAATTTTTTAAGTTTCCAGAGAAAGTTTACTTTTGGTCCACTGCAGGAGAGAGGAAAGCTATGGGAGGAGCAATTTTATCTCTTCCAGGCCTTCTTCCTCAGGAAAGCATTAGCTGAATTTGGGAGAACTGATCACTTTTAGTTCAGTCCTCCTCGCTTTTTGCAGCTAGATTGTGTTCTGGGAGCCACATTCTGTCCTGAGGCCAGGTGGTCAGCTTACTGGGTGGGCTTTTTGCATGCAAGGGAAGTCCTGCAACTGTATAGCTCTTCTTATTCCAGGGCCAGCAAATTCATTTCAGGGTGGGTTTATAGGAGGCCTTCTGGCTATGGTCAAAAAACTCATTTGCTAATTGATTTTATGAAAATTGAGCTACAACTTCTCTGTTGATTATTACCAAATTGATCTAAAATTCAGAAAAGTAGATTGTTATTTGTTTAACTTCTCAAATCCCAACTCTTCTGCACAACCCACACAGCCTCTTGAAGTGTGGAGATCAAAGCCAATCTGTATACTTAGGAAACCTCTATAGATACTATGTGTCAGATGTTGGTGTTATGCTTGAGATTTAGCAGTGTGTCCTCCTACCTGTAGAAGAGTAGATAGAATCAAGGGTCTTGAATGAAGACCCGCTTCTGGCTTTGTAATTTCTTTCTTTCTTTCTTTCTTTTTTTTTTTTTTTTTTTTTTTTTTTTTTGTGCTGACATGCTGTGAAGCTGAGAAGCTATGCAAAACAGTTTTGGATTTCAAGGACTCTGGATAAGTGATGATACATTTCAGCAAAATGCTATTGGTATTCAGTAGATATTGTGGACTAACCTGGGAACCATACACTGCAAATGAAATTCCGCAGAAATTGCTTGATTCCTTGGTTTATAGGTGAGCCAGGAATGAAAGACGGAACCATCAAAGAAAATCTGGTGGGAAAAGAAACCTTTGATATGCAAGTTAACTTGTTACAATATATTTGAATATGTTCAAATTAAAAAATGGCCACTCATCTCAAGGGGTCAGAATATTTATTCCAAGTAAAGTGATTAAATTTTTCTGTGGCAAGGGGGAAGCACTTACTTTAATCACAAAATAAAGTAGAAACCCATGGTGTAGGATTTTTTAAATGGAATTGGCAAATGAGCGTTAATTGACTGTAAAGGTTTTCTATTGTACTTCTCTAATCAAAATTCTAGGAAAGAAAAAATTTCACAGGTGCTTAGGATAAAAATCTTTCTGTAAGAAGGATGTAAAGGACAAGGTGACTATTGTGGGGTTCTAAAAATACTTTATCTGATATTTCTGGACTAAGTGTATTTTCTCTTTACTTCTGATTTCTGTCTCTGGAAACATTAAACCAAAAGGAGGACAGCTAATTTGAAATGACATAATTATGCTACCAATTGAGGTTTTTCAACATAAAATATACACTCCCCATAAGGAACATTTGAAATATGTTTGGTGGTCAAAAGATAAGATACAATTCCTACATTCCTATCATCCTGAGTTCAGTTTTTTTTTTTTTAAACTATTTGTGGATTTCCCCTGAGTCCTCCATTCTTTATGTACTTGAGATCATATAATATATTATGTATGTATGTTTTCTTTATTTTGACTTTAATAGAGAGGTTTAAGTGTCATTAAAGCATTGTATAAATTGATTAGGTGCATAGTATCCTGTCAGATGAATGGATAATATGCTTCTTGGGGTCTAAATGCTTTATCTTATTTAGCTATTCAAGAGATAAGACAAGAAAGGCAAATAAATCAATTGCATTCTTATATTCCAATGAGGAAACTGCTAAAAAAGATTAGGAAAACTATTCCATTTACAATAACCTAAAAAATACACAGGAATCAATTTAACAAAAGAGGTGAAGGGCCTCTACACTAAAGAAAGAAATTGAAAAAGACCTTATAAGATGGAAAGACATCTCATTCTTGGACAGGCAGAATTAATATTGTCAAAACAGCCATACTACTAAGAGTGTTATACTGATTCACTGCAGTTCCCATCAAAATTCCAACCATATTCTTCACAAAAATAGACAAAGCAGTTATGAAGTTTGTTTGGAAAAATATGAAACCTAGGATAGAGTAAGCAGTCCTTAGTAAGAAAAGCAAAGCAGGAGGCATCACAACACCAGACCTTAAATTATACTACAAAGCTATAGTAGTAAAAACAGCATGGTATTGACACCAAAACAAACATGAAGACCAATGGAACAGAACAGAAGACACAGACAAACCCACATAAATAGTTATTTCATTCTAGACAAAGGTGCCATAAATATACATTGGAGAAAAGATAGCTTCAACAAGTTGTTGTGGGAAAATTAGAAATCCCTATGTAGAATGAAATTTAACCCTTATTTCTCACCTTGACCTATGAAAGTCAACTCAGTGGATCAAAGATCTAGGAATTAGACCAGAACTGCTGCACAGCTTGAAGAAAATGTGGGGCAGATGTCCAGCACCAACCCACCCACAGGCTGTGTCTCCCCATCTACCAATGCCTCAGGACACCTCTATTGCCATCTTGGATTATCTCTGAGGCTATTGCCACCATCTTTAGTTGGGGCAGCTTCCATCCTGGGACACCTGCCAGAGACTAGAAGCTCATTATCAAGGTACCTACAGGTTAGCTGCTGCTGCTGTCACCAACTTGGGATGTAGCTGCTTATATCCAGGGATAACAAGCCAGGACCTGAAAGATCATCATCAAGGGCCCAGCAGACTTGGTTGCATCTGAGGTATCCCTGCTAGGTGTGCTAATAGCCACCTTCTTGCTGCAGAGGTAGGAGAGAGCCTTGTAAGGGGGTCAGCAGGTGGGAAAAGGGTGTGAGGACATCTTGATCCCAGGTCATCCAGTCAACCAGCCTGGCACCCCTGGGATCCCAGAGACAACTTGGGGACACTTGTTGGGACCCAACATCAGCCTGGTCCATGACTCCACCGAGCACCTGGTCCTGCTGGTTTGGCAATCAACAGGGCCCTCTGGCTCCTCAATCTCCAGTCTCCCAACCATCCCCTGGTCACCAACGGGCCCAGTGCCTGCAGCTATGTGGCTGACCCACAGCTTTCAAAACCTGGTCCTGATCTGCACAATATAGAACAGCTTTCTGAAGGGCACACAGGCCCTGGTGCTCAGCCCTCTGGGGAGAAAGCTTCCTGATTGGGAAGTCAAAAGGGCTGGGGCAGGAGAGATACAACTTAGAGACTAAATTATAGACCAGGAATTATGGGGTCCAAAAGTGAGAGAAGGGGCCAAGACCAGGCTCTTTTGTCCCATGAGTGGACCTCAAAGGAGAGTCCTGGGGTGCAGATTCCAGAGTATAGCAATTGCTGTACCCTGCCTCCAGGAGTCCCGCCTCCAAGTCTAATCCTCCCACCTTAGTAACCGTCATCATCCTGAGGGTGGAGCTACCAGCAAACTTCAGACAACCCCACCCATCAGAAGAGGAGGAGGCAGAGAAGACACTGAATTCCAGCAGAAACGATTGTTCAATTCTCCTTCAAGACTATTTTCTTTTTCTATTCCCTGTTTTTTCTTTCTTTTGTTTCCCACTCTCCCATCCCCATCGTCTTTGAAATCAAGTCCATTTCATGCATCAGGCTACTGAAGACTGGGAGGTTTGAATAGTATATTATAGTTCTGTTGTAGATTTTATTTTTTTCTACTCAATTTTCCTCTTATTTGTTTCCTCGTAACTCCCTTTTCTCCTGCTAACAACCAACTTCTTTTGATTCCACTTTCACTCTTCCTATGATCTAGTAATTCTATATCTCACGTCTAACCTCACTAACATTACATCCCATGCCCCTCCCCCATCCTCTTTGCCCACCATTAGAAATTGTAGGCCTTATTGCAAAGCTACTGTTTATGCTGTAGATAATAATTGAATACGTCATTTCTGTTTATTATGACAATACTGTTAAAGTCTTAATAGTGGCTATTTGGTTTAAGGCTGCATGTTGTTTACATTAGGCACTGTTAATATTGATCTCCCCTCTAAAGGCAAGGCATTGAAGACCTGCAGGGACACTATAATTCTATAGTGGAAACTGTAATACCTCGGATCTGCTAAAGGGGAAGATATAAGAACAACATGAAAAAACAAGGGAAGAAAGTGCCCCAAACAAAACAAGATGCTGTATTAATAGAATCCACTGACAGCACGGTAGAAGAAATGTCAAAAAAAGAGTTCAGAATGTACATAATTAAAATGATCCATGAAGTAAAGGATGATATATGAGAGCAAATGCAGGCAACAAAAGATCACTTTAACAAACAGTTAAAAGAGGAAATGTAGGAAAAAAAAAAAAAAAGAGGAAATGTAGAAAGTAAAAGACTATTTCAATAAAGAGATTCTGGAAAAAAAACAAACAAATCCATGAAATGAAGGAAACAATAAACCAAATCTAAAACTCAATAGAAAGCATCACCAATAGACTAGATCACCTGGAAGACAGAACCTCAAACAATGAAGACAAATATTTAATTTTGAAAATAAAGTTGACCATATAGAGAAGATGGTAAGAAATCATGAACAGAACCTCCAAGAATCATGGGACATCATGAAAAGACCAAATTTAAGAATTTTTGGGATTGAGGAAGGCACAGAAATACAAACCAAAGGAATGAACAATCTATTCAATGAAATATCAGAAAATTTCCCAATTCTGAAGAATGAAATGGAAAATCAAATACAAGACACTTACAGGACACCAAATGTACAAAATTACAACAGATCCACACCAAGGCCCATTATAGTGAAAATGTTCAACATAAAAAAATAAAGATAGAATTTTAAAGGCCATGAGAGAAAAGTATCAGATTACTTATAGGGGGAAACCAATACAGATATCAGCAGATTTCTCAGTCCTGACCCTAAAAAGCTAGGAGGTCCTGGAACAATATATACCAAGCTCTGAAAGAACATGGATGCCAACCAAAAATCTTATATCCAGCAAAACTAACTTTCAGGTTTGATGATGAAATAAAATCCTTCCATGATAAACAAAAGTTAAAAGAATTTACAAACAGAAAGCCTGCACTACAGAACATTCTCAGCAAAATATTCCATGAGGAAGAAATGAAAAACAATGAAAATCAGCAAAGGGAGGAACTACATAAAGGAAAAGTCAATCAAAGGAGAAGCCAAGTCAAGTTAAAAACCAAAAATAAGCCAAAATGGATCGGGAATACAAATCATAACTCAATAACGCTGAATGTCAATGGCCTAAACTCATTAATCAAAAGACATAGACTTGTGGACTGGATTAAAAAAAAAAAAAAAAGACCCAACAATATGTTGCCTTCAAGAGACTTATCTTATAGGGAAAGACATCCACAGACTAAAGGTGAAAGGATGGGAACAAACATACCATGCACATGGAACCAGTAAAAAAGCAGGGGTTTCCGTCCTCATAGCAGATAAAGTGGACTTCAAGCCAGAGTTAGACGGGATAAGGAAGGGCATCTCACTTTGCTTAAGGGAATCATAAATCAACAAGACATAACAATCATAAATATTTATGTCCCAAACATTGGAGCATCTATGTACATCAAACAAACCCTTCTCAATTTCAGGAATTAAATAGACCACAACACAATAATACTGGGTGACTTTAACACACCTCTCTCACCACTGGATAGATCTTCCAAACAAAAACTAAAAAAGAAACCATAGAACTCAATAACACAATCAATAACTTAGACGTAACAGACATATATAGACTATTCCATCCATCAACGAGCAAACACACTTTCTTCTCAGCAGCACATGGATCCTTCTCTAAAATAGATCTTATATTATGCCACAAAGCAACTCTTAGCAAATACAAAAAAATAGACATACTACCTGTATTCTATCAGCTCATAATGGAATGAAATTAGAAATCAATGATAAAATAAAAAATAGAAACTACTCCAACACTTGGAGACTAAATAATACACTATTGAATAATGCATGGGTAGCAGAAGGCATCAGGGAGAAGATAAAAAATTCTTAAAGATAAATGAGAACAATGATACAACAACCAAAATCTCTGGGACACTATGAAGACAGTACAAAGAAGAAAATTCATTGCATGGAGCTCATTCAATAAAAGAATAAAAAGTCAACAAATAAATGACCAAACATTACATCTCAAAGCCCTATAAAAAGAACAGATCAACACCAAAAGTAGAAGACGAGATATAATTAAACTCAGAGTTGAAATCAATGAAATTGAAATAAAAGAAACCATTGAAAAGTTGGCAAAATGAAAAGTTTTTTTGAAGAAACAAAATTGATAAAACCTTAGCAACACTAACAAAGAGAAAATTCATATTACTAAAATTCATGATAAAAAAGGAAATATCATGACAGACACTATTGAAATACAAAACATAATTAGAACCTATTTTGAAAATCTATACTCCAACAAAGCAGAAAATCTCAGAGACATGGACAAATTTCTACAGACATATGATTCACCCAAACTGAATCAGAAGGACATGCGCAATTTAAACAGATAAAATTCAATCAATGAAATAGAAGAAGCCATCAAAAGTCAAGAAAAGCCCTGGACCAGATGGATTCTCAGCCGAGTTCTATAAGACCTTCAAAGAAGAACTAATACCAATACTCCTCAAAGTATTCCATGATATAGAAAAGGAGGGAACCTTTGAAGCTAGAATCTATGAAGCTAGAATCACCATGATACCAAAACTAGACAAAGACACATCAAGAAAAGAAAATTTCAGACCAATATCCCCGATGAACATAGATGCAAAAATTCTTAACAAAATTCTGGCAAATTGCCTACAAAAACAAATTAAAAAGATAGCGCACCACAATCAAGTGGGTTTCATCCCAGGGATGCAGGGTTGTTTCAACATCTGGAAATCAATAAATGTAATTCATCACATCAATAAACTTAAAGTTAAGAATCATATTATTTCAATAGATGCAGAGAAAGCATTTGATAAAATACAGCACCCCTTCATGCTCAAAACATTAGAAAAAATAGGGATAGTGGGAACATAATTCAACATTGTAAAGGCCATCTATGCTAAGCCCAAGGTCAACATCATTCCAAATGGAGAAAACTGAAAGCATTCCCTCTGAAAACTGGAACAAGACATCGATGCCCTCTTCACCACTTCTATTCAACGTGATCCTTGGAACTCTAGCCAGAGCAATTAGACCAAAGCAATTAAAGGCATATGAATAGGAAAAGAAGAATGCAAACTATCATATTTACTGATGACATGATGCTATATTTAAAGGATCCAAAAAATTCCACCAGAAAAGTTCTAGAACTAATAAATCAATTCAGCAAAGAAGCAGGACGTAAAAATCAACACTCAAATCTAATACATTTCTATTTATAAGTGATGAATCCTCTAGGAAAACTATCTCATTCACATTAACCTCAAAAAAAAAAATTCTTGGGAATCAATCTAACAAAAGTGATGAAAGACCTCTACAGTGAAAACTACAGAATGCTAAAGAAAGAAATTGAAGAAAACCTTAGAAGATATTTCTATCTTCCATGTTCTAGGATAGGCAGAATTAATATTGTCAAAATCACCATACTACCAAAAGTGCTATATAGATTTAATGCAATTCCAATTAAATCCCCAGTGATGTACCTCATAGAAATATAGAAAGCAATTATGAAATTCATTTGGAAAAATAAGAGACCCGGAATAGCCAAAGCAATCCTGAGCAGGAAGAGCTTAACAGGAGGGATCACAATAACAGAACTTAAACTATACTACAGAGCAGTAGTAACAAAGACAACATGGAACTGGCACCAAAATAGACAGGTAGATCAGTGATACAGAATAGAAGACACAGAGACAAAGCCACATAAATACAGTTGTCTCAAACTAGGGAAAGGTGCCAAAAACATACAATGAAGAAAAGAAAATACAGCCTCTTCAACAAATGGTCCTGGGAAAACTGGAAATTCATATGCAGCAAAATAAATTTAACCCTTATCTTTCACCCTGCACAAAACTCAACTCAAAATGGATCAAGAACCTAGGAATTAGACCAGAGACCCTCCACCAAACAGAAGAAAAAGTAGGCCCAGATCTTCATGTTGGCTTAGGATCTGACTTCCTTAGCAAGATTCTCAGAACACAAGAGATCAAAGCAAGAATCAATAAATGGGATGGATTCAAACTAAAAAGCTTTCTCTCAGCAAAGGAAAACGTAATGTGAAGAGAGAGCCTACAGAGTGGGAGAAAATCCTTACCACACGCACTTCAGATACATCACTCACCTCCAGAATTTACAAAGAATTCAAAAACTTAACACCAAAAATACAAATAAACCTAATCAATAAATGGGCTAAGGAACTGAGCAGACACTTCACAGAAGATATATAATCAATCAACAAATATATGAAAAAATGTTCAACATCTCTAGTAATTAGAGAAATGCAAATCAAAACTACCCTAAGATTTTATCTCATCCCAATTAGAATGACTATTATCGAGAACACAAGCAACAATAAATGTTGTTGAGGATGTGGGGGAAAAAAGTACACTCATGCATTGCTGGTGGGGTTGCAAATTGGTGCAACCACTCTGGAAAGTAGTATGGAGATTCCTCAGAAAACTTGGAATGGACCCAACATTTGACCCAGCTATCCCACTCCTTGGTTTATACCCAGAGGACTTAAAATCAGCATACTACAGTAAAGCACCACATCAATGTTTATAGCAGCTCAATTCACAATAGCTAGATTGTTGAACCAATCTAGAGTCCCTTCAATAGATGAATGGATAAAGAAATTGTATTATATATACACAATGGAATATTACTCAGCCTTAAGGAAGAATGAAATTATGGCATTTGCAGGTAAATGGATGGAGTTGGAGGATATCATGCTAAGTGAAGTAAGGCAATCCCAAAAAACCAAAGGCCAAATCTTTTCTGATAAGTGAATGCTGATCAGTAATGGGGTGGGGGAAAGGGAAGAATGGAGGAACTTTGGATAGGCAGAGGGTGGGGAGGGGAGGGGAGGAGAGAAGGGTGTGGGATAGAGGATGGAATGAGACAGATGTTATTACCCTATATATGTGTGTGATTGCAAGAATGGTGTGACTGCATTGTGTACAACCTGAGAAATGAAAAGTTGTGCTCTGTGTACTACAGTGAGTCAAAATGCAATCTGCTGTTATGTGTAACTAATCAGAATAATAAGAAAAGAATACAAGTAACAATAAATGGTGAGGATGTGGGGAAAAGAGACACTCATACATTGTTGGTGGGACTGCAAATTGGTGCAACCATTATGGAAAGCAGTATGGAGAGTCCTCAAAAAAACTAGGAATGGACCCACCACATGACTTGGCCATCTCACTCCTCAGTATATATCCAAAAGATTTAAAATCAGCATACTATAGTAATGCACATCGGTATTTATAGCTGCACGATTCACAATAACCAAGCTATGGAACCAATCTAGGTGCCCTTCAACAGATGAATAGATAAAGAAAATGTGGTATGTATACACAATTGAGTATTATTCAGTTATAAAGAATGAAATTATGGCATTTGCTGGTAAATGAGTGGAGACTATCATGCTAAGTGCAATAGCCAGTCCCAAAACGTCAAAGGTTGATTGTTTTCTCTGATATTTGGAAGCCAACCCCAAAAAGGGGCTGGGGGGGGAATTAAAGAATAGAAGAAAGATCAGTAGATTAGACAAAGTGGAATGAAGGGAAGGGAGGAGTGATGGGATTGGGAAAGACAGTGGAATGTTTCTGACCTGACTTTCCCATGCACACGTATGAATATACCACAGTGAATCCCACCATTGTGCACATCCACAAGACACTCAGGATCAGATTTCCTTAACAGGACTCCCATAGCACAAGAAATAAAAGCAAGAATAAACAACTGGGATAGATTCAAACTAAAAAGCTTTCTCTCAGCAAAGGAAACTATCAGAAATGTGAAGAGAGAGCCTACAGAGTGGGAGAATATCTTTGCCAACCATACCTCAGATAGAGCGCTAATTTCCAGAATCTATAAAGAACTCAAAAAACTCTACACGAAGAATACAAATAATCCAATCAACAAATGGGCTAAGGAAATGAACAGACACTTCACAGAAGAAGATGTACAAGTAATCACCAGATATATGAAAAAATGTTCAACATCCCTAGTAATAAGGGAAATGCAAATCAAAACTACCCTAAGATTTCATCTCACCCCAATTAGAATGGCGATTATCAAGAATACAAGCAACAATAGGTGTTGGCGAGGATGTGGTGAAAAAGGAACACTCATACATTGCTGGTGGGGTTGCAAATTAGTGCAACCACTCTGGAAAGCAGTGTGGAGATTCCTCAGAAAGCTTGGAATGGAAACACCATTTGACCCAGCTATCCCACTCCTTGGTCTATACCCAAAGGACTTAAAATCAGCATACTACAGAGATACAGCCACATCAATGTTCATTGCTGCTCAATTCACCATAGCCAGATTGTGGAACCAACCTAGATGCCCTTCAGTTGATGAATGGATAAAGAACTGTGGCATATTTATACAATGGAATATTACTCCGCAATGAAGAATGATAAAATTATGGCATTTGTAGGCAAATGGTCGAAATTGGAGAATATCATGCTAAGTGAGATAAGCCAATCTCAAAAAACTAAAGGACGAATGATCTCGCTGATAAGTGGATGAGGACATATAATGGGGGGTGGGACGGGCTAGCATTAGGTTTAGGGTTAGGTTTAGAGTTAGGCTAAGGAGAGCAGTAAGAATGAAGGAAAGAAGGACTGTGTAGAGGGAAAAGAGGGGTGGGAGGGGTGGGGAGGGGTGGGAGGGGTGGGGGGGGAGGGGAAAAATATAATAAACATCATTACCCTATGTAAATGTAAAAAAAAAAAAAAAAAAAAAAAAGAAGTGAAAAAAAAAAAAAAAAAAACACAAAAAAAACCTTGGGCTGGGGTTGTCGCTGTGGTAGAGCACTTGCCTAGCATGCGTGAGGCACTGGGTTTGATCCTCCGCACCACATAAAAATAAAGGTATTGTGTCCATCCACAACTAAAAAAATATTTTAAAAAACTATTAGTAGATAGCAGAAAGATAGCAGAGTAGAGGTAAGGGAACAGGGGGAGGGAAGAGGGGAGGGAAAGGGAAGTCCTGGGGACTGAATGAGAGCAAATTGTATTCCATGCTTTTATGGTTATGTGAAAACAAATCCTATTGTTATGTGTAACTAAAAGAAACCAGTAAGAGAAAAGAAAAAGAAATGTGCTCTCCTGGTTGCTCCTGGTTGTTAGAGGTTAGGTCGTTTCAGTTGCAATGATTCTAAACTTCTGGGCGGAAGTTAGAGCACGGGGCTGAGAGAGGGTGAAGGTGTGCATTTAGGGCAGGGTTTCTCAGCCTGCAGACTCCTGGCACTTTAGCTCAGGTAATTCTTTGGAGGGGAGGGTTGTCCTGTGCCTGCAGGGTACATGGCAGCATCTGGCCTCTACTCTCTAGATGCCAGTATACACACTTGTTTCCTCTCCAGTTATGGCAGCTGAAATAGACTCCAGAATTTTTTTTTTTTTTTTTTTTTTGGTCAGGAGCTACTGAGGTTTTTGCCATAAAAAGGGAAGAGGCAGTGACTGTCAGGAAAAATATCATTTATATAAAAGAACATTTTAATTCTTCTTATTCCTTCAATAGATGAATGGATAAAGAAACTGTGATATGTACATACAATGGAATATTATTCAGCCATAAAGAATAATATTATGGCATTTGCAGATAAATGGATGGAATTGGAGAATATCATGCTAAGTGAAATAAGCCAATCCCAAAAAACCAAAGGCTGAATGTTCTCCCTAATAAGTGGATGATGATATATAATGGGGGCAGAGTGGGTGGGGGTGAGAGAAGAATGGAGGAACTTTAGATCATGTAGAGAGAAATGAGTGGGGGTTATGAAAGATGGTGGAATGAGACAGACATCATTACCCTATGTACATGATGATTACACAAATGGTGAGAATCTACATCACGCACAACCATAGAAATGAAAAGATGTACCCCACTTGTGTATGATGAGTCAAAATGCAGTCTGTAAAAATAAAAAAATAATTAAAAGAAATTATAAGGACTATACATGACTCAGAAATGGAACTGTAGCAAACAATGGCCAAAGAAGAATCGTCCATCCTATGCCTATTCACTATCGTTGTTGCCTCACGTTATCCACGTACTCACGAGTCTACATTCCCCTGTCCATCAACCCGAGACCCCTTTTGCATGTTCTGAGATGCCACATCTCTAAGGTCTGTCTGGAACACTGATATTCTGTGCCACACTGTCTTTTGGTGGATATCACCCACTTGGTATATGTCACTGTTCCCTGATTTTCACCTCTCATTTGTTAGAAAATATTGTGACTGGATTTTTCTTTCACCCGTCTCAGGATGGGGTCCTGACCTACTCATCCAAGTAACTGCACATGATTCAGAAATGTTTCAAGAGCCAAACTGCTGATCATTTCAGACTCCTGTCTGATGAAGTTCCTGTAATACAGATCTTCAAAACATGGCTGCTGTTTTCTTTTCTTACAATCTAAACTTTTAGCTTTTCCTGACAGGGTAGCCCAGGCAACCTCTACTCAGGAGATTACTTCCAGTCCTAGAAATTCTTAAATGTGCTTTAGGCTGTTGCCAAGGGCTGTAGGTATGAGAGCTGCTTTTTTTTTAGAAAAATTCTTTTGTAGTTGTAGATGGACAGCATGCCCTTATTTTATTTGTATATTTTTATGTGGTGCTGAGGATCAAACCCAGTGCCTCACACATGCGACGCAAGTGCTCTACAGACCCAGCCCTGAGAGCTGCTTTTAAACACTTAGAGCATCTCAAGATGCCTTTGGATTTCTTCATGGCAGGTGTAAAACAGAGCATACCTGAGTCACTAGCTCCTTGCTGTGATGCATGCAGGGCAGGTATAATGGTAAGTTCTAGACAAACAAACTTTGCTCTCAGACCATGATACTGTGGGTCTTTGAAGGTGATCCTTTGAAAGAACAGCATGTCAGTATGTCCAAGTTATCTTTTGTTTGTAACGTGAAGGTCCGGTTCCTGGCAGAACACACTTAGCCTCATGTTTAAAACAGGAATCATTAAGAAACTAAATTCAAGTATGGTACTTGCCTTTGGCATGGTGGAAACCGCCTATATTGAAAACCTTCCCATAGCATTCCCTTCTCTGACATTGAGATACTAGGGGTATAGTTTTCAATAGGTTTTAATCAGAGAAGAATAAGAAAAGTCTATTTTGAGTTCACGACCTTTCCAAGTCACTTTTCCATCAGAACATCCCTGGAAATTTCTTTTAATCACTGTTATGCATTCTGTTCTACTTATGCCAGAGCCATAATTGAAAACAAAGCAAAATGTATATTAAAATAGGCATCAGCAAACCTGGTTTCTGTTCCTGGCTCTGCAGTGCCCTAACTTCACAAGTTTGGTCACCTTGCTGACCTTTATGCCCTAACTCTTTCACAGGAAGAAGTGGCGGGTGGCACAGATATCAGGGACGACAGGGATTAGAAAGTGCGTGGCAATGCTGGAAACTCCATCATGCTATGCGTGGGGTCGCACCACCCCACCAGGCCGTGAGCTTCTTGAGAGACACGTCTTGGAGTTTCTCACTCATACTTAGTGTCCTACGCGTAGTAGGCCTCTGGCGAATGAATGGAATGACAAGGTCCTTGGTGTTCTTGCCTTCCACCCGGACTCTGGCACCTCCTGGCAGCTGAGAGCAAACACACAGAGACGCTTCCCAGCACTTGACAGATGGCCCTGTGTGCAATGCCTCCTGCTCTTACCTGGGGGACGATCCCACAGAAGCTGATGGGATAGTTAAACTCGAGTTCCTCTGGCCGCACATGATTTGCCACACAGCCAGTCCCAAGAAACAATTCGTCAGGGCCTACCAGTTCATCTTCGTAGAAGAGTGCTCTTTTAGCTACTGCCCGGAAGTTCACATAGCTGCATTCCACCAGTACCGCTGCCAGAGGAGAAAAGCAATCAGCAATTCTGCTTCAGGGGACAAGGCAAAGACATGTGAGCAGCATGAGATCGCATGAAGGAAGACCATCTTTAACTAAGGAAATGAAACTTAGGGATTTGTGTAAAACTGATTCCCCGCTGGGCATGGCGGTACACACCTGTAACCCCAGCTCCTGGGGAGCCGAGGCAGGAGGGTGGGAAGTCTGAGAAAGGCCAAGGCCCTGGTCGTGTTAGTGCTTGCCTAGCTTGTGTGAGGCCCTGGGTTAAACACCCAGCACTGCTGGAAAACTAACAACCCAAAGACTCCCTTCTATTGCAACAGTTGCTCTTTCCCATGGATATCCCCAGGTAATCAGAATCAATGTGCACTGCCTTGGAATTCTCGTCTGAGATAAACCATACATGGCTCTCTTTGATAAAGAAGAGGTCTGTATCTTCATTAGAGTGCTCATACTGGGTGCCTAGTTCCCCAATACCCAGTGTCCCTGTGAAACTCAAGCCCTTTGATAATAGATCCCATTTTTCAGCTTTATAGCCTTGGCTGTGTACCACATGGTAGCAGGTGAGCAGTACATGTGGAAGGAAAGAAGCTAGTCTTTCCGGGCTACAGAACTAGTAAAGATCTGGGACTGAAAGTCATGCCAGGCTCATTGCTCTTGACTAACTATATACCATTACAGTGGAAGATCAGAATGTCCATTTTACACCTGGCTTAAACTCTTCTGAGTTTAGGGTCTTCAAGAGGATATTTGAAATATCCTCTTATTGTGTACGTGTACAAAATGGAACTCAGGGTTTTACCGCATTTTCTACCCATCTCAGCCAATAGTGCCACAATCCACCTAACATCCAGGCCAGAACACCTTACAATTTATCCTCCTTTATCTCCATACCTACATCCAATCTCCCAACCTTTTCACTTTGACCTTAAAAATTCATGTCACATGCATGCACTTCTCCATGGTCAACACCCTGGCCCAAACCGCCACCGTCTCTCCCCTGGACTACCCCAGCAACCTTGCGAAGGAGTACCCTGCCTCCAGGTTCTTTTTTCTAGGTTGGCTGCAAACATGGATGGATGCAGATAAGATCATTTCACCAGAATGCACACAGCTTTCTAACTGCTTTGTGATTAGTACAAAATCTGAAATCCTAGGGATCTATAACATCCTTACTGACCTGGTCACTGAATCTCCAACTAACTTTCCTTGATTTGCTAAGTGGTAGCCTGGTGAGTTTCAACCATCTGACCCAATGCTTCAATTTTAACAATAAGCAATTTTAGTGCCTACTTTATTATCCTTCAACAAAGTTTAGAGATAACCTTACACATTAAAAACTATAATTCATAAATTATACTACAGAATGAAAAAAATTATACTAAAACAATATGTATATCAATAAGTAGAGACCAGGTAGACCTATTGAAATACCCAGATATAATATTTATCATGCTCAAGACTACTGCTAATACCAAGACGGAGATTTCAGGTACCAGAGTGACTTTCCAGAGTGGTGAGATTTTTCCAGGTAGATAGACAACTCAGTAAAGTTCCAAGAACAATGACGTACAAACTTTCCTTGGATTACATGTACAAACCGTATAAAAGACCTCTTTGTGCTATGAAAAATGAATCAGTTCATGGTGACAATTAAAAACACATGGTATACTGAGGTTTGCTAAAAGAGTAGGTCTTAAGTATTCTCACTATATACAAACTGTGAGGTGACGGATATGTTAAATATGTTGATAGTGGTAATCATTTCACAGTGTATCCCATTGAATGTACTACAGTGAATTTCACCTTTGTGTATGTCCATAATACAGTAATTAAAAAAATATATATATAAATGGAATGAAGAACTGTAGAGTAGAGGAAAGGAAACAGCAAGAGGAAGGAGGGGAGGAAAAGGGGAAGTACTGGGGACTGAAGTGGAGCAAATTATATTTCATGCTGGTATGATTATGCCAATGTGAATTCCAAATATTATGTATAACTATCATGTCCTAATAAACCACATTGCAATCCATAAATATATATGTAACTTATTTAGCTCAGTAAATCTGGGGGGAAACCTGGTTCTATATAAATGAAGGATGAGTTCTAGGTTCAGATCATTTTAACGGATTCCCAGCTATATAAGTGAATGGTGAAATATTTGAAATTCATGTTGGATTCTTTGTTTTGGGGATTGCCCCATATTTTAGACAATATGGCATACTCTCTTTCTGATCTTGTTCAAAACCAAGCAGCATAAGTCACCAAAATGCCCCAGGGAGCAGCCACTTCAGTCAATCAACCTCCTTTTGGTTCATTGAGGTCAACACAGCTCTTGCACATAGATGGCTTTTCCTCTGGGCATTTGGCTCGATAACTCTTCTTCCATGTTCCAGTTCAATGACACCTTCTAAGCAGACCTTATGCCGAGTGTCTTATTTAAGTAGCTTTTCTCTTCCATGGTTATTCCTATCTGACATCACCCTATTCATTTCTCTGAAAGCCCTCATTATAATCCGGAATCATCACTACTTATTTATAGGGATTTTCTCTCCAACTAGGGTTCAAGAGCCATACATGTAGTGACTATTTACTGCTCCTTTTTTTTTTTTTTTTTCTGCCAACAAGTCAGGCACATGGTTGGTAAACAGGTAAGAAACGAAACGTTAAGTGGAAACCTAGCACCTTGATGACACTACTACCTGTGCTAAAGGCCGATATAGGACAAAACCAGATGTGTAACATGGATCTTCCTTGCAGGGGAGGGAGGAGAGATCTTGTTCAAGATCATTGTCATGGTGTAGATATGAGGTATCCCCCCTAAAGCTCATTTCACTTGAAAGGATTAATTCACTTGAATAGATTAACTGGGTGGTATGTAGGCAGGTAGGGTCTGCCTGGAGGAGGCTTTTGGGGTATATATTTTATCCCTGGTAAGCTGAGCTTAGTCTCTTTCTGCTCTGTTTTCCATGTCCTGAGCTGCTTTCCTCCTCCCACCTTTCCTCACTTGGGCCCAGAACAACGTAGTTGGTCATCTATAGATTGAGACCTCTGAAACTGAGCCCCAAATACACTTTTGCTCCCCTAGAATTGTTGTCAGGTCTTTTGGTCATAGTGGCAAAAAAAGTTGACTGAAACGGTAATAGATCTTGTGAGGAACCTGCAGTATTATGGGGGCACTAGGGCTAGCGACAGAGGAACTGATCAAGTTGCATTCATAATTCTCAACATGTCCCAGGGAGGGAGGGCACACATTTGGGGAACATAAGTACTTTCTAACAGCATGCATGCATTGGGTGTTAAATCAGATCCATGGCAACCAATACTCCAGGAAAATAGTATCTTTAAATATTTTGCTCTTTAATGACTATAAACAAAGTATCATTGAGGGCTGGGGATATAGCTCAGTTGGTAGAGTGCTTGCCTTGCAAGCACAAGGCCCAAGGCCCTGGGTTCAATCCCCAGCACTGCAAAAAAAAAAAAAAAAAAAAAAAAAATCATTGAAACTGCTGAATTTATTTCTTGAATTGTGTCTGTGGGTGCTTAATTATCAGTAAGTAGAAATGTGAGAAAATATCTGGTCTAGATATTTAATGCCCTAGTAGATGTGTTGATGCAATTAATAAACTTACTTTGAAATCAAAAGCACAAAAAACAACAAAATAACGAAGAACCCAAATAAAATTGCCTGATTTCACCAGGTCAAGATCCGATATTTAGGGCAAACACAGTGTATAAAAATTGTAATAAAGTTACTCATTGTCTACTTTAAAGCTTAAGGTACATTTGATAGTAAGTTCCAACAGCCTCATATGCCTCTTTTGCCACAAGTATCTCTGTCTTGGGGGGAAAAAACTCCAGCTTCCAAAATTCCATTTTATAAAAATTGAGCATTGTTTATATTTACTAAGCACCTGCATATGTATTTTTCTAGGAACTTCACATTTCTGTATTGAATTTTTTATATCCTTGGAAAATTGAATAGTATTCTTTGCCTTTCGTAGAAAGGGAAAAAGAGGAACCTAAGTGGTTTCAGATGTGCAAATTAAAAACTGGTCAGCAGAGTCAGGCTGGGCTGTACATCAGGTAACCTGTCTACAAGGATCACCTGTTCGGAATTCTGCCTGAGTGACCCTCCATCTAGCTGAAGTGGTTTTGTGGACGAGAACGGCAGGCCAGGCTTTGGAATGCCATCACTACGGCAGGGTGTGGAGTAGGGTGGTTCATGTCTTCACCTAAATACAGTGACTCCCCCGATTAGGATTTCCTTTGTGAGTAAGAAAAGTCCTTAACAAGAGTTGCGAGGCTGTGCCCCGTCCGGCCCCTGCATCAGAAGCAAGTGCAGGCCCTCATAAGTGGGATGGTGAGCTGGGGGGCAGAGCCAGACGAGGCGGGCAGACCCTGTGCTCTTCATTGTGGAAAATCACCTCTGATTTTCCTCCCTACTCTCCTCAATTCCAAGTCCTGGTGTTTCAGTCACAAACCAAATACTCCATTCCTAGCTTTCACATCACTTCTACATTTTTCTCCAACTTCTATAACCACTGATATCATTCTGCCCTAAGGATTGGCAGGCTGACTTTCAGAGAATCATTTGTACCAAGGAAGGGGTCCTCTCCCTTTACCGTCTCCAAGTCCTCCAGGACCCTGTCCACCTCTTTGGTCTGCTCAAATTCCCTCTCCCCACCACAATCTGGTGCATTCCATTTATCTTGGTATATCTCACCTGGGAAACACAGGTATTGTGTGGTGCACACACACAACCCTTTTTAGCTTAGGGTAAAAATTACTGTTTCCATTCCCCAGCACCCAAGTCTTCCCCTAAGTAAAGACAGTGTTATCCCACAATACAAACACAACTTCTCCAGGAAACCTCTCCCCAAGAACTACATCAATTCTATTTATTTCATGTAATTATCTATAGCCATTTTCTTCTAAGCAGTTAGAACAGTTTATACACCTGCAAGACTTTTAGATTAACCTCTATCTCCTTTGAGATGAGCAAATCTCTGTTCTGGATGGCGCGAGATATTTGAGAGAATTCTGCACCACATTCCTCACCAGGAGCAGGAGAGAGGATATGTAATGTCAGTGGAGAAAAGTCCCTTCTGTGGTTCTGAAGGCAGCTTTAGGTCAGTCTTTATAGGATGCTGAAGTCTCTTATGTTTGTAGGATGCCAGTCTATTCTTTACCTAGTTGGCTGCAGGGAATCCCTGGAGTTTTTAAGAAGGGGTTTGGTCAGAGTTGTATCTTAAAAAAATTTACAAAGTGATGTTCTGGGGGCGGGGCAGGGGGAATTGCATAAGGGAGGCCTGTTAGGAGTGTGTGGTTGAGTAATTCAGGAGTCAAGTGGCAAGAGAACAGATGAGTTAACAGGAATGGGTAGAGTCATACGGAAGAGAAGATGGTCCAAGGATGAGCTAGTGGGGAATTCCAGTAGCTCCCAAGGAGGAAGAAGTGGCAGGGAGGAGAAGAGAAACCGATTCTGAGAAACCTCAGAGTAATTCATGGTGCAACCTGAGTGCAGCTGCCCCTAACTCACCCACCAGGATTATCTGGACCCAAGGTGAAGATAAAGCATGGTACTAAGGAGAATTATTTAGTTGTTAATTTTAGTATGGGACTATACAGTGCTAACCATCAAAAGCTCCATGACTCGGGGCCATTGAGAAACTCCCCCTTGAAAACACCAGCAGGCGATATCCACCCTGATACCTGACGTCTGCCCAGAGCACATCCACATCCAGGAAAAAAGTAGCAGCAACAGCCCTTCCAGTGTGACTAAGGCCTTCATCATGCTGGTCCTTGGGTTAAGATTCTCTCGGACAACAGGCAGTGGAGGGGAGCTGGGAGCCTGAAGAGTCTTTATATGGGAGGGCACACTCAGATGCGTTCAATTCACCCAATTCAGGGAGGAAGAAGGCAACCTTTAACCTATCATCAACTCCAGCTTTATTATTATTTGGGTATAGAAAACTATATAGTTTTTAAAGGTGAACACAAGCAAACATTATGGAGTGCCCAGAGAATTGTCTTTTTTTGGGACCTTTGAAGTGCTTAAATAGAGGTCATTTGCTGGCCAATTTTTGAGATTCTATTAGTTGATTTAGGGATTCTGCAAAGCTCTGATATGATGATGTCATTTCATCATCCACTGGCAGATCCATTTCCCCCCTGATTTGTGATACGTATATTTATATTAATTGGTTAACTAATGACTTGGGTGCTATCAAGAGCTGCACCAGATCTCATCCAACACTATCAACCTGGGAAGGAGAAGCCAACAGGGACAGGCAGCCCACCTGCCTGCATTTTACATTTTGCAAAAATCAACCTTGACAAAGTTCATTCTCTTCAGTGATTTCTTAATGTCCTTCCCAGAGGTCATATGGTTAACACTTTGATCTCTTTTCCAACCACATCTTACACATTCCCAAAGAGACACTGTGGTATACTGGGGACTTACTGGTACGGACAGGTGCTCCTGAGTGAGCAATGTATGCCTCCTGGATAGTATGTTTAATTTTAAGGGTTTAAAAATCTCCACAATCAATAAAAAGCTTAGACTTTCATCAAGTTGATGCCATGAAAATATAAATTCGCTAGTAGAGTTGCTTTTTCCCCATACTAGGGTTTGGACAAGCTCAGAATATTGAGCACTGTGCAATATACAATCAAAGATGAAGAACGAATGTGGCAAAATGCCCTAGAAAATCTCTTAAGTACTCAATGACTTATCTGGAAAATAATTTAAAAATGTTATTAAATGCAAACAGGGCTAGGGATTAACTGAGTGGTAGAGTGCTTGCCTAGCTGTGTGAAATCCTGAGTTCTATCCCCAGTAACATGACACACAGCACGAATTGCAAATAAAAAGATGGTGTTCTGCAAAGGAAAGGAAAATTCCTATGAAACCTTAGAAATAAAAACTCTATTTCAGCATGCATCTTCCAACTACAACTCTATCTATGATGTTGTTCATTTCTCCTCCCATTTCAGAGATAGTTTGAGAAGCATCAGATAGGTAGATCTGAAAATGCCACTAATTTTAGAAACTGAAAAGTTACATCAGGTGCAGCAAACCCAGAAACCAGATTTTAAGTATGTTGAGCAGAAGTCAGGGCAGAGTCCTATTAACCAGGCAACTTGAAGAAAATCCCCACGAAATTCAAAAAATACAGAAGTGCTAAAAGTGTAAAATTAAAGTCCTACCACATTTCTAAGTGATAGCTATTGTGGTATTTTTTCTGAACTTTTCCAGTGCACGTGTGTGTATAAGGTGTACACTGTTTACACACACATACACAGGCACGGTAGGTGTATCAGTTGACTTTAATGATTTTTAATTGCTGAACATTAGTGCATTGTATGATTTGCCACTCATATCAATGATGAATTTTTAAGTTTACTTTGCCAATATTACCGAGTGCTGTAATAATTTAAAATAAATGATTGCAATCTCATGTTAGTATTTCTAGAGGATAAAATATTAGATGAGGAATTGTGGTAAAGCATAAATATAGTTAAAAAATAGTTATTGCTAAATTTCCCCCTGGAGATGTGTCAGTTTACTTTCTTATAGTAGTAAATATATTGCTTATTTTCTAAGGAAACCGTCATCACTAACAAATCTCTTAAATTTTGACCCCCAGATGAATATAAGATGAATATAAGTGATACCTTTATGTTTATTTATAATTATTAGTGGAAGAGAGAATACACTAATTTATTTGTCTTACATGAATTATATATATTATGCAAATGACTGCTCATTTTTTCAGTAGGGTTATTTGTTTAAGCATTGTAAGAGCATTTTATAAAAGTGTTTATAAAACTTTATTATCCATTTCAAGTTTTCTCTTTTAGTTGTTTGCCTTTTTTTTTTGTTTAATTGATCACTTAGTAGATCACTTTCTTTTTCCTTTAAGGTTCTGATTTTCTTGTCATTGAAAAAGGTCTCATCCAAATTATTTCTTAAAATAATAGCTGGTTTTTACAGAACTTTTTTTGTTACATTACAAAATTTCTTTTGAGATAATTGTAGGTTCATATTCAGTAAAAAAAAAAATAATACAGAGAACTCTGGAAGCAGTAGGAGATTCCTTAGAAATCTTGGAATGGAACCACCATTTGAGCCAGCTATCCCACTCTTTGGCCTATACCCAAAGGACTTAAAATCAGCATACTACAGTGACCCAGCCACATCAATATTTAAGCAGCTCAATTCACATAGCTAAACTATGGAACCAACCTAGATGCCCTTCAACAGATGGATGGATATAAAAAAGTGGTATATATACATGATGAATATTATTCAGCCATAAAGAAGAATAAAATTATGGCATTTGCAGGTAAATGGATGGAGTTGGAGAATATCATTCTAAGTGAGATAAGTCAATCCCAGAAAACCAAAGTTCGAATGGTTTCTCTGATAAGTGGTTGATGATACATAATGGTGGGGAGATAAGGGAAGAATGGAAGAAGGATGGATTGTGTAGACGGAAATGAGAGGTGGGGAAGGAAAGATAATAGAATGAGGCAAACATCATTACCCTACGTACACGTATGATTACGCAAATAGTATGACTCTACTTTGTGCACAACCAGAGAAGTGATAGTTGTACACCATTTGTGTACAATGAATCAAAATAAAAAAAATTAAAAGTAAAAAAAAAATAATACAGAGAAACTGAAGTGCTTTTTGCCCAATTTCCCCCAAGTAACATCTTGCAAAATAGTATCACGATATTACAATCAAGATATTGACATTGCTATGACAATCATCTCCCTCATCACACGAGCCTACTATTGACCTTTCAGAGCGATGTCCACTACCCCCCTGGCCCCACCTCCTTTTTTAGTCCCTGGTGGCCACTCATCCGCTCTTGGTTTCCACCTTGTCCTTGCATGAAGGGTGTATAAATGGATCCTGCAGTGTGTTACCTCTTGGGATCGACCTTCACACTCAGCACACTTCTCTGGTGATTCTTCCAGGGTGTTCCAATGAATCAACAGTTCGCTCCTCTTATTGCTGAGTAATAAATAGTCCATGGTGTAAATTACTACTACTGATTTAACCACTCACTCATGGAAGGATGTCTCCATTGTTTGTAGTCTTTTGCGATCGTGAATGAGATTGTTACAAATATTCATGTACATGTTTCCATGTGAAAATAAATTTTTATTTCTCTGAAATATGCCCCTGACCGATTAGATACTCAGTGGATGTACTGAAGAGTTAGCGAGTTAGTGAATCAAGATACAAAACATTATTTTAATATTTTCATTCATTTACTAAAAAACTGTGCACGAGAATTTGCTGTTTCATCAAAGGAGTCACTAATATGTCAGATTTTCTTCAGATACACACACTGCGTTCTAAACTCCAAAGTCCTCCACTGTGTGCTGAGGAGCCCAGAGGGACTACGGAGATCTTGCGGGGCTACCTCGGGTATGTTACTATTTCTGTTAACATAGAAATATTGAAACAGTGATACTCGGCAACTGTCAGGTGTCGTACGAATGGGGAGCTAGAAGTAGCCTACTGTGCGGGTGCTGATGGCACGTCACACCTTTGTGCAGCTGGGGAGCCAGGAGTTGCTGTGACTTGAAGCAAAATTAACCACTATGGCAAATCAACATGGAGTAAGAAATGAAGAGGGCACAGTCCAGTGTCACGGGGCTCAACTTAAGAACAGACCGATCACCACTGAGAAGTCCAAATTTGAGGGTCTGCATTAAGCCGGCCGGCTGACTGTCTCACACAATGCCCCCAAAAATGGCTATTGGGAGAACAGCCCCGACCACAAGGTTGTGGGGTTTTTATACCAAAAATCACATCAATCATAAGTGTCTGTTGCTATGATTCAAAATTACAGACTAACATCATGAGATCATCAGCAGAGGGGGAAGTGGGTCAAAACGACCCTTACCTGGGTACAAACTAAAGAATGGTCACTAATATCCACACAATCATTGCTGACATCACCGTTCACATGGTGCACTGTTTAGGAGAAATAAGGATCAAAGAGAACAATTTTTTATCACATAAGAATTGTTATTTTGTATTGCTAAACATGTCACGCTAAGTACCGATGATGGGCACAGAGGCGGGGTGTTCCCATGGAGAAGCTCATTTCCTCAGAGCAAAATGGAGTCTGTTCTGTCACTGCCCAGATAGCCTGACCTGTAACATTTCCATGGAGCCAAACCTGTCAGCCTGTCACATCCAATCTGGTCCCAAGATTTGAGAAACTATTGAACAGGCATGAACATTCCATTAGCAACTGTGATTATTTAAAGAATAATGTAAAACTATTATACTTTCTTTCAATGTAAAACTATTATACTTTCTTTCAATGTATGCATTTTAATGTTGAATCAAATGGCTACTAAGTTATTATGGCACAAATACTTATTATTTTGATTTTGATGTCACTACTTTGATGTAACTATTTCGATGTAACTCGTAAGTGAAGCAATAACAATTCTTTTAATTAAGGGATGCTTTAAGAATAACTTACCATACCATTAGGAGCACTATGGAACATTTGAAATTCTCTGCTATAACTAATTATCTATCCTGTAAATTCTCTAAAGGAAACCGTGGTTTTTGTAAAAAATCTGAGAAAATAGAAATGGAACTCTCTAAACCCAAGGCAGGAAGAAGGAGAGGATGCAGATGCTAGAAAAGAATTACTATCTTTAAGCCTCTGAAAAGGAGGCTGGCTGGGCTCTGGTGGAGAGATTATTGAGAGTAAAACTGAGGTGTCCTCTTTCCTTTATCAGGGGGACAGCCCTGAGGGTGAGGCCATTAGGCACCTTAACCAGAGCAAGAGAATGCTTCTCTTTTTTCTTTTTCTTTTCTTTCCCCTGTTTTAATACAAATATTAACAGGACACAACTGATATGTTTTACTGTTCCTAGTCACTTAGCTGAGAGTTAGTATAGCAGTTAGGTGTTTAGGGGTCCATTGGATAGGAGCAAATGACAGATGGTTAATAGTGAATTTCTGATCTTGTACTGGTCTCACCTCAGTGTGTGTTTAACCTACTGGTATTAATTACTTTATTAAATGGGTGCAAGGGAGTCTATTCTGATTATACTCGACTCCAGAAGCAATATATAGAATCTGACTAAATAAAATTTGAAAACATATAATTAAACAAACCCTGATGGCAAAATGGAAAGATAAATGACTGGGCATAATATATTTGCATCTTATCACAGATAAAAGGAAATGAAAACACATCTTCTCAAAATTATGAGATATTTGAAACTTCACTACAAAGATACAACATCACTTATGATTTATTCTTGCCAAAAAAGGTTTGAGTCTACCTATGAAGATGTATTCAGAAAGATTCTGAGTGTGAATCTTTGCTCAAGACAATGTGACAAGACTCTTCTAAAAAGACATTTTCCTCCCAAACAAGATAGTAGATAGAAGTCAGTAAGACAAAAAGATAGCTAAATACAAATGAGCAAAATGTGTGAACAGATGCTCTTCAAAAAAAAGATACAAATGCAGATGGCAAAGAAGCACATGAAAAATTGTTAAAGACCATTAGTCATTAGAAGACTTTATGCCACACTGAGGGGCCACCACACACCTCCTAGAATGGGAGAAGTTAAAATGCCCACAGGTGCTGGTGAGGCTATGGAGCAGCTAGAAGTTGAAGTCTCTGGTGAGATTCCACCGCGAAGCCTCAGCCAATCACTCTATCCACGCCTCCACTCGCACCCTAACAGTATGTCCAACCAAATATCACATATCCACATCATTTTAAGATGTAAATCACCCTTTTCTTACCACTTGTTAAGAACATGACATTCATAGTCGTTTTGTAGGTTGGCAGATGCAGGATGCTAAGATGGGATGCCTGAAAGTTGAAGCCCTTGACCGACGCACGGCCATAGGACAGGTCGCTATGCACAAGGATCTGACCTTCATTTGGACTGTTCTTTAGCATTGTCCATCCTGGACAGCAGTATTTCTGAATGTTGTTTTAATTCACTTTTTAATCCTAATGCCTGTAAAATTTTAAAGTTATAATTATTAATGTTAAAATATGTTTGTGTGGAACATAAACATTTGGTAAATTGTTAAATAGAAAAAAAATGCTAATTATGGTGGACAAGTGGTGTGAACAGCAGGGGATCGATGAGCAGCAAAGACTATCTTATAAACCACCCTAAGATTTCATCTCACTCCAATTAGAATGGCGATTATCAAGAACACAAGCAATAATAAGTGTTGGTGTGGATGTGGGGAAAAAGGCACACTCATACATTGCTGGTGGAGTTGCAAATTGGTGCAGCCACTCTGGAAAGCAAAATGGAGATTCCTCAGAAAACTTGGAATGAACCCACAATTTGTCCCAGCTATCCCACTCCTCGGGTTATAACCAAAGGACTTAAAATTAGCATACTACAGTGACATAGCCACATCAATGTTCAGAGCAGCTCAATTTACAATAGCTAGATTGTGGAACCAACCTAGATGCCCTTCAACAGATGAATGGATAAAGAAACTGTGGTAAATATACACAATGGAATATTATTCAGCCATAAAGAAGAATAAAATTATGGCATTCACAGGTAAATGGATGGAGTTGGAGAATATCATGCTAAGTGAAATAAGCCAATCCCAAAAAACCAAAGGTCGAATGATTTCTCTGATACGTGAATGATGATACGGAACAGTGGGGGAGGAAGGATGGATTGTGTAGAGCAAAATGAGGGATGGGGATGGATGGGGGAAGAAAAGATAATAGAATGAATGAACCTCATTACCCTAATTACATTTCTTTTCTCTTCTCCCTTCTCTTTACTTCTTTATTTCTTCAAGGATTTTAAAAAATGTTTTATCAGTGCATTAAACTTCTACATAATATTGGGATTCCTTTCAACATAATCATACATGCATGGAATATAATTTGCTCCACTTCAGTCCCCCATCATCTCTCTTATTTTATTATTATTTTTTAATTTTCCCCATCATCTTTTATTGAGCACCAGGTCTGCCAAGCTCTGGAGATGTGAAAATATATGGAATAGTCCCTGGCCTTGAAGAACTCTTTTAAAATGTTTAGAACAGACTGTACATGTAATGATAAAGCTCCGTTAATACCAAGGATAGTTAAATGCATTTTTCTGGTCTTCTACTTTATGTAAGCTTCTGCTTTCCATGTTGTATTAACACAACATATAGTTGCTTAACTCTAGTTGCTGGTGACTTGGAGGGAAAAAAAAAAAGCAGGATGCATTTGAACTCAATATTTATTTAAGCTCCTCTTCATAGTGAGCATTTGAATTTCTCATTGTAAGATGACAGCTTCTGTTTTGAAGAAAGAAATCTAAGTGTGGATGAGGTACATTCAGGCCTTGCTACCCCAAATGTAGTCTGCACATTCTCACTGGTATTACTGAGAGTTTTTAGAAATGCAGAATTTTAGCCCCACCCCAACTTTCTGAATTAGAACCTGCACTGTGGAAGGATCCTCAGGTGGCGTGTATGCTCCTCAAAGTTTGATTAGCAAGAGCTGCTAAAGGGTATCAGCACAGCGTGCTCTCCGAAGGCAAAACCCTGCAGTCCAGTGATTCTCAAAGTGTGGCCCCTGGGCCAGTAGTATCAGCATGATCTGGGAGCTTGTTAGAAATGTAAATTCTCAAGTCCTGCCCCAATCAGGCAACTGACTGGGGCTCAGCCATCTGTAAGTTTAATAAACCCCGAAGGTGATTTTGATATCTACTAAGTTTGAGAGCCACTGTGTGGGAGTGGCTTGGTGGAGTAGGTGAAATCAGTCTTTCTTTCACATCCCTTATTGCAGGTGCACAGGACAGTTAAAATCTTTCACAATTATGTCTTCAGTGTTCAGATACGGAGATAGACATTTTAGGATGATACAGAGTTTTAATAAAGTGTACATTAGTGCATAAAAATAACTGCATTTGATGGTACAGACTCGAAAGCAGGTGTAGAGACTTCTATTGATCTTTGAATCACCTCCTGAAGACCTGCCTCCTCTACTTCAATCATTATCATAAGTTGCGTGTATTTCAGGGGGGTTTTCTTAGGCTTGTCTATGGGAACACTCAAATAGTACATTTTGCTTCAAGTTTGCTCTCATTCTTTGATAATTAAATAAAAAATGTTAAAGTTCAGGAAATGAACGGATAGTATATTTATGGCATGTGTGTACTGTCTGAAGTGATTGTCAACGACTCACTCCTGAGCGTGGCTTCAGCTGTTTTGGAATTTAAGGCTGCTCACTGCTCTCTGCTCGCAATTTCCTGTTTCGTCAGTGGGATCTGGATTCAAGTCTGCAATGATGAAGACTTTCCTGGGATTAGGGGTTCTCTTTCTCCTCCTTTCTTTGATGTGGATTTGTGCCGGGGACTTGTCAGGTATCACGTGTGGAATTTGTTAATAAGCATTGAAAGACGGGGCCTACAGATTCTTTATGGTTTTGGTCTGAATGAGTCTTAGTTTGAAGGCTGTATGGAAGGAATCTTTTAGATGCATGATCTTGGGATGTCATGTTTGTGCTCTTGAGACCAAAGGATGTATCCTAACTTGGGAACTTCTGTCTTTGTCCAACTGCCTTTCTATTTTGACCCTTTTTAAACCGTGTCATGTTCTTGGGGCTAGAAAGCAGCGGAGTCTTTTACGGCTGTGCTAGGACTCGGGTTTCTGTGGGATGTGACATTCAGGAAGGGAGCCTTATCACAGCCTCTGCCTTCCTCATCCTTCATAGACCTGTCATGGTTGAGGGCTTCTCCTGAGTAGGTCGACCAACCTACACGTTTCTCAGTACTGCCCCGTTTACCCCCTGCGTCTTGCGTAAACTTGCATGGCTGGTCAACCTAAGTATGGACTTGGGGTTCTGACATTTCTGATGTTGACATTTCAGAACAGCAACAAAAGGTTATACGCTCTTGTCAAGTTACTTTCAATAAGATGGTCCAGGCTTGCTGTGTGGGCAGTTGTAAGGATCCTACCTATTGGTGGGAACGTGGATGTTTTCTTTTGCAAAGCTAGGAAGGAATTGTGGGACCACAGGGTGGACAGATCTGAGAACTGACCCACCGGTTCAGTTTGCTCATGTGACCGTTCCAGTTTAGTGTCCTCCTAGAATAAAAACTCTTCTTTCCTTTCATTTTCATTAGCTGCTTATTTTTAGAGAATTGTATGGAGAAAGATCCATACGTGATTACTCCGTTTCATTCATTGATGACATCTTGAAGAACCCTAATACTATTTAACTTTGGGGTATCATTATAGTCAGAGCACTTCTATCACAATAAAGGTACCGTTCAGAGTCACCACCACTGTCCTCTTGAAACAATCATGCCAGACCTCTGCACTAATTCAAGTCCTTAATTTTTACCCACCACAGATCTGTTCTCCACTCTATGATTTTGTCATTTCAAAGTGTTTTATAAATGTGTCAGATAGCATGTGACCTTTTGGGATTAGCTTTATTCTTATTTATTTATTCATTTAGAGGGGGTGGCATTTTCCACTTAATTCCCTGGAGATTCAGCCATTTATGTAGCATGTGTTAATAGTTCATTTGTTTTTATTGCTAACTATTATTCCATGACCTGGGTGTAGCACGGTTTATATTTAACTATTTTCCCATTAAAAACATCTAGGCTGTTTCTAGTTTTTTTGACCATGTTGAATAAAGCTTTTGCAAACATTTGCATACAGTATGTGTGAATGTAAATTTTTGTCTTCCTGGGATAAACTGCTCGTTAATTTATTTCCTGGGTTGTATGGTAGTTGTCTGTTTAGTTTTTAAAGTAAATTGTGAAACTGTTTCTCAGTGTGGTTGATTCATTCTACATTGCCACCAGCAATAGATGAGTAGCAATGTTTCTTGACATCCATACCAGCATTTGAAACTGTTACTATTTTTTATTTTAGCCATGCTGATAGGTGTGTAGTGAAAGTTCATTGCTTTTTTTTTTTTAAATTTGGATTTCCATAATAGCTAATGATGTTGAATATCTTTTCACTTGTTTATTTGCAATTTCTATATCCTCTTCAGGGCAAGGATGGCAGATTTACACAGTTTGCATTTGACTTGAGAGGTTTCAGTATATCCTGAGGCCTCTGGTTCCTTCTAGTATCCCAAGTGCAAGTGAGAGGTTTTTTTTTTTTTTTCCTTAGGGAGGTCTAGATAATTAGCCAACCTCACTCTTTTGCCCTCATACCTACCCTGTCTCATAATTCCCAGGTTGTCCTAATTCTCTGCCCTTTGCACCCTGTTCAATTAACAGATTATATCATAAAAATTCCCTTTCTCGGATAAAATTATATATGTGGTACAGATATTTGGAGTTAAAAGGTGAGGAATAGTACTAACGTCGCTCGATTTTCATCTAAGTCTAATTGGGAGGCTTTAGTTTTTCTGGATAGATCTTTGTTGCTGCATCAACCCTCAGTGCTTACTCGTACATATCATGACGCTGTGGTTATAGGAATGGAGTCTCCATTGAACAGGGGCCTTAGAACCTGCTCTGTGCTTAGCACAAATGCTACAATAGAGGTGCATTCTTATGATTCCAGCTCTATAAAAAAAATCACTTCCAAGAGTGGAATGAAAAGATGTCATTTTGTATTAATTACTTTTTACATGTCATCAGTGAAAGGCCTCTTTGAAGGATGGATGTATATGGGAGTGTTTGGGGGGATGAAGCAATAATATGGAGACCACTTTTGCAGGCTTGCCCATGTCTAAAACACCTTTTATTTGAGTGAGGGAGGACCCCTTCATTTCTCTTACCTGCCTGTGCTCCCGCTTCCTGAGCTGGTCTGGGTAGTAGCTTCCTAACGGAGGACTTCTCTTCTCTGCCTCTCAGCCATTTTCGTGCGATGCTCCAGCAGCTGGTTCTTCGCCAGAATCACACCCACTGTATTTTACAACGTGCACATGAACCACGATGAGGCATTTCTGGGAAACAACTGCCCTGTAACCTACTTCGTGCCAAATTATTACTACGAGTTTTTCTACCGTCCTCAAGCCTGCGGTATCAAAGTTGAAGTAAGAGGAAGGGGTGTCTTCAACCCGTCCACAAACCAGAAGTCGCTAAGTTCTTATTTGTAATATGGTTTGATGGATTTCTTTTTAATTTTTATTTTATTCTAGTTAGTTGTACGTGACGGTAGAATGCATTCACACACTTTGATGGATTGATTTCTTTAAGAGTCACGTTTACAGCAAAAGTTAAGAAGGAGATGCTAAATACTAGTTTTTTTTTTTTTTTTTCTTGTTGGGCAGTAACTGAAAATTCATACCGTTCAATTTGTGATAGGAGAGGTTAGGAATTGACAGTCTTGAGAGGACGAAAGTGGTTTCTTTGTGTTGCAAGGATTATTAAGCAGTTTTCCAAAATAGTTATTCTTTATAATTCTGGAAATTTGGCCAACCATTACCTGAAGAAGGGAGTAACACTAGGTAAGCATCAGACAGCTTTTCCAGGTAAATGTGTGACACTGTACCCATCCTAAGCCAAATATTCTGGTATGCCTTACGGGGCACATTGATAGGTCACTTAGGCCAATTATGTATACCACTCCTAAAATTATAATTGGGATTTCTAACTTGATTTAAAAAAAATCAAAAAGTCAGTGAAACTTTGTTGTAATATTTTTTTTTGTTCAATATTCCAAATAAATACCAAGAGAAGTAATAGAACTTTGTCAGTTCTACATGAATGTTACAGATTCAGTTTCACAGAAAGAAAAATTCAAGAGGAGTTGAGCATGCATTTTTTTTTCCCCTCCTGGTGCTGTGGATTGAACCTAGGGCCTTACCAGGTGCGAGGCAAATGTTCTACCACTGAGCAGTGGTCCCAATTCCAGGATGTTTATTAAGTGCTCTTAGGAGAAAGAAGGTTGGGTAAAATGGAGAAGCTGAACTATTGATGCAGACTCAAAGACAGCTTTGGCTGACCCTGCAGAGCCTCTGATTCCTGACGGATAAGTGATTGGAAATGTGAATTTTATCAGGGTTGTTCCTTATCACCATGACTTCTCCTCCCACCCCTCCCCAGAAATGAGGAAACAGTTTAAACAAAATTCCCTTCAGGTTGAATAGTGGTAACTCTAAGATTTCACATGGGATACAACTAATCTGAAAGGCCATGTTCTCTGCCTCTCTGTTGATAAGCAATACTTTAGCTACAACTGTGTTTCTCAAAAGGAGGTTCAAACACTTTCTTGAATCACAAAGATCTACCCTGTTTCATCTCACAAGTATTGGTTGCCTTTTATGTACAAGCATTGTGCCCAATTTTAACTCATCTGGCACCTGAGGAAAATGGTCCCGTTTCCCATGAACAGATGCTGTTTATTGTTTAAGGAGAGTGTGACCATTTTTAGAGTGCTCAAAATATCTGTAAATTTCTATTTGAATGCTTTGATGTTTCCTGAGATCATTGAGATAAGCATTCAAACCTCTATTTGTCCTTTTAGATTCTCCAAGAAGTTATTCTGCTTAAAACTAAACTCAAGTATGTCTCAAGAAACTCTACTGTCCGAGCTGAAATACCTTTGATGTGTGTTTTCCGCAAGTGAGTACTTTGTGCCAGACACCTGTCCCAGCCCCCAGCTTCATCTTTACCTTCTGGACAAGTTGCCCAAACCCAAAAGGTTAAATGGCGAAACAAGAAGTGTCGGTGTTGGGCAGACAGCACTAGATCCTATGGGGAACACAAATCCCTCGATCACTGGTCCAGCATTCTTTGAAAATTATTACAGTTGTCCTCTAAAATATAAGAACATTAGGAATATGGAAATATCGAATGATAATGATTTGTTTTTGATGCAAGTGTCAGGGTTACCAAAAACATGGTAGATGGCACCCAAATCAGGTAATTTTTAACTTTAAACTTGAGCCCACTTTCCAGATTCCTAAAGGCGGAGGGGCAAAATGAAAGGCCTACATCATACTACAACACGTCAAAGAATCAAGATCAGGATGCACCATGGGGCCGAGGCTGCGGGGAGAGACAGAAAACACATAGATTAGGACCCATGGGTACAGATTTGACTCTTTCTGTGCCTTATTGATTTTTTTTTTTTTGAGAAAGTATGATACTCTAGATTAATAACAACTTTGATCAGATCTTAGCAAAACTGATATACTTGGGAAGAACTTTCTTGGAGCAATTTTTCCATTAAATTTTTATGTTTTAAATCTTAAACTGAAATTCCTGTCCCCTTCAAGCAACCCTACATGTGTTCTTCCCACAGATAGTAATAGTTACACTAGCAGCTAATGTTTTTAAATCACTATATGCAGATACTGTTCTAAGCACTTTGTTTGTATGAGAGTGTTATTCACGGGAACTCAATGAGGTAGATACTACTATGTCAATTTTCAGGTGAGGAGATTGAGGCACAGAGAAATTGAGTATCTTGCCTAAAATCATTTTTTGTTCAATGGTGGAACCAGAAAATAAGCCCAGATATTGGGTTTCTAAAACACATGCCTGTAATGTTCTGGAAAAATAAGCAGAAATCAATATATATAGGAATAACAGGAATCTGGCCCTGAGTTCAGCCTTGTAAACATTAGGTTTTGAACTTATGATGTTTCTCAATTTTCTTTTCTCATTTTAGTCATTATCCTCTTCCTACTAAATTGGGAAGGAACAGGAACAAACCTGGCAATATTACTGAGGGGGAAACAGAAGAGAGAATAAACGTTACAGATGAAGACACAGGAGCTACTTCTACAACATTGTCATGGTAGGCACACTGAGAAGGGGCATATCATGACCTTGTCTAGGCATGTCAAAGAAATGTCACATATTTGCACTAATGTGCATTGCGCTTAAAGAGCCTCCAAATCGGGAATGGCAAATTCACACATTCCTGTTTGCAGAAGGTATTATTGATCCAGGTCTTCTTGCTATTCTGTGGCTAACTGGTAGAGATCCCTTATAAATAAGAGGTTTCTCTCACTTAGGCATCATATGAAATTCCACAATCGATGTAAAGACAGAATTCCTATCAACTCCAATATCAACAAAATTCTGAATTTTAAAGAGCAAGTATTAATAGTGAGTCTTCAAAGTAGCTTAAATATGTTGGTAATCCCTGGGGAAGTAAACTCAGAAGTGTCATAAATCTTGATTGCAGCTTCTTCCAGGAGGACTGAATACGTATAACGCAGTGTGGTTCTTTATTCTTGAGTCCCATATGAAGGGATATTACCAAAAATTCACATATGTTGATTGGTTATTAATAAAAGGATGGGGCTATGTGGTAAAGAGAGTGCCCAAGGTCATCTAAAGCATTTGGGATGCCCTTCATGGCTTCAAGAAGCAAAAGTATCCTTATTCACTTAGGCAGGCATGTACTTGCCTCATGATAGACTTAAGGTTGTGGTCTCTCTGGAGCCCTGACTTTCTCAAGTTCTTTTCTCCCCTTGTCTCCACCCGCACCCTCTCTCCCCTCTCCATGTGCTTCCCCTGCTTCATTTAGAAGTAGCTAAGCAATGTTTGTGTCTGGACCTTTTTCTTTTCTTTTTTTTTTTTTAAAACCATCTTTCTTCCTTTTCAGTAATAATCCAAATGCTACAGACCCTTGTTTGCCAAATGATTGTACCTTTGTCATAAGAGGAGAAACTGAACTGTTCACCCCTCCATTGAGAGCCAACTTTTGAAATGACTGCTTAAGACTGGGGATTTCAGAAGTGAGAAGTCGAAATGGAATCGAATGATGCCTCAGCTCTGATCCATTTTTAAGAAGAAATTTGCAATTTTAAATTAAACGGCAGATTTCCTTCTTATATTCCCCTTTTAAAAAAAGGAACTGCCCTTTTAACTATATGGAGTTTTACTTACGAATAAAGTTTGTTCTACCACATGCTGTTCCTAATTGTCGAAGGGCTGACTTGCATGTCACGTTAAAGCTTCTACACTTGGTTTAAGGTTTTTAACATAAAATTGCTCCCTCTTCTTGGTTGCTGACTCATGCCCTGGGCTAAGGCTAGGCTGTGGGACCTAAGGATGCCTATTCCTTCTGTTCTGCCAGGATGTCCTTACAGACCTCACGCTTCAGTAGGAGGAGACACTGTAAACAAAAGACAGCCTGTCACCATCCTAGGGAAGGTGGGCAGAGAAGAGGGATTGGGGACATGGGGTGAGCACTGTGGTTCAAGACATAGCATCCGGGTGATGGGCAGGGGGAAGGAGCTGAAGGAAGTGAGGGAATGAGGCCTGCAGATCCTGGAGGGAAGGTCATTCAAGACTGTGGAGGACATTATGCTAAGTGGAATAAGCCTGGCACAGAAAGACAAATACTTCACGACCTCACTTACCTGTGGACTCTACAGGTGTCCAGCTGCTAAAAATAGAGGCTAGAATAGTGGTTACCAGGGCGGGGAAAAGGGAGACGCTGATTTCCGGGAACGAGTTCAGTTAGTTAGGCCATAGGAATAGGCTTCAGTGGTCCATCATATAGAATGGTGACAATAATAAATGATGTATTTTCCATTTCAAAATGGCTAAGAAGTTTTAATGTTTATTTAATTCATTATGCCTATACATAATATTGAGACTCATTTTTACATAAATATATAAGCATGGAATAAAATTTGTTTCAGTTTAGTCCCCAGTATGTCCCTTTCTCCTACCCTGTTCCCTTTCTTCTACTGATCTTTCTTCTATTTATAGTTTTTTTTTTTTTTAATTAGTGCATTGTAGATGTATAGGAAGTTGAAATTCACTGTGGTAGATCCACATATGTGCATAGGATGCTTTGGTCAGTTTCATTTCACTGTTCCCCCTCTTTTCCTGTCCCCACTCCCTCCTCAGTCCCTTCCTCTACTACACCACTCTCTCTTCTGTTTTCATGGGATTCCCTCCACCCACAACCTGCCTTTCCCCCTGCCACCTTTATTTTGGTCTAGCTTCTGCATCTGAGAGAAAACATTTGGCTCTTGACATTGTGGGTCTGGCTTATTTCACTTAGCATGATGTTCTCCAGTTCCATCCATTAATCAGCAAAAGTCATAATTTCATTCCTCTTTGTGGCTGAGTAAAACTTTATATATATACACACACACCATATTTTCTGTATCCATTCATCTGTTGATGGGCATCTGGGCTGGTTTTGTGATTTTAATGTTTTTGCCACAAAAAAATAAGTGAGGTGATATATTTGTTAATTAGCCAGATTTAATTATTTCTCAGTATAAACATCAAAACATCACTTTCTACTCTATAAATATATACAATTATTAGTCAATTAAAAATGAAATAAAGACTATGAAAACAGCTGATATAAATTACCTGGAAAGAGCATGCCCTGAGTCTTCACAGGAGATCAGTGTGGTTGGAGGGGGAAAGTCTTAATAAATGAAGATTTTAAGAAAAAAAAAACCAAAAACCAACTTTAAAATGATGGTAGTGTGCTGGAGGTAGACCATCTAGTTTCCCAAAGTTGATTTACAAGCTTGGATTCTATCCTAAATAAGATGGAAAAACCACTGGAAAACTTTAAATGGAAGAGTAACATGCTCTGACTTGGGTTTTTACCAAGATTACCTGAGCTGGGTCATCAGATACCAAGAGGGAGCAAGGAGGTTGGTTGGACTCTTTGGCCAGTGGTCCACACCCAGGGGTGATTTTGCCCTCCAGAAGACATATTAGAGACAGTGTTGGGATGCTGTTGTCCTAAGAGCATCTGGAGGACACAGTCAGGGTTGCTGCTAAACATCTTCAGTCCTTAAGATAGCCACCAGCAGCCAAGAATTATTTTGCCCCAAATGTCCATAATGTTGAGGTTGAGAACCCTGCGTTAGATGTAGCAGTGGAATACACAGAAGTGGTCAGATCTGTTTATCTGTATATCATCCATCCAGGAATGACTTGCAGACAGGTAGACATGGGGTATGAGAAAGAGAGGCATCCAGGAGAAGTTAGGATCTGTGAGCTGCCATGAAGTGAAGTGGAAGATGCCTCTAAATCAGAAGAGAATGTGGAAGGTGCTGACTCGTGAACTAATTCTGTTTTGAAAATACCACGTTTAGATGCTTGTTAGATCTCTAAGACGAGATAGCAACTGGGTAGTTGAATATGTACCTGAATTTCATGAGGAAAGGCCCAGGCTGGATGTAGAAAATTTGGATTCATTCTCAAAATGTATTAAAAAAAATCTAAAAAGGCACATTTTACATTGCTGGTGGAGTTGCAAATTGGTGCAGCCATTCTGGAAAGCAGTATGGAGATTTCTCAGAAAACCTGGAATGGACCCACATTTTGACCCAGTTATCCCACTCCTCGGTTTATATCCAAAGGACTTAAAATTAGCATACTACAGTAACGCAGTCACATCGATGTTTATAGCAGCTCAATTCACAATAGCTAGATTGTGGAACCAACCTAGATGCCCTTCAACAGATGAATCGATAAAGAAACTGTGGTGTATATACACAATGGAATATTATCCAGCCATAAAGAAGAATAATATTATGGCATTTGCAGATAAATGGGTGGAATTGGAGAATATCATGCTAAGTGAAATAAACCAATCCCCAAAAACCAAAGGCTGAATGTTTTCCCTGATAAGTGGATAATGACATATAATGGGGGTGGGGGGGTGCAGGGAAGGGAAGAATGGAGGAACTTCAGATTATGTAGAGGGAAATGAGAGGGAGGAGGGGGCAGGGGTACAAAAAATGGTGGAAAGAGGCAGACATCATTACCTTATGTACATGTATGATTATACAAATGGTATGAATCTACATCATGCACAACCACAGAAACAAAAAGTTGTATCCCATTTGTGTACAATGCATCAAAATGCAGTCTGTAAAAATAAAAAAATAATAACCAGTCCCCCCCCAAAAAATGTAATATTCTTAGAGACTGAATGGGTTCAAAGAAAATAAGGAAAAAGAAGATAATGGGTCCAAGGCTTGAGTGTTGAAATTTCCAGTGTGAAGAGGTAGCTAAGCGGAGGTAGAGACAGAAGCTTCAAGTCAGCCAGGGAGAAGTCAGCAAGGCAGACTGGAAGTTAAACCAGGATAACGGGGTTCCCGAGAGCCCAATTGCATTAACGGTTACTGAAAGGTCAAATAGGACATGAGTTAAGAATTAACCATTGGATCCAGCAATGTGGGGGGCTGGGATGACTTGAGAACAGCAGTTTGGATGGAGCGGTAAGGGCAAAAGTCTGTTCAAGAGAGGATGGGAAGAAAGAAAGGAACCCAAAAGAGTGGATATGAACTGCTCTCCCTAGGAGAATGACTGTAAGAATAGAAGTGGGTAGTTCTTAGGGAAAGTGGAGCGGGAAACCAGTGTACAGGTGGAGGGAGTAAGGTGGATTGCAGAAATGCTGAATACAGGTGGTGGGTGGCGGGTTCAGCCACAGCTGAAAGGCAGGTGGAGTCTTCTTGTGCTATGTAAACTACCTCCACAGTGACCAAGACCCTAGAATCAAGACACCGTGTGAGAATTCTGCAAACGTTCTCTATTGGTAATATAGACTTAAAGAGGAAACAGATTTCTGGGGGCAACTGATGTTGACCTACTCTCTTGAATTTGGAACCCATGTGAACCGGGCGTCATGGTGCATCGTTGTAAACCCAGCCGTTTGGGAGGCTGAGGCAGGAGGATTGCAAGTTCAAAGCCAGCCTCAGCAACTCAGTGAGGCCCTAGGTCACTTAGCAAGACCCTGTCTCAAAATAAAACATAAAAAGGGCTGGGATGTGGCTCAGTGGTGAAGCACCCCTGTGTTCAATTCCTGGTGCAAAAAACAAGCAAGACACCCCTACCCCTTCCCCGCAAGCAAAAAGGAACTCAGGAGATAGGCGAAGGGTCAGATTTTAGGATTCTGGGCTGAGTGTTGGGAAAGGCCCAAGGATGTGTCCATGGGCAACACCTGAGCTCCCCTGGAGCTATAAAGCAACCCAAGGCAGCCGGCTTTCACCTCGTTTCTGTGTCCTGAGGCTCTGCCTCTGGTCTGGCGTCATGAAGGCTCCCGGGAAGCTAGCTTTAATTCTCCTTGCTGCCGTGACTTTGTTTGGATACAGTGCACCCACAGGTATAGAAGAGAGATCTGTTCTTAGATGTAGCTTTGGTGACGTTTGGGCACATGGACATGCTCCACGTGTGTGTTGAGTGAGTGAACTGATTTCTAATTCGACTCCGATTCTTGCCGTTTTGGCCGATACTAGGAAAGGGGTAACTAAGGGTTTTCTGATTCTAATGACACTTAGGGTCAAATAAGTGGTACTATCTTATTTCCTTTTTATCAACTAACGTGCTGAGGTCAGACTGACATTATTTTACTTTTATGAAACTTTTTTTTTTTAAAGGAGAGGACCACTTTTTTTTTTTTTTAATACCTGTATTTTAATTATTTATTTTTATGTGGTGCTAAGGATTGAACCCAGTGCCTCACACGTGCTAGGCAAGTGTTCTACCGCTAAGCCACAATGGCAGCTCTGTGAAATTCTCTTTAAGCATCAGATATTTTCTTCTGATCCTAACTCTGCCTTTTCTCATCTGCCATGTTCTTCTTCCATGTTTGAACCTCACACCAGCAGAATTTTCAAGAAATCAGTTGACTGACCAATTGCCATCCATAATGTTCTTCCTAAATTAATTTTCTTTCTTTCTTGGTAATAGGGGTTGATTGAACCCAGGGCCCTGTACCAGTCAGCTAAACCCCTAGGCTTTTTCTCTTTCTCCCCCCCACCAAACAGGGTTTCAGTAAGTTGCCCAGGTTGGCCTCAAACTGGTGATCCTCCTTCTTCAGCCTCCCAAGTCAACAAGATTACAGACCTGTACCATCATGCTCTGCCCTAAATTAATTTTCTTATGCTGTTCCTCCTCCAGCTTCTGCAGGAACATTTTATATTGATTGAATCCTGCTTTTTCATTGCTATCTCCCTGACCTCTTGCATGTAGCAGATCAGGAAATCACTGGCCAGCCTAGGCAGTGAGCAACTGCACTGGACATAAGTAACTGTCAGCACACTGTGTTAGCCTTAGGAGGCTGGGTGACTGCTCAGTGAGTTTTGGGAGGACCCCTCCCTGCTAGCCTGGTTTACAGATCTGTCTGCAAAGTGGGTTTGGCAGACAGGAGTTTTGAGGTCCTGGTCCTGAGATAATTGGTAATAAATAAATATAACTAAACCTGGAATGACTCAATTAGACTTCAGTGTTACTATATCTAGCAAAACTTCAGTGGCAGTGAGACCTTATCTGATTTTTTTTTTTTTTTTTTTTTTTTTTTTTTTTTTTTGGATAGGATTTTGTCATTATGACTTCTGCTGATGGTAGCAGCAATGAGTGTCACTTGGAAGCAAGATTGTGGGAGGGGGATTTTGGAATTGAGACGTCTAGCCCATGCATGCGACGTACAATTGGAGTATAATGTGAACATGGTTTTGTGGACCTGAATCTTGAGGGGTCAACCCGCTAAGATCAAGCATTGTTGAAAGACGGGGGTCATTAAAATACACAAACCCTTGGCAAGAAGAAATAGGTGCAGCCTTAGGAACATAAATAGACCAGGAGGGATTTCCTAGGAATACAGTGAATATAAGTTTTTTGTGCCTTTTAGTCAGAGGGGTGTGAAGGAGAGTGAGCAGCAAGTATCTAAAGTATATGGCGAGTTTTAGTTACTCAGACATGTTTCTTTAAATACGATTTTTAAGTGTGAATTGAAAAAGGCTGCCCACTGGCTAATCGTCTTGGTGTAGTGGCTCATTGAAGTCTTGTGGAGTCGCAGGTGTCTGGGAAGAAGGGAGCCAATCAGGGGTGACTGCAATTTCAAGCTTTCTCAGGTGAAGGCATTTTAAGTACTTTGAATTTACAGGAATTTGTTCCCCACCTTCATCCTAAAGACCAGGCATTTTTAGCAATTAGATTTGGGTTCCTTTGAAATGACTTTTAAAAATAACATTAACCTATACATGTATATAAATGTTTATAAAGTTTTGCCTAGTAAATTACTATAAGTTGAACCCCTAACTAACCACCAGGTCAAGAACAGGAACAGCACCCACAACACCTGGAGAAGCTTTTCCCTAAGAGAATGCCTGCCAATCTCTTCCCCCAATTTAATCACTACCTTGAATTTGTAATTATTTTTTTGTGTGTTGCTTTCTACTAAGTGTGCACCCCTAAGTTTATGGGCTAATTTTGTATGTTTTTCACTCTCGTAAATATGATTTCGTGTTTTGGCCTCTTTTGCACTCACCATGAGTATTGTGAGCCTTCTCCATGTTATAGCTTGATTTCGAGTTCTGCAGTATTCTGCTGTATAAGCACACTACACGTCATTAACTGATAATTAACGAATGCAGGCTTGTACCTGGTTTTAGTGCACACACATACACACATGCAGTTTTTTGTTTTGAGGAAAAGGAAAAGAGTTTCATTGCTTTGCTAGCAAAGGAAAAACAGGGGAGGAGGCTGATTCTGCCCCTCAGGGGGCACGAGGGGTTTTTAAAGAGGTGATTCAAAGGTACATTCCATGTATCCTCGTCAGAGTTGTAATTCACTTGTTAATTTGGGGACAATCATTTAGATGAGATGATTAATTAGGTGATTAGATCTAATCAGTTGGATCTTCTGGGGCCATCCCCACAGTCTGAACTGCTTCATTCCTGTGGTGGGTGTCTGCCCAAGCGCAGGTGGCTCTGCCTGGCATGGGGAAGAAAGGTGATCCTGTTTCCCCTGAGATTAGAGAGGGGGAGAGATCAGGGAGGAGCAGGGAGAGAGAGGAAGAGAAAGTAACATGTTCATTGAAAAAATAAGTTCCAGTGGCAGAGCAGCAAGGGCTGTATTCAAAGCATCAAGTGGACACTGTTACATTTCCCCACTGTCAATTTCTGCACTCCCTTTCTGTGGAAAAATGGGTGGCTAACATCTCCATGCTGCTTCCTGCTGAGAGAGGGTGAAGTTGGGGGAAGTGACCTGAAGTCCTTGTTCTCTATGGGATGGGCATGGACAGTTAAGGGTGTCCAGCATCAGAGCAGTCCAGAGGTCCATGGGGGCACCTGGTGGGTGACTGGACAAGGTATACAAAGGCAGGGATCACGCAGATGGCAAGGGCGTTATGCTCTGCTGCGTTCACTTTCCTTTTTTTCAAGGTGGACCAAGATGGAGGAACCTGTACGTACCATTTAGGGAGAGAAGGTGGGACTTCCCTGAGGCAAAAGAAACTATCAGCTGCCGGGATGGTCCTGCAGTCCCTCCCCTTACTCTCAGGAATAGCTCCTCCAGTTTGACCCTAGGCAAACTCACTTGTCTCCCACCTCTCCAGCAGTTGGGCTCTCAACAAGTTCACCAGCCGTCTTGCATCCTCAGTGTGGAAGTGGGATTGCTTGGAGAGCCAGGCCTGCCTAAGAAAGTTGGAACAGGGACTGTGCTTGGGTCCAATCTGGATTGTTAATTGTCCCTGATGCAAATCCAGTAATGAGGGTATGCTTTTGAGAAAAAGGAAAAAGTTTTATTGCTTTGCTAGCAAAAGAGAAGCACAGGGGACTCCTGTTCCAGAGGCTGCAAATCTCCACATACAGTTTTGATGTGTGTATCTAGAGGAGGGTGGTTCACCCTTTAGATCCAAAAAAGTTTTCTGAAAAATTTGTACCAAGTTTATGAATGCTCTGGTTGCTTCACAGCTTGGCCCAAACTTGGATTTATCAGTACTTTTCATTGTATTCACTTTAGTGAATGTTTGGTGATATTTCATGGTAGTTTGAATCTGCATTTTCATGTTGAAAAATGAAGTTAGTCATCTTTAAATAAGTTTGCCATTTGAAACAGTTTTTGGAAGTGCCTATACCAGTCTCTCATCTACCTATTTTTCTATTGACTTTTTCTTGAGAAATCTTAAGATTTCTACATATATTCTGGATGTGAACCAGTTGTATATGTGCTGTACACATTCTCTCCCATGCTCTGGCTTTAGCATTTAACTTTCTTAGTGGGGTCTTTCTGATGCACAGCTCTTCATGTTGCTGTCACTCATTCCCTCCACCTTTTCCTTTATAGTTCATGTTAAGAATCTTACTATGGGCCTGGGAATATAGCTCAGTTGGTAGAGTGCCTGTCTTGCATGCACAAGGCCCTGGGTTCAAACCCCAGCCCACACACACACACACAAAAAGGAATCTTACCTGAGCCCAGGCCAAACAATAATGAAAAAGTCTTACTTTCTCCCAGTTTTGCCTTGCTATAAACACTTAGCTAAACATTATGCCTAATACTTACTCTGTGTATCATATGAATGGTGAATCAAGTTGCTTGTACATAGGAAAAAAATTGTCTCAATCCTAGATATTGCAAAATTTCTCTTGCCCTTTCTGCTCTATTATACCATCATTATACAAAATCAAGTGTCCATAAATTCATGGATATTATGTTTTGGTCTATCTGTTTATCCTCAATTCCTGGCTTCATTATGCTGTTTTTATTATAAGTGTTGATATTGAGTGCTCCATTTTACATTTAAATCGTGAACTTTAGATTCTACAGATATCAAATAGAACATTAGTGGAATTTTGAATATATTTTTCATTATAGGTTATTTTTGGTTAAAATTAAGGTAGAGATTGCTTGACTGAGCCATCAGTCCTCTGGAACCAGTTAGGATGATTAGGTTTACAATCTGATTGGTTAGTCAGTTTGAGGTTTTTATGTTTATTTTTTAAAGATGGAAGCATAATTTTGGAAATTTGCCTCAATAGTGGATGTCTGTTAAAAAACCAAAACCCAGAGATTCTATGAATCTTCCAGATTTGTAGCCATGATAATTATTGTACACCTGGTTTCCAGATCATAAGAGCAGATTGTACATGTTTCTTCCCAACATCTTGTTCAACGAATGCTTGAAATTAGTTATCCCGGGACTATTTATGACATGTACTGTGGTTTGAATGCTTTACCTCCAGAATTCAGGTGCTGCCACTGAATAGCATTAAGCAGAGGCTTCAGGAGGAGCGTGGGTCATGAGGGTTCCTCCCTTACTGATGGGATCCAGACCCTATAGGAGACTTCATGTAGCGTTTGGCTGGCTTGTGCTCCTGTCTTCTCTTGTGTAAGGATACAACATTCCTCCTCTTTAGATCACATATCCTTTCCAGCTGTGGAATCTATCAGCATCTGGAACTTGGACCACTTAATCTCCAGAACCATGGGAAAATAAATTTCTCTTTTTACAAATTACCCAGTTTCAAAGGTACAGTCAGCCCTCCATATTCATGGGTTCAACTAATGCCTGATCAAAAATTTTACAAATTCATCTTTGCTTACCATGTACAGACTTTTTCCTGTCATTCCCTAAACAACAGCTATTAAAACAACAACAATAGCATAACAGCTATTAACATTGAATTTATATGGCATTGGGTGTTATACATAATTAAATGATTTAAAGTATGTGGGAGGGTGTAGAGTACTTTAACGTTTTATGTAAGGGATAAAATGAACCTCCAAGGATTTGGGTGTCTCCAGGGGTCCTGGAACCCAAACCTTCATGGGTGCCAAGGACCAATTGTTTTGTTAATAGCAGCACAAAAAGATCAAGACATTATAGAAATTAGGAAACACTGCATCCTTTTCCACCCCAGAGGATCAGTTATCATTTTCTACCACATTGTTGAGTATGAAGGTTGTGGCTAAACTAGGCTGATGTAATAGATTTCAAAATACAGTGGACTAACTAGTCATTTACTTATTTTTTAAAATTTATTTTTATTGTAAACAAATGGGGTACATCTTGTTTCGGTTTGTACATGAAGTAGAGGCATACCATTTGTATAATCATACATCTACATAGGGTAATGGTGTTGATTCATTCTGTTGTTTTTTTCCTTCCCCCATTTATTTTGCTGAAGGATGAGTCCGGAGACTGTCAGATGGCCCAGAGCACGATTGCTCCATGATTTCATTCCTTATGTTAGTACTAATGTCCCAATTCTGTCCCCAACTGACTGCTTCTGTTGATACCACTTCTTGGCCACCCAAAAAGGGGAATGAGGATGTCTAGGTCAGTGGGTTTTCTCCAGAGAAATTACCCAGATGTTGTATACATCTATTACATCAGCCGTGGCCTCGTTATGTGGCCACACCTACTGTCACGAGAGTTTGGAAATATGGTCTCTAGTTACACAACCTCCTAAAACATCAGAGTATTCTGTTACTAAAGGCAATAAAGACTTCTTGGGAACAGGTAGTTTTTTCCATAGTCAATCTCCCTGGCAACATTATGATATATTCACCTTTGTTTTGGAGATACCCAAAATGCTATAAGTAGTTACTGCAAATGAGGATGTGCTATCCTCAGTTTGGTCCATTTATGGTTTATCATGTATGGGGAAATATAAACTCTGTGCGTGTGTGTGTGTGCACATGTGTGGATGCATACACACACGTATAGTTCAGAGGGAATAGGATTATTGCTGTAAAAGCCCTCATGGAGAAAAGAGGCGACTGCTCATTCTAATCAATTTCTCCAGGGCAGTAACTGCATAGACTTCCTCGCCTGACAGTGAAATTGTTTCTTAATCAGATCCTGGTTATGTCTCCAGAAAGCAAGTTCTTTGGCACTATAATCCGACAGCCCCTAGTTGTGCCTGTGGAATAATTATTCATTATCTGTTATTCTATGTCACCTCATCTGAAATGGTCACGGGGGGCTGCTTCCTCTGAGGGCAACTACTTAGTGTTTACCGTGTATGTTCTTCTAGCACAAGTTTGGGGGTCTGGAGTTGCCCTTGAAATCAATCTGTTATAGTTCTTTTAAAAAGCAAGATTTGTGGTGTCCATGGCAATATAGTTACCTTAAAATTTAAGTAGGAAGAACTTCTGTTACTGCCTCTCATGGAGAAAGCAGCTTATAGCAAGGAATACTCACTGAGAACAACTTGAAGATGTAGGTAAAGTACACAGGTACTTTTTGAAGGACAAGAGCTGGCATGACAGTCAGTAGTTGGAGAGGACTAAGGTCTCAGAGAAGTGAACTTAATATTCTGCTTATTTTTTTTTAACCTCAGGATATTTGAAAAGTTTTGGGGCTGATGGTGAGAGGGAGATGCAGAGAAACCAGCGAAATGTGACTTATGAATTCACCAAATTTTACGTGAGCGCTCAGGACCTGAAGTGCTAAGGCTCCTGAGGTGGAAGCACATAGAAGTGAACCTGGTGCTTAGAAGGCTTCCTTCCTGAAGCATTTCCCCAACAGGTGCATAAGTCCAGCAAAAAGAAGTAAAATCAAGCAAAACGCCTGTGGTTACTCCACAACCATCTAGTAGGAATGAAAAACAATTTCCAAGTGAACACACAGTGCCGTTCACTGACTATATGAAAACCTTGCAAGATCCCAGATATTCCACCGTACCCGTTAAAAGAGGCTCATGCCAGTCGCTGCACATCTTGATAGGTGACAGATGGGCAGAACATTGGAGCGAGCTAGGTTATGATTTTACCAGGCAAGTGCGGAAAAGTAAGGATGACCAGGGGATTGAGGAGGGGAAGTTAGGCTTGACTGTGGAGTTCAGGCGGGGCACACGTGGAGAAAAAGACAAGATAGGGATTCGCGGTAGAAGGCTGGTATGACCAAAGATGAGATCTGGGGACATTAGTGAGTTATTGGTGATAATTCTTAGAGGATGGAGTAGACATTAGAATCATGGAACAGACTATGGTATATGAAGTCAAGGTTATGGAGAAGGTGGATTTCTTGGTGATGACAAAGGTCTGGGGATAGATACCCGAGGTAAGGTAGAAGGTAAGGTTGTTTATTTTTAAACTTTTAACATAATTTTAGACTCATAAAACGTTTGCCAAAATAATACACAAAATTGCCATATAGCTTCCCTAAGATTCTCCTGTTAGCGATTTTCCCTTGAATTCTTCTCGTGTGTGCAAGTGCACACATCTGTGAGCACACTTGTATATTTTTTTCTCTTGACCTTTTGATACTAAGTCAAATTATGACCTTTTATTGCTAAGCATTTCAGTGTATATTTCCTCAAACCAAGAACATACAGTATTATAAGCTGCAGACCTGTTCAAATGTCCACAGTTCCATCAATCATTCCCTTCATGGCAAAAGAAAAAAATTCAGTCCAGAATCAAATTCAGTATCATAATCATCAGGTCTCTTTAGTATCTTTCAGTCTGTTCCAGATCTTAATATTTTTTTAAGTGGATAGGCTATTTACTTAATTTTCACAAAAGGGAGTTTATTAAGCAAACAAAGTGTCTCCCTGCAGGGTAAGAGAGAAAATGAGAGGAAAAGAGAAAGGGAGCGTGCTAGAGAGAGTGGAAAAGTGAGGAGGAGAAAGTGAGTAGGAGAGAGAGAGCATGAGAAAAGATCGGATAGGCTATTTAGTTTGCAGAATATTATTACTCAGTTTGGATGCTTGCCTAATATTTTCACATGAATAGGTCCAGGTTCTGCATCTTTGACTGAAATACCCAGAAGTTGTGTTTTGTTCTTCTCACTGTGTGGTATCCAGATGCACAAGGTACCTATTGCCCCATAGGAGGATCACATGGTTATGGTGGTACTGCCATGTTAGAGTCATTTATTATTCATTGTAAGGTTATTTATCAGGAGGTGAACAGTAGTTTCTTGGGAGACTATTTAAATACCTTGTTTCTATGATTCTTGCCCAAAGTAATTATTAATGTGGTGCCTGCAAATGTCAATTTTTTTTTTCCCAGTTCAGTGTTTCTAGCAGTTGGTGTGCTCAGGAAAGTAAGGCTCAGCCTTCCCTCTCTTTGTCCGATGTAGCTATATTGATGCACATTTTCCTCTGTGTGCTTTCTTTTTCCATTGGGTTACTTTAAAAATTTTTTTTGTCTTCATGCTTTGAGTGTGCGCTCATTTCATCCAGAGGGTTTGCTTCTACTTCTGCCTGTAGGAGTCGGGAAGATGGCTTCTGCTGAGGATGGCTGCAGTCTGCTGGTTCTGCCTTGGAATGGGAGTCCCGTGCCTCTCTCCCTACTGTGTGTGCTTTAGAATTTACACAGGACTCTTGCTTGATAATTGGAGCTGGAGCAACTTCTCAATTTGCTCAATTTCCTGCTGTTCAGATCCCAATACCCTGACTTTGCTGCCTTTCTTCTAAGATATCTCTTGGGACTAAGGATTTTTCCTTTTGGGAAGATGATTTACCACTACCTTGTACAGTTGAGGTGTTTCCTAGGACACAGTTGTACTGACTGTGTTCTCTTTGGATCTCTCAGGCGTAAAGGTCTACTGTAGTCTCACATGGCTGCAAGTCAACCTTAAAGCACTGACAATTGGCGATTGGTATTTGCTTCCTGATGAAGCGTTTCTGGGATATGGATGTCCTGTAACCAACGTGGAGGAGGATGTTTACATGTTTTTATACCCTACAAGTGACTGTGGCATCCAAACTCGGGTAAGAGCAATTGGTATTTTACTTGGTTGGGTCATTTAGGCACACTTTACCAGGCCCAGGGATCATTCATTTGAGAGAGTTGGTCCTTGAAGCAAGACCAATCTGGCCCAATATCCTATAGAAAATGAAGTAGTTCAGTTATGTGCTTATAAAAGTATTTGACAATTAACTGTCTTTACTAATGTGTGTTATTAGACTAACATGTATTTAGTTCCAACTTTGCCAATACATTTATGAATATTTTTGGTTTCATACAGTATGAGTGTGCTATAGTTCAATTTTTAGGAAGGAAACCATGACTCTAAGGAAGACAGGGAAATAGACATTTAGGAAAACCATAGCACCTAAACATAGATAAGTCTAATTGTTAAATCATTTAATTGCTTTTTCAATAAAGGTCCTTGAAGAATTATGTTGTTGTTTGGAAGCAATAAAGTCAGATTTAATTAAAGCTTATTAGGGAATTCCATATTATATATAGTGTGCCAGGTTCAATTTGCTTAAACATTACACATTGATAAATCTATTTAAAATTTTATGCCCTCAGGTTGCAAAAGGGAAGATTATTTTTAGGACATCACTAACATTTATCTCGAAAACATCACCAAGGCAAGGAATCATGCCTATCTCATGTACTCTTCATCGAAGCAAACCCAAATCATGGCCTGCAGTTTTATTCATCCATCCAAGGTACTTGTGTTCAGAGAGCATTGGAAAATGCCACCCTGGGAAGTTCCCTTTAATGACAGCACTGGTTTCTGTCACACATCCTCAATGGATCTTGAATCTATCTATTTGAATCTATCTACTTCCTAAATAGTTTTGAAAGTAAGAGATAAAGGGATCTTTTCTTATGCAACAAGATCTGACTAGGATGAGACACTGTTGATTTAATATTTTGTGTTTAGTAGAACAAGCATTTATCTCTGAAAATACTAAGAGGTGTCTGCTATCTGTAAATGATTGGGAAGATCATTATTCATCTGTTAATTTAAGATATTTTTGATTCAGGATCGGTTAACCTGGAGTTCCATTTAATTTCTACACTCTATATTTTTCCCATCTTATTTTCTCTAGCAAAGATTATGTGGGCATATTAGGGTTCACAATTGTCAGCAAGAAGAAAAATATTTTTGATTAATGCTACTAGTTTCCAAGGACAGTTATTTTATATGTCTCTAGGATCATTAGATGAAATTTTTCAGTGTTTAGCCCTTTTGGAAACTTTCAATAGGTCTAATTTTATGTCAAACTCTTATTTACCATTCACTATTTTAATCTAGTTATAAAATGTCATATGTCTGGAAGGTGTTCTTAAGGCAACTTTTCCATAAAGGTTTTCAGATTTAAATTGTATACTAAGAATCTGTGATCGCATTTTGGTGTCTAAGTAGCAATGGGACACCGTGGCCCTCTCATTTAAAAATAGAAAAAAATTCTAGTGTTGGAGCAGAAAATAGAAACCAAACTTGAACTCCAGTTTGATCACACTGGGGCCTAAATAGATATTTAAAACATGTTTTATCTCTTGTTCTTTATCTCAAATTTGTTTTTCTTTCCTTTCTAGTCAGGGCAAATCATTGGGTTCTCCATTTTACCAAATGTACTACCAGAGCCATTTCAAATGCGGGTAATTGTCGTTATGTTCCTGTACCGAGATCCTTCTCTATCCACGAAGATGAACGAAGTCAAGGTAGTTAGTATATTAATCTTATTATTCAAGTATGTTCCATGAAAAGAGACAAAGGTTTTTAGAAAAGAAAACTGCATAAATGTGTGGTTTGATACATCATGTACTTACCAGCATCCGGTTCAGGAATGGAAGACGGATGTGTTACCGTGTCGACCAGTGAATGAGTCTTCATGATATTGTCCCATTCATCTGACCGTAGGTGGGGATCTCTTTTAGGGGTTTCTCAGGCTTCGTGGAGTAGACCAGGTGTGTGATGTGTGTAGTAGATGTCTATTTCAACATTCACTGAAATTTATATAGTAATGAGAAATATTTTAGAGTTAATATCTAGGCAGTCAGCTGATTACTAAGCAATCACTAATGGTGCAAACTTGGCATTTTCTTCATCAGAGAGAAATCCTCTTTCTTAAAATCAAACTTGCTCAGAGGAATGTTTCTTACACATGGAATTTTCCCACTGAGTGAACAGTGAAAGGAAATTTGTAAAAGTTCTATTACAGGTTTAGAGCGTTTGGGGACAAAGTATCACTGAAGGGAAAGGGGTTTGTTCTTCAGAGATTGCTTTAAAACTAGAGTTTGAGATGAAGCCATTTACTCTAGGTTAGGAAATTAGAATGTTGTGCCCATTTTATTTTTTATTGCTCTCTGCTATAGTTACACATAGTAGTTGTGTTCATCCCAGGAACTCAGACATGCATGGAATTTGACTTGGGTTCACAATGACCCCTTTTCCCTCTTTTTCCCTTCTCCCATTCTCCTCCTCCTACTTTACTGACTTCCCTTTGCTTGTCTATTAATTCATATTTGACTGGTCCTTCCTACCTATTCATAAAGGTGAAGTTCCCTGTCATATATTTATATGTGCACATAACATGATTTAAGAATTCATTCTTCATTTCCTCCCCCTTCCCATCCCTCCACTGTCCCTTCATCTCCTGCATTACTGATATTTCCTTTGTGTTACCCTACCCTTCCCTCCCTGTTTCCATTATTTTACTCTAGTTTCTTCATATGAGAGAAAACATTTGACCTTTGAGTTTGGTTTATTTCACTTAGCACGATGTCCTCCATTACCATCCATTTACTGACAGATGCTGCAATTTCATTCTTTTTAGGGCTGAGTAGAACTGTTTTATGTGTGTGACTGTATACTCATACTTACACCCACAATTTATTAATCGAGTCATCTATTGATGGGTATTTGAGTTTGTTGATAGCTACTGTGAATTGCATTGCACCCAGTTTAATACATAGGACTTAGGTTAAAAAATGCTTGGGCACGAAATTTAAGTATTTACAGCTCTTGATGTGATTCCTCTTGTGGGTTAGTCTTGGGGGTACAGATCAATTTCTTCTCTCCTTTCTATCCCAATAAGAAAACAAGTTCAGTCAGATAATCCCATCATTATAACATGAAAGCTATTTAATGATTCTTCTTTTCTCTCTTATAGGAAGTGCCTAACATTAGAACATTGCCCACCCCATGCCTCATTTTATTTTCGATGGGAAATGGAAATGGGTTATGTAATGATGTACAGCGCAATGGGAGCTATTTGAGGACAGAGAAGCAATAGCAACCTTTTGAAATGGCACAGCTTTTACTGATACCATGTGTTTTTAGATGTTCTTATGAATCTGTAATTTTAATAAAATTGACATTTCTCTTATGACTGCTTTTGAGAAAGGATTTTAAAAATTATACTGGAGTCAAATTCAATAAATTATTTTGGGAGGTTACTCATTGCATGTTCTTCTTAGGTATTTCTCTTGGCCTCAATTTCCTGATCTGTAATATGGGAATAATAGTATGTGTTTTTTTTGAAGGTGACTGCCTGGCTTCTTTGGAGACAGGTTCTAGATTTGCCCCTGAATCTGGTTTTAGATGTGCACTAGATTCCCACTAGAATGCAGCTTCAAGTTAGTAGCTGTCATGGTTTGAACTTTTGATGTTCCCCGCAGAACTCACATGTTGAAAGCCAGGGCTTCCTGCCAGCAGGGTTCTGAGGTATAGATTTTATACAATAATTAGATCTTGAGTGCTGTCACCTCATCAGTGGATCAATCCATTTGATGGACTTGCGTCCATTTATTACGTCCTCCCTGTTTTCCTGCCTCCTTTGTTCTGCCACTATCTCCCTTCTTCCCTCTCCCTCTCTCCTCCCCCAGGCTCCTAGCATATCAGCCAATCATAGCAAAGCTTTCTCTCACGCAGGAGAGCATGCAGAGGAATGCCAGCATAACACTATGTAAATCACGAGCTGTCCATGCGCAGCATGATATTAGATAGCCAATCCTTGAGCTTGGCGTTAACACGTCATAAGTCTCCAAGGAATTAGTAAGCAAGCAGCCTTTTTGGGTACTTCCTTATTTTGGTAGCCAGCACCCTTTGGCTCACTTCTAGGCGCCATCTTGTCCAAGACGGCCCTCAACAGACTACTTTTCTGAATGGACTACTGGGTGGAACTGTAGGCAGGTGGGGTGTGGCTGGAGGAGGAAGGTCACTGGGGCATGACTTTAGCCTATATGGTGTCCCTAATATGCCTCTTTCCTTCCTGCCTCATGACTGAGTAGTTTTCTTCCACTATGTTCTTTTGCCATAATGTTCTGTCCCACTTCAGGCCCAGAGCAATGGAGTTGGCTGACCATGGACTGAATGTCAGAAACCATGCACCCCAAATAATCTTTTCCAAGTTGTTTTTATCACGTGTTCTGATCACAGTAATGAAACACTAACACAATGGCATTCTCTTTATTTTCTCAGTTTGCTGTCGGAATAGGAAATAGGTTTATTCTATTATGAATGTTTTTTAGAGAATTCAAGAAAATATTTTGGGCTATGTCATTATCCTTCTATAATCCAAAAGTCCAGGTTTGTCTTTTCTTAAAACATATTTGTAAAATTTTTAATCAAATTTTCTGTGCTGTTTTCTATAAAAGAATGTAAGTCTAAATACCACCACAGAGATACAAGTCTTTTTAACATTTTGCTTTTGTTTTTCCTGTTTTGGAGAACTTTTTCTCAATGGGCACTCAACTACTGAGCTATACCCCCAGCCCTTTTTTATTATGAGATGGAATCTTGCTGTGTTTCCTAGGCTGTCCTTGAATTTGGGATCCTCCTGCCTCAACCTCCTAACTAGGATTATAAGTATGTGCCACTGCACCCAGCTTGCTATGTTAACATGGTTAACAGAATGTGCAAAGTGCTGAGAGATTTTACTAATATTGGTTGCATATATTCTATCCTGATTGGCTACAAAAGTCTCTTTGGCCCTAAAATTTCTAAGATAAACAACAGAAAAAATTGTACTGATAGTTTGGTTCTTTACTATAACTTTCCCCCATTTTTCCTGATAAATAGTAGAATTAGCTACCAGTTTAGATGGAAACAAATTTAATTTCATTCTTGTCATCTTTTTTCCTGAAGTCATAAGTAGGATCCCCAAATTTTAAAATACACTTGTGTTTACTATATTTACTTGCATGTTAATCAATTCATTTTATGTGTCAAAGTATATTTTTTAATCCTATTTGTCAAGGGTGTTTTCCACACAAATACATTTTTAAAATAAGCAAATAGATACCTATTCATCATAGTTTGTTAATTTTAAATATACTGATGACTACTTTGGTTAGTATGGCATAGCCATGAGAAATAACTTCATATGGAAAAGCTATTTTTAATTATTTGGCATCTACTATATTATAATTTTATAGAGGTCATTAGTTCACTCCTGTAGTATAGTAAGTTATCCCAGTACTTAGTGACTCAGAATGATGACACTTTATATGTCTCATGATTCTGGGGTGGGTTAGGCTTTTCTTCTAGGCTTTCAGTGTCTGCGTTAAGCTGGAAGATTGGGTAGCATGAACGATCCAAGATGGTCCCACACACATGTTGGAGAGCTGGTGCTGGTGTGCTTGGGCCTTGGTTCTCCTGCACCTCCCTCTCCTTCTCCTATCTCCTCAATTGGCTTTATTACACAGGAAAATCAGGACAGCAGTCCAAGGGGGTGAGGCAGAGATTGTGAGACTTGCTGAGCCTCAACTCTAGAATTTATGCATCATTACAATCACATTCTGTTGGCCCAGGTGAGTCAGAACAGCCCAGATTCAAGGGGCTGGAGAAATTAGTCTTGCCTGCGTGTGGTAGGAGTAGTAAAGTCTTAGTGCAAAGGGACTTACCTACTTGGAAGAATATGTAGATATGAGCCATCTATTACACAGGGTACAAAGACCTAGGAATAATTTATATAATTATAAAATCTCAAATCTGTTAATGGACATTTAAAAAATTGTAAGTACTGCATTGCCCCCCTTTTTTTAATTTAGACATTTTATTTAAGCCTTTAAAATGTTGACTCAGTTTTAAACAAAACTTGTCACAACATTTAAAATTGAAAACCCCAGGGATCCTTATCAAAGCGGATCCTCAGTTTGCCCTGTGGTGGTGCAGGTGGACCAGGGTCCTACAGGTCTATGTTTACAAATGATCATGAAAAAAAATGTGGAATAAGGATACCTATAGAACATTTCTGTGTAATTCTCTGAAAGAGATACTGATGACCACTATACATGCAAGTGATCCATCACACTCCCTTCCAGGTAGGGAGACTGGATGCTGTCACTGGTCAGTAAGCTCTAAGCTGAAGTGCTGTGAGGCTCTTCTGGATAAAACAGGAGTGAGCATAGGAAGGTACAACTTTCATTTGCTTGGGTTCCTGAGAGACTCTGTGGAGCAGAGTCCCTTGCTCACTTGTGTTGATATATACCATAAATATATGTCAAGCAACTGAAATTTTGTTTAACATACATCCTATCCAGACTAACATATTCCTTTAATAACATTTGTGTGCCCCAAACAGAGGATTAACCACATGTAGATGATTGGGAGTCAGAAATAGCTTCTCCATTGGTCCTACCTAACCAATCTTCAAAAAGTTCTTACTCTGGCTGGGTTGCTAGCTTTCTTTGTTGTTGACAATATTTTTCATGCTAAACAGGAAAATATCTTCATAACTTATGCCTTGACTATGAGAAATCATTCACTAAATTTTAGTGGATATTTTTGTAACAATGTGTTGCAGTAGTCGAGTATAAACTTTGGAGTTACATTAAACAAATACCCAGCTTTTGAAAGCATTGTTAATCTGCAATTAGAGATTTCTCTATTTCTGGGTTATCATATGCTTTGTAGGATCTCAGTTTTTGAAGGCAAACTATAAAAGTCCAAAAAACATTGAATTGTCTGAAGTGGTACACAATTATAACGCTATTTCAAACTTTTTTGTTTACAGCTATTGCTTTGCCATTTTCATTAAAACAGTTTTTGAATAGTTCCTAAGATTTTGATTTTTAGTATCTTTTTGTCAATAAAGTGATAATGCATTGAGAAGACAACAATGACTGAGTTAGGCCTACATTATGTGTATCTGTTCTTCACGTTCACTTCAATAATTCCACAAAGATTTGATTTCGATGTGCACAGGGACATTGACCAGACTGATGGGTGATTGGGTAACTGATGGAGTCAGTGCAGTAGCAGACTTATGTAACATTAGTCCCTTAACAATTTGCCCCCACCACATGAGACAAATACTTAGTCTGAATATTAAGACACAGCAAATGGAAAGAGTGCTTACAATACAGACTATGATAGTCCTTATTAGTCATCTCACTTTCTTTCAAAAGTGATATGCCTGTAGTTTTATGTTTGATGTAGAATCATGATGAATTTCAACATGCTTTCCTACTTGATAAACACCTACTGCTGTAAGAGAATGAAGCAGAGGAATTATAGGCTGCAGAGCTGGTATCTATACACTTGGAGGTTGCAGTGTAACCTACTTTTGAAAAAAATATTTCAACACTTGAAATATTGCTTATTGAAAAATTTATAAACATTTATTAATGATACTATAAATAATGTTACTGCTATGCTTGAATCATTAAAATACTTTAATGGGTTCTGGGGTTGAAAATCGAGGTCCTCGACTCATATGCTCCTACCTTGAGGAGCCTGAATGACTATTATGAGTTTCCTATCAGTAATACCTCATGAATTTTTTCTTTCCTTGTAGGAATAGTAGAGCACATAATTTTATTCCTCCCAATGAAGTAAAGAAATGAAACTATAAATTGTAAATGGAGAGGTTACCATACTAACCCTGGTACTTTGGATGTCTGAAGACTGTTATCTATTGGAGGTTGGACTAAATGCCTATGGATATCATTTTTTGCCTACTTAAAAATTAGTTTTTAAGAGCTTTCTCTGTGGTCCACATTTAAGAACTTTTCTTGTGGGAGAGAAAAGGAGATTTTAAAACTGGTATATATACACAATGGAATATTAGTGTTAAAGAAGAATAAAATTATGGCATTTACTGGTAAATGGATGGAGTTGGAGCATATCATGCTAAGTTAAATAAGCCAATCCCAAAAAACCAAAGGCCAAATGTTTGATAAGTGGATCCTGATAATAATGGGGGGGGGGAGGAGAGAAGGGAAGAATGGAGGAAAGATGGATTGCATAGATGGAAATGAGGGCAGGGGAGAGGGAGGGGGAAGGAAAGATGGTGGACTGAGACATTACCCTATGCACATGTATGATTACACAAATGGTGTGACTCTACATCATGTACAACCACAGAAATGAAAAGTTGTACTCCATTTGTGTACAATGAATCAAAATACATTCTGCTGTCATGTATAACTAAAAATTGTACTGTAGGCATTTATTAAAGTTTTGCAATTTTTAATAGCTATTTTTCTTCTTTGAAAAAAGCTGAAGTTCTGACTTACATGGTGTTGTAGACTAAAATGTGCTACATTTCATTGTATACTTCTGAGTAGCTACTGCACTATGATACAGTTCTTATTAGTGCCCATATTGCTTCCTTTTGGTGATGTAACAAGATAGTCAAAGTTTTATCTGTAGCTGGCTGAGAGGAGAGTAGACTTATTTTCTCTACTTCTGTCTTTTCTATGTTCTTTCCTCTTTCTACCCCATTTCTCTACTTTGTGATAATAATTTCAAGCCAGTCTAAAAAAGATTCTTCTATCTTGCTCATAAGAAGTTGAAATGTAAAGCAGAGAGTTTGTTAGTTTTGAACCAAAAGTAAATTTCCATTTTCCAAAAATTCTTTACTGATAAAGCAGTAGATTAACTAGTGGCATTTGAAAAATCTTGTAAGAAATCATGTGCTCTTAGAGGAGTTTTCTTGAAATTATTTACTCTTTCTATGGATTATGAATCAATGGATGAAAGTTACAAGGGAGTCATAATCACACTGTATTCTTCTGGTAAAGCTGTTGAAATCAGAGATTAGCCCCCTGAATAAGTAAATCACTTCAGATCTTTGCCCCTCCTTGACTTAACCAATCAGGGAGATCAGGGAGGGGTCCCTGCCTTAGTTTCCATGATGCAAGAGACTGTGGGGTGAGGACGATTCCAGCTGAGACCAGCAAAATCCCCACAAGCATGTGGAGAGACACTTCTTCTCATTAATGGGTGGAAGACTGCATCTTATGAGGAGGCTGAACAGAAATTCCATACATATGCTTCAAAAGCTGATCCTTCTTGGGTAATGGCAAGCAGATATGCTGTCCCACTACTATGTTGCTCCATTGCCCCGCCTCTGTTTTCCCTGTTTCTACTTCCCCTCTTTCCCTTTCTATAAACCACTAAGGGACTTCGCTGACAATATGGAGTATTCCTATCCCTGAATGTGAGGCTTTTCATTTCAATTTGTAAAGAAATACTCTTAATTCTCCTCTGAGGAAAAATGAAAATAGAACTGATTTCTACTAATCTGTTGGAATTGCCATAACTCCTCATATCAGCATCTGTCCCCTACATGTAAAGTGTGTGTTCTCCCTACCTCAACCCTTTCCACCTAATTGTTAGATTTATGGTGATGGAAATTTTAGAAAACTAAGAACTAAAGAGAATTCCAACCAAATAAAAGAAAAGCAAAAACAAGTGTTTTACAAAGAGGTATTTTAAGGGAAAATCCTCCTTGCAGTACCTACCTGACAATCTCTCCATGTTGTCACATATTTATAGGCCAAAGGATGACGCACCAATCACAGTGTGCAAAATCAATTTAAAACACAAGAGACTGCTCATCAGAGGCCAAATGATAAATCACAGATTTATAAATAACATGACATAGTAGATGTAAAGATATTTGCTAAATGTTACAAAATGAAAAAGTTTGCTTTATTAGCGTGTCCAGAATCTTGAAAAACAGGATTCCCCCCCCCATTCATGTTGCAAGCAATACACCTACCCAAAGATACCCAGATTTCCATTTATAAATGTACACTATGTGGGCCGCCTCGAATGTGCCCCAAGATCAAGCAGGAGGTGGATTCCTCGTGCAGGGTCTGTTGGCCCCCAGTGGCGCACTTGGGCGCTGGACCCCCGCCGGGCAATGGGCACCGGCCTAGCGCACAGAACTTCTCCCCGCGGCGGGCCAGGGGGCTCCCCCGCAGAACTACCCCGACTCTGAGTCACTCTGCCCTGCGCTCCCTGCTGGACTCCATGCCCATCCGGAACCCAACCCTCCACCCTCCTGCCCGACCAGAGGCAGCCCCGGGGCCCACCGCTCCGCTGCTAGGAGCTGGTGCCACCCGGCTCCTGCCTGCCAGAGGGGAAGAAGGTCGCGGCCCCGGAAAAGGACTGCCACTCACACTTGTGATTCTGCCGGCTGCCGCAAAACGTATAGAGTTCTCTCCTCAAGGCTGCCTGCGAACCTGCAGAAACCCACCCCGGGGCCCGAGGGCTGCGGGTGGAAATTTGCGCGCTCTGAAGAAGTGACCAGGCACAACCGCAGACGCACAGGGCACCGCCAGTCCCAGTGCCGGAAGCGCCTTTTCCAGGTCGGCCCACCGGGCCTCACACATGAAGAGGCACTTTTAAATCCCAAACATTGGATATGACCCACACTGCCAGAAGGGAATTCAGTTTTTCTCTTTCTTTCCCTAACCTTTTACACCATTTTCCCATGGGGAAGGAGCCCAGCTGGCAAGCCCTACAGTCATGGTCAAGTTCCCAAGAGTCGTCTCCTGAACGAACGGATAATCGACAGAAAGGAGGAATGCAAAAGACAAATCAAGGAACAGATGGGGTCTGTGACCAGATCTTCTGTCATTCCAATTCTACATACAACCTGAACATGCCTGGACTTACCAAATGCCAAGGGGGCGACTGGAAGTTTGGATATCAGGGTGTAAATGAGATCGGAGAGTTGGGGGTGTGGGAAGGAAAGACCAGAAATCTCTTGATTTGTGTTTCCATGCAATATTGAGCATAAAGATGACCTTGTATTCTCTTTGCCTTCTTTTTTTTTTTTTTTTTTTTCATGTAGTAATATGTTCTTTTTTTTTTTAATTTTTTTTACGTTTACATAGGGTAATGATGTTTATTTTATTTTTCCCCTCCCCCCCACCCCTCCCACCCCTCTTTTCCCTCTACACAGTCCTTCTTTCCTTCATTCTTACCGCTCTCCTTAGCCTAACTCTAAACCTAACCCTAAACCTAATGCTAGCCCCTCCCACCCCCCATTATATGTCCTCATCCGCTCATCAGCCAGATCATTCGTCCTTTAGTTTTTTGAGATTGGCTTATCTCACTTAGCATGATATTCTCCAATTTCGACTATTTGCCTACAAATGCCATAATTTTATCATTCTTCATTGTGGAGTAATATTCCATTGTATAAATATGCCACAGTTTCTTTATCCATTCATCAACTGAAGGGCATCTAGGTTGGTTCCACAATCTGGCTATGGTGAATTGAGCAGCAATGAACATTGATGTGGCTGTATCTCTGTAGTATGCTGATTTTAAGTCCTTTGGGTATAGGACAAGGAGTGGGATAGCTGGGTCAAATGGTGTTTCCATTCCAAGCTTTCTGAGGAATCTCCACACTGCTTTCCAGAGTGGCTGCACTAATTTGCAACCCCACCAGCAATGTATGAGTGTTCCTTTTTCACCACATCCTCGCCAACACCTATTGTTGCTTGTATTCTTGATAATCGCCATTCTAATTGGGGTGAGATGAAATCTTAGGGTAGTTTTGATTTGCATTTCCCTTATTACTAGGGATGTTGAACATTTTTTCATATATCTGTTGATTACTTGTACATCTTCTTCTGTGAAGTGTCTGTTCATTTCCTTAGCCCATTTGTTGATTGGGTTATTTGTATTCTTCGTGTAGAGTTTTTTGAGTTCTTTATAGATTCTGGAAATTAGCGCTCTATCTGAGGTATGGTTGGCAAAGATATTCTCCCACTCTGTAGGCTCTCTCTTCGCATTTCTGATAGTTTCCTTTGCTGAGAGAAAGCTTTTTAGTTTGAATCTATCCCAGTTGTTGATTCTTGCTTTTATTTCTTGTGCTATGGGAGTCCTGTTAAGGAAGTCTGATCCTAAGTCAACAAGTTGAAGATTTGGACCTACTTTTTCTTCTATAAGATGCAGGGTCTCTGGTCTGATTCCGAGGTCCTTGATCCATTTTGAGTTGAGTTTTGTGTAGGGTGAGAGATAGGGGTTTAATTTCATTCTATTGCATATGGTTTTCCAGTTTTCCCAGCACCATTTGTTGAAGAGGCTATCTTTTCTCCATTGCATATTTTTGGCCCCTTTGTCTAGTATGAGAAAATTGTATTTATTTGGGTTTGTGTCCATGTCCTCTATTCTGTACCATTGATCTACCTGTCTATTTTGGTACCAATACCATGCCGTTTTTGTTACTATTGCTTTGTAGTAGAGTTGAAGATCTGGTATTGCAATACCCCCTGCTTCGCTCTTGCTACTGAGGATTGCTTTAGCTATTCTAGGTTTTTTATTCTTCCAGATGAATTTCATAATTGCTTGCTCTATTTCTGCAAGGTACATCATTGGGATTTTAATTGGAATTGCATTGAATCTGTATAGCACTTTAGGTAGTATAGCCATTTTGATGATATTAATTCTGCCTATCCAGGAACATGGGAGATCTTTCCATCTTCTAAGGTTTTCTTGAATTTCTTTCTTTAGTGTTCTGTAGTTCTCATTGTAGAGGTCTTTCACCTCTTTTGTGAGATTGATTCCCAAGTATTTTATTTTTTTCGATGCTATTGTGAATGGGGTAGTTTTCCTAATTTCTCTTTCTGAAGATTCATCACTTATGTATAAAAATGCATTGGATTTATGAGCATTGATCTTGTAACCTGCTACTTTACTGAATTCACTTATGAGTTCTAAAAGTTTTCTGGTGGAATTTCCAGGTTCCTCTAAATATATAATCATGTCATCAGCGAACAGGGATAGTTTGAGTTCTTCTTTTCCTATTCGTATCCCTTTAATTTCTTTGGTTTGTCTGATTGCTCTGGCTAGAGTCTCAAGGACGATGTTGAATAGAAGTGGTGAAAGAGGGCATCCCTGCCTTGTTCCAGTTTTTAGGGGGAACGCTTTCAGTTTTTCACCATTTAGAATGATATTAGCCATGGGCTTAGCGTAGATTGCCTTTATAATGTTTAGGAATGTTCCCACTACCCCAATTTTTTCTAGTGTTTTGAGCATGAAGGGATGCTGTATTTTATCAAATGCTTTTTCTGCATCTATTGAAATAATCATGTGATTCTTAACTTTAAGTCTGTTGATATGGTGAATGACATTTATTGATTTCCGAATGTTGAACCAACCTTGCATCCCTGGGATAAAACCCACTTGATCGTGGTGCACTATCTTTTTAATATATATTTGTATGCGATTTGCTAAGATTTTGTTGAGAATTTTTGCATTGATGTTCATTAAGGATATTGGTCTGAAATTTTCTTTCCTCGATGTGTCTCTGTCTGGTTTAGGTATCAGGGTGATATTGGCTTCATAGAACGAGTTTGGTAGGATTCCCTCCTCTTCTATTTCATGGAATAGTTTGAGGAGTATTGGAATGAGCTCTTCTTTAAATGTTTTGTAGAACTCGGCTGAGAACCCATCTGGTCCTGGACTTTTCTTTGTTGGTAGGCTTTTGATGACCTCTTCTATTTCATTGCTTGAAATTGGTTTATTTAAGTTGTGTATGTCCTCCTCGTTCAGTTTAGGTAGTTCATATGTCTCTAGAAATTTGTTGATGTCTTCGAGGTTTTCTGTTTTGTTGGAGTATAGATTTTCGAAATAGCTTCTAATTATGTTTTGTATTTCACTCGTGTCTGTTGTGATGTTTCCTTGTTCATTCCGAATTTTAGTAATTTGAGTTTTCTCCCTCTTTCTCTTTGTTAGTGTGGCTAAGAGTTTATCAATTTTATTTATTTTTTCAAAGAACCAACTATTTATTTTGTTAATTTTTCCGATTGTTTCTTTTGTTTCGATTTCGTTGATTTCGGCTCTGATTTTAACTATTTCCTGTCTTCTACTACTTTTGGTATTGGTGTGCTCTTCTTTTTCTAGTGCTTTGAGCTGTAGTGTTAAGTCGTTTATTTGTTGATTTCTACTTCTTTTTTTGAATGCACCCCATGAAATAAATCTTCCTCTAAGTACTGCTTTCATAGTGTCCCAGAGATTTTGATATGATGTGTCTTTGTTCTCGTTTACTTCTAAGAATTTTTTTATTTCCCTCCTGATGTCTTCTGTTATCCATTCATCATATAATAGTGTATTATTTAATCTCCAGGTATTGGAGAAGTTTCTGTTTTTTATTCTGTCATTTATTTCTAATTTCAATCCATTATGATCTGATAGAGTACAAGGTAGTATCTCTATCTTCTTGTATTTGCTAACAGTAGCTTTGTGGCATAAAATATGGTCTATTTTAGAGAAGGATCCATGTGCTGCTGAGAAGAAAGTGTATTCGTTCTTTGTTGGATGGTATATTCTATATATGTCTGTTAAGTCTAAATTGCTGATTGTATTGTTGAGATCTATAGTTTCTTTATTCAATTTTTGTTTGGACGATCTATCCAGTGGTGAGAGAGGTGTGTTAAAATTGCCTAGTATTATTGTGTTGTGGTCTATTTGATTTCTGGAATTGAGAAGGATTTGTTTGACGTACGTGGATGAGCCAATGTTCGGGGCATAGATATTTATGATTGTTATGTCTTGCCTTCTAAAAGCCATTATTATGATGTTAGAAGAAGAGGAAGAAATTCAGGTATAGAAAATGTGTTTTAATATCCTGTGGATGGTACTTGGTGAATCTTGGTTCTAAAGGTACCAAATGAGGAAGCCAGAGTTCTCAAACTGCTGCATACTTTGACAAGGAAAATCTATTTTTGTCTTCTGATCTACATGTATGACCTTTGTCAGGTAAATACACCTGGCTTACTTCTTTTACATTTTTATGCAGAGTCTGTTATGTGCCATGGTTTCAGATGTGCAATAATTTGTACAGTGTTTTATTCCCAAGTATGCCTTAATCAGAACAAATGTGTTTCTTTTTCTCTGTAGTTCTTTGACTTAATAAATATGTAATATAAACCTAAGCAAACTTCTATTTTGCATATTTGTAAACTACAAAGTAAAAAAATGAATATCTTGTGGAATTTGTATTTGGCATACTCAAGGTGAGAATTAAGTTTTAAATAAACCTATATTTTATCTGAAAAATTATATCTTATGAAACATATTTATGAAAACACCCCAAAATGTATAGTATTAGAAAACTGTTATCTAGCACCTTAAAATATATCAGGGTAAGAACTTAACAATTTATGTTTATCTTAAACATTCTAATAATGCATTTAGTTGGAAAATAATTTATCATTGTTTGGCACTGTTCTGAGTGGTTTACCTGAGTTTACACTTCAATATGTACACAACTTGCTGAGTAAACAGGTATCAAACTGGTCAATTAGGACGACAGGCCACATTTAATGGTTTATTTTCAAGAAGAAAAAAGTGGTGCTGGCTCCCTAGCAGTTGAAGAGGGTAGAAGGGGAAAGCTACTGAGTCAAAGTGGACAAAAGTGTTTCAGCCAAGGTCACTGATAAGGAGGCCTCTGAACGGAGACACTTGGACTAGGATTGCAGATATGCAAACAATAAAGACTTGTCTTGGGAAGGCAGCAGGAATCACAGAGCCATAGTATTCAGCTGTGATCCTTTAGGACCCTGGACTTGAATGAACTGGACATTGAGGGACTAGGAACATAACCATTAATCTGTCAGAGGAATCGCAAACTAGTGTCATGCTCAGTGACACCCCAAGGAGAATGAGCTCGAAGGTCATAAGTCCAAATATTACCAAGCCAGGAAAAGATGTTCTAGAGAACTGGGAGTCCTACCTAAGACTAATAATAAACTGTTCTATCCTGCTAGTTTCATTAGGTAGCAGGACCATCTTAAGGAAAATGTTGAACTGGAGACCTCAAATTGGTAGTCATTATATCTGAGGTCCTTGTAGGCAAAACCCATGATCTATACCAGTGGAGTAAATGGAGAAGGTAAGTTTCTCCCAGATCTTGCTTTTTAAATGAGCATCCTGATCTGCCATTGATTTGAGTCTGTGGGGGAACAGAAGGTCTTTGCAGGATTTCTCAAGGAGATTGATATGTAAATAAATATAAAAGAGGCATTACAATTGAAGGAAAAGGATGCACAGCCTGATAAAACATGGGGAAAATGAGAACCACCCTTTAGGGAAATAGCTGTGAAGTCCCAGAATACTCCCCTGAGATGTATAGTGTAGGATAGGGTCATCTTATTTCGTCTCCTTAGCTACTTCAACTGACTCTTTAATTGTCCACTAAAATGCTCAACCATACTGGAGACTTGGGGTGATGTGGAGCATGGAGAGTCCATAATATGGCCCTTGATGGGGTCTACTGTGTGGCCTAGTCTGCAAAAACCATTATCAGATGCAATGATTTCAGGGACCCCAAAGAGGGAACAGATATGTTCTTGTAGGACCTAGACAGTGTGGCCCCCAATCAGTGGAGCATATAAAGATATTTAGGTCAAACCCTGAAAAAGTGTCAGCTGCAGCCAGGATCCAACTGAATAGTCTAGATGGGATGATGGGATGAGAGGCCCAGTGTGATCTGTTTGCTAAGAACATCCTGCTTGTTGGTGGAGAGCATTGTCCCTGGGTAGTACCTTCAGTCTCATCCAGAAGTTGGTGGGCAGGACTGTTTTTCCATGCTGTTTTAGCATCTTCTAGTGACAGTAGCAGTCTATGTACATAGACTCTGTCTAGGATGGTATCTGAATTTTCATGGGCCATCCTCTTGCAAATCCAGGAGGCGATGGGCCACATATATCTGTTTGTTCTGAGATAAAACATAATTCAGGGTCTGAATTTAGCTGACTATCAAGTCTGCTCCTTGGTTGTGTTCCCCTTTTCTACGAATGTCCATGTTGGTAACAAAAAGCTTCTTAGCAGTAAAGTTGATTTTTTATCCAGCTGTCTGATCTCCAGAGAGACTTATTTTATATGCCATTCTGAGTCTTGCTACTAATCTGACCAAACAATGAGGCCGTTTGGTAGGGCAGCTAGGAAAGCCATCCATACTGCATAAAGCCTTGCATTGTGCCATGTCCTTTTACCATGTCCACTAAAGGACACAGGATTTGGCCTCAACCTGGTCCATTCCTGTAGAAATTATTTGGAGGTGTCATCAGTGAACCAGGCCCATGCATGATCTGTGAGTTTTCTTTGCCCGGGTCCTTATTTGGTTTGTGGAGATAGGAACTTCTTTAGTGATATACCCAGGAGACAAAGGGTCACTCATGGGACATCTTCATGGAGCTGTAAGACCTCAGCTTGTCTATATTTTGTCTGTTCCTATGTGTAACACTTCCAGTTCACTACACAGGATTCCTAAATAACTTGGCGATTTGAGGTCTCTGTATGGATAGCAAGATTAAGATTTCTCGTTAGATGCTTAGTGTCTACTAAGGCTGCTAAGTAGGTCAGTATATGTCTACTAAATATTTAAGAAGAAATAATTCTCTGAGAGGATTAGTAAAGAGATAATAATCTCCACTTCATTTTGTGAAGCTAGAATAATCTTGGTAACAAAATCTAAAAGGGACAATAAGAAAATAGCCAGTTAGCATTCTTGCTGACATACACAGAAGTAAAAGTTCTAAACAGTATGTTGGAAAAACCAAGTCCAGCTATTCAGAAATATAAGGATGACTAGTTGGGTTTGTATCAGTCATGAAATTTGCAATTAATATTAGAAAAGTATCAAAGTATTTTACCAGCTTATCAGATGAATGGATGATATCATCATCTCAGGAGATGCAGAAAAATTTTGACATTTCTGAGTCAATGATGATATAGGAACAAAATATTAATTTGGTGAAGTTTAAGTCAAATATTCTATAACTTTTCCACTGAGATCAGGAATAAAGCAGGGTATTCACTGTTACCATCTTACTTCACTCTGTTGGAGGTTCTGGGTAGAGTGTATGGTAACATAAAGGTACAAATAATAAATAGTTATCTAGAAAGAAATAATATTGTCTTTGTTCACAGATGAATAATGATATGTATGTAAAATACAGAGAATCTAGAAAAATAAGTATTGTTACTGATATAAAAAAACAACTGCAATTCATTGTACCACCAAAAATAAGAAAAAAAATACAAATGCATTGAAGTATTAACTATGAAAAGTCTAAGGAAATACACAAGAACATTAAAGAGAAGATCATAAAACATTACTCTTATTTATTAAAAAACATAAATAAATGAAGAGTTTTATGACCATAGACTGAAGACCCATTTATTATAGATAGATTCTAAAACTAATCAAATCACATTTTCTTTTTTTTATTATTGAAACTTTGGAAAATTATTAAAAATTATGGAAATGGTGGATGAAAAAGCTCTAGAGCTATACTGTACAACATTGTGCTTATAGTCAGTGACACTGTACCATAGTCTCAAAATTTTGTTAAGAAGGTAAAAATAAAACAAGGAAAAATATGAGCAAGTGTAAATTTTAAAATTATGAAATGACATTTGGCCAAATATCCTCAAAAAAATCTTCAGAGAAAATGTAAAAGAAGAATTTACTGTACCAGATATCAAAACACACCATAAATTTTTTACCAAGATAGCGTGACACAGGTAAAAGATAGACAAAAAAACATCTGAAAACTGCAAAAGACAGCTGAAAGAAATGAAAGACCCAAATAAATATAAAATATATCTCGTGCTCAGCATGTGGATTCTTTATCTTACTATGATGGCAATAGTCAAACCAATCTACATGTTGAGTGCATCTCTATCAAAATCCCAACTGCCGTTGTTTATTTATTTATTTAATAAGTAGAAAAGCTGACCCCAAAACACACGTGGAAATCCAAAATAATCCAAAACAATCTTGAAAAAGGATACGGTTGGGTGACTCATAACTCTCCACTTCACAATATACTGCAAAACAACAGTAATGGAAGCAGTAAATGACTGGTGTAAGGATAAAAATATAGACCAATGGATTAGACATGAGAGTCTAAAAACTAAACCTGTACATCTGTGATCAACTGATTTTTGCCAGGGTGCCAAGTTTAATAGGTGGGAGACAAATTGTCTCTTCAATAAATGGCGCTGGGGCAACCGAACAGCCACAAGGAAAAGAAAAATGTGGAACTCCTACCTCTTACCATATAAAAAAAGTACCTAAAAATGTAGGACCACCTAAGAGGTGGAACTATGTGACTTGGGGGAAAACTTTCATGACCTTGGATTTGGTAGTCAGTTTTTAGACATGGCATTGAAAGCCCAAGCAATTCAAGGAAAAAATAGACAAATGGACTTGATAAAAATTAAAACCTGTGTACAAAAGAACAACATCAATGGAGTGAAAAGATAATCTACAGAATGGGAAAAATATTTGTGAACACTGTATCTGCAAAGTGTCTAGTCTCCAGAGTATTTCAAGATCGTGTACAACTCAATAACAAAAAGATAATCAAAAATGGGAAAAAGAAGTTGAGTGAGACATTTCTCCACAGATTTGCAAATGACCAACAAGCACCTGGAAAGATGCGCTTCCATCGATAGGGAAATGCACATAAAAACCACCATGAGACCGTCACTTTGCAGCCACAGGACTGGCAAGGAGAAGTAACAAGTGTTGTCTGGGAGGTGGAGAAACTGGACCTTCCTACGTGGCTGGAAGGGGTGAGGTGGCGGTTCCACCACCAGCTCGTCGCCTCAGGACTAAAATTAAAGCCCAGTCATGTGCCTTACTGTCAGGGAGGTGAGGCTGGTTGGGCCTCTACTGACTTACCTTCACAGGTCTCTCCCCACTTTGCTCCTGTGGATTAGGTCCCCAAGACAACCCTGCCTATCAGGAGGAGCAGACGTGTCCTGTGGCAGCCTACGGAATCATTCAACTAAGGCAGTCACGTCCTCCTGTGGGAGCCAGGGTCGTCTCCTCCTCTCGATTCTGTGAGGATTGTGACTTATATCACCTGGCAGCCCACTTTCTCCCTAAGCGCAGCTCCCCTTGGCTGTATGTGACAGGAGGCATCACCCCGACTATAATGCATGTACTAATGAGTTGCTGTGGAGCTGATCTGTTCCATGTCGGGTGTTTGGCTCTCATCGTAGCCCTGGCTGGGGAATCTCTCTCCCTCAGCAGCGGGGTGAAGAGGAGGCAATTAAAATATAGACATACACCCTGCCCAACCGAAAACAGATATTCAAACAAATACTGTACAGAAAGATTCTTGGTAGCACTGTTCACACACCTCAAAAAAATTCCATCAAATGAAAGAATCTGCACACAAAAGGTTACAAATGATTCAAGTTTTACACAATGTTCAGTATCAGTAAATTCATAGGAACAGAAAGGTGAATGGTTTCCAGGGGTCAGGAGAAGGGAGGACTGGGGAATTGCTTAATTGGTACAGGTTCGCCTTGTGGGAGGGGGTGGGTAATGAAAATATTTTGGCAATACAGAGGTATCGTTGAGAACAGGGTGATATCTGTGCAGCTAACTGTCTCAATCACCCGGATGCAGGCAATACAGGACAAACAGGACTGACAAACAGGAGTCAGATATTTGACTGAGGAATGTGCGGTTGCCTGGAAACCTTATCTATCAAGAACAGGGGGGCCTAACCCCGACTCATCTCCTGCATAGTTCATCCCTTTTCTCCTCCCTTCTTCCTCTAGGACCATTCAGTTCTCATGGGACCCAATGAGAATCAAATAGATTGACAGGACCCAACTAGAGGAGGACTAATGTTCAGCTGTTCAAATGTTAACCAATAATGTACAGGTCTTTGTGTGTGAATGCTTGGAAATTTCTTAAATAGAGGGCCTTCTTGCCCCTCAGGGCCGCTCCCCACTCAACCATTGCAATGGTCTGAGAGGCTGGTTGCGGTCCAGGCTCGAGCTTTCTTTAAATAAAACCTCGTTGTGTGTCTTGCATTACCACATGTGCACTTTGACTCTCTGGGGATCAGTCGATATTGGGGACCAGTCGATATCGGACCCTAACAGTATGAATGCACATGTGTGGATTGTATATTTAAAGTGGTTAATTTTAAGCAAAGTTAACCTCTATAAAATTTTTCAGTGGTTACTTTAACAGGGGAAGAAAGTATGCAAGTTATTAGAATTAGAGATTTCAGAATTATGAACTATTATGTTGTTAACTATTTATTTATTTATTTGTTTGGTTCCAGGGATTGAACTCAGGGCCACTTGACCACTGAGCCACATCCCCAGTCCTTTTTTGTAATTTATTTAGAGACAGGGTCTCACTGAGTTGCTTAGGGCCTCGCTAAGTTGCTGAGGCTGACTTTGAACTCATAATCCTACTACCTCAACCTCCTGAGCTGCTGGGATTACAGGCATGCACCACTGTGCCCAGCTTGTTGTTAATCATTTAAAACAACATGTTCACCTCTTGAATTAAGAAAATAGGAAAGTATAGTCAAATAAAATTGGCTGATTACAGTCCTCGACCTTCACAAATATATTAAGCAGCAGACACTGTAAAACACTATTGATTTTTAAAGAATATGCAGTGTAAATACTAGAAAGGACATTACCTTGAGGTTTCTGATGCTCAGAGATGGAACTCTTTGCTGGTTCTGTGTCATGTGAGCTCACAGTCCTGGAGATTGGTGTAGCTGGATTTGACACCATTCACCAACAATTACCCTGCACTCGGAGCTGATGCAGGCTATGTGACATGCCATGTAATGTCTCAAGGCAAACCACTAAGCTTTTGGTTTTGAGATGGAGCTTTTTAGAGGTTGATTTCTTCCACAATTTGGAGCTGGGTAGCATTGTTACTCTTGTCTATTATCTCTTTCTTAGGAATTTTCATTACTAGGTTTAATTGTCCAAAAATACTCTTAGAGACTCTTTCTTCAGCACTCTGCATCTGTACACAGTCATAATAAATGCCTTTGGGGGAAAGAAAAATCCGAAAGTCGGATTTTCCTAACCCTTTAGACCATGCTGTGTTGGTGTGCTTATCTGAACCAGGATCTCCTGGAGGTGATTAATGATGGTTGGCCCAGGCTCGCTGGATCTGAATCATTGGTTTGGAGGTGGGGAAATTGTTTTTTTTTCTCCTGTTCTTTTTTCACAAAATCCCTTAGTGAATATGATGTACAGTATTTTCATTCAACTTGCAAAGGGTTCTTTGGTATTAATGGTTAAGAATAAATAATGGTCAGGCAATGGGTATTGGGCCCCAATTGAGTTCTTATTCAAAGGCAGAGACCACACCTGGAGGATAACTGGCAGAATATTAATGGCACCATCAAGGCCTATTAAAGGTAAAAGACTATGAGACTCACCTGTGGGAACATGCCAGCCAACTCCTTCATTCCAGGGAGGTGGGAAGATGGAAGTTGGGATTGAACCCCAACAGGACTTCCTGGAATGACTGAAACTCAGGCTAAGGTTCACAAGCCACAGCCCTGATACTTTTTCAATGCCTGTTTCACACAGATTTTGATCAATGCTCATACCCCAAATCCACGTATCTGCATTGCAGGAGTTCTGTCTTCGCTCACCTAAATAAATGCCACCTCATTTACTCTTGACTTCCGTTTTCTGTCCATGGATTTTATTCTTCAAACTTGTGAGACAAAAACCCAGAAGGAAATTGGCCAAGTGGGGACTAATCTAGTCTCATCTCAAAACTCCGGTTTCATTACTACTTGGATTCTCCCTCACCTTGCAAATCCTTGCTTTAATCCCCCCATAGACATACATCAAACGTGTAAGACAATTTCAGACACCGAAGCTTTTCCAGAGCTGTGTGCTTGGGAAAGACACCGTAGTAGGTGATACACCAGGAATCCTTTTTTTTTATATTCTCTTCCCTGATTTTCTGATTCATAATTGTAATTTTGGCTCCCAGGAGGAGAGGCCAAGACTATGTTAAGGGCTACTTAATGTCCTCCAGAATGGTAAATCATCACTCACAGCTGAGGAGGTGAGAGGTTTATAAACCCTGTAGAGGTCACTCACCTTGGTTTCTTGCTTGTTGCGAAACGTGGGGCTGAGGTTTGAGGTGATGATGAAGATCTCAGGCGTGCTAGGGGGGCTCCTCATGCTTTTTGTGTCCATTAATGCTCTTGCTGATTGTAAGTAACAGAGGAAATTCTACAGGTGGCAATTTTAAGCAGTGGGGGTGCTTTTAAAGCATACTGTTGACTTTTGGGGTTTGTTTTTTGTATAACCTGGTGATCAGTTGCTAAAACTAATCACTGCCAGGTTGCAGTAAGCTAGGGTTTTGTGCTTCCTTTTGAATCTATCCAATAAGCTAATCTCAAGAGGTTCTTCTCCACACTTGTAAAATATTTCCAAGTTCATAATTTCTTTTGTCTAGAGACTGGCTGGTCACTGTGAAGAATATGAAATACTTACATTGTCTGGAAAAATCAAGAGAGACTTCCGGGTCTCCTGGAGAGGAAGTTGCTTAGGTCTGCATGTGCTAGTCATGTGGTGGGAAGTTTGGCCAGACAGTAGTTAGCTGTTTTCAGTCGTAAATGATTCCTTTTGAGAGTTGAGACTCTGAATAGATTTTGCAAAGGTTTTAATTCTGCTATGCCACTTAGCAGCTATGTGGTACCAAGTTTATTCATCTGTAAGTATGGGATAATAACTCGAACTCATAGAAATATAATTAAATAAGACTAAAACCAAAATTTGCTAGCAAACGTAAAGGTTATTGAGGTAATTGAAATATTATTTATTTTAGAATTCTTTGTTCAACTTGGGATTTATTTTAATTTCTTTTTTTATTTTGTATGTGGGATGAAACCCAGGGCTCTCTACCATTGGGCTATATCTGTAGTGCTTTTTATTTTGTGATAGAGTATCTCTAAGTTCCCCAGGCTGGCCTCAAACTTGTGATCCTCCTGCCTCAGCCTTCCCAATTGTTGGATTACTGGCATGTATCTTTGAATCTGGATATTTTAGAACTCTTTGGTTTCACCTTGTTATCAGGCAGACAATATTAGCAGGCTCAAACATTTTAGCTTAAAATAAAATTTTAAATGGGAGCACATGATAAATTTTTTCACTTGCGTGCAACCAACGATAAAAACTTCCCTTTCCTATTTCAGATCCAGATCTGTTATACTGGGAAATAGTTCAAAAACATAGTCATGAGACCTATTGGTAAAATTTGAATGCTTTCTAAAAAACTGGGTGGGAGGATCTTTGGCTGAGAACTTCTCAGAGAATAATTCACAACTGAAGGAAGTGAATTACAGAGCTTAAGTATTTGACCCAACATTTCACAAAGGGCGAATACTCAAAGAGGGATAAAATATTTTCACTCTGTAGTTGGGAATTCAACTAAATGGACAGGCTGAAAATTTCCCAAGCTGATGTTGGGGGACACACGTGTTATATGATTTTCCCCTTGTTGTTCTTCCGACAGTGTCCGTCACCTGTTCCACCTCCTGGCTCCTGGTCAGAGTTAGGCGAGCGCCTATAGTGCACGATCTGCTGCCTCAGCCGGACGAGCTCTCCCTAGGCTACGGCTGCCCGGTGACCATAACGGAGCCGGACTTCTTTGAGTTCCTGTATCTTCTAACTTTTTGTGGTATCAGGGTTCACGTAAGAGCAGTTATTTTTCAAAATATCTGGATATCTTTATTGGACCAATGTAACAGAGTTATTAAGACTCTATCTGAAGAAAATCATCATCATCAGGCTCAGTTATCACTGAAAAATGTCTCAGGGCATAAATCACACTGCGCAGTCTGAAGGCACTCGGCAGAGTCAATATTCCTTAAATGGAATTATTTTAGGCTTTGTTTCTTGCCAAAATGCAGTATCTTTAAAAGGCTTTCTTTTCAGTAAATAATTTCTAAACGACATCCAATACTTAATGATTATAATTATAAAGCACACAAAAAATGAATATCTTCCTAGTCTCTCACTCCCCCAGCCCCCCTTTCTCCCATCTCCCTCCCCCTTCCCTCCCCCCTCCCATTCCCCCCTCCCTTTCCCCCTCCCCCTATTCCTCTTCCTCTACTTTATTGGTCTATCTTCCACTCATTTATTTGTTTATTTTTGATTGATGCTTTATAGATATACTTAAAGATGGAATTCACTGTGGTATATTTATACATGCACACAACATAATTTTGTTAAAATTCATTCTACATTCCCTCCCCTTTCCTGTCCCTCCTCCTTCCCTCTTGAGCTAAGAGCAATTATTATTTCAACAAATAACATATTCTTCAATTGTTTTAGGGTCACAAACTACTGGCTAAAACTAAACTATTGAAACCTAATTGTCAGGTGATTTTTTTTTTCCCTCTCTCTAGATTTAGATTCTGTTCCCTGTAGAAGAGAGATACAGAATTTGTGATTTTAAAAACTATGCATTCTTTTACCTCTTCTTTTACCTCTGCTAGAGTGATTTTATATTCTGTGATAAAACCTACTTTTTGTGTAATCATACATGTAAATCGGATAATGATGTTTGTTGTATTCTGTTATTTTTCCTTCCCCCCATGCCTCCCACCCTTCTTTTTCCTCTATACAATCCATCCTTCCTCCATTCTTGCCCCCCTCCCACCCCTCCATTGTATATCATCATCCACTTATCAGAGAGATCATTCGGCCTGTGGTTTTGGGGATTGGCTTATCTCACTTAGCATGATATTCTCCAACTGCATCCATTTACCTGCAAATTCCATAATTTTATTCTTCTTTATGACTGAGTAACATTCCATTGTGTATACATACCACAGTTTCTTTATCCATTCATCAATTGAAGGGCATCTAGGTTGGTTCCACAATCTAGCTATTGTGAATTGAGCAGCTATGACATGTACAACCAGAGAAACAACAGTTGTACCCCATTTGTGTACAATGAATCAAAATAAATAAATTATATAAAAAAAGAACACAAGCAATAATAAATGTTGGCATGAATGTGGGGGAAAAAGGCACACCCATTCGCTGGTGGAGTTGCAAATTGGTGCAACCACTCTGGAAAGCACTATGGAGATTCCTCAGAAAATTTGGAATGGACCCACCATTTGACCCAGCTATCCCACTCCTCAGTTTATACCCAAAGAACTTAAAATCAGCATACTACAGTGATGCAGCCACATCAATGTTCATAGCAGGTCAATTCACAATTGCTAGATTGTGGAACCAACCGAGATACCCTTCAACTGATGAATGGATAAAGAAACTGTGGTATATATACACAGTGGAATATTACTCAGCCATAAAGAAGAATAAAATTATGGAATCTGCTGGTAAATGAATGCAGTTGGAAAATATCATGCTAAGTGAAATAGGCCAAGTCCAAAAAACCAAAGGCCGGATGTTTTCTCTGATAAGTGGATGACGATATATAATGAGGAGGGCATGGCGGGGGGAAGAGATTAATGAGGGAATTTTGGATGGTGTAGAGGAAAATGGGGTGGGAGAGGGTGGGGTTCAGAAAGACAGTAGAATGAAACAGACAGTATTACCCTATGTATATGTGTGATTACATGAATGGTGTGACTCTACATTGGGCACAACCATAGAAATGAAAAGTTGTACCCCATTTGTGTACAGTGAATCAAATGCAGTCTGTAAAAGTTTAAAAAAATTTTAATTAAAAGAGAGAACCTACCTTGAAGGAAACATTGACTTTGGAACAGTCCTTCAATCCCTTCTTCTTTTGCTATTGTTGACCTAAAATTTAAACGGACACAGGGTATATCAGGTTATATTTCCCCTGTATTCATGACAGGACTCGATCTTTCCTGAAATGAGAAAACTAACTTTTCTCCTTTATGCTAACTTATTGTTGTGATTGGGAATGACAGTTTGGTTTTCCCGTTTGGAACCAGACCTGCACCACTCCCCGTACAAGTTTTGGGGGGACTGATTCTATTCCTGGCTTCAGGTGCCTGGCCCCCTCGTTTCTTAGCTTCTCTAACTTAGCACCTAAAACAGCACCCAGCACATGGCAAGTGCTCAACTCAGCACACGGCAGACTGTGCAAATGCAAATGTTGGTTAGTTAAATGGAGGAACTCAAATGTTTGGGAGATAAATGAAGAGTTCATGCCAATTCTTACTTCAGAAAACCATGTCAGGTCACGTGGAACCTTTCCAGGGTGCTTGCTGGGACATCTTGGAAAAGACTCGCTCTTTTTCATTGATACCACAGATAGGCAATTTTTAAGCAGGTAGGTGGTGAGGTTTCCAGCTGCCACCTACGAAAGGACAAAAAATGAAAACACCTGAAAAGATGGAAATTCAGAAAAAGGAAAAGATATGAAGTTGTTGGAGTAGGAGGAGGAACAGGTTATTTGATGATATGATTTGTATTCTATTATCCTCCTATTTATTGCATCAGTTTACTCCAGGACTCACACATTCCTGTTTGTGAGAACTCCAAATTAAAATGAACTTCCTTAATATCTAATAAATACTGTCCTGTCTAATGCTCAATGCCAAAAGTTTTTAACACATTTTATTTACTTTTGGATTATCTGAGGTACCAGCAAGCACTCTTGAATACCATAGTTCCTACATACTAACTGGAATGTTTAAAGATGAATCATGTGCAAATATTGACTATATCCGAATGCATGGAAGAGTTGAGTGTGTAATTTTTGATAGTTGTCTTATGTTTTCCAATTCTAAAATGTAAGCTAAACTGTAGCATGTAATTAGATGCATACTAATTATTTTTCACTCATTGGAATTTATCCCTCTGAAGGTAAATAAATGGGCAAAGTTCTTATATCAATTGTTCTTAGAAATATTTGTGTTAACACACTCAACATAAATAAGAACAGTTATTTGTAATAGAGAACTATCATAAATAATGACTTAGGTCTAAAGTTGGTAGCTATTGCCAATGGTCAAATCCAGCCAACTTCTGTTGTTTTTATATTAAGTTTTAATGGAACAAAGTCACTTTCATTTAGTTATTACATATGACTGCTTTCATGCTACAAAGGGGAAGAATGGGTATAGTGATGTACAATATGGTCTGCAAAGACTATATTTTTAACCCCATTTCAGAAAAAATTTGCCAACTCCTGGTTTATATTATCTCCATTTTGAAAATAGGCAAGATGTAACCTTCTCTGAAGTTTTCAAATATTCAGCCAAAAGTCACACTCAGTAACTTAGGTCTGTCTCAGTTAGACTCTGATTCATAAAAGGTGATGAGCAAATTAGTCTATGCAGACTCACTGTCAAAAAAATACAAAGTCCTTTAGTCTATGCCAGGAACTAGTAACATGTACTACAAACATATTTTGTCACACTTTTTCTGTTCTATTTTATCTTGTACTTATATATACTTTATATCATGAGCTAAAAATGATTGCCTTGTTTTTCATATACTGCATTTTAAAAATTGAATTTGAAACCATTCAGATGAGATATAATTAAGAAAACTGAAGTTATATCCTTTATACCTTTAGGAATTCCCATTAGCAACTCTCATTGAAAGTTCAATCACATATGATTCGGTGCGTTTAGATTTCACTGGCCACATCCCAGTATCATGCTACATTCAAAGGTAAGTGTAACCACTGAGATTAAGGCTATCTGATCTTGTCTTTGGCTGCCAGGGTCTGATTAGAGTAAAATTGTTGCACAGTATGCTGAAGTTGAGCATTGGACCTGATTTGATCTATAGAGTTCTGGTTAGTTAAGTGAGTAGATCTTAAAAAAAAAAAAAAAATCATTGTTCATTGATTCTGTCAATGAACAGATGAGAAACTCAGTTGGTATATGGCTGTTGAAAACTATAGTCGACAAAGAGATGATACCAGAAGGGTTCTGTTAAACTTTCTATTTCTGGAATGTTCCTTCTCTCTACCCACAGCCTCATACCACCCCCTCTCCATGGCTAATATAAAATCTCTCTTTCTTTTTTCTTTCTTTTTTAACCAGGGGTTGAACCAAGAGGTGCTTTACCACTAAGACACATCCACAAGTCCTTTTTATTTTTTATTGAGACAGGGCCTCACTAAGTTGCTGGAGGCTGGCTTTGAACTTAAGATCCTCCTGCCTCAGCCTCCTGAGCTGCTGGGATTACAGGCGTGCACTACTGAATCTGACTATTCAAGCTCTTAACTTCTTGTAAAAACAGTACTAACTATCTGCAGAAGTGGGGCTGAGTCGAGAGATTAAAATAGCAGAGTATTTCTCCAAAAATTTAAAGCTAGCCCTGAGTCAGTCTTCGGCAACTTTTTCGTGGGTTACACAATTTAAGATCTTCTACTGACAAAATTCTCTTCCTCTTTGAAAAACTCTTCTGCAATAAGACAGTGAAGAATCTATTGGTGCAGGCAGAGGCAATTCTGTTTGTGATCAAGTCCTTGGGTGGACTGTTGATGAGACCCAATTGTTCTCTTTACACATGGAATTTTGATTTCAACTTATTTTATGGAACAGTCTGACCGCTGAGGAGACACAGGATTAAATGACTATTTTTATCTTATAGTCACTGACTTCATTTGTGCTATATGAAATCCTATTTTCTTCTTCTTTTTTTTTTTTTTTTTGTGGTGCTGGGGATTGAACCCAGGGCCTTGTGCTTACAAGGCAAGCACGCTACCAACTGAGCTATATCCCCAGCCCCTATTTTCTTATTCTTTAACAACATCGTTGCTCCTTCTCATAGTGAACATAATTGAGTTGAGTTCATATTTTCAGTGTTCTATCAGATTTGCTTTTCCTTTAAGATTTCCAAGTCTGGACACAAATGATTTGGAGGAGAAAGTTCAGTGTAATCTAAGAGTACATTTCTCCTCGCTTCCTGGAAAAATGGCCAGAACTCTGGTACTTGTGGGGAAATTATTTAGTCATATAACAACATGTCTCCCACCCTGCCCACCCCCCAACTGTCCCCTTCTTGTCTTACATCTCTCATCGGCATGTTTGCTCCTTAAGCAGACTGTTGCTTGGGAGTAAGATGGTCTCTACCTCTAGGCACCTAAGATGTTGATTTTAAACATGGTTTAAATCAACTGTGGGCTTCCTTAAGGAAGCCATCATAGACCAAGAATTCAAAGCTGTGTGTCTTTAATAGTTCTTTGTGGGGTGAGAGGAGTGCAGATGACAGAGCTTATGAAGAATTTTTGGTACTTGAAAACTCTATGAAATCAGCTTCGGGAACCGATATTAATTTCTTGGGTAATGAAAAGTTGTATTCAATATTGTAAAATTTTTTCTTGTACCTACGAAACAACAAATTCCCATTTGATTTGGCATTCTCCTGCAACACAAAGAGATCTGCTAATTTTGTGTCTATCCCTATACCTCAATCCTTCCCTACCTCCAAAAGTTTAATATAAACATAGCTCAAAATTTATGTATTTTTTTTCTTTTGTTCAGAACATTTCCAATAAATTTTGTGATGAAAAGACGTGATAATAGTCGTGAAGTCAGAAGACCAGTGGGACAGAAATTGTCCTTGTCATGTGAAGTTGAAGACTTGGAAATCCTTCCTAGAGTGTTACCTAGGTGACAGTATTTTTAAATTAGTACCATAAATGTCTGCGTTTGTGAAAATAGGTAAAGTTCTGTAAAGTGATGAAAGGTACACCATACTTTGTATACCAAGTACTTAGGAGATTGTAGTTCAGGATTGTTAAAATCGTGTACTCTTATAGTTAGGAGGTCTATGCTTCATCAACATTTCTCATTCTTTCAGGCAAACATAGATTTACAATTGCAACCTCAAGAGCTATATTATATCATCAATCTACCCCCCCCCAAAATCTGTCATCTATAACATAAATATGGAATAGGATTGTGAATTTCCATGAAGATGGTAATTGATATATTTGCTAACTCTTAATCAGCTTTTTGTTCTAGAAGGGCAGAATTTTATTTTTTTCCAGTGTATCAACTGACCCCCAATTTCAAATTTGAGTTACTGTGGTCATGTAAAGTTTATAAACATTGATTAACTGAGCATTTATTAAATAATATCATGTGCTCTCTCTGTCCCTCATCATATATATAAAACTTAATCTATATACGAGTGTGTGTGTGTGTGTGTGTGTGTATGTATCATATAGTTGATCTATTAGGAACCTCTATACTGTTTGTGTGTGTGTGTGTGTGTGTGTGTGTCTGTCTGTCTGTGTGTCTATGTCTACATATGTATTTAAATATAAACTGTTATACTTGAATCATCAGAATATTGTACTGGCTTCTGGGGTTTCAAATTGACTTCTCCCCTGTGAGCCCTTGAGCAGACTCAGTGGGTCTTAGGTTACATCAGAGTTTCTTATCAGTACTATGTGACTGTTTCTTTTCCTTCCTTTTCAGGGACAGTTTTCCCTTGTTGGATTATAAAAACCACATTCCCTCCCATTAAAAGTAGGAATTCAGCTGTAATTGCTGGACTGTGAAGTGACCTAACCATGGTGCTCAGGCTGCCTGAGAATCTTGCTGCCTCTGACAAGTTGGATGCGTGCCGGTGGATACCATCTCTTACCATTTTTGACATGATCCTTTTAAATGACACACTTACTACACTGTCCATATTTATGAAGTCTTCAGGTGGGAAAAATGGCCTTCCTGGTTTTAAAATTTGCAACAAAGATGATTTTAAAGAAATAAAGTTTTGCGATTCTTAATGGTTATTTCTATTTTGTGAAGAAAGCTGAAGTCCTGAGTCACAGGGCATTTTCAAGTGTGAGGCAACTGCCTTTTATGAACAGGTTTGCTCATCATCGGTTCTAGGTGGTAACCGAATAGTTAACGTACTATATTCTTATTTTACAGTTAATCCCCATTTCACTTCCTTCTGATGGTACGAGTAAAATAAAATGAAATCAGAATTCCCTTTATAAATGTCTTATTTTTAATTAACATGTATTGTACATAGCGATGGGTTTAGTGTGTTGTTTCAACATGTCTACACTGTGTACTGATCCAATCCAGTCTCCCTTCATCCACCCTGTTTCCCCTTCTCCCTCTCTAGTAGTCAATATTCAATCATCAGGTTGACTTGTTTTTAGCTTCCATGAATGAATGGGAGCATGGGTACTCACCTTTCTGTATCTGGCTTATTTCACTTAACATAATGTTCATCAGTTCCATTCATTTTCATTCTTTATAGATCAATATTCAGTTGTGAATATACCCCATTTTTTCCTTCTTCCTAAACCCAGGGGTGCTTGATCACTGGGATATACCTGCAGGTCTCCCTGTTTTTTAAAGTTTTGAGACAGGGTCTTACTAAATTGCCAAGGCTGGCCTTAAATTCCGTTCCTTCTGCCTCAGCCTCCCAAATCGCTGGAATTATAGGTGTGTACCACCAGGCCCTGCTTGCCATTTGGACTTCTTGAGATGTGTCTATTCGGATTATTTACCTTCTATTTAATGGATTACTTTTTTGATAATTTTTTGAGTTCATTATATATTCTGGATATGACTCTTTCATTAGATGTATAGTTGTCAGATATTTTCTCTCATTATATAAAATGTTTCTCCACTCTTTTTGGCTTCTTTTGTTGTCCAGAGCTTTTTAGTTTAATATAATTCCATTTGTCAATTTTTACCTTTGTTTCCTGTGCCTTTGGGGGTCCTATCCAAACAATTATTGCCTATACAATGTCTTAAAGTGATTCCCCTCCAGAATCTTCTTTATAAATAATTCAGAAAATAGACTATTCAATTTTCTCCTATCTTTTCTGTGTATTTTGTTACCCTACATCACTTTCCTTTTCTAGGTCATAGTAATTTCAGGTCAGTTTGAGAAATTCATTTTATCCATCTTACTCATGAAAAGGCTAAAATTTAGAAAGGACATAAAATTCCATTCATGTTCTTTGTAATTTAGTGTTAAAAAAAGTAAATCTTTGTCCAAATGCTTTTGTTTTAGAAGTAGTGGATTAACTACCAGCATTTAAAAATCTTTTAAAACTCACAAGGTTCTAGCGTTCTTTTAACATGATTCACTCCTAATCTCTGGATTACAGATGAATTGACAAATATTACAAACTGGGGTGGTCATAATCACAACATACCCCCCTTTTTTTCTTTTTGTGGTACTGGATTGAACCTAGGAGTGCGCTACCACTGAGCTATAGCCCCAGCTCTTTTTCTTTCGAGAAAGTTCTTGTGCCTTGCAGGGATTCAGACCCTGAGGAAACTTGGGATTCCAGGAGTTGAAAGGAGATACGAGGGACTGTTGGGATTGTAGACATGCTTCATTCCAAAGAGGCAGCCCATAGGCCTTTGCTATGTTCACGCCAAACAAAGAAGGCCCAGTGCCAATGTTACGGCGAGATCACAATAAATCACTGAGTCGATCCTAAGGCAGGAGACGGAACCAACTTTATTCACCAACTGGCAGGACGGAGGTGCAGGTTGCAAGTCTGCACCCTTAGACCCCCTGCAAGGGTTAGAGTACACCTTTTATACCATAAGTAAAGCATGTCAGTACATTAATCATGAGTGGCTGTTGCTATGACAATCGGAGAATGGTTGCTAACATTTAAACAAATGTTAGGGTGCACTACCCAAGAAAAATGGAACCCAGCAGGAGAACAATATTACATTGTATAAGAATTGCCATTTTGTGTTGCCAAACATGCTACGCTAGGCAACTGTGGATGGGCACAGAGGCGGGATGTTCCCACGGGAGAAGCAATTCCTACATGACATGGAGTCTCAGTATAAAGTGAAGTCTGTTTGGTCATTGCCCATATAGCCTGGCCCATAACACCAGCAGGTTACCTAAGTGAGCTCATGCTCATGTTTTAGGCCTTGAGTACACATGCTGAGTCAGGGTGTTCATGACCTTGACTACATGCTAAATCACACTGGCAGGAGTTCTCAGGGGGCTTAACCATAGTCACCTTGGGCCTGCCCTATATCTCACTAAGATGCCCAGGCTGTTCTTGAACTTGTGTTCCTCTAGCCTCAGCCTCCCAAATTGCTGGGATTACAGGTGAGCTCCACCTCACCCAAAAAGATACTGTTGAGTACTGATAAAGCTATTGTAATCAGAGATTAGCCCCCCTTGTCAAATTTTTTTTTTTTTATCTCTATCTTTTGTTGACTTAACCAGCCAAAGAGAGGGTAGGACCCTGCCTCATAATTTCTGTGATATAAGGGACCTGGAGCCAGGCAGATTTCAAGACCAACAAAAATATAGGCCACTCTGATTAAGAACATGGGCTAATAACATTGAAATTCAACCACAAAGCTTAACAAAGCCAACTATGGTTCTTTGAGTAAGGGGGCCAGGTGTGGTGGTGCACACCTGTAATTGCAGTAACTGGGGAAGTTGAGGCAGGAGGATCCTGAATTTGTGGCCAGTCTCAGCAACTTAGCAAGACCCTGTCTCAAAATGGGGATGTAGGTCAGTGGTAAAGTTCCCCTGGGTTCAACCCACAGTATAAAAAAAAAAAAGTGGGGGAGCATCTTCACATTAAGAAAACAATAAAAGAACAGGAGCAATTTTATGCCAGTTAAATCTGAATTGTTATATGATATTTGACAAGGACTCTGAAATACATCAATCACTGAAAATGACAACTCTGGAATCATTTTTTAAAAAGCAGTAATCTCATAGCTATTGATTGAATTATCAAAATCCTTTGATAAATCAGATTTCAGGTTCAGATGACTTCATTTATTCTATCAAACATTTAAGAAGAGAATAGTTTCAATCTAAATCAAAATCTTCAAGAGAATTAAGAGAGAGAAAATGATTACCATCTCACTTTATGAAGCTAGGACAATCTTGGTAACAAAACTTAAAAGGAATTAGAGAAGAAAATGACAGGCCATTTTTTTCTATAAATATATATATATATATTTATATATATTTATATATATATATATAGAGAGAGAGAGAGAGGGAGATAATTTTATTAAGTTTTAAACAAAATGTTGGACAAACCATCCAGAAAAATGTAAACAAAAATAATGCATAATTAATTTGGTTTACATCAATAACGAAAATTGGAATAAATATTAGAAAAAATTATAGTATTTCTTCATGGTATCACGTTAATGAATGAAAGAGTCAGTAGACACTGAAAATATATGACAAAATTCATCAATGGTGATAAAAGCAAACAAACAATACAAAGAAACTTACTTAATTTGGTAAAAAATTTAAATACCCTATGCCAGACATCATGCTTTTTACGGTGAAATGCTACAGACTTTCCCTCTGAGAGCAGGAATACGACAAAGTTACCCATAATTACCACCTTTATCTAACTCCACTTCATAGGCTTTAGGTAGACTATATGGAGATGTTAAGGAATAAAAGATGAGATAGAAATGAAACGGTATTGTTCATGGAGGAATAGTTGTGTATACAAAAAATACAAATCACTCTGTAGATGAACTATAGGAATTAACAATTTGCAAAAAGCAACTGGAATTTTCCAGCAACAGTAAGAAAATAGAAAATTACTACATTAGGATGAGAGTATCTCACATTTGGGGGTAAATCTAAGAAAACATATACAAGAACTCTAAACTCAAAACAGAAAATTATTTACTCAGTGAGGAAGGTCTAAGGAAAGGGAGAGGAGAGAGAATGTGTTCATAGGTTGTGAGACTCATGGGTTTTAGATTGATTCTAACCCCCATCACAATTTTTTAAAAAACTGAAATTTGTCAAGTTCATTTTAAAATTTATATAGAATGGCAATTAGTCAAATCTACTCAAAAGGAGGAAAAAGTAGGGAACTTACTATATAACCTGAATAAATTGATAATAATCCAGACAGCATCATATTGGTATAAGAATATAAAACTAACCCATGGACAAAATATAGAGTCTGGAAACAGACACTTATGTTGACTCTTGATTCATGATGAACAGACTTTAAAAAATGGTACTGGGCTGTTTGAACCTTCACTTGAATATCTGTGTGTCAAATACCCTATTCAGAAATTAATTCAATGTGGATTAAAAACCCAAATATGAAAAGCATAATTATTAAAATTTCAGAAGAGAATAGCAGAACATTTCTTCATAAGTTTGGCATAAGAAAGACTGATCAAAGAAAACACAAAAAGTACTAACCATGAAGAAAAAGAAATTACCCAACAGCTGGAAATGTCAGTAGTGCTGAGGTTAAGGAATTCTGCCTTACACCCTAACAGAGGTAGAGAATCACTCTTGATTAGGTCCCATATGAGGTTTCTGACAACCATAGACATATCTTTTTACTTGTTCTTTGCTACATCAACACATTGTCCTGCAGATTCTTGCAGCTAATTTTGATAATTTTCACCAGCAAGTATCGTGCAGTTAGAAGCTGAGATAATGTATATGACATCCTTTGCAACTTCTATTAACCCATTAAACTCCTGAGAAGGAGCTTCTGTAATAGGTGGTTTCTGTCAAAATATTGAGACAGGTTAGATTTTTCACCCTCATCAATAATCCTTTAATCAGGGTTTTGTATCCCTAGATTTTACAGGACGAAAATTTTCTCATGAACTTCTTTCTCTTCTTGGACAAACTGGAAATATAAACATTCATGATAAGGTACTTTGGGGAAAGCAACATTAAAACAGAAAGCAGTATTTTTTCAAAGCGTAGATCATAATTTGTGAATTTGTTTACCTGAATCAGAATCTCCTGGAGCTTGTTGGAAGGACAGATTGATGAGTTCATTACTTGAGAGTCATTGACTGTGGGGAATCAACTTAGATCACAGGACCCCAGAGTGATTGTGATAAACAAACTTCCCAATCATACCATAAATAGTTCTTTTGTATTATATACTCACTCCTTAAATCATATTGCAAATCCCTGCTTTTAATATTCCAACAAACAAATGTTAACCCATATACCAGGCACCATTGTAGACTCTTGGAAGACAGTGGCCAGGGGGAGGAGAACTTGCCTTCTAGATCACTCTTTCCACATTTTCCCTCTAATTTTCTAAATCATGATTCTAATGACTTTAGCTGTGAGGAGGAATAGCAGCCATGTAGTGAGAGTTTCTCAGAGCTTTGCAGAGCAGTAAATCATCACTCACAGCTGAGGAGCGAAGAGATTTATAAATACCTGTGCAGGTACCACCTGCCTTTCAATTTCCTGTTTTCTGTGATAGCTTGGTTTGCGATCTGAAGCGATGAAGGTCTCTGGAGTGGTAGCAGGGCTCCTCCTGCTTTTTGTGTCAATTCGTGGCCTTGATGATTGTAAGAAAAAGGGGACTTATGGAGGGTGGCATTGCAAACAGTATTGCTTTGTTATATATTTTTGACTGAGTTGTCACTATCTGATGTCATTGGCTCACATCTCATGGCTGCCAGATGGTTTATCCAGGCTGGTTGTCTTTGTTTTACTTGGAAACATCTTGAGGTTCTTATTTTCTTTTTCTTGGATATGCGTGTCCCCTTGTCTAGGCTGAAATACTCGTAGTAGATGGATAAGTCAGGAGAGCTGACCGGGTATCTGGGAGAGGAGGTTGTTTAGATCCTCCTGTATCTGTCCCTGAGGTATGAAGTTTGGACAGAGCAGGTAACTGCATGCCAGGGTCTTTCCAGAGCTTACATTTACATAGCAGATCACACTAACATTAATGGCTTAAATCATCTGAGTCCAAATTTTTTTTTTTTTAAATCAAAGTCATTAATGCATTGTTCCAAGTGGCTAATTTTCTTTCCTTGTGGCACCGGGGATAGAACCCAGGGCCTCGGACCTGCTTGGTAAGCACTCCTCCATGCAGGTGCTCTCCTGGTCCTTTTTATTTTAATTTGAGACAGGTTCTTGCTAAGTGAGTAAGGCTAGCCTTACACTTACTCTCCTCCTACCTCCACCTTTCCAGTAGCTGGGATGACAGGTGTGCGCTCCTGGGCCTGGTCAGATCCATGTCTTTTATGATTGGTCCATTTCTATGTGACAGTGAGATGATTTCTCAGTGACCTGTGGGAGATCTGATCTGTGACTTCATTGTAACCAATGTGCAAGATTGGAATTGAAACAACGTCTAGCTGTCTTGTGTCCCAGTGAAAGCATACCCTTTCCTCTTCCAGAGAGACTGTGTGGTCCCTGAGTTCCACATCCTTGTGTAGACATCTCTGACACGGCCCTGGCTCCTTGATCCCATTTCCTCTTCCAGTTACTGCCTTACTTTCCCAATTTCTCTTTTTCTTCTAATCCCACTTTAGCCTTTCACCAGAAGCACTCCACTAAAAATTTGTCTGGAGCCCTGGTGATGTCTACATAGAAAAATCCAGTAGTTGCTTTATTGTCTACAGAAGCTCAAGGCAGGGCCAAATAAGAGTAAAGAAAAGAGGACCATGTAAGAAAGACGATTGCCATCTAAATGTATACATTTTTGTGAGTACATGATGTGATATATGGTTATGATAAAATAGGTATTAAAATATCCTTTAAAGTAGTGCTTGTCAAATGGCATGTCTTGCCTGGAACACAAGTTGGCAGGTCCTGACACCATAGGCCTGGATGTGCAAAGGCATTTATATTTCTAAGAAGTTTCTAGGTTGATGCTAACCGTTTGTTCAGGGGTCAAACTTGGAGAGCCATGGATTCAGAGTATATGCTCTGTTGCAAAAAATTGAAATTAGTATAGAGTTTTCTTAGTGAAACCTAAAGTTTTGGGACTGTGGGTGACATTTCAAAGCTGGTTCCTTTTGAAAGTCTAATTGGTTAGGGCAAAGAGAATAAAATAAAATGTTAAAGAACATGTCACATTTACTGCTAGAAAGGCTCTCAAGGGGATATCATTTCTGATGAAAAAGGTGAATTAGTTTATTGGTATCTCTGGGCAATATGTACATGCCGGAGAAAAAGTTTTATATTGGGGATAGAAACCACCTTTTGTTACCAGACAAGAGGCCATTTTTTCTTATTGGAAATATCGAGAAACTATTGAATGTGCCTGAGGTTCTACGCACCAAGCCATTTAAGAGCCTCTTCTAGTTTAATGCTCGCTTATTCCCAGGATGCAGTTTCTATGACTCCACCCACGCTCAGACCTGGGTATTGAACCAAGATCTCACAGTAAGAACAGGAACAGAGCCAAGGCGTTTCTGCAGTGGGACTGAGAAGTTGTATTCTGACATCTCTCCTTCTCTCCTCCCATCAGTTTCTGTAGAGTGCTCTGAATTCTGGCTTCTGGTCAGAATTAGACGGGTACCTTTTGTGAATGAGCTGCCACCCCAGTCTTACGAGTTCTTCCTGGGAACTGGCTGTCCTGTAAGCAGACTGCTGCCTAACTTCTTCGAATTCATTTATTCGGTCACCTCCTGTGGCATCAGGAAATATGTAAGAGCTGTTGTTATTTTTAATAATGACTTTTCTTTTTCTGGGTTAAGTTCTATTAGCAACTTTTTTTTTTATTGTCAGTAGATTTTATACCTCCTTTGTTGACTACTCTGTTTTTTAAGTTTTATTTTTGATAATTTTCTTAAGAAGAAATATCAGATAAAATGTGAGACTTTAAAAGCCATGATTGTTTTTGACTTTCTCCAATATATCTCCCTTGCCTCTGATGGAGATTCTATAATTTGTGGGATAAAGTTGAACTTGAAGGGAATATTTTATTTTGGCATAGCACCACAATCGCTCACTTATTGATCTAAATATTGAACTAGAATATGGGAAGTGGGTTATAGAGTTGCTGCATAAATAAGAGAATTTCCTTTCATGAAACTAAAATAGTTGGAATTCTAATATTTAGCTTGAATAAAGTGGATCATGTTGAGAGGGAGAGTATGCATTAGCTTGAATAGAAACCTGGAAGAATAACATTTCCTAAATAATTAGGTGTCTATCATGCTAATGAGCATTTTAGAAGCTACTGTCCTTTGATTATCATGGCCTTCAGTTCCTATTTTATTTATGTAATAAATAGTTCTTGGCTAAATATTATCCTCTTGTTAAATGCCCTATCAAAGGACCAAGTGAGCAGGTAATTGTCCCAGTGTCACACAGAATGGGACTTGAGTTGGGATTGGAATGGGGCAGCTCTTACTTCACTGGAGTCTGACGTCTCACACTGATTCTGCTTTGTTATATTCTTGCTGCACTTGACAATGGTAACTTGGTTTTCCTTTTGGAACCACCTTTGTGGTTTATCTGGATTTGCTCTATTTCTGGCTTCAGTTCTATGACCTGCACCTTTGTTCACTGCCGATTCTGCTGACACCTAGAACAAGGCCCCTCATGTGACAAGGACCACACAGTGCTAAGTGACATGTAAGCGCTCAGGCACACGACTGATTGGTGCTCACTTCAGGTTAGGGGGAGCAGCTCCTCTGTGTAATATTGTCCTCCACCCTATGAATTCTTGCTACAGTCATTTTATAGGTTAAAAAGCTTAAGCCTAGTTATTCCTTATTGTCACATGAACAGCAAATGCCAAAAGTGGTATTTGAACCTTAGCAATTTGAGGTAGTAGCAAGAATTCTTGAGTACCATACTTCCAACATATTCCATGTATATGCTTAAAGTTGAAACATAGTCAAATGTTGACTATGGCTAATTGCATGGAACAGATGGATTATCTCCACTTGACATTGGCTTACAGTTCCTGTGATCTGAATATTTTAAAATTATTATATATGAGATTCATGCTTATTGGCTTGCCCTTTCTGTAAACCCATTAGTATGTGGGCACACCTATACATAGCTTTGTTTTTCCTCTAAAAATATTTATGCTGCATGTACTATGTATATTCTCTCATCTAAAATAATAACTCATATCTAGATTATGGCTTATGGGTCAAATCTAGACAGTTGCCTATGTTCTTAAATGAAGTTTTATTGAAGGGTAGACACATTCATTGTCTGACAGCTGTCATGCCACCGTGACAGAACTATTTTCAAGAGAGATAGTACAGGACAAAGACTGAAATATTCTCTGGCCAGTTTTAGAAAGTTTGCCAACCCCTGACTCATAATTCTCTATTTCACAAGTAGGGAAGGTGAAATCTTCTTTGAAATGATCGAATAAAGTTCATACTCAGAGCAAGTTGCAAAGCCAGTCCTATAATCTAGGTCTGCCAAAATTTGACCTCTATTCTAAATAAGTGCAGTGGCCACCAGCCATCTATAAAGTTCCTGACACACATCAGGAGCTACTTCCCAGGTCTTTTCTAAACATTCCCACTTTATCACTTAACTGTCGTTCTCCTCCTTAATGTAAAATGACAATTTTTCTATTTTTCCAGCTTGACTTAAAAAACTGTGTCCCTCCTTCTTTAGGAACACCTATGGGGCACACTCATTGAAAGTTCCATCATATATGAACCAGTGATTTTAAATATCATAGGGTACGCTCCAATATCCTGTACTGTTCCAAGGTAAGTCTAGGTTTCCATGGAGATTAAGGTTATTATCTAACTTTTTTGACTGCCAGGTATTTCTGACAAGAGAGGGACATTAGAAAATATGCTGAGATAGAGCCTTGGGACTCATCTGATTTTTCCAGGTTCTGTTTAGTCATATTAGTAGACACAGTAAATAATGTATAGTATATGCAAGTTTATATGTCAAGTTGATCCTTTAAATGTATTTTATTAATTAAAAAATGAGCCTACTAATTTAGGCTTCACTGGTAACTGACAGGAATTTTGATCAAGAAGCCAGCTCTTTTTATTTCTAGAATCCACATTTTCAACTTTGCCATTAATTATATGTGTATATATGATTATATATACAAAATAAGGAGATGCTGGTAATCATTAGATAAATGGGTTGGAGGCTGCATTTTCATTGTATCATTATGGTGTTGATAAAGACTTATATGAAAATGGTTAGTTCAGAGTTTGTTACCCTCCCCCGCCACCTCCCGCACACACATGTACCAAATTTTGTTTTATCTGTTAGTAAAGACTTTGTTGGCATGTTAGATTGCAAGAATAGAGGCAGCAAAGAGAATATAACAGAAGTGTTTTAATAACTTCCTTCTCTTTGCAAAGCATTCCTTTTCTGTACCCACCATTCCTAAACTGTTCAGTTCCAAGGCTTTTATAGGAACAACTAAATTATTTAGTGGACATACTACCCCTCTGTGATTGATTGTCCCATAGAGGGAAGACCTAAGAAGTTCAAAATTAGTTTTTTCTTAAATTTTTCAAAGTAGAGATCAGAAATCCTCTCATTTACCTTGAGTTATAAAGATCAAGACTTGCTAATGACCCATGGTCTCTTCTTGCTTAAGGAATTTTACTGCAATGAGAGAATGAGGCTGAAGTGCCCATGGATGCGGAAGAGAGGCAATTCAGCTTGTTCTTGTTTCCGTTGTTGATGCCAATTATAGGTCAGCTGAGGTTTTAAATCTAAACCATTTTTTGAATAATTTGAGATCTGTGAAGATGCAATCATGAAGTGGTTGGGTCCACTTTACAGTAATCGAGCTCAGCTCTGCTAGTGAAACCTTCCCTCCCCATACCTTCCTAGCATTTCTGGTCTTTCCCACCCATTATAAGTAAAATTAAGCCAATGAAAACTTCAACGTTATATCAAATTTAATGTTCTCCTCTTTCACAACTGCCCTCCCCAGGTACAAATGATTGGTAAGGGAGAGGGCTCAACAGGATCTAGGAGTACTTTCTCTCTTGCTTTTCTTATCACCATCTCATGCACAGTAGGGAAAAAGGAGGAAAATGTAGAGAGGGATGAATCTGCCAACCGGGTGCAGCCCTAAATACTGGTTAAATTAAGGATGTGCTGTGAACCCTAAATGTAGTTCAAATTATGAACACTTGGGTTAAGGGGCATTATAAACATAGAGATGCTCATTGGAGATATATATATATATATATATATACACACACACACACACATATATATATATATATATATATATATTTACTTATTCCCTCCCCTGTGGAAACTATTGGATTTAAAAAATTTATTTATTTTGATTCATTGTACACAAATGGGGTACAACTAGTTATACATGTAGAGTTGCACCATTTGTATAATCATACATGCACATAGGGTAATGTTTGTCTCATTCTGTTATTTATCCTTCTTCCCACCCCTCTTTTTCCTCTATACAATTCATCCTTCTTCCATTCTTGCCTCCTCCCTCCCCCATTATGAATCATCATTCACTTATCAGAGAAATCATACGGTCTTTGGTTTTTTGGGATTGGCTTATCTCACTTAGAATGATATTCTCCAACTGCACCCATTTGCCTATGAATGCCATAATTTTACTCTTCTTTATGGCTAATATTCCATTGTGTATGTATACCATAATTTCTTTATCCATTCATCAATTGAAGGACATCTAGGTTGGTTCCACAATCTAGCTATTGTGAATTGAGCAGCTATGAACATTGATGTGGCTGCGTAGTATGCTGATTTTAAGTCCTTTGGGTATAAGCCAAGAAGTGGGAGAGCTGGGTCAAATGGTGGTTCCATTCCAAGTTTTCTAAGAAATCTCCACACTGCTTTCCAGAGTGGCTGCATTAATTTGCAACCCCACCAGCAATGTATGAGTGTACCTTTTTCCCCACATCCTCATCAACACCTATTGTTGCTTGTATTCTTGATAATCACCATTCTAATAGGGGTGAGATGGAATCTTAGGGTAGTTTTGATTTGCATTTCTCTTATTACTAGAGATGTTGAACATTTTTTCATATCTCTGTTGATTGCTTGTAGATCTTCTGTGAAGTGTCTGCTCATTTCCTTAGCCCATTTATTGATTGGGTTATTTGTATTCTTGGTGTAAAGTTTTCTGAGTTCTTTATAGATTCTGGAGATTAGTGCTCTATCTGAAGTATGTGTGGCAAAGATTCATTGGATATATTTTGATGGGACAATCTAGACAACACTTTACCAACTCCAACCAAATGTCACTCTTGATAGCATCCCCCCTCTGCAGTTCCTAACTTAGTTATTGATCATTAAATCTCTTATTTTGGGGGAACCGTATTTACTGGGAGGCAAATTGTCTACCAGGTGTTTGGGGAGTATGTTCTTTTCCTTTTTTTTACTCTTTTCACAAATTTGTTTTTGTTCAAGATATATTAGTACCATGTGCAAGATATACTAGTCCACATTGCATAAGCAGAATGAAATGTGGAAGTCAGATGTCAGTCTCCAGGGTGGGTACCATCAGTATTTAAGGCTTCATTTGATGCATCTTTACTTGATGATACATTAAAAAGAGATGTACTTCAGTTTCCCTCTCACCTGCCAGGCCAAGAACTTAAAACTACATCTCCAGTCATTTTCTACAGACTGTAGGGTGGGATGATTTTAAGTAACAGCAGGATCAGCAACTTTTAAAGCATTTCTGGCATTGGATACTGCTTTGCTTTTAGCTGTGGATTATAACTAATTCTGGGGGAAATGGGAAGTCCTAGTCAACATTCTGTTAGAAATGTCTTGAACATCTGTGAAATACCCAATTTCCATTTTTTACATTAAACTACTTGATTTGGCATTCTGCCACCTCTATCCCAAAGAGTAGTGTCTAGTTCCTATCCTGACATTCCCAACCATGATAAAAATAATAGTAATATTTACATCTGCCTCATTTCCATGTATCTTTTTCCCCCTTCCTTTACAGAAAGTTTTCATTCACCTTTGCACAAAAACAGGTACAAAATAATAGTACTGATTCTGGGGAAACAACTCAAGGGTCAGTGGAAACCAAAGGCTCAACATCATCTCAAATGGAAAATTTGGGGACCCTTCCAGGAAAGTCAGATGGGTAGGTACTTTGACTTAGTACTGTAAATGTTTTCAAATGTACTTATTTAAAAAAAAAGGCAAGGGTTCAAGGTGGCATTTTGTGTCCCACATGCCCACGTAATTTCAGTTTAGGATTGTTGTGAACATGCATTTATGATGATCAGTAATATATTTTGTCATGATGTTTCTCATTATTATTTCAAGGAAAATATAGATTTTCGAGGAAACTTCAATGACTACTCATATTGATCCCAGGCCAACCACAGACTAAAACTTTGACTCTAACACAAATAGAGAAAGGAACTAGGAATTTACAGGAATTGCCACGAGGATAGTATGTGTGTTAGTTCTAACATCTGCATTTTGCTCTACAAGGACTAAATGTCTGCAAGAGACATTTCTTTCTGGAATGCAAAGGAGATCCTAAGAGTTATTCAAATGACTTATAGCCCTTGAACTTTAGCATTCCAGAAAGGACAGACCTTGTTAATTTTTATTTCAGGTGTCCGTTAACCATCTTCAGTCAATATTGGAGTTACTGTTATGTAAAACCTAGATTTATTAATCAATAACAGGTCCACATAAGTAATGCACCTGCTGTATTTGGGTCATTACAGTCGACACTCTCCTTCCCCAGCCCTGTGTTCCTTCCTAGATGAGCCACAGTGAAATATCTCTGGGATTTTTGTGATGGTTTTCCATTAGCGCCACTGTCTATGTCTTATGCTTCATTGCAGGACTTGTTTTTCCCTTGAACTGTCTAATTTTTATTGCTTGGTGTGAAGCGGAGGAATTAAGCCACAGATTCTGGTGGTGAAGACAAGTCTACAAACCTGGTGCCCCAGTGATCTGCCTCTTAGAAGATGGACTAGTGCCTACGGATGTCATCTTTTACCTTTTTAATAACGTACTTTTGAAACCTAGTTTGCTCTGCTGTATGTATTTATGCAGCTTTTGCATGGAGCCGGGGGAAGGAGCTTCCCAGACTTAAATTTGTAATGAAGGCAATTTTTTAGAAATAAAGTTTTGAGTATCTAAATAGTAATTTTTCTTTGAAGAAAACCAAAATCCTGACTTGGAGAGCAGTGTTCTAGGCAACTGTACTTTATGAAAGCAAAAGGTGTATTCACCACCTAGCAACACAGCCAGCTGGAATATTGTGGAATATTGTGTACTGTGGTCTTCCCTGATTAATCCCCATTTCACTTCTTATGTGTGTAAAATAAGATGAAAGAATTAGAGTTCTCTCTGCAAGGCTAAGAGAAAGCAGACTATTCTGTTTCCTACTCCTGAATTTTCAGTAATCCACTCCCCCTTGTGCATCACTTATTATGTGGTCACAATTTCAAATTGGTTTGGAAATTTAGATTCATCTATCTTGCTCATCTGAAGAGGATAAAGTTTTTCGGAGGAAAAATTCCACCCGCTGTCACAATATCTGGTAGCACTATAAGTGAATCTTGTTTAATCTCATTCATGTGTCATAGAAATCCTAAAATCTGTGCTCTCTTGGATTTAACCAATCAATTCCAGGATGGGACCCCAGTCTCGCAGAATTTCCACACTGCAAGGAACTGGGGGAGGTCAGATGCCAAGCAAGGCATCTAGAGAGCCGGATGAAGTGGTCCAGGGATGCCCTTCTTCCTGGTGAATGGAATGAGGATTGCATTGCCTTCTGAAAAATTGCAAGTGTTAAGGAGAAAGCCCAGAACTAGGTCCCAAGGATGGCTCGTTCTTGAGTAGTGAGGGTGCATAAGTACATTCCCCCAGGGCTGTCCTACTCTACTGTTCTTCTCTTCCTCTGATTTTCACTCTACCTCCTTTTGCTTCCTAACAAAAATATAGATCAGAGGATTTATTGACACAAATGGAATGTCTCTAATGCTGAATATAAGAACATTTTTATTTCGGTTCATGAGAGATTATTTTTTTCTTCTTTGGGGAACAACCATTAGAATATCAGTCCCTCATGGAGCCTAGACTGAAGATAGTTTGACTTAGCTATTTGAATGACTGCAATTTCTTTTGTAAATGAATGATCTGTATTTAAAAATGATGTATTTCCTACTTCTCAGGTTTTTCAACCAAGTATTTGAGCTGGCTGCAGCTTGCCGAAATTCTAGAAAACCAAGGATGGAGAGAACTTGATTTTTAATTAAAGGTCCAAATGGAAAAGGCAGTCTTAGAACCTGTATTTAAGTATGTTAGATCAGCTCTTCTGGAGGTCATAGGACTTCTAAAAGTTCATACCTAAAGTGATGCTGAAATCACACAGTGCATAGAACTTACAGCAAGAGGCAAGGACAAAGAAGTGTGGGTGAGTGGGAAGGGACATTTCAGGACAGGGGTAGCACACTACCAGATCCTGGGACCTGTACTGTTGACATGTTCTGCATCTCTCTGCTGTGTTGTCCCTTTCTAATCCTTGTTGATCATGAGGCTATTGGGACCAGGGTTGAGAAGCACAAGCATTATCTGTAGTCTTGGATGTTGCTGGTCTATGGAATAACAACACTAACATGCTGGCCAAATTTAATCATTTTCCCCAATTTAGGCTAACAGGAATTCATTTAAGAGGGAGACTGGAACTTTAAAAAATATTTATGATCTTAAAATATTACCTTCAGATATCTGGAGGTATAAAACTATCCAACAATAAAATAAGGATTACAATAAATAAAACATTCCTTAAAGAATTTTTAGACTATGTGCTTCAAAAGAACAAATATAAATGCAAATAGTTAGAAAGCCAAGTTATCAGCAAAATTCGTTCTTTGGCATGAATTTAATATTGGAAAAAATCAGGAAATAAAATCCCAAATTATAAAAAAAAAATGTTGGAAAAGTACGACAGATTCCCTATGTGAGAATAAAGATTGTGTATTAGTTTTCCATTTTTATAACAAGTTACCACGAATTGAATGACTTTACCTTATCATAATTTCTGCAGTTGAAGTTCAGGCACCTTGTGGCTCCCCTGAGTTCTCTGAATGGAGTCTCCCAAGACTGAGGTCAAGTTGTCATGTGGTTATGCTTCTTTGAGGGTCTCTGAGAGAAGCTCAGCTTCTAGGCTAATTTGGTACAATTTTTTTTTCTTGAAATTGGAGAACTGAAGTCCTCTCCTGTCTCACTGGTTGTGGGGTGGGGGCAGTTCTCAGTGGCTAACATTTCTTTCCACGTGACCCTTTCAAAGCCAGTGTGACAAGATGAGGTCACCACACTCTTCAGCCTCTCAGACATTCTCTTCTGATGGGATCGTTCTTCTGTTTCCAGAGAAAGTTCTCTGCCACTAAGGACTTGCATAATTATATCAGTTCACTCAGGTAATCCAGGAAAATCTCCCTATTTTAAATTTCTTAATGATAGCTGCAAAGTACCTAGATTAATATTTGCATGAATGTGCCAGGGACAAGAATCTGGAGGAAATAGGCTTAGAATTCTGCCTACCACTTCTACTGATTAGATGACAGAAAAATACGGAATTCTCCATGTTGAAAATTCAGAGGTGTGCAGGAAAGGTTTAAAAATGGTAGGTTGGGCAGGGGATATACCTTAGTTTGTAGAGTGCTTGCCTTGCATGCACAAGGCCCTGGGTTCAACCCAAGCAACACACACACACACAAAAGGTAGGTCTGCTGCTGCTCTCCTTTGACAGGCCTGCTTGCAATTTCGACCCTTGGCTGGTGTCTGGGAGCTTGGATTGGGGGAAGCTTCCCAGAACCCTGTCTGAGAAGAGTGACTCGCTGTGCCTAAGCTGTGTAAATATTACGGTTTATGTTGAATGCGTTCCTTTTGGGAATGTGGGTACCTGTTAGGCAGAGGATGCCTATGGGACCAGCCCTCAATTTAAAAAGTCCTGGGCACTGAGTTGCTAATAAACTTCCATGATAGACATTTCACATTGTTCTCATAACTCATTGCAGGAGAAATTAAGTATGTCCAGTGTATTTCCCTGGGAGAGGACTCTTGGATGCTGATACTTGGTTTCCTTCGGGTCTCACCTCACACACCTTTTCACTTTGCTAAGTTTTCTGGGCACCTTTTACTATAATAAATCAATGTGATGTGACCATACGCTAGTCCTCATTGACCTCTTAACAAATCATTAAAACCGAGGGTGATCTCAGAGACCCCAATATAACAAGTAAGCTCTGAAATGCTAATTACCCCGATTTGATCAGGGCATGCTGCGTGCATGTGTAGAATTGTCAGACTGAACTCCATTAGCATGTACAATGAATACATGCTAATAAAAATTTTTAAAGTAAAAAAGACAAATCTATAAGAAGAAAGGATTAATACCTTTTATAGTAAATGATACAATAATACATTCACAAATCTTCAGGATTTTGACAATGTGGATGACAGTTAAAAAAAGGACCTAATGACATCTAAGGACTACCATATCTTGAGCAGAGAATGCATATCATTTTATTCTTACCTGGAGTTATATAAAAGTAACAACAGTCTAACATTTAAAAGAAGTCTTGCTTCAAACAATTGAATTCATATATAGTATGTTTTCTATAGATGAGAATTAATTTAGAATTCAATGGAAGGAATGATAAAATGGTAAATGTTTTGCAAATCAACATGTAAGAAAACATCTCTCAATAATCAGTGAATCAAGAAAAGAGTATAAGGTAATAAAATATTTTAAATGAACATGATAATTAATTGTCTAAACCTGTGGGTTACAACAAAAAATTTTGTGGTGTACAATCATTTTCTATAAAAGAACTTAAAGTATAGTGTTAAACAGCCATTTAATGAGGTTTGAAGATATAAATTCAAAGAATGAAGTAAATAATAAAAGATGAAGTTACAATAGAAAGTCTCAGTTGAACACAGATATAATAGTTCTGAATAAAATATTAGAAAAAGAAAATGCAGAAATGTATTAAAATGCATAATGATAAACTGGGTTTGTGTTGATAGTGAAATATGGATTTAATATTAAAAGATATAACATTAACAAATCACTGGCTACTAAGTAAGTAAAAATGTTTGATAAATGGTGATAAAAATAAGCAAACTAACATTCCATTATGTATATATACCATAGTTTCTTTATCCATTCATCTGTTGAAGAGTATCTAGGTTGGTTCCACAATCTAGCTATTGTGAATTAAACTGCTATAAACATTGATGTGACTGTGTTACTGTAGTATGCTAATTTTAAGTCCTTTGGGTATAAACCAAGGAGTGGGATAACTGGGAAAGAATAATAATATTATGGCATTTGCAAATAAATGGAGGGATTTGGAGAATATTATGCTAAGTGAAATAAGTCAATCCCAAAAAACCAAAGGCCAAATGTTTTCCCTGATAAGTGGATGATGATATATAATGGGGGTGGGGGGATGGGGAGTGAGAGAAGAATGGAGGAACTTTAGATTATGTAGCAGGAAGTGAAAGGGAGGGGGGCATGAAAAATGGTGGAATGAGACAGACATCATTACCCTCTGTACATGCATGATTACACGGATGGTATGAATCTACATCATGCACAACCATGGAAATAAAATGATGTACCCCATTTGTGTACAATGAATCAAAATGTAGTCTGTAAAAAATTAAAAAATCAATATTTAAAAAGTAAGCAATCTATTATAGAGAAATTGCCTTATTTCGATAAAGGTTATCCAAAATATCCTAAGCCAAATATCACACTTAATGGTTAGAAAACTTAAAAAAAAATTGCAATAGCATAAAAATATCAACGACCCATGAATAAATCTAACAAAACTTCTGCAAGAATTTAAAGGGAAAATTATTATTATTTTTTTTTTATTGTATACAAATGGGATACATGTTGTTTCTCTATTTGTACATAGAGTCAAGGCATACCATTTGTGTAATCATACGTATACATAGGGCAATGATGTTTGATTATTTTTTTCCCTTCCCCCCCACCCTTCCCACCCCTCTTTTCCCTCTATACAGTCCTTCTTTCCTTCATTCTTACCACTCTCCTTATCCCTAACACTAAACCTAACCCTAAACCTAATGCTAACCCCTCCCACCCCCCAATATATGTCCTCATCCGCTTATCAGCGAGATCATTCGTCCTTTAGTTTTTTGAGATTGGCTTATCTCACTTAGCATGATATTCTCCAATTTCATCCATTTGCCTGCAAATGCCATAATTTTATCATTCTTCATTGTGGAGTAATATTCCATTGTATATATATGCCACAGTTTCTTTATCCATTCATCAACTGAAGGGCATCTAGGTTGGTTCCACAATCTGGCTATGGTGAATTGAGCACCATTGATGTGGCTGTATCTCTGTAGTATGCTGATTTTAAGTCCTTTGGGTATAGGCCAAGGAGTGGGATAGCTGGGTCAAATGGTGTTTCCATTCCAAGCTTTCTGAGGAATCTCCACACTGCTTTCCAGAGTGGCTGCACTAATTTGCAACCCCACCAGCAATGTATGAGTGTTCCTTTTTCACCACATCCTCGCCAACACCTATTGTTGCTTGTGTTCTTGATAATCGCCATTCTAATTGGGGTGAGATGAAATCTTAGGGTAGTTTTGATTTGCATTTCCCTTATTACTAGGGATGTTGAACATTTTTTCATATATCTGTTGATTACTTGTATATCTTCTTCTGTGAAGTGTCTGTTCATTTCCTTATCCCATTTGTTGATTGGATTATTTGTATTCTTGGTGTAGAGTTTTTTGAGTTCCTTATAGATTCTGGAAATTAGTGCTATATCTGAAGTATGGTTGGCAAAGATGTTCTCCCACTCTGTAGGCTCTCTCTTCACATTGCTGATAGTTTCCTTTGCTGAGAGAAAGCTTTTAAGTTTGAATCTATCCCAGATGTTGATTCTTGCTTTTATTTCTTGTGCTATGGGAGTCCTGTTAAGGAAGTCTGATCCTAAGCCAACAAGTTGAAGATTTGGACCTACTTTTTCTTCTATAAGATGCAGGGTCTCTGGTCTGATTCCGAGGTCCTTGATCCATTTTGAGTTGAGTTTTGTGTAGGGTGAGAGATAGGGGTTTAATTTCATTCTGTTGCATATGGTTTTCCAGTTTTCCAAGCACCATTTGTTGAAGAGGCTATCTTTTCTCCATTGCATATTTTTGGACCCTTTGTCTAGTATGAGAAAATTGTATTTATTTGGGTTTGTGTCCATGTTCTCTATTCTGTACCATTGATCTACCTGTCTATTTTGGTACCAATACCATGCCGTTTTTGTTACTATTGCTTTGTAGTAGAGTTGAAGATCTGGTATTGCAATACCCCCTGCTTCGCTCTTGCTACTGAGGATTGCTTTAGCTATTCTAGGTTTTTTATTCTTCCAGATGAATTTCATAATTGCTTGCTCTATTTCTGTAAGGTACATCATTGGGATTTTAATTGGAATTGCATTGAATCTGTATAGCACTTCAGGTAGTATAGCCATTTTGACGATATTAATTCTTCCTATCCAAGAACGTGGGAGATCTTTCCATCTTCTAAGGTTTTCTTTAATTTCTTTCTTTAGTGTTCTGTAGTTCTCATTGTAGAGGTCTTTCACCTCTTTTGTGAGATTGATTCCCAAGTATTTTATTTTTTTCAATGCTATTGTGAATGGGGTAGTTTTCCTAATTTCTCTTTCTGAAGATTCATCACTTATGTATAAAAATGCATTGGATTTATGAGCATTGATCTTGTAACCTGCTACTTTACTGAATTCACTTATGAGTTCTAAAAGTTTTCTGGTGGAATTTCCAGGTTCCTCTAAATATATAATCATGTCATCAGCGAACAGGGATAGTTTGAGTTCTTCTTTTCCTATTCGTATCCCTTTAATTTCTTTGGTTTGTCTAATTGCTCTGGCTAGAGTCTCAAGGACGATGTTGAATAGAAATGGTGAAAGAGGGCATCCCTGCCTTGTTCCAGTTTTTAGGGGAAACACTTTCAGTTTTTCACCATTTAGAATGATATTAACTATGGGTTTAGCATAGATGGCCTTTATAATGTTAAGGAATGTTCCCACTACCCCAATTTTTTCTAGTGTTTTGAGCATGAAGGGATGCTGTATTTTATCAAATGCTTTTTCTGCATCTATTGAAATAATCATGTGATTCTTAACTTTAAGTCTGTTGATATGGTGAATGACATTTATTGATTTCCGAATGTTGAACCAACCTTGCATCCCTGGGATAAAACCCACTTGAACGTGGTGCACTATCTTTTTAATATATATTTGTATGCAATTTGCTAAAATTTTGTTGAGAATTTTTGCGTCGATGTTCATTAAGGATATTGGTCTGAAATTTTCTTTCCTCGATGTTTCTCTGTCTGGTGTAGGTATCAGGGTGATATTGGCTTCATAGAATGAGTTTGGGAGGGTTCCCTCCTCTTCTATTTTATGGAATACTTTGAGGAGTATTGGAATGAGCTCTTCTTTAAAGGTTTTGTAGAACTCGGCTGAGAACCCATCTGGTCCCGGACTTTTCTTTGTTGGTAGGCTTTTGATGACCTCTTCTATTTCATTGCTTGAAATTGGTTTATTTAAGTTGTGTATGTTCTCCTTGTTCAGTTTAGGCAATTCATATGTCTCTAGAAATTTGTTGATGTCTTCAAGGTTTTCTGTTTTTTTGGAGTATAGATTTTCAAAATAGCTTCTAATTATGTTTTGTATTTCACTCGTGTCTGTTGTGATGTTTCCTTGTTCATTCCGAATTTTAGTAATTTGAGTTTTCTCCCTCTTTCTCTTTGTTAGTGTGGCTAAGGGTTTATCAATTTTGTTTATTTTTTCAAAAAGCCAACTATTTATTTTGTTAATTTTTCCAATTGTTTCTTTTGTTTTGATTTCGTTGATTTTGGCTCTGATTTTAACTATTTCCTGTCTTCTACTACTTTTGGTATTGGTGTGCTCTTCTTTTTCTAGCGCTTTGAGCGGTAGTGTTAGGTCGTTTATTTGTTGATTTCTACTTCTTTTTTTGAATGCGCCCCATGAAATAAATCTTCCTCTAAGTACTGCTTTCATAGTGTCCCAGAGATTTTGATATGATGTGTCTTTGTTCTCGTTTACTTCTAAGAATTTTTTATTTCCCTCCTGATGTCTTCTGTTATCCATTCATCATATAATAGTGTATTATTTAATCTCCAGGTATTGGAGAAGTTTCTGTTTTTTATTCTGTCATTTATTTCTAATTTCAATCCATTATGATCTGATAGAGTACAAGGTAGTATCTCTATCTTCTTGTATTTGCTAACAGTAGCTTTGTGGCATATAATATGGTGTATTTTAGAGAAGGATCCATGTGCTGCTGAGAAGAAAGTGTATTTGTTCTTTGTTGGATGGTATATTCTATAAATGTCTGTTAAGTCTAAATTGTTGAGTGTGTTATTGAGATCTATAGTTTCTTTATTCAATTTTTGTTTGGACGATCTATCCAGTGGTGAGAGAGGCGTGTTAAAATCGCCTAGTATTATTGTGTTGTGGTCTATTTGATTTCTGGAATTGAGAAGGATTTGTTTGACGTACGTGGATGAGCCAATGTTTGGGGCATAGATATTTATGATTGTTATATCTTGCTGATTTATGCTTCCCTTAAGCAGCATGTAGTGTCCTTTTTTATCCCTTCTGACTAGTTTTGGCTTGAAGTCCACATTATCTGAAATGAGGATGGATACTCCAGCTTTTTTGCTGTGTCTGTGTGCATGGTATGTTTTTCCCCATCCTTTCACCTTTAGTCTATGGGTATCTCTTTCTATGAGATGAATCTCTTGCAGGCAGCATATTGTTGGATATTTCTTTTTAATCCCATCTGCCAGTCTATGTCTTTTGATTGATGAGTTCAGGTCATTAACATTCAGGGTTATTATTGTGATATGATTTGAATTCCCAGTCATTTGACTCATATTTGTTTTTGACATGATTTGGTTTCTCCTTTATTTGGCTATTCCTTTAGGCTAGCGCCTCCTGTTGCTGATTTGCATCGTTGTTTTTCATCTCTTCCTCATGGAATATTTTGCTGAGAATGTTCTGTAATGCTGGCTTTCTTTTTGTAAATTCCTTTAGCTTTTGTTTATCATGGAAGGATCTTATTTCATCGTCAAATTTGAAGGTAAGTTTTGCTGGGTATAAGATTCTTGGTTGGCAACTGTTTTCTTTCAGGGCTTGGTATATGTTGTTCCAGGCCCTTCTAGCTTTTAGGGTCTGGATTGAAAAATCTGCTGATATTCTTATTGGTTTCCCTCTGAATGTAATTTGATTCTTTTCTCTCGCGGCCTTTAAAATTCTGTCTTTATTTTGTATGTTAGGTATTTTCATAATAATGTGCCTTGGTGTGGGTCTGTTGTAATTTTGTATGTTTGGAGTTCTATAAGCCTCTTGTACTTGGTTTTCCATTTCATTCTTCAGATTTGGGAAATTTTCTGATATTATTTCATTGAATAGATTGTTCATTCCTTTGGTTTGTTTCTCTAAGCCTTCCTCAATCCCAATAATTCTTAAATTTGGCCTTTTCATGATATCCCATAATTCTTGGAGATTCTGTTCATGATTTCTTACCATCTTCTCTGTTTGTTCAACTTTGTTTTTGAGGTTAAATATTTTGTCTTCAATATCTGAAGTTCTGTCTTCCAGGTGTTCTATCCTATTGGTTATGCTTTCTATGGAGTTTTTAACTTGGTTTATTGTTTCCTTCATTTCAAGTATTTCAGTTTGTTTTTTTTTCAGTATCTCTAACTCTTTATTGAAATGATCTCTTGCTTCCCGTATTTGGTCTTTTAACTGTTGATTGGTGCGTTCATTTAGTGCCTGCATTTGCTCTTTCATCTCCTCCTTCAATGCCTGCATTTGTTCTTTCATCTCCTCATTTGCTTCTCTGATTGTTTTAATTATGTACATTCTGAACTCCCTTTCTGACATTTCTTCTGCTGTGCTGTCATTGGGTTTTATTGATGTAGTATCTAGGTTTGTTTGGGACATTTTCTTCCCTTGTTTTCTCATAATGGTCAGTTGTCAGTGGGACCCTGAGATATTGCAGATTTCCTCTATTGGCTTATAGTGTCCTGGTAGATTTCCAGTGTATCACCTCCCAGCCTTCAGTAGCCTGATGTCTTGGAGGAATTTGATAATGCAGTGCATCTGAAGAAAGCTGCCCCTAGCCCCCTACTGGTTCCAGGGTTTGGAGCTGGCTCTGTGCGGAAAGGCTCTCACTGGGGGCCTGCACCGTGCAGCTGGCCGTGTGGGAGGAGCCCACTGCCGGAGTGTGGAAGGCTACCTGGGGAAGACTCTAGCTGCCCTGCCCTGCTCTGATAAGCCACCCCTATCTGTGCCTGCTGCCCAGGTCAAGTTTCGTCCAGTGGGGGAGACTCGCCCCGTGACTCTATTTTTGTCCAAGTCTCTCAAAGCCTCCCCGCTTGAGTCCTGGGTTCTGGAGCGACTGGAGATGCAGTCACCCTCTAGGCCGCCATCTTGGATCACCCCGTGGAAAGAGCCTGCGGCCAGAGTGGGCAGAGCCGCCTGGAGAGGTCTCTGGCTGCCCTGTCCTGATCCCAGAGGCTGCTTGTGGATTGAAGCTCTCCGTTGGCTTGGCGACTTGTGGCTGGCTCTATGCAGAAAGGCTCTGACTGGGCGGTCTGTTCCAAGAAGCTAACCTTGAAAAGCGCCTCCCACCACAGGGGGCCGGGCTGCTTGGGGAAGTCTCTGGCTGCCCTGTCCTGGTCCCTGAAGCTGCTTGCGTGCCGGAGTACGCTGCGCTGGCTCCGGGACTTAGAGCTTGTTCTGGTCAGAAAGGCTCTCACTAGGGGGCCTGCTCCAAGAACCTGGAGAAGCTGGCTGTGTGGGTGAGGCCCACTGGCGGAGTGCGCAGGGCTGCCTGTGGAAGACTCTAGCTGCCCTGCCTGGCTCCGATAAGCCACCTCTATCTGGGCCTGCCACCCAGGCCGAGCTTTACCCAGTGGGCAGACTCACCCGTGGCTCTATTTCAGTCCGAGTCTCTCAATGCCTCCCCTTCTTAACTCCTGGGTTCTGGAGCGACTGGGGGTGCAGTCACCCTCTAGTCCGCCATCTTGGATCGCTAAAGGGAGAATTATAAAGCTTTACTCTTGGACACTAAATAAGATTTAAATAAATTGAAAGACATTGTTCCGGTCATGATTTGGAAGTCTTGTAAACTGTAGATTGATTCTAATTGAAACTGCAACAGTTTAAAAAAGAATATTTTATCTATTTTAGGAAAGTTTTTAGTTCACAGTAAAATCAAAAGGAAGGTGCAGAGATACCCCAAATACTGCCTACTCTCAAGCAAACATATCTTTTTGTGTCTTCATAGAACCAGACTTATAGCCCTTGACAAACCAGATTTCTAAAAGGGAACTCCAAAGTGCTTGTCCCACCCCACGTCACCCACTCTCAGCTTGAAGCAGCAAGAGCAGTCATTGCCTTTTTCCCTACAATAGTAAAAAGTCCCTAAACTTAGAGGGGAGATAAAGTTACAGTCAGTGTAGACAGGTAATCGGATCAAAGCACAGAATGGAGGCCAATTTGGGTTCAGAAAGTTGGGGACAATCTCTGAGAGATTAAATGTTAGTGTTTCCAGAGCCCCTTCCTCCACCCTTTCCAAGATAACCTGCTCCTGTTCCAACCTGTTGCTAAGTCTGTCCAACAGCTTCAACTTACGAGAGAACCAGCCCCAAGAGACCACTGATTTCCAACACCCATTCCAGCCAGGAGACTACATCTACATCAAATGGTTCCAGAAAGAAGGACCAACACCCAACTGGAATGGAGGGGACCTTGCTCACAATATGGATTCATCACATCTGAGTCAAGACAACAGAAAAATGGACAGCCCTCAGAGACCCCAACCACCCTCTAAAGACAAGACTGAAAAAATGTTAATCATGCTTTTTTTCTTGCTTGGAGTACAAGTTCTGAGTTACTAAAACAACATATTTTGTTGGTTGGTTAAATTAATGTATATACATGGCCACTACAACCCCTTATCTAATTTAAAAGATAAATTAAGGATTCTAACATCTCTACTGTGGTACTTGGGACTTCCTCAGGCCCATGTGACAACCATCTTGTGGCCCCTTAGGGAACATGGTTTGCTTGTACATCAGGAGTAACTCCATGCCTGGCCCTTCAACTTTTTGAGATTACCAAATGGGATGAATTTTGGGTTACCATTCACATCATCTCCAGGTGTACTATTATGGTGGGGAGGGAGGAAGGGAACATCTGGAGCCAATACATTGATCTAAACAAGCGGCCCCTGTCTTAGTTCCACTCCTAGTGGGTCCCCTCCACAGCTGTAGGGACCACTGCACTCATAACTGAAGACCAAAATTTCAAAACCTTAAGTTGACAAATCGATCTGGACTTAGTGAATTAGAAAACTCTGTAAACCACTTAGAAAATTCTCTTGATCCACTTGCTGAGGTAGTTTTTCAAGACAGATGAGGGTTAGATTTGCTGTTTTTAAAACAAGGAGGATTACGTATGGCCTTAGGGGAGACCTGTTGTTTATATACTAACCACTCAGGTGTCATTCATGACAGTTTAACTTTGATTAGAAAAAGGCTTGAGGAGAGGGAGGAAAGCCGAAAACCTGAGGGAGATTGGTACCAGAATCTGTTCTCTTGGTCTCCTGCGTTAACTACTCTAGTTACTACAATGGCGGGACCTCTCCTCCTAGTTATGCTGGGGCTTTGAATCGGACCACACATGATAAACTGTTTAAATATGTTAGAGAAAGAATCCAACTGTTAAGCTAATGGTGTTATGCACCCACTACCATTACTTCTACACTAATGATGAATCAATGATTTGATTATGTGCATAAAATCAGTGGGGAATGTGATGGTTTGACATATTTGACTCCATGGAAATGTTATAGGCCAGGCTATGTGGGCAATGACCAAACAGACTCCATGTCATGTTGGAAATGCTTCTCTGGTGGGAATACTCACTTCTGTACCCATCAACAGTTGCTTAGCATAGTATGCTTTGCAATACAAAATGGCAATTCTTATATAATGTAAAATTGTTCTCTATTTGGTTCCTATTTTTCTTGGACAATGTACCCTGTCAGCAACAATTGTCTAGGTGTTAGTAAACATTCTTCAACTTGTACCCAACTAAGGTCGTTTTGACCCAGTTCCCCTTCTGCTTATGATTTTAGATCTCATGATGTTCGTTTGTAGTTTTAAATCATAGCAACACTTATGATTTTTTTTAGATTATTTTCCATTGTCCCCAAACCATCTGAACTTTCCCTAGTCATGCCTTCCTTCTACCTCTTGGGTACAACTGATCTTGTTACAGTCTCTATGGTTTTGCCTTTTCTAGAATGTTGTATAGTTGGAATCATATACAATGTAACTTTTCAGACTGCCTTCCTTAAGTAGTTTGCACTCAAGTTTCTTCCATGTCTTTTTATGGCTTGATGGCTTTTTTTTTTTTTTTTTAGCATCCAATAATATTCTATTGTCTGAATCTTCCATGGTTTTTTCATCCACTCACAAACTGAAGGAATTCTTGGTGACTTTCAGGTTTTGGCAATTATGAATCAAGCAGCTGTAAACATTTGTGTGCAGGTCTATGTGTGGACATAAGTTTCAGGTATGCAATTGGTAGAGCATATGGTAAATGTGTACTTAGTTTTGTAAGAAACCACCACACTGTCTTTCAAAGTGGCTGTAGAATTTCACATTCCCACCAGCACTGAATGAGAGTTTCTGTTGTCCTGTGTCTGTGCCAGCATTTGGTGTTGTCAGTGCTTGGACACTGGCCACTTCAATGAGTATGCAGTGGTAATTTGTTATTTTAATTTGCATTTCCTGACTGACATATGATGTGGAGCATCTCCTCATGTTTATTTTCCATCTGTATGTCGTCTTTGGTGAAGTGTCTGTTCAGGTCCCTGGTCCATTTTTTAATTGGGTTCGTTTGTTTTCTTATTGTTGAGTTTAAGAGTTTTTGTATATTTTGGATAATAGTCCTTCATCTGATATGTCTTCTATAAATATTTTCTTCCAGTCTGTGGCTTGTTTTTTTTTATACTCATGAATGTTTTTCTTTTTCTTCTTAAAAAATTGAAACTTGGCAAGCTGTTTGTGGAATTTACATGAAAATGTAAATTGGTCAAGAAAATTTTTAAAAATCTCAAAAAAGTCAGAGGGTTTCCTGTACCAATATAAATCTATGGTAAACAAGATATGCTGGTATTGGCACAGGAATAAATAGACAGATCAATGAATAAAAGAGAGACTCTGGAGACAGCCATATACCTCAGTGGGCCCTGATTTTTATGAAAGACAGACTGCAGAGCTATGGATAAAGACACACTCTAAATAAAGGCACTGGATTATTTTAGTACCCAGATGGATATCCATATGATCCAATATATTCTTTATTTACAAAAATAAATTCAAGTAGATCTAGAACCTAACTAGGATGAGTAAAATTATAAAGCTTTAGAGGAAAATATTAGAAAACATGGATTTCAGATCAGTAAAAATGTATTAAAAGAGAAACAAAATGCACTAGTTATGAAGGGAAAGATTGATTTCTTAGATCACACCCATATTTAATTCTGCTTCACAGAAGAATTAAAAAGTACACCATGAGGAAATAAACAGGATTACCTGCAGTATTAATTTGGGTTCTTTAGAGAAACAGAACTGAATTTTATACATGGATAAAATAAGGAATTGGCTCCTGGTATCATGGAGCCTCAGAAGTCCCAGGATCTGCAGATGGCAAGCTGAGGATCCAGGAGACCTGATGCTCTACTTCTAGGCCAAGTCCAAAGACATTTTGAAAAATGTCTCTCAAAGTTATTATGCATACAAACTGCCCAAGAACTGGAAGAGCTAATGGTGTAAGTTCCAGTCGAAGTTCAAGTCAGGAGAGGAAGTCCAACATCCCAGCTTGGAGAAAGTCAGGCAGAGAAAGGGTGGATCCTCCCTTACCCAACCATTTAGTTCCACTCAGGCCTTCTGTAGATTGGGTGAGCCCCTCCCACACTGGGGAGGGCAATCTGCTTTACTCAATTTAGTCAATCAAATGTGAATCTCACTGAGAAACAACCTCATGGACACCCACAGAAAAATGTTTAATCAAGTACTGACACCCTGTGAACCAGTAAAATTGGCATAAGGTTAACTATCACACAGGAAAGTGGTACAAGAGGTTCATAATATGCATAAATTGAAAGTCATGTCTAGAATATATAGTTCTTACAAATTAAATTTTAAAATACAGACAACTAAACAGAAAAATCAGGAAAACCATTTCTTAAGACATCCAAATGATCAACAAGTGTGATTTCATGAGAAATCATGATACGAAAAACTGCTCAACCTCATTAGTAGTTCTGGAAATCTAAAATTAAACCACAATGAGAGAATGAAAAATCCAATCAGAAATGTGTGCCCTGTGCCAGCTTCTTGATGCTTGATACATTCTACAGCTTTTGTTCATTATAATATAATTAACAAGAATCATACAGATAAGTAGGATCACCTAGGTACATCCATGTACCTAGAGATATATGAAATTATATATATATCTTTATTTCTAGCATAATTATCTTTATTATCTTTTAATATCAAGGTACTTTTTAAAAAGTCAGGGCTTGGGTCAACTACACTAAGCCTAGGCTAAGAGAGACGTCTGAAGTTTAATACGCACATGACCTATCTGGCAATTGTTGGAATGCATTTTATGACTGATCTTGTAGCTGCGGTGTGGAACCTGAGCTTTTGCACCTAAGCACCTCACAGGTGAGATCGTGTAGCTACTGCTAGCGGATGGATCTTACTTTGAGAGCAAAGAAGAAGAGGAGTATCCCTGGAAGCCAAGTAGAGGATAACTGCAGACAGCTGATAGTCAACGCTTATAAACACTTGAGCAAGCCCAGCTCCTGGCCATTTCCTGCTCACCCTGTCTTCTGAGGCTGGGGGTCTAGCATGATGAAGACCTCTGTGCTCTTAGGCGGGTCCTTCCTCCTTTCTCTGATATTCTGGAATTCTTCTGCACTCGAACCAGGTACAAATACCAAAGATCTTTGGAGGCTAGTGATTTAAAGTAACAAACTATTTATTAAAACACAGCTGTGTAAAGATATGGGTTTTTCCCCCGCTTCTCCGATTATAAGAGACAGAGAGAGCTGCCTGTTTCCAGTTAGACTCAGTTTTTAAAAAGTGTCTTTAATCTGTGCTCAAGGTATTTCCTGCCTTTAAAATACAATTTGAGGGCTCCTCGGGTTTAATTATCTTCTGTTGTTATCCCCTTTCTATATTTATTTTATAATGGGTTCATATAATTTAAGAGAACCAGGACAAGAAAGAGCCAGAGATTATGGGAGGGTATAAACTCTCTTCACTTGAACAGGGTGCTAAGAGAATGAAGTGAGCAGCTGGATTTGGAGAGATTATAATTGTTTCCTTCACATGCTGAGCTGCTAGAAACCCCAACTCTGGTACTTGTTAGCTGTGGACTTGAAGGAGTTACTTGAAGTTCATCTGTTTGGCCACCAGTATGAAGTTATGTGGGATGTATGCACCTTAAAATGAGACAGTTATCTGGAACAGTCATTCAGGAGAAGCAGGCAAATCTGACTTGGTATTGTGGTGAGGTTGCTGAGAGGCCATCTCTGGTTGCCTCTCTCCCAACTTGGGGTTCGCGTAGCTCATGCTGCAGTGAGGTGTTTGTCAGAGAAGGCTGAGAACTTCCCTGTGTCTGTCGCTGCATTCCATCTCTTTAGAACACTGGTTCTTATCGGGGTGATTCTCCCTCTCCCCTGGGAAGATTTGGCAACATCTGGAGGCATTTTGGGTTGTTACAGCTGAGTTCCCACTGGTATCTGGTGGAGAGTGGTCAAGAGTACTGTGTACAGTATCCTGCCACCACCTCCACCAAGGGAATACAACTCATGTCCACCAGGCTGAGGGAGAAACTGGCCTTGGGGTGTGTTTACCTCTGCTGAGAGTGCTTTAGGGCCTGGGTCTGTGAGACCCTTTTCTATGCAAAACCAGGTCAAACTAGCTTCAACCACAGCTCTTCCATATAATCTTGATTTCTAAGGACTAAGGATAGTGACTTCCTCCTTCCAGTGGGATTCTGCGTGAATAAGGATGTGCGGGGATACCCAGTATGAAACTTGTAATCTCTTGTGATCTCTTGTGCTCTGACTGGGCTTCTCTGGGGTGGTCAAGCTGTTAGTCTCAAGCTCTGCCTGTTATGCTTGTTTGTTTGATCTTCCCTAATTTGGAGATTGTTACATGGGACTGACTTCTCTGCCATTCCATGAGACCAAAATCATGGTATCTGGTCCGAGGTGGGACAGAAAATTCAGTGTACTGAGTCATATCAGATTAGCCTGGGAAACCGGGGAGTAAAATGAGTTAAAAGCCTAACTTCTGCTCTACAAGTGCCACCTATATAGTTTTGGTTGACTATCTCTAGTTCTGGCCTCTCATAATGATTGATGCTCACAAAGCCTTCAGTCCTTGCACTGGACAGCATCAATGGAATGAAAACTGAATGCATGGCTTTAAAAAAAAAAAAAAAAAAAAAAAAAACCTTGCCTCCAATCTATTTCTTTCTATCTTTTTGCCTAATTCTGTTGTTATTTATTGACCATCTTGCAGATCTGAATGTGGGCACCCATTAGACCAGTTCTCAAAATTTGATGTTTATGTAAGTCACCAGGGAGCCTTGGAAAATTGCATAGTGATTCAATAAGTTAGGGATGAGACCCAATATTCAGTATTTCTGATGACTACTTGGGGGATGTCGATATTGCCCAGCCATGGATCAGACTTTAACAAGGCCTTAGTTTACTCACTGAGGATTCTCTCTGAAGAGGGTAATTAACTGATGAACTGAGACAGGCATTCATTGTTATTCTAATTTCACATTTTCACTCTTCCATCCTCCTAAGGCACAGATCTTCAGTGGATAGAAAAGGCAGTGTCTGGATTCCAGTAATGACCGGGGCAACTCTTGATGGCTGGGAGCATTGGCCTGACTTGGTACTAATGCCAGCCTCACTAGGTGCTCAGTTTGACATATGGAGTTAGTGGATGGTTTGAGCATTTCCTTTTTCATCTGGGAAATGAAGGGATCAACTATCCTGTCTCAATCTCTTTTTTTAACTCAAAAACAAGAAAAAAACGAGAATATAGGTGTGTGTGTTGACACTTGACCCAGAAACGGGCACATAAATAGCAGAACTCTACTTGTTGAATGTGTTGACAGTAAACTTGGGCGTCTCCAGTGGAAAACCAAAGCTAACATGTGTTGTGGTCTTAACAAAGCTAAGAATGTGTTGTGGTCTAACACATTCTCCCAGGAACGACAGTGAACCTGCCTGAGAATGGTATACTTTTAAAGGACAATGATGTGCCCGTTATTGGGTTGCCAACTTGATATCACCTCTTTTAGTTTGAATAAAAAAGAGGGAATTGATAGTACCTGTGATTCCCATTCTGTCGTGGACCATGAGTATTGAACTATGATCCTGTTGCTATGAGGATTGCAGATTTGTTTCATTCCCACCCCAAATCTCCCTTCTAAGTTGTCATCACTATTTTTGCTATCAGTATATGTCAAATTACTTATATAATTTGTACTGTTAATGTTTATAGCAAAAATAAAGTTCCCCTCCAAAGTGTAAGCTCCTTGTACTGGGGTTTCTCACCTATTTTAGCCATCTCAATAAGCAATAGTGCTGAGTTGTTCATGTTCAGGTTTCTAGCCCAAATGAGGCCCCCTTTCTAAGCCAACATTTTGCAAAACACAGAAGTCTGCAGATGGTTGAATACTTCCAAGTGTCCTGAGATTTAAAAAAACAAAAAACAAAAAACAGGTTAATGTCTCATCCCTGAAGTGGTGCACATAACTTATTTAATTAAAATCCATGTTGAAGACAAAATGCATGTTATGTCACTGGGAATAAAGTGATATAATTTTTAGGGATAGATGGAAAAACATCCCTTATATTTACTTGTAAAAATGTTATTAGTCTGTAGCTACAGCTTCTCCAGCTTAATATGAAATGACTGAACTCTGTGCACCAACCTCTTACATAGTATTAAGATTCTGGTCTGGATCTATTTCAGCTTGTTGATGCTGAGGATAGACGAATAGATAGACAGGTCTATCTATATGGAAGGGATTTTTGGTGGTAGTTCCTTTTATAAAGACCTTTAAATTGCTTTTATTTTATTGAGCATTTAAGTTCTATGCACAAATCTCAAAAGGTAGGTGGTAATCACTATATTCATTTTAAATATGAATATAATGATTGCAAAGAAATCAAATAACTATCTCTTGAGGTGGGTTTTACAGTAGTATAAAATACAGAGCTCCAAAGTTGTTCCCACTGTCCAGTGGTTATTGAGCACTTGGAATGTGTCTTATCTGAATTGTGCCACAAATTAGACAATGCACACTGATTTCAGAAAATCTGTATAAAAAAGGAGTGTAAAAGTTCAATTGTTTTATTACTAGTTAATGATTGTATTTGGGACACATTTGGTTAAATAAGCTATATTTTAAAATGTTTTTGTGATTATATCAGGGTGTATCCAGGTTTTGTAAATAACTAAAAGAATTTTAAGAAAACCCAAATTTTATTTCCTTTTTATTTTTGAATCTGGCTACCACAAAACTGAAAGCTACCTGTGTGGCCTGCATTGTATTCTTGTCAGACTGCCCTATTATGTCTTAGGGTAAAGATATGCTAACATTATTCTTGGATTTTTTTTTTTTTTTTAGCAGTGACCTCGATCTGTTCTGATGATTGGTTGCTAGTCAGAATGAAAAGAAGGCCCTTTGATAATGACACAGAAGTTAACATTGGCGACATTCACCTGGGAGATGACTGTCCTGTGACAAGGGTGCTGTCATCCAACTATGAGTTTTCTTATCCTGTCATTCGCTGTGGGATCAATAAATTTGTAAGTGCCATCATGATTCTTCCTGAAACATATTCTGCATTTTTCTTCAGGGCTACATAGTATCACAGGTCTCTTTTTGAAACATCTCAAGCACATCCATAACTCTTGCATGATAAATTGCCACAGTGCTTGTTTATGTAATGATGACATTTCAGATGAGGGGTTTTGAAAACATTCAAATTTAAGGCTGATACCTTCTCCATTTCCCTGCCCTCACCTACTGACAAATTTTAAGATTTTTTTTTTTTTTTTGCGGTGCTGGGGATCGAACCCAGGGCCTTGTGCTTGCAAGGTAAGCACTCTACCAACTGAGCTATCTCCCCAGCCCAAATTTTAAGATTTTTTGGTGGGAATTATGTGTGAATGTGAGCACCTGGGGAGCTATTTTAGAAAGGACGAATATACAATAGTCCCAGAGACAACAGTCTTCTCTTATCACCCCATCTGGTTATGGAGATGGGGAAAAGGGGGGCAAAGCAGGGGGAGTGTTCTCACTCAGATCGTCTGCCTTAATGTAAAGTGCCATATTTAGATTTTTTCTAGAATGGACAAATTCTCTTCAAATTATTCAACTACCGAAATAGTTCAAGGCTTCCGGTATTAAAACTCCCAATCATTTCAGGTGTTCCAAGGGACTGATGTTTTCATATTATCCACAATGAGTTACCAACCAACATTGGATACCGCCTATACATTTCAGGTGGTTTGCTTTGCGAAGAGGTATGTACAGTCCACTACTTTCCTTATATGCTCTTAAATTTATCCTTGGACTGATGGGTGTTTCTGTGAAGAATACAGCCCCAGAGGATGCCTAAGGAACCACTACAATGTATGAAATTTTCTCAATCCTTGGTAGGAGAAATTTCACATGCACAGATGAGTGGAAAGGATTTTACAGTGAACCCATCTAACCAACATCCAATCATTTCTCTAAACTTAATCAAGCTTCCACTTCCTATCCATCAGTTTTGACGGATGCATTTCTAAGTGAAGGCACAAGTGCATTTCCCTCTAAGAACTTCAAGCATGTCATGAATTGGGATCAATATTTATTTAAAGTTAGGACTTTGGAGAAAAAATTGCCTACTATTAAATATATAGATGTTACTTAAGTATATGCCTTTGTCAACTCATTTATGTTTGACCCCAAACCCTATCAGCATCCATCAGTCTGTGATTACTGCAGAGTGACTCTGCTACTGCTCACTACTGCTCTTGTCTCTTCTATAATTTTGTGTAAATGGAGTCATGGTGGGTACTTCTCTGTGTCTGGCTCCTCTTGCTCAGCATAATTTTGGAGACTCCTTTGCATTGTATATTATAGTAACTTGTTCCTTTCCATTGCCCAGTGGTTTTCCATTGCATGTTTATTATTGTAATGAAGACATGCTGTTCTTGGGCTTTGGCAGGTATGGATAAATCGGCTATGACCATTGTTCTGCAAACCTTTGTGCAGGTGCATGTCTTCATTTCCTTTGGGTCAATACCTAGGAGTAAGATGGCTTGATCACAGGGAAAGGGTAGCTTAGTTTTGAAAGAAACATGACTATTTTCCCAAATAGGGTGTTGTATTTGCACTCATACTAGGAATGTAGAAGAGTCCAAATGGTTTTATCAGATGATGTTAGTTGTCTTCTAGTCAATTTTTTTTTGTATCAGAGATTGAACCCAGGGGAACTTAACCACTGAGCCATATCCCCAGCACTTTTTATTTATTTTGAGACAGGGTCTCAGAGTTGCTTAGGACCTCACTAAGTTGCTGAGGCTGACTTTGAACTTGATTCTCCTGCTTTAGCCTTCCAAGTTGCTGGGATTATAGGCAGGTGCCACTGTACCTGGTTTAGTGGTATCTTTTAATGAGCAAACATCTTTCATTTTGAAATTTATAGACTTCCTCTTAAGTTTATTGGTTTCTGCTTTAAAATTCTTGCTTACTGTCAAACCTTTTATGGTTTTAGATTTGTTTGTGTCTATAACCCATCTTAACTTTATTTTTATATGCATTGTGAGGCAGATCAAGTTTTTTTCTCCTTCCATATGGAGATCCTGTTGGTACAATAGTCAATTTAAATGACTTTCTGTTCCCTCTTGGATTGCACTGACCCTTCTGTTAAATCAATTACCATATAAGTTTGGATTTTTCTGGACTGTCTTCTGTGTTCTAATTTATTTCATTGTCAGTATCATACTGTCTTGCCTATTCAAAGTTGCAACTTAGCAATTTCAGTTATAGATATTCAGAATGCCTTCACATAAATTCTCACTATATCCTCATATTTCCTGATGAGTGGAAAAGGTCTGACAAAAATCAGGGCACTTTGGAAGAATTACCATGAAACCAACAGTTAAAAAAATCCTGTGTTCTTTAGACTTCAAGAGTCATCATCTCTAAACCTGTGCTACCTAACATATGAGCCAGTAACTGCATGCAATATTTACATTTAAATTAAATACAGCTAAGACTGGGTGTGGTGGCACAAGCCTGTAATCCCAGTGGCTCAGGGGGCTGAGGCAGGAGGACAGCAAGTTCAAAATTGGCTTCAGCAACTCAGCAAGGTCTTAAGCAACTTAGCAAGATCCTATCTCTCAAAATAAAAAATAAAAAGGGCTGGAGAAGTGGTTCAGTAATTAAGTGCCCCTGGGTTCAATCCCTGGTACCAAAATAACTAACTAAATCAATAAGTAAATTAAATACAACTAAAAATTTAGTTCTTTAGTTGCTCTAGCTATTTTTCATACTCAATGACAGTATGTGGGTAGGGGTTATGCAGTGCAAATTGAGAGAATTTATTTTATCACAGAAAATGTTATTGGACAGTATTGCTGAACAGAATAAATACCATTTTTAACTGGATGGTAGCTACTGATGGGTCATAAGTGCTCAGAGTTTTCTTTATGTGATTCTGAACTTTAAACCACCTTTCCCGAAGTCCTGTATTCTTTGATGATAGTTGCCTTTAGATTTCATAATTATATGAGAGTTGAAGATGAGTATAAAATGATTTGAAGGACGAATTGTGAGTAAGAAATGGAAGGAACTCGTTGAACATTTCTGACATCTTAGGTCCTGTGGCAACAACCTTCTTAAATCCTCTCATTTAATCTTAATGCCATAAAGCATGCACTCTAATCTTCATTCTTTATTAATGAAGGCATTGAGGTATGTAGTTATTATATGATCTGCTTATTAGAGTCCAGATCTGACACCAGTTGATAGATACCAGATTCTACTTGGAACTTCTGCAAATCTCTGAAAATCTGGTCTTTAGAGTTCTCTAGAAACAAGGTATTGGGCTTTAGCATTAAGCCTGAGGCTAGGGGAACTAAGTCCTCAATTTTGAATGCACTAATACTTTAGTTTTTAGCTTTCTAGAAATATATGCATCCCTGAAGCTTGCTTTCCAAAGAACATCCTTTTCTCATGAAGTTTTTGCAAACTGGTCTGAGATCCCTGGAACAGGTAGAAAATGTGCCTGGGGTAACTTCCTTTAATCTGAGAAACTATCTGTCCTTCCAGCCTCCAATATCTTTTCAACCCCTGCAGCTACGATAGTAATTGCTGTATTTTCATAAGGACTTCATACCCTCTACCACTTAATTGATCCAGGGGTTGGCCTCTAACTTGAACAAAGCCAGTCAGTATTTTTTCCCAAAAAGACTTCGTAAACTTTCAGCCTCTGGGCAGGTAAAGACTATGAGATTAAACAAACAAAACAAAACAAAACAATAAAAAAATAGTTTCCCTCTTCTGGCTCATGAATAGGCGTGGTCTACAGCAATGGAATCAAGACAATGAGCATATAAATGTGGCATGTCACTCAAATTCCAATCACCCTTTTGTGGTTGGTATTGCTATGTTCATCTTTTAATCAGTTATTAGATAATCCAAACATGCAAAAAAAAGTGGGGTTCCTTTTGGTAGTCACTGCTTTTAACTGCAATGTAACGTCTTCCCCTCTGCTTGACAGCATCCTGGGAAGTTCATTCTCTGGTCAGTTGACGGGAGTATCATTTAACACTAGAATGTCACATGTGACTTAATTTCCTCCTCTCCCTTCCCCCAATTTCAGCCATGCTGGGGTGCGAGGTTTTGGTTGTAGATTCCTAGAGGTGCTCTCTTCCTGTGGTCTTCAAGTCCATCCTCCCCTACCTTTTTCTGGGTATGCTGGAGTAGGGGACTGGTGTTCAGGCATGGAGAGGAACCACCCCTCCCCTGAGATGAGATGAGCCTCCCTTTACACAAATACTTGGAGTCACCCTCATCTTCCTGGAACTGCCTAAGTCCTGGCTTCCACCCTGGGAGATGGGTGAGCCCCTCCCCCTCCTGCGCAGGGGAAAGTGGCTGGAGAGGGAGGCTGTAACTCCTAAAATCAGATGGGTTGGGATGGCAGTTAAGGTGGCAGAATCTAACTGCTTTGTAACTTTCGGGTGGAGCATCCATCTCTCCTGCCAGGCTACCAGTTGGGTCAGGAATCTTTTCCTACTACACGGATCCCATTTTAAATTTCCCATCCCTTTCTCTGTGTTAGAGGCCAACTTGGAGCTGTTTTGGTGCTGAGAGTCCATCTGTCCAGTCCTACGTAGAATATTTGTCACAGCTGATGATCATTTTGACATTTGAAACTAACTTTGGGGCTCCAGGGTCAATTCTGGCTCAATAGCTATCATTCTATTCAAGATTGTTATAAGCTTTTTACTTAGGTTCATCAAACTACTTTGCCTTGTTGCCAAGTCAGTTACCTGGAGTATTTCATTACTTATCGCTAACATAAACCTGATTTTATTGATATGTATATATATTTTTATATACAATTTATGTATGAATTTTATATATTATACATAGTTTATGTATAAATTATATAGATAAATACATATTATATATAAAATTTCCCACAAAAGCTTTTGTGACATAGACTATTGATCCTGTGTGTATTTTTATTTGCTCTGTATTTAGGCTTCAATTCTCATCTCTGATGCCTTTTGGAATGAATGGGTATGATGCCAATATGTTGGGTGATAGCTTTGAAGTGACAAAAGAAGGGCAATCATTGTCAGCTCCCTCGCAGAGCAAAGAATGTGAGCCTCATTTTGGCAGTTACAATAAGGTGAGGATGTTTAGTTTATCCATCATTTCATGGTTAACTGTGATCTGTTCTGTGTAATGTCAGTGAAGAAAATCAGATAAGCCCCTATTTAAATACTGGATGCTCAAACTGTTCAGGTCTTAAAGTGAACCCAGCAGACTTGGGTATATCTTTATACATAGATGTGTCTGTATGTATAAGATAGCATATAACTAATAGAAGTAGGAAATAGGTCAAATAAGCTTAAAAATTTAGAGGAATTTGACACATTTAATTAGCATTTTTTATAAGAGTAGACCTTCAGAAAACATTTTTTTAGTGAAAAAATTTTCTAAGTATAAGAGTATGACACAAAATTTGTGCATAGAGATAATAATTTTGAAGTTGACATTTTGTAAGGAAATGAACTTCTTTCTAGGGATCTGATAGGCACTTAAAGTTAAGCTGTATAAATTATGGATGTCTTGAGAGTCTCAGGAAAGCAGTAATCTAGCCAATATTTAGATGCTAATCACTTTTTAAAAATTCATTTTAGTTATACATGTCAATAGAATCTATTTTGGTATATTTATATAAACATGCATGCTAATCACTTTCAATAGCATGTTTTATTTATATATTTGATATAGTTGAGTAATGCTAGAGATTGCATTTAAGAATATAAATTCCATTCATCACACAGTTTCCAGTTGAGTACCTATGGTTTCTGTGAGCAATTGTTGGGAGAGAGTGACATGTAAGCAACTTTTAATTACTTTTATTCTGTATCCTGTAGGAACAACTCTTCATGAATCCCTGGACTAATAATGCCTGTGTTTCGACTTCCTCTCCTCCCTGAGTTCCAGGAGCAACTGGTGCACCCTCAACTGGGACTCAGTTTCAGTAATACTGTTGTTCTGTCTTCCCAAGATGAGTAAATATGTGTTATCTGCTTAAATACCTTTCTGGGATATTGGATAGTCTACGTCTCTCATGTGATGTTTAAACATTTTAAATGAGTTAATTGGGAATGACAGTACCATTGCAACTTTGTAGGTGAAGACAAGTTTGCAATAAAGCTGCTACCACATGAAAGCTTGCCCATTTTGTAGGGTTGCACAGTGCCTTGCATCCCCAACACAAAAGTACCCACAACCCCACAACTCAAGCTACACTTATCACAGGTTGGCTCTCAGGTCCTCCTCTGAAAGTGATTACCCAGTTCATCTCTGGAAGTGAAATCTTGTGCCTTTGAGTGTACCACGTAAGGGTCCAAACTCTTCCTAGGTATCCTGAACCAGAGGGTTCCACAGACAAGATGCAGGGATCCGTGCATACAAATAATTTTTTACTTAAAAGGGGGAAAAAAAAAAAAGGAAAGAGTCTTCTCTTATGGGGAAAACTGATAGCTTGGGGTAGAACATTGTCTTATGTCTAGATTCCCTATTCCTGGTAGCAGTATTGGTGAGCAAAACTCATAACAGATGCACGAAAATGTGAAAAACTTTGCTTTGTCCATGTCTTTAGATACAACTTATTCTTACTAAATCTGAATGAAAGAACCTCTTTCCCCTCTAGCTAAAAAGAAATATTTTTATTCCTGGAGAATGCAAAGATGTGTAATTACTTCATCTAGAATTTGTGTATAACTTAATTGAGCTGTCAGGCCTGTTCAACAAATACCTAACCTTCAGTCCTTTCTGATGACAAACCCAGAGCAGGTTAGCTAGGCTTCATTAAGGGGCCTGAAATGCCTTTTGGGTAAATAGTTCTTTAACTTCCAATCATATCGTCGATTCCAGTAGTAGAGAGTGTGCCAAGGGAAAGCAAGATGGATAATACTTTCCTGACTTTATTTTTTATTTGCTAAGGATTTAGACAGCTATGAAAATGAAGAAACAGCTTCTCTGCCATAAAGATCTAATTAATTTCCTGGAAGTGTAGTAGTGAAAGACTGACCAGCTGAAAGTGCCTATAACAGCCAAATTTGATGAAAATTGTTTTTGATTTAAAGGTTAGAGTCAAAGTTGGAAATGGTGAAACAGATGATAAACTTTGTTTTATTAAATTATTTGCTGTGCAGGGAATCAAACCAGAGCCTCACATGTGCTGGGCAAGCACTCTACTACTGAGCCACAACCCCAGCCCCAGAAATTTGGTATCTTTTAGGTCTTGCCATTTAGTTTTGCGGGTCTCCAGTCTCTCTATCCTGAAGTCTCCTTTAGTATTCAATTGGATTTTTTGCTAATCATTCCAAAAAGTCTGGGCCAAGGTTTAATAGGGCTAGGGGAGTAGTGGGCTTCACCCCTCTTAAAGCTGTTTTGATAAAATAGAGAATAAAGAAGGTAAATGGAAAACCAGTTAATTCCCTGGGTCTCCTGGTAGGAGGATGTGATAAGATGAGACACAAGTCAGAGGGGTGTGATCAGAGAGGGTTTCTACAGTCTTTGCCACCAGAATGAGCCTAACACATTCAAGAAATGGACTCTTTACATTTCTTGTTTCTAACATGTATTCACATGATAATAATATATTAATATACATTATAATTTATAAATAATATACATCAATAATTATATATTGTATATTCATATATAATTATATATATAATTATATATAATCAAATAAAAACTATGCTCTGCTTCTAGCACAGCTACAGAGAAAACTAAGGTAAGATTTGTGCTTTAATTATAGGAAAGTTAATATTTCTTTTATTTTTTATTGTAAACAAATGGGATACATGTTGTTTCTGTTTGTACATGGAGTAACAGCATACCATTTGCATATTCATACATTTACATAGGGTAATGATGTTTGATTCATTCTGTTATTTTTTTCCTTCCCCCCCCACCCCTCCCACCTCTCTTTTCCCTCTATACAGTCTCTCCTTCCTCCATTCTTGCCCCCCTCCCACCCCCCATTACGTGTCATCATCCACTTATCAGTGAGATCATTTGTCTTTTGGATTTTTGAGATTGGCTTATCTCACTTAGCATGATATTCTCCAATTTCATCCATTTGCCTGCAAATGCCATAATTTTATTATTCTTTATAGCTGAGTAATATTCCATTGTGTGTGTGTGTGTGTGTGTGTGTGAGATATATATATATATATATCACAGTTTCTTTATCCATTCATCAATTGAAGGGCATCTAGGTTGGTTCCATAGTCTGGCTATTGTGATATGAGCATCTATGAACATTGATGTGGCTGTATCTCTGTAGTATGCTGATTTTAAGTCCTTTGGGTATAGGCCGAGGAGTGGGATACCTGGGTCAAATGGTAGGTTCATTCCAAGTTTTCTAAGGAATCTCCACACTGCTTTCCAGAGTGGCTGCACTAATTTGCAGCCCCACCAGCAATGTATGAGTGTACCTTTTTCCCTACATCCTCTCCAACACCTATTGTTGCTTGTATTCTTGATAATAGCCATTCTAATTGGGGTGAGATGGAATCTTAGTGTAGTTTTGATTTGCATTTCTCTTATTACTAGAGATGTTGAACATTTCTTCATATGTTTGTTGATTGCTTGTAGATCTATTTCTGTGAAGCGTCCGTTCATATCCTTAGCCCATTTGTTGGTTGGGTTATTTGTATTCTTGGTGTAGAGTTTGAGTTCTCTATATATTCTGGAAATTTGTGCCCTATCTGAAGTATGAGTGGCAAAGATATTCTCCCACTCTGTAGGCTCTCTCTTCACATTACTGATAGGGAAAGTTAATATTTCTTATGTGTTCATTATAATAAGATAGGGTTTGGGTAATACAAAGAATTATGCATGTGGTCTCCACCAATACTACTCTGAACAAACTGCATAAAACTACTTGAAAAATTATGCACTTGTTTTATTTTGCATGGATACAGGAGAAAAGTTGTTTTAGGGTGGGGTAAGGTAATGGTGGAGGTATAGTTTTTGACCTATCCCAAATCATCTTAGGAAAACAGATAATGCAACTAATACAGTAAAAGAAAGCAAACAAACTTATCTTCAAAACTTAGCTGTGAAGTATCCCCAGAAATCCTACAACACAATAACTAGGTCCAAATAACTGCAAAGAGGATGTCCTCTATAGGTTCTGTGAAGATCTGGAGATAATTGCTAATGCAAGTTTTTATTTTTAACTGAATCGATGAGTCCAATTCCAATCATTTACCAGCAAATGCAATAATTTCTTCTTTATGGCTGAGTAAAACTCTATGGTGTATGTATACCACATTTTCTTTGCACATTCATTTGTTGATGGGCACCTAACTTATCTAGTGTGAACTGCACTGCTATAAACATTGCTATAGTGATACCGGTTTTGTATCACCATAGTATCCTGATCTTAGTTTCTTTTGAATAAATATTGAGGAGTGGAATAACTGAATGATATGGTAGTTTCTTTGAGGTTAGTTGTAAAATGCGGAATCTGAAAACACACCAATGAACTTTTCGTATTTATTACATTAAAAAACCTTGCTCCTTCTTGCCTTTTGCAATGCATGCTTGTGTAACATCATGCACGGATGATTTGGAAAATCCTGGTTCACTGCCTTCCACAGATCTAAATGATGACGTATTATGAAATATAAAATCAGTCATTTCACCACTGAGCTATCAAGCTCATGGCAGGGAACACATGTTTTCTGAAGTTCTTATTTTTCCTTCTAAGTCTGAAGTTTATCCCTGGACATAAATGCTGTCAGCCATTTGAAGTGACAGGCTGGCTTCAATCAGTTTCAAGAATACCTCTGTCAAATACCCAAGGTTGAGAAGCAATGCTGTTCTCTGTAAAATGTGACTGGATCAACTCATGGCCTGAACATGCCTAGGGACCTTTCCCAACAGGCGGTCTCCATACTTCCATTTTATCACACAATGTTGAAGAGATGTGTCCTCAAAGGTTGACAATAAATACTTTTTACTACTTTAAGTCTCAAGTGAAATCGACCCCCCCCCAGGCTTACTGTGAGTATATGAGATGAAGAATACAATGACAATCCTCACAGTTTGGTGCCCCTGCCTTGACTGGAGTTCAGGAGGTAACAACAGGTTAACCAATGTTTTCACACATGCATGCAAATGTCAGTGGTGAAAAACAATATCTCAGTATTACAAAAATATTGTGTTCCTGCGAATCCCCAGATTTCCAATGACCACATACTGAGATCTATGGCGGAAGAATATCCTTATTCGTAGGATATAGACATTCTAAAATATTTAGATGTCAACGGGCTTCATATCAGCTACTTACTCTCAAAAGGTGTGGGAAAAAATAAGGTTCTTTGTTCGAGCAGCATTTCTCTAAGTTAGTGCTCAAATATGATTTTTGTTCTAACTCTGCATGCATTTTACATTAGGTTATATTTAAATTCCATTATTCTTTCATAGAAAAATTCTACATTAAAACCGGAATGTGCTGAGTGTGGTGATCCCTGCGGCTCAGGAGGCTAAGGCAGGAGGATCGTGAGTTCAAAGTCAGCCTCTGCAAAAGTTAGGTACTAAGCAACTCAGTGAGACCCTGTCTTTAAGTAAAATGCAGAATAGGGCTGGGGATGTGGCTCGGTGTTTGAGTGCCCCTGAGTTTAATCGCCAGTACCAAAAACAAAAACAAAACAAAGAACACCCCCCAAAAAAACAAAAAACCCCTGGAATGTCAGGAAGTGGATTTTGTTCATTCTGAGACCTTGGTAATCCTGGGAATGTAAGGAATTTCCACAGAACCACGCCGGACACGGGAAATCACATAAGGGAATTTATTAAGCAAACAGTGTCTCCCTGCAGGGTAAGAGAGAAAATGAGAGGAAAATAGAAAGGAGAAGAAAGGGCGCGTGCTGGAGAGAGTGGAAAGCCAGGAGGATAGAGAAAAGTGAGTAGGACAGACAGAAGAAAGGGAAAAGATGGTGGGGAAGCTACAGTAAAACAGTTGATTTCTGCCGGGCTAACAGGGGACCAATACGGGAGAAGGATACTTGCAAGCTGACTGATGAACCAATAGCTAGCTAGGATGTTCACAGATTGACAAGTGGTTGGGAGGCAGGCAAAATGGCTGTACCTGATGGGCGGGGGAACAGCTTCATACAGGGAACACTGCAGGAACCAACTGAGCTCAAGTTTGAGGGAAACAGTCCTCCTTTATTTTATTTTATTTTTTCAATATTAACTTTGGCTATACTGTTTTTCTGTTTGTTTTTTTTTTAAATTTTTTAGGTCTTTTAAAATCCACAGCAAACTTATAATTTGCAAAGTATTACTTTTTTATAGAATATAAACATGAGCCTTAGCTTGTTTAATGAACTTTCTAAAATTTACACAAATACCATGGAGACACTGGTCAATGATTCCACCGGTTAAACTCTTAGCCAGTAGAAGCCTTCTGGAAGCATCTTAGATGTTTATATTGGCATAATTTAAAGGATAAATGCGAAGCAAGTGAAGTGAATTTTAGCTCATACAAATGTTAATAACATCAGGAAAAATCTTAACAAAAATAAAAGACAAAAATCTAATGTGGCTTTGCCTTGTCTTTCTCCAGTCCTCTGCTCTCTTTGAGGTGGGTGACTGGGTTTTTCAGGCTTTCCTGAGGTGGAACACTGTGTGGGTCACAACTTCGGGAATCTCGTGGTTCACTGGAGAATGGGAATATGAGATTGGAAATAGAAGTCCTTTTATAGCACACAGGGAAGCCCTGGGCTTGGATAGTTGTCCTTTGGAACATAAGGAAGATTTGAGCCCCATAGACATCAAAATCTGTGGCTGCTCAAGTCCTTGGTATTACATGATGTAGTATTTGCATATATTCTCTTGTACATTTTAAATGATCTCCAGATTACTTGTAATACTTTCTACAATATGAATGCCATGTAGACAGTTGTTATACTATATTGTTTAGAAAATAATAAGAAAAATTTCTGTACTTGAGTACAGATCCAATTTTTTTGCAAACATTTTGGATCCATAATTGACTCCATGGATGCAGAACCACAGATACTGTGGGTGACTGTATTTGTTTGAGAGCAGATTGTAACATTGAAAATATAATTTACATCTGATTAAAAATAATGGGAATTCAATTCAGCCTCAGTGTTACTTAGTGTTAGCCTGTGATTTCTAAGTTTCTCTTAGCATTACTCCCATTCATGTCATGACTGATATTTTTAGAATATAAAATTCAAAAATATTTAACTGGAGTTTATGTTCCAATAGAGTTGGAATGAATATATATTTATTATACAGATAAACTTGTATGTGTGTATACATGTATATAATATATTTCTTTTCATTAAATAGTTATAAGGCTTGAAATAACTGGAGTAACTAAAGTATTAATTTAAGAGCTGCAACAGATTTGGATTTCTGGGTTTTCTTTTTTCTTTTCTTTTTTTGGTACCAGGGACGAACCCAGGGGTGCTTAACAATTAAGCAACATCCCTGGCATTTTTATGTTTTTTTTTTTTTTATTAATTAATTTTTATTTTGAGACAAGTTCTGGCTAGGTTGCTTAGGGCCTTATTAAGTTGCTGAGGTTAGCTTTAAACTTGAAATCCTCCTGCTTTAGCCTCCTAAGCCACTGGGATTACAGGCATGTGCCACCACACCTGTCTCTTTTCTCTTTTTTAATGCCAGGAAAATTGGTTTTCCTTTGGCCCTTTTCTCCTAGGAATTTATGTTCCTGACCAAGTCACTTTATCTTTTCTGCTTGCAATTAAATCCACAGAGATGAAGAAAGAATCACCTTTTGATTTTAAGTGTGTCTGATTTAGGCTGTTTACATGCTAGACATTATTTAGTAAATGCAGTCTCCTGCAATTTAGTGTTTAATGGAGCTATTGTGTATCATGCCAGCCTCCCAAATTATTTTACCAGGCCCTGTGCCAACAGTTACCAAAGGACACCTCCCTGACAGGTCCCCATGAACATCGGTATCTCTGTAATCAGAAGAGCCCAAGTCTTGAGGTGGGTGGCACTGAGACTGAGCTCCCTGGGCTACCCATGGGGAGCAAACTGAAGGCAGCTGAGTACAGGCACCACTTCCTGTTCCTGTTCCCCAGTGGAGCTGTGCTGGAGGTCTGCCCAGCAAAGGTCTTGCTTTTCCTCGTCGTCTTGTCTTGGCCTTGTGCTGAGAACATCAATGGTGAAGGACCATTTAGAAAATATTTTCTCAAATTCATAATGATTGCTTTCCCTGCAAGTACTTTCCTCCCTGCAGAGAACCCATCTTATTATGATTTTCCAGAAGAGAAATACTTTGCAGCCCTTTAGACTCGTGTCAATATGCTGGGGACACATTTTCTCTTTCTGCTAGATGTGTAAGTTCCGAGGCAATTTTTTGTTTCTTTTTTTTTGTTTGTTTGTTTGGTCCTTGCTTTCTCCTTGGTTTTGGTGTTCTCCCTACCTTGAGTCTCCTTGTAGAAATAGTCCTTGGCTATATTTCAAGCCCTCTGTGTTTCAAATGCCTTTTCAAGTTCACTGTCAATTACCAGCACTTGATTTTATCTTAACTGATCTTCCTGCTTCATCATTCCATTTGATGATGTTGTTGCTCTTTTGTTCTTTAAAAAAATATATTGCTCTGACTTCACTCATGTCCAATTGGTTCTACAGAGTCAATAGGATAAAGCTAACTCAAATTTTGACTGTTCACAAGTTGATTCTAATGTATCTTTTCTACTTCACCTGGAATCCAAATGCCTCCTGGCTTTAAGATCTGATGAAATGGCAACTATTTTAAGACAGCATGTAATTATTACTTTTTGTGTATTTGCCTATTTCCTTGTGTTTGAAGTGAGGTCTTTTGGGAACTGGTATGAATTTCTTTTTTTTTATTATTATTTTTATAGACTGCATTTTGATTCATTGTACACAAATGGGGTACATCTTTTCGTTTCTATGGTTGTTCACCATGTAGATTCACACCATTCATGTAATCATACATGTACATAGGGTAATGATGTCTGTCTCATTTCACCATTTTTCATACCCCCCATTTCCCTCTATGTGATCTAAAGTTCCTTCATTCTTCTCTCACCCCCACCTCCCCATCCCCTTTATAAACTGTGGTATATACACACAATGGAATATTATTCAGCCATAAAAAAGAATAATATTATGGTATTTGCAGATAAATGGATGGGATTGGAGGATATGAATTTCTTATGCATTCATTTTGCATTAGAAGGATCATATGTAGCTTCTGACATCTTTCCACTTTAAGGTGAATCCTTCAGAATGCTAGGTTACTACAGCTCACCATGTAGTGCTTAATTACTAGAATGAACAGCATATGTACAGAAAGGCAATGACCAGCAAATTCTGGTTCTCTGGGATGGTGTAAGGACAGCGTTCAGGCCCTGGCTCTGATTCATGACACGCGGGTGCAGGATTCTGCCTCAGTTAATGTATCAGCAGCTGTGTGCTCCTCAGGCTTCACCTCAAGTAACCTCTTAGCTGTTTGAGAGATCACACGATGTCACATTGAAACGTGACTGTAACATTGTATGGGCAGCAGCAGCAGCCAAGTCAGATGCATGGGCTTCCTGCGTGTCTGTATCCTATTGGATCCATCTTTAGTTTCAGCTGTTAAAAATCTTTTTTTCTTTAGAAAGAATATTCCTGAGCATCTTATTTAGTTGATGTTAGAATAATATTTTAAACACACGAGGAGATGTGACTTAGAGGCCGCCATCACGGATGTAGAACAGCTGCCCTCTCCAGCGCTGTGTTTTCACAAACTTGACTTTTCCCACCTTCTCGATGATGGTTTATCTGTAAAGACCAAGGACTTCCAGGCCCCAGGTATTGGAGGCCTCGTGGCCACTTGTTCCTTAATTGAATATATTTTTCATGTTGAAAGACTCAGCTCCTCCAGACGAATCCATGAAAATAGTGATGATTCTTGACTTATTGAAGATTTCGGTGTGCAGAATGGGTTTACAACAACGTTTTCATAGCACTTCCATCCCAGGTAGTGGATTTCCTCTCTTGGAACTCTTCCCTTTTATGAGATCTAGATATGGTGTCTACTGCACCTGGACCACCCTTTCTCTTATCCCGGTACCCCTGTACTTACCCTCTCCCTCTTTAAAAAGTATACTGGGAAGATAGCACTCCTATTCAAATGCATTGCAAACTGCCTGTGTCCCTTGTTTTCCTTCCTAGATATCTTACCCTTTATGGGATCCAATTTCTTTAGAAGGAAACAGGGTCTATGCAGGTTGATTTTTTTCCCCCCTTGTAAAATAACCAAAAGCTAGTTATTTGTGGGCATAATTATGCAGATATTTTGGAAAGTGGTGGTAGGATAAAAGTTTTTTGTAGGTTATTCTTTAAGTTGTGATCACCCTTGCCGTAGACAGAAAGGCCTCCTTATGATCACGAAGGGCAGATCTAAGGAGTTCTTTGAACTCCTCCTTAAAGTAGACACACACCTGACCCTTTCTCATTTACTTCTTTCCATAGGGAAGATAAGTTGTGCCACGGACTGGGTGATGGTCTCAGAAAGCCCATTTTCAGATGGTAGCTGCAATGGGCATGTATTCCCTGCTGGATTATTTCTGGGATGGGGCTGCCCGGTGACTTGGATAGAAACTTCTACGTATGATTTTATATATCCTGTCCATGACTGTAGCATCAGGACAAAGGTGAGAGCAGCGATTGTTCATGAAAATTCCAAATGTTTCATCACATCTTTATGCCTCATGTTAAAATCATTGTCTTTTTTTAAAAAATTTTCTAAGGCATTGCAAATTGCTTGTGTCCCTTTTAGGAGTCCTAATATGTCACCCTCTATGAGATCCAATTTTCTTAAAAGAAGCAGGATTTAAATAAGCATTTATAATCTTAGCATTGTGTGTTGATTTTTTTTTCTCCTTGTAAAATAACTGAAAGTTAAACAAAAAATCTATCTTTGCTCCTAGTTAGAGTAATTTGTAGGTGGAAGACAGCAGTTTCTTATCCTTCACTGAATATCAGGTCACTTTGTGTGCACAGAACGTGGAATGTAGATTAGCAGACTGGTTAGGAAACTGATTTTAAATCATCTTTAAGATATTCTGCTTCACTAAATTTTAGAATTTTAGTGAAATAAATTTAAATTTCATCCAGTTTTCCTAAAGGGCAAGGCCTGCGATCCTTTCATGGTGTAGCATATTCAATGCTAGGTTTAAAAATTGCCCAGGCTCTGTGAGGATGGATGTGACATGAGGGGTGGATTTCACTCAAGTAATGTCTCTGTGGCCCATTCGACCAGGCACAGATATTGAACTATGCTTTCATCTGGAATATTGTCTTCTTATAGATTCCCAAGTTTAAACCATTTTTATTCCTACTATACTCATATTTAGGGCCAATAGCTAATTATTGTATCACTCAGCTACGAATGAAGTATTGTCTTTGTTTTAGAAATGTGGGATCTAGAGTTTCAGAAGGTGCTTTAACAACTTACCCAGGCACGCGCAGCAAGTTGGCAGAGGTGAAGAGGCCAAATGATTACCCCACAACTTCTGTGCTTTACCCCACAGTTAGATGACCTCCAAATCACCTTCCTCAAAAGAATGGTGGAAAACCTTTCCATCAGTGAGTCATAAAAATTGCACCTATGTGTTAAGAGTTCCCTACCCCCAAGGACTTTAAGTCTACTCTGACAGATACCTTGACAGATACCTTGCTTCTGCCCCAGAGCTTCATTTGCACCAGAGGGACGGTACCCTCCTCAGTACCCTCTTAAGATCCTGAGTGTTTCCAACTTTGTATTCACATGTGTGTTTCCTCCTCCATTATTAGGAACAGCTTCTACTTAAACTGTGTGTTCTCCCAGCTTGTCTCAGAGGATATTCTCCTTTTTCAAGCTGAGATGTACCTTATCCTGAGAAATATGCACTTAGACTCCCAGAGCATCCCTTTGGGGTGTTCTGCCTCTCCATGAGTCCTGTAGACCTGACATCTTTGAAATGCTTGAACTTCACTTGTTCTCACCAGAAGCTTCTGCAGTGGTGCAGATTTTAGAGATTGTAACAAGACCAATTTAAACCCCAAACTAGCCTTTAAAAAAGTATTTCTGTGAATACTCTATTTAAAAAATTTAAATATAATATTTATATTAGAATCAAAACATTAGAGTTGGAAAGGTCCTAACAGACAATCTAGTCTCACTTGGTCATTTTATAGTAACCTGGCTACAAAACCGATTAATTAAATACTCAAAAGTCACCTTTAGTGAATGGAAGAATTAATAGACCTTGATGTTATTTTTTGATGTTTATTTCTTCTGATATGTTCAATTCTGTGTTAGGAGAGTAAACAACTAACAGGTTATTGGGAAATCAGTTCTTTATTTTAACATTAATTCCTGGAGAGTGCATGAGAGGAAGGGAGGAAAGACTTTTTCCATTGGACCATTAAATGCACTTTTCTTGCAATTCTGTGGAATGTTGGGGGCTGTGCCATGCAGACGGCGCCATGATGGCACCTGGCAGTCAGCCAGAGGTTGTGGCAGCGAGGAGGTTAATTGACATAAGCACACTCAGGTGATTTATCGTCCACGCACAGAATGCATGTGCATGTGTTCTCGAGCACTCCTAATCGTGCCTGCTTGGACATCTAGCTTCTTGCCTAATCTTTGCATAAGAGGCGTGGCCCTACTCTCTGCCTCCTGGAGGTGATATAAGTGGGCCGTAGGCAGAAGGCGGCATGACAGTAAGGAGCAGCAGCAAGCAGAGAAAAGCGGCAAACAGAAAGAGAAGCAGCGAGTAGGGGCAGCGGCAAGCAGAGAGAAGCAGCTCACCTTTAGCACATACTCCTAGCATGCACCTTTACTTCACAGGATGCAGGATGCACCTGTAAGAAGAAGCTGCAGAAGCCTAAGAAGAAATAGATCTCTGATAAGCATAGAAGCCTTTCTTTCTCTATCTTTCTCTCAGTCTCTCTCCCCTCAAAGATTCTTTCTTATGCAAAGTCTCTCTCTCCCTAAGAAAAGTCTTTCTTCCTTTATAGTCCAGGGAATAAGCGAATAAGCAAGAAAGCAGCCCACTAAAGAAAGATAGTAAAAGTAGTTCGTTTCCAGTCCACCACCCATAAAGACCCTCGCAAATTGTTGCTGCAGGTGGTGACAAATATCCGCAGATTTGGTACCGCAAAGAGCCAGCGACAGTGGAACAGAGAGATTGAATTCCAGAAGAGCCCACGTGAGCTTTGAGCTTAAGTGGAATTGTATCCTGTGTATGTATATACACACATAATCATTTATTCACATTTGCACACAGTTTTGGTACCCACAGCTCTGGCTTAGTGAAGCTCTTGGTGGTTTTTATTCATGGTTCTTAGGATCCATTTGGCTAAGTTTGTTTTACTGAGTACCTTGATTCTCTGCTAACATAAGCATTATAAATCATCTGAGACCATTTATCTTCCCGCTCAGTGTTTGATTTAGAAACCATGAGGAGACTAAATGGACTTAGCTTTCCTATAAGTACCTTTGTCCAGATCCTACACCAAGAACCTGCCGTCTCCCAGAAGGACAGTGGGCTGGCACCATGCTGTACTCCTAAATCGCCATATTGAAAATGATCACAGTGTTGAACAATGGAAAAATAACAGCTCCAAGTTCAGACTGAGACCTATTCCAAGTGCTCCAACCATGTTTTCTCTCTCCCCTTTCTTTAGGAAATCTGTGTGGCTGACATCAGTTTCTACTGGTAATGAAATAAAAATTAGATCCCAGTCCCCTTGTGGTCGACTTTGAGACAACACCAGAAGAGTTAGGGTTATTAAATTATAGTCAAACTGGCTCTCTCCTAAATGAGAAATGGAAACTTGCTACTGGTATTATCAATTTGGTTGGAAAAGAATTATTTTAATAGAGAAAAAGTTGGTATAAATTTCTCCTTAGATATCTGATTCCTATAAACACTAAGTATGTAAAGGGCCTGATTAGTAAGATGTCTTTTTATTCAAGGTGTATGATTTATTTATTTATTTATTTATTTAGGGGGTTAATGGGTGGACTTTATCCCTTTTGGCACAGTTTTTAAATTCTTTCCTTTCTTTTTTTCTTTTTAAATTTTTTTACAGACTACATTTTGATTCATTGTACACAAATGGTATACATCATTTCGTTTCCATGGTTGTACACGATGTAGATTCTTACCATTCGTGTAAGCATACATGTACATAGGGTAATGATGTCTGTCTCATTCCACCATTTTTCATACCCTCCTCCCTCTCATTTCCCTCTACATAATCTAAAGTTCCTCCATTCTTCTCTCACTCCCCCCCTCAACCCCATTATATATCATTCTCCACTGATTAGGGTAAACATTCGGCCTTTGATTTTTTTGGCATTGGCTTATTAATTAACTTAACATTAAGTTAACTATTAGGTAATTTATATTATTCATTTGAATTTTGTTTTCTGTGCAGTAGATTCAGCAATAAGTCCTTAAGGACAATGATTTGACCTAGTTGATATAAACCTCCACAAAAATATTCTAAATATTTTTAGTAAGAATAGAGATAGGAATGTGCATCGGAGTAGAAACTTTAAGTATAGACTAAAATTCCACATACTATCTCCCAAGAAAGAGAAATCCTTTCAGGTTCAGGTACCTTGATTTCTGTGCAGTTTCCTAATTAATCAGTGAAGTAGAGTCCTAAAAATAATTCAATGCGACAACATATTTGGATTATTATTCCAGAGGGAAAATAAATTCATATTCTAGATTTCAAGTAGCCACTCCCTTAGCTGAAATTTGATGTTAGCTTTTTCCATTCTTCTTGGTATAATTCTTGCACACATGAAATAACTGGTTGAGGTGATCAGGTAGACAATCCCACTTAGGAGAAGTTCTTCACGTGGATATTTATCACCAGCTGCTTTATGTCACCTCCTGTTCCCTGAAAAGGAAAACTTAATGCACTACAAAATCATTTCCAATTTTGGAAGGTTTCTTATACCAAGTGTATGAATTGAATTGTGTCTTGGCTATTCAATTGCTTTGTTATGTCTACTTTGGATGATATATTCTTCTAGAAACAGATTTTGCCAAGATAATATTTTAATTTTTTGCTAAAATTTTTAAGAAAGTGTTACTACTATCTTATAGTTTTCAACAAAATTCTGCCTCTGGTAATTTACCTGTCAAATAAAAAATTTGACCTTGTCATAATGGACATCTACCTTTGGCAATTAATAGACACCTAAAAGGTAACTCTTCTACAGGGCTTAATGAGTGTCAGGCAATGGAACAATACACTGTAACAAACAATTTGATTCTCTTAACCCATGAGGTATATATTAAAAGCATCCCAATTTTACAGATAAGAAAACAAACAGGTTAAATCATTTGTGTGAGTTACATGGATACTTAGTGTTGGTGCCAAGATTCAAAACTGGGCCAACTGGCTGTAGATCTGTCTGTGTTCTCCATGTATTTGCCACTATACTCTGTTGCCTCTAATAATCAAATTGTGGAACTTTAGTTCTCTAGAAAACAATGGCTTTTAAAGGAATTCTACAGCTTTCAGTGAAACCTAAAGCTTACTAATGGATAGAGTGTGTTTTTCTTGAATTTGGAACTAGAGTTACTGTATATCAAGGTATTTAGGAGGATGTGTAGTGAATGAATGATCACCAAGGATAAAGGAAATTTACAGTTTGAGCCAATACATTTTTTTCTTCAATATTTTTTTGTGATACAAGATGAAGAGTGATGAGTGTCTGAATTTTAAAAATGTGGTCCTACAGCCTCCTGTCCTGCTACTTTATGGGTAATTGTCATTAGTGTCAGAAAGGAGAGACCATTTGTCTTAAATTCATTTGGACATTTAAGAATGAAGCCAGAACAAATCCAGTTCTACTCTTCAATTTATAAACTCTTAATCCTTCTTAATTGTCATGGATTTAGTCATTTCTATTATATCCATATACATTAGTTTAAAATAATTGAAAGTGCTTATTTTAGAAAATAATGTAGAAAAATGCCAGTTTCATACAGTTCAGAGCTCCATTTAATTTCCCTTCTCAAGTGAACTAGGGAATACTATATATTTATGAAAAAAACCAAAACCTGGTTAAATGCATAAGTTACTCTTAATTCTTTGGTAACTTTTAATCATATGGAATCCAGCAGTAGTTAGAAGTACACAAAGACTAAACAGAGATTATCCATTAATGAGAATTGTACTGGGTTATGTATTGTAATGGTTAATTTGAATTGTCAACTTGATTGAATTAAGAGATGCCAATGATTAAGAGGCTTCTGGGTGTGTCAATGAGGGCATGTCTAGGAATGATTGGAAAGTGGGATAGTGAACTGAAGTGGAGCCCCTCCCCATGTGTGGGCAGCACTACCCAATAAGATGGAATTAAAGTTGGAAGAACAAGGAAGCAGATGCAGATACAAGCTCAACTTTTCTTGAACAGGTTCTTGACTGCTGCTTTGATTGTCTGAGGATATCAGACTCTTGCTGCTTCACTCTTCCAGAGCAGTCTCTGCCAGTGATTCTCCAGGTAGTTTCCAAAAGCCTTTGTCTTGGACCAGGGTAGCACTTTTGATCCTTCTTGTTCTGGGGCTTCTGCCTCTTGGACTGCACAGCTGCTGGTTCTTCCCCCTCTCCAGCTGCAGTTGGCCATTGTGGACTATCCAGCTTCTGGTTGTGTAAGCCAATCTAATAAATCCCATTTTTATAATCATACTTCCTATTGATTCTGTCCCTCTAGAGATCCCTGACTAATACATGTATGATCTTTGAATGTATTAGTCATTTACCAAAAGATGAAATAGAAAGTCCATGTGCACAAAAACTTATGTTGTCCTGGGGAACCTCTCCAGGCTGCCAGAAGGAATATGAGAATCCACTGCAGGCATCATAAGCAGAGGAGTAACAGGATCTGATTTATATTTTAAAATCACTCTTTTTCCCTCTGAACAATGGTGGAAGCAGCAGCCAGGAGTCCTGCAAAGAGCTTCATAAATAATAAAGATGAGATAGCATCATCATGACCTGTGTTTGTGGCAGTGAAGTTAGAAAAATATGTGGACTAACTTTCTGTGTTTTGGAGGTAAAGAATTTCCAAATGGACTTAAGGTGAGGTAAGAAAGTAGTCAAAAGTCAGTAAGATAATTAGCTATGTGTTAGGCAATTGTGCGGACAGTCAGGATATTACCAAAATTGGAAAGATTTAGGATAGGGCATTTTGCCTATGATATGTCGAGATAATAACAGGATAATTTGTCAAGGACCACCTTGAATGACATTTGAGAAAATTAAAGCAAGGGGTGAAACAGAATTGTAGGATATATTTTCTGGACAACTCTAACTAACATTATTCTCTCATTCTAAGGTATATAAATATAAGTATTTAAATGAAGTCTATATTTCTATAATTAAAAATATTTGAGTGAGGCTTTCAAGATGGTAGGCTAGAGGAGGTCACTTTCCTGGCTGCTTCGTGGTGTGAAACCAAGAAAGCAGACAGGCAGCTTCTCAGCAAGTTATTATTTGTCTTCTCATAAACAGTGAGGTACTGGAAAGCTTCAGGGACACTGTAAGTCCACAGGGTAGAAACTCTACTGCCTCAGATACGTACAGTTAGATGGGTAGACATAAACAACATGAAAAAGGGAAAAATTGCCTCAAAGAAACCAAGATACTTAAGAGAATCCATCGACACTGCAGTGGAAGAAATGTCAGAGAAGGAGTTTAGAATATACATTGTTCAACTGATCTGTGAAGTAAAGGACAGTATAAGGGATGAAATCAGAGAAAATACAGGAAGTGAAAGATCCACAAAGAGATATCCTGAAAATAAAAGGAGAAATCCTCAAATAAAGGAATCAAGAAACCAATTTAAAAATTCATTTGAAAGCATTATCAACAGACAAGATCACTTGGAAGATAGTGTTTCAGGCAATGAAGATGAAATACATAATCTTGAAAACAAAGTTGACTGTGGAGAAAAGATGTTGAGACCATTAACAGAACTTCCAAGAAATATGAGGTAACCTGAAAAGATGAAATTTAAGATATATTGGGATACATGAAGTCTTAGAAATACAAATGAAAGTAATGCACTGTCTTTTCAAGGAAATAATATCAGAAAATTTCTCAAAACTAAAAGATGAAATGGAAAATCAAATGCAGGAGACTTACAGGACCACAAATACATAAAATTACAACAGACCCACACCAAGGCATATTATCATGAAAACACCTGACATACAGAATAAGGCTAGAAGTTTGAAGACTGACAGAGAAAAATGACAGGTAACATTTAGAGGAAAACCAATCTGGATTTCAGTTGAAGTCTCAGCCCAGACACTTAAAGGTAAGATTTTATGGAATAAAATATACCAAGGTGAAAGAAAATGGATGTCAGTCAAGAATACTATATCCAGCAAAATTAGGCTTCAGAATTGATGATGGAATAAAAACTTTCCATGATAAACAAAAGTTAAAAGAATTCACAACTACAAAGTCTGCACTACAAAACATAAGATATTTGATGAAGAAGAAATGAAAAATAAAAGTGAAAACAAACAAAGGGAGGAATTACACTGAAAGAACAGTGAATCAATAGAGAAACTAATTCAAATTAAAAACCAGAAATAAATCAAAATGACAGGGAATAAAAATCATGTCTTAATAATAACATTGAATGTTAATAGTCTAAACTCATCAATCAAAAGACATTGACTGGCAGAATGGATTAAAGAAAAGACCCAACAATATGCTCTCTCCAAAAGATTCACCTCATAGGCAAAGGCTTCCATAGACTGAAGGTGAAAGGATGGGAAAAACACATGGATCTTGTAAACAAGCAAGGATTTCAATCCTCATATCAAATAAAGTGGACTTCAGGCCAAAGTTAAACAGAAAGGACAAAGAAGGACATTTCATACTACTGAAGAAAATTATACATCAGCAAGACATAAGGATTTATAAATATTTATGCCCCAAACAATGGAGCATCTACGTACATAAAAAAAAAAAAAAAAAACCTTCTCAATTTCAAGAAGAAAATAGACCACAGCACAATAATAATGGAATAATGGGTGACTAATATACCTCTCTCAACACTGGATAAATCCTCCAAACAGAAACTTAATAAAGAAGCTATAGAACTAAAAACTAAATAATGTAGACTTAATAGACATATATAGAATATTTCATCCATCAAGGACTGAATACACTTTCTTCTTAGTAGCACATGAATCCTTCTCTAAAATAGACCATATCTTAGGCCACAAAGCAACTCTTAGCAAATACAAAGAAATAGAGATAATACCTTACATCCTATCAGATCATAATGGAATGAAATTAGAAATTGATGATAAAACAAAAATAGAAGCTACTCTAACACCTGGAGACTAAATAATACACTACTGAATGGAAAATGGATAGCAGAAGAAATCAGAGATGAAATAAATACTTAGGTAAATGAGAACAGCGATATATCAAAATCTCTGGGACACTATGAAAGCAGAGCTAAGAGGAAATTTCATTACATTGAGTTCATTCATTAAAAGAATAGAAAATCAACACATAAATAACCTAACATTACATCTCAAAGTCCTAGAAAAAGAAAAACAAATCAATACCAAAAGCAGAAGATAGGAAGTAATTAAAATCAGAGCTGAACTCAATGAAATTGAAACAATTCAAAAAATTAATAAAAAGTCAGTTCTTTGAAAAAAAACAATAAAATTGATAATTTCTTAGCCAAAATAAAAAAGAGAAAACTCAAATTACTAAAATTCATGATGAAAAAGGAAATATCACAATGAATACTACTGAAATACAGGTAATAATCAGAACCTGGTTTGAAAATTTATACTGTAATAAAATAAAAATTCTTGAATACATAGACAAATTTCTAAAGACACATGACCTACCCAAATTGTATCAGGAGGACATAGAAAATTTAAACAAATCAATTTCAAGCAATGAATTAAAGATACCATCAAAAACCTACTAAGAAAGAAAAGTTCAGGACTAGACAGATTCTCAGTTGAATTCTATAAGACCCTCAAAGAAGACCTAACACTAGTCCTCCTCGAATTATTTGATGAAATAGAAGAGGAGTGAATCCTTCCAAATTCATTCTATTAAGCTATATCACCCTGATACCAAAACCAGAACTCAAGGAAAGAAAATTTCAAACCAATATCCCTGATGAACATAAATGTAAAAGTTCTTAATAAAATACTGGCAAACTACATACAAAAACATTAAAAAGATAGTGCACCATGATCAAGTGGAGTTCATCTCAGGTTGCAAGGTTGCTTCAACATATGGAAATCAATAAATGTAATTCATCATGTCAATAGACCTAAAGACAAGAATCACATGATTATCTCAATAGATGCAGAAGAAGCATTTGACAAAATAGAGCGATTCATGCTCAAAACACTAGGAAAAAGTAGGGATAGTAGGAACATACCTCAACATTGTAAAAACTACCTATGTTAAACCCAAAGCCAACATCATTCAAAATGGAGAAAAATTGGGAGCATTCCCTCTAAAAACTAGAAGACAGGGATGCCCTTTTTCACCACTTCTATTCAACATCATCCTTGAAACTCTAACCAGAACAATTAGACAGATGAAAGAAATTAGAGGGATACAAATGGGAAAAGAACTCAAACTATCCCTATTTACTGACAACATGATTCTATATTTAGAAGACCCAAAAAACTCCACCAGAAAACTTCTAGAACTAATAAGTGAATTCAGCAAAGTAGCAGGATATATAATTACCACCCATAAATCGATTGCATTCCTATACATCAGTGATGAATCAACTGAAAGAGAAATTAGGAAAACTATCCCATTTGCAATTGCCTCAGAGAAAATAAAATATTTAGGAATCTAACAAAAGAAGCGAAAGTCCTCTACAATGAAAACTACACTAAAGAAAGAATTTGAAGACCTTAGAAAATGAAAAGATCTCCCATGTTCTTGGCTAGGCAGAATTAATATTGTCAAAACGGCTACAGTACCAAAAGCACTACACAGATTTAATGCAATTCCTATTAAGATTCTGATGATGTTCTTCACAGAAATGGAAAAAGCAGTTATGAAATTCATTTGGAAAAATAAAAGGCCCAGAATAGCCAAAGAAATCTTCAGCAAGAAAAGTAAAACAGAAGGCATCATAATACCAGATCTTAAATTATACTACAGAGTTATAGTAACAGAACTGGCATGATATTGGCGCTCCAAAATAGACATGTAGACCAGAGTAAAAGAATAGAAGACACAGAGACACACCTACATAAATACAGGTATCTCATACTAGATGAAGGTTCTATAAACATACAATGGGTAAAAGGTAGACTTTTCAACAAGTGGTGCTGGGAAAATTGGATATCTGTATGTAATAAAATGAAATTAGACCCCTATCTCTCACTCTGCACAACTCAACTGTAAGTGAATCAAGGACCTAGGCATTAGACCAGAGACCCTGTGCCTTCTAGAAGAAAAAGTAGGCCCAAATCTCCATCATGTCTGCTTAGGAACTGAATTCCTGAGTGAAGCATCAATAAACTGGATGCAATCAAACTGAAAAGCTTCTTCACAGCAAACAATTAAAAACATGAAGAGAGAGCCTACATATTGGGAGAAAAATTTTTGCCACCTGCTCCTCAGATAGAACATTAATCTCCAGGATATATAAAGAATTCAAACAATTTAACACCAAAAACCCAAATAACCCACTCAACAAATGGGCAAAGGAACTGAACAACTTCACAGAAGAATAAATATGAATGGTCATCAAATAAATGAAAATGTTCAACATCACTAGCAATTAGAGAAATGCAAATTAAAACTACACTGAGATTCCATCTCACTCCAGTCAGAATGGCAATTATCAAGAATACAAGTTTCAATAAATGTTGGTGAGGATATGGAGAAAAAGGCACTCTCATACATTGCTAGTGTGACTGCAAATAGTGTAACCACTTTGGAAAGCAGTATGGAGATTTCTCAGAAAACTTGAAATGGAACCACCATTTGATCCAGTTATCCCACTCCTTGGTTTATACCCAAAGGACTTAAAATCAGCATACTACAGTGATGCAGCCACATCAATATTCACAGCAACTCAGTCACAATAACTAAACTATGGAACCAACCTAAGATGCCCTTCAACAGATGAATAGATAAAGAAAATGTGGTATATCTACACAATGGAATATTAGCCATAAAGAAGAATGAAATTGTGGCATTTGCCTGTAAATGGATGGAACTGGAGAACATCATGCTGAGTGAAATAAACCAACCCCCCAAACCAAAGGCTGTATGTTCTCTCTGATATGCAGAAGCTGAATCACAGTAGGTGGGGTTGTGGAGGGAGGAGTGGAGGTTCACCAGATCAGACAGGGAGGAGTGTGGGGAAGAGAAGGAGATGGGAACAGGAAAGACAGTGGAATGATTTGTACATAACTTTCCTGTGTTCATAAGTTATTTGTACATAACTTTCCTGTGTTCATATATTATGACCAGGTTAACTCCACATCATGTACCACTGCAAGAAAGGGAAGTCATAATTCATATATGTATGCTATGTCAAAATACGTTCTATCATGTATAATTAAAAAGAATAAATGAAACACACTTGAACAAGTCTGTTATGCTTCACCCCTTCCAATTCGCCCACACAAACATATATGCTTTTTTTTCTTTTGGTACTGGGAATTGAACTCAAGAATGCTCAACTCCTGATCCACATTCCCAGCCCTTTTTAATATTTTATTTAGAGACAGTGTCTCCCCAAGTTGCTTAGCATCTCACTAAGTTTCTGAGGCTGGCTTTGAAACCACCATCCTCCTGCCTTAGCCTCCTGAGCCACTGGGAATACAGGTGTGTGCCACAGTGCCTGGCATATGGTTTTTAAAAAAATCGTTATTTGGGGGAATTCTAATTTCTACACTGTCCTTGAGTAGTATTTTAGGGCAATTTGACTATTGTTGGAACAACTGGAATCTAGGAGTGAATTAATTTGAACTTGGGGCCGCACACAGCCAGCTGTTTCAAGCAGTGGAAGTTTGTTTCTCTACTTGCATCAAACAGCATCAATTTGGTTCCACTACAAAAAGAGGACCTCAAATGTCAGTACCTTAAAAAAAAACCACGAGTTTGCTTCTCACGCAAAGATTTTGGAGCCTCGAAAATCTTTGTTATTTTGACTGAGGAGTTTCTTAAACAATTACCAGTTCTTACTGGGAGTCAAAAAGCAAATGGTAAAATCAGAGCTGTCTCTATCGTTGAGTATTCCGTTTGTAAGGTCATGGCTGGTAGCCTGGAGAGACTCTCAGTAGCAATGTTAAGTTTTTGGTCATATGTTTATTTTTTGTTTTATTCAGAGTTTATTTTTTCCTTTTGGAAATTAGTGACTTAAGTTTTGAACTTGATTATTCATTGAAGTATTTCTCCTGAATTAGTTCCCCCTAAAATTAGGAAATATACAAATGGAAGAAAAAGCTCTATGAATCTTCTCTTCCTTTTAACTTGCTTTTACAAATGTTTGCCTTTCTGTGATTATTTATTTTACTCCCCACCACCCAGCTTTCCTGAGGTGTGGTATCGTGAGTCCATCCTGAAGATCTAACGCTTAGCTAGGTGACTGTAGTCAAAACAATGGTATATGGTGTGCTTGAAATCTGTTGAGAACAGGTCTTACTTGTTCTCTGGTAGGACATTGTTTCAAAGTAATAACTGGAAACTTACAAAGTTATTAACTGGTTAGCTATGAATCAAACACATGGATCACGTTCTAAAATCAAAAACTGTGATAGGTTCCCTATCTAATTTACGATTGTTATTTCACAATGTTTACATCTCTTAATGCATTATGTTGCACACAGTAAGCATATTTAATCTTTACTGTGCATATTCTCCCTAAGGCTATTTCTCACCATTATTCTCTTTCTAAGGAGTGAAGGACATTCCTGTTTTCATTGTTTATTTTGAACTCATGTAGAGGTATTGGCAACTAAGACCTTGACCTGCATTCTGTCATTTAAATGTAATACTGTTTTGTAAGGTGCACTGTAATCTTAAATTTACAAATGAGACAACTGAAGTCTGGAGTTCCTCTCATGGCTGTGTCTACAGCTCTAAATTCAAAGCAAGCTTGGAGAAAGATCCATTTTTTTTTTTCCTTTCACTTCCTCATATTTCTTTCTTTCTTTTTCTTTCTTTCTTATTTTTTTTTTTTGGTGCTGAGGATTGAACCCAGGGCCTTGTGCATGCGAGGCAAGCATTCTACCAACTGAGCTCTGTCCCCAGCCCCCTCATATTTCTTCCTTCCTTTGCTCAGGGTGCTTCCTTGTCATTTCTTCAGTGCTCCATTTGCAATGGCTCTGGCTAAAACGGGTGGGAGGGGGTTGTCACATCTTTCACCACCGTCCTTTCCACTAGTTCCTGATTGGCTTCTGCTGAGGTCCCTGACTGCAGAGCTCCTGTGTGTAGTGTTTCCTGGACGCTGGACCCTGCTTGCCTCGTATGCACAGTCTCCATCCCTGACCTGTCCTTCAACTGTGGAAACTGGTGCCCTTTTCTTTCCTGTGAACCCTCCTCCCTGTTTGTGCTCTGGTTTCTGGAACCGGGACCTCACTTGGCAGCATGTGTTTTTCTCTCCAGCTGTCTTCTCATGTGGCTCGGCTGTTCTGGGCCCTCCTCTCAGGCCCTGCCCGTGGCCCTCTGTGACGCTTGTAATTGGGATCTTCACACAAAGCCTACTTCCCTATTCCTTGTCCCTTGGCTCTCATCTTCCTCCCTACTTAAGGACACTGGTTAATTTAGGATGAGTCTATAATCTATCATGTAGATGGACCACTTCTGGAACTGAAAGAGGGGTTGTTACAATCACACTGGGGGAACAGGCATGATTCTATCTCCACACTGCAGAGAACCTGGGTTTTGCACATGGTTTTGTTGGTGCAGTGCTTTGAAGGTCCCTTCCAAACCCATGTTGAAATTTAATTGCCATTGTGACAGTAATAAGAGATGGGACCTTGAAAAGGTGATCAGGTCTTGAAGGCAGAGTCCTCATGGACAGATTATTGTCATCGTTGCAGGAATGGGAGGGACTGCAGGAGTGAGTTCCTGATAAACGCTGGCTTGCCTGTGCTCGCTGACAGTTCTGTCTCATTACGACTCAGCATTGAAGGCCTTTGCCTGATGCTGGTGCCGTGGTCTAAGACTACCTCTCCTCTAGAACCAGAGTCAAGTAGACTTTGATTGTTTATAAATTATCCCTTCTGCAATATTCTGTTATAGCAGAAGAACATGGACCAGGACAGAACACTGGTACTAAGAGGCAGAGCTGTTGTGATAACAAATACCTGGAACTGGGTCCTGGGAGGAATTGGAGGAACAGGCTAGGAAATGCTTTATTGCCATACATGGAGCATTGTGGGCAATCCTGGTGAGGACTCTGAAGAGGACAGCTGTAGGGAAAGTCTGACTCTTCTTAGAGATTACTCAGTAGTTGCAACCAGGATGTTGGAGTACTGTGGATGGTTAAGTCCATTTTGATGGGGTCTCAGACAGAAGCGAGGAGGGTCAAAGGACTGGAAACTGGAGTCAAGGTCAGTCTTGTGACACAGCTGCAAAACATGTCCTCGGACTTTTTGGAATGAGGAACTTAATTAAGAGCCTTGAACTAGGATACCGGGTGAAAGAAATATCTAAGTAGCAAAACATCCTGGCTTCTGTGTGGCCACTTGAACCATGTGTAGTGAAATGAAAGAGAGAAAATGGCTCAAAGATGGAATTTATAATTCAAATAGAAGCAGGATGGAAGTGTTGGAAAATTCACAGGCTGTCCATGTAAAGAAGGAAAGGTATATCTTGGAGAGTCAAGCAAATGTTTTAGATTCGTATGGGTTGATGGATCATCAAGATAATGGCAGAAAGAGCTGGGAGGAATTTCAGAGTTCTTCAAGTCTTCCTCTCCTGTCATAGACCAAGTTCTACGAGGGCACGAGGGTTTTGGGGATTGAGCTCAAGATGCCTTGCATGGGAGGCCTGCCCTGAGCTTCTTGGGACTCTGCTCCCAGCACTCTGGGTAGCACTTCTCAGATGCTGCGGCCATGACTCAGGAGGGCCTGGTTGGGGCTTAACTTGCTGCCCCAGAAGGTACAAGCTATAAACCTGGGCAGCATCCACAAGGCACTCGTTCTACAGGGATGCAAAATTCAAGGGTGAGTGGGGCATGGTTTTTTCCATCTAGATCTCAAACAGGGCTGTGGACAGCATGGTGCCCAGACAGGGACTTGTTGCAGGGGTGGAGACACCACAGAGAGCCCTGCTGGGGAAACTGGGAAGTGGAGTCATTCCCAAGACCCCAGGACTGTAGAGCTACCAACGTGCTATGTCAGCCTGGAAGGGATGAGACTGCAACCTGGGAAAGCCGAGGCATGAGCTGAGCCCAGGAAAGCCATGGTGGTGAGTTACCAAGGCCTTAGGAGGCCAACCCAGGCTGCCAGGATTGGGGGCAGGAGCTAATATGACTTCTGTGGTTGTGCTAGTCATCATGGGTGTGGGTTCCTGATAAAAGGATGAAGTGGGGCCTCCATCCTCTCTCTCCTGTGCATGCTCACTGGCCCTCCGCCTTGTGATGATGCAGTATGAAGGCCCTTGCCAGAAGCCAATGCCATGGTCTTGGGCTTCCCAGCCTCTAGAACCATGAGCCAAGTAAACTTCTGTTATTTATAAATTTCCTTGTCAGTGGTATTGTGTTACAGCAGCAGCAGAAAAGGGACTAAGGTAACTCATTAAATGAGAGGAGAGCTGGCTAACATTTCTATGCGGTAGATTTGTCTTCCATAATATTGAATTAAGGGAAGTACCTAGGTCATGGGCTATTGTGAGGCTAACAGGAGTTTATACAAGTAAAGCTTTTTGAACAGTATCTTGTACATAGTGATCATTTGATGCATTTACATTAAATTAGCATTGTTAATGTACAACACTGGACAAAGTAATTTACCTCTCAAAGCTTGTGAGAACTGAACACAGTCGTGCATGCAAAGTACCTGGTACCTTTGCTGGCACGTGATAAGAGTCTAAGTACCTTAGTGACCACCTTCCCTCCTGCCATCTACTCCTACTGTCTGGTTTTATCTCTTCTTACTACACAACCGCTCTGGTCTTCTTCCATTCTACAACCCCTTCCCACTGACCTGCATACAATTTCTGCATGTATTTCTTGCTCCGACAAAGTGTTAAGCAACATCTCAAAGCCAGAAGACAGTTACTCCTGACACAAGTTTCCTACTTATTGCTGAACCCTGGGGAAGCTGATGGTCAGAGAGGCCACAGACACACATGGGATTAGCACACCTTCCAGTCAGTCAGAGACACATTCTCACTGGCTCTGCTGAAGTGTTGCACAAGGGAAAAATCCGTTAAGCCTGAGGAGGAAGAGCTGCTGTTTTCTGGAACAGACACTGGTGGGGATCATTCCTAAGCATCTCCTGCTCTCCACGAGATGGACTTGGGAGGAAAGAAGTCTGCCAAGGACTGAAGCCCCAAGGTAAAACCCATTGGTTCCCTCTCTGTAGAAATTCCCCTTTCTTTCTAGTCTGTTGCCTCCCAATGACCTCTTCGGATGTCTATAAAGTGTTTTGTTGTTGTTTTACAGAGTTTTGGGAATATTTATTCTATAAGAATGGTTTCTCCTTAGAATGTGAATATTACTCTGGTGCCATGATAAAAAAAATGGAGACATGTAGCTATTTCTTTGGGAAATGTGGGCATGGACACACACACACACACACACACACACACACACTTATCTTATTTATGTTAAGTCCAAATGACTGCCAGCTCTGACAGCAAGGAATGGTCTGGATGCTCCTGAAGATTGTGTGGGGTTTGGTGAGTGAGTTTCAGCATAAACTCTGAGGGACGATATGTGTAACTAGAGTCAGATTCCCAGACTCTGATCCCTAACTCTTGAAAGAGCTGACTGGTGGCCTCGGGAAAGTTATCTAACCTCTCTGGTCCTCAGCTTCCTACCCTACAAAATGGAAAGTGTCATAACAATAGTAACCATTCAAATGGATGTTGTGAGAACTAAATTAGTTAACATGAGCAAAGTCCTTAGAACAACTTCTGCTCTATCAAGACCCGGACAGGTGAACTTAATTGGTAAATTCCTAGGAAAGTTATATTTCTCTGATTTTTTTTTTAACATTAAGTTCACCAAAAGTTGTAGAACATAACTTGTTTTAGTTGAAGACTGAAAATTCTCCCTGATGGTTTAGAAAAGTTAAACCCAAGGATATGCTTAGATTTCTTCCCTCCAGAGCTGCCATGAGGTTCTCAGTGAAAGGAGCCAGAGTTTGCAGACATGTTTCCTAGGGTCATTCCTAAGGCAAGGCTACATCATGCTGGACCAAAAGTTTATGAAATGTGCATGAGCTGAGTGCCAACCCCATTACGGACACGGAGCTAGGCACTGCAGTCACAGAATGAGAGGAAAGTGAGGCTCAGCCAAGTATTCTGGAAATGAAGCTCAACCTAATTAAGGGGCCAGAGAAGGAAGTTGGGGAATCTGAGAGCAAGCAAGAGGGGTGCTTCATTCAGGTCTGGCCAGGACTCCAAGAGGCATCCTGAGAGTATGGGGCGGGATGAGATTCGGTCTACTGGAAGAGCGAAGCTTCCTGGGTCAAGCTTGCAGGGAAAGGTGTTTCTGGAGTGGAATGAAACCTCATAGGGTGGGGTAGAGCTGAGCACCACATGAACTCTGTCACTCTGCCTTCTTACCCCATTTGTGGACCATCATTTTGATGCATGGACAGAATGGAACCCTTCTAACACATTGAAAAATATTGGCATGTGAGAAAAGGGAAATCTTTAAGCCTTTGGATTTCTTTTCCATGACAGCCATAAACAACCCCAAATGGCCTCTCAAGAAGGTAACCAGGCAGAGCCACCGAAGGCCTCTGGCAGCCAGGCAGAACCAGTGGGTGTGAATAGCTCTGTGTACTGGCCTGTGGAAGGAACGCAAGATCACCAGAAGGGAGTACTGCAGGCCCTTGGGGTAAGTCAGCCTCCGTTTAAAAATTAAGAGGTGAGAAAAGTAAACACCATGGGGAAAACTTTGTGTATGGCCAGAGGAGGAATTTCTGAGTTTCTCATGACTAAGTCAGTGATGAAGCAAGTCTGAGACCTGTCAGACCTGAGAAGTAGCAATGGAGAGAGAGGCATTCTCTCTTGGCAGAAAGCAGCCCGTCCAACCACGGGGGATGGACTCCAAGGCCCCTCAGTCTTCCTTGGTGCCTTCTGACCCCCACAACTGAGGCTGAGCTCCATCACGTTCAGAGTCTATATTTCAAATTAAGAAAACTGCGTCCAGGAGAAGGCTGAGTGGAATGCTGCTTAACACCCGCCTGCCTTGATCACCTGGTGACCCGGAAGCTCACTGGGAGGGTATTTGGACTCTCTGCAGCACATTTGCTTTATACTTTTGCTGTTTAATGGCTTGTGAGGATGAAGAGAAAAGGGGGGAGAGGCGAAGATGAAGTCTTGCCACAGGAGTTGATGAGGACAGAGAGGAACAAGAACCTCTGAGGAGAAGCTCTTGCCCAGCTAAAGTAGGCTCCATGTGTGCACCACTGGAAGCCATGGTCTCTCCTTTCTGAAGGAAGCGAAGATGGTGCCGTGTCTTTTGCTTTCCTTCCTGCAGGCTGTGCAGATCCTGAATGGAGTGGTGGTTCTGGCCTTGGGTGTGTTCCTGGGTTCCTCACAGTACCTGACTCAGCTCTTCAGACACTTCTTTCTCTTCACGTTCTACACAGGGTATCCACTGTGGGGCGCTGTGTTTGTGAGTATCCCTTCCCCCTGGCTATGGATCATTTCTTAGAAGCCACCGCTGCAAGTGTGCTTGGTCCTGAACACGTTGTTTGAAGGTTATTGGAAGGTAACATACTGTGGTTTTGAGTTATAGTTTTTGACATAAGCAAGGTTGAAAAGAAGCCCCTTTTCTTTCTGATGAAAGAAATCCCATTTGCTGAGCACATGTAAGTCCCAAACATTAATTTAGTATCTATCTGTTAGATTTATGGATACTAACAGAATTGGATGAAAAATGAGTACTGAATTGCCTTGTGGTTCAGCTGGGAGTCCTAACTTAGGAGATAAGAAATTTTTCGATGACTCTCAGAAAATCAGAAGAGTCTTTTCCCCAGTCTGGGTCAAAATGTAATCAGAAGAAAGAAAAAAAAAAAAAAAAAAAAAGGTTTTGGGGGCCTAGGAGATTTTTTTTTTCATTGTGTATAGCTCTTTATTTTCTTTTTTTTTAAATTGTAAACAAATGGGATACATGTTGTTTCTCTGTTTGTACATGGCGTAAAGGCATACCATTTGTGTAATCATAAATTTACATAGGGTAATGCTGTTTGATTCATTCTGTTATTTTTCCCCTTCCCCCACCCCTCCCACCCCTCTTTTCCCTCTATACAGTCCTTCCTTCATTCTTGCCCCCTCCCTAACCCTAACTCTAACCCTAACACTAACCCCTCCCACCCCCCATTATGTGTCATCATCCACTTATTAGCGATATCATTCGTCCTTTGTTTTTTTTGAGATTGGCTTATCTCACTTAGCATGATATTCTCCAATTTCATCCATTTGCCTGCAAATGCCATAATTTTATCATTCTTTATGGCTGAGTAATATTCCATTGTATATATATGCCACATTTTCTTTATCCATTCATCAATTGAAGGACATCTAGGTTGGTTCCACAGTCTGGCTATTGTGAACTGAGCAGCTATGAACATTGATGTGGCTGTATCTCTGTAATATGCTGATTTTAAGTCCTTTGGGTATAGGCCAAGGAGTGGGATAGCTGGGTCAAATGGTGGTTCCATTCCAAGTTTTCTAAGGAGTCTCCACACTGCTTTGCAGAGTGGCTGCACTAATTTTCAGCCCCACCAGCAATGTATGAGTGTACCTTTCTCCCCACATCCTCGCCAACACCTGTTGTTGCTTGTATTCTTGATAATCGCCATTCTAATTGGGGTGAGATGGCCTAGGAGATCTTTGAAATTTATTCACTCTGCTTTGTTATTTGATTATCACTTGCCTGAGTTTCATTTTTTAAAGTGGCTAATAGAAACTATTAATCAGCCATAGCTACTACTATTACTAATATTGTTATTATTTGCATGTTTATCCTGGTGCTAGATCTTTGACAATTTACCTATGTTCAGTTCTGAACTGAACTTCAAAAATAAAGCAGCGACTAGAAAATGTAAGATGGAGATATTTAACTGAAAGTTGTGAATAGAACATGTTATTGGTACATGAAGAAAAGGCAAACTTATAAAAATAAATATTTTACTTACAAAAATGAATATTTTATTTAATTTGACTACTTCTTGATCAAAATCAGAATTCCTATTCTGACAAAAGATTGTATACTATTTCTGGGTACAGTCTGAAACATGTAATTTGAATTCAGCATTTCTGAAACTTTTAGACAATATTATTATTTTGATACTAGGAACTCTTTCTAGATAACCTAGGTTTCACATTTGTTCTGCATAATAAATCCTGACTACCTAAATGGTGCATTTCCATACTGTACTGTAGAAAAGAGGACACTGATTCCAGTTTTTCAGTGAAGAGAGTGTTTTTTTCTCACTTAAGCATCATCAATACTAAGATTCAAAACTGATGATTGCTGGAAGCTTCTCTGGTCGGTACGCTGCAGAGAACAGTCTAAGGTCTATAGTGTGCCCTCTCTGCCTGCCCTTACCTAGAGCCACAGCCTGGTCCCCACCCTCCATCCCCGCTCACTGTATCTGTGCCCTGTCCTGCGCTGACCACATGATCCTTTCTGTTTGTGTGACATCAGAAAAGACATATGAGTTCTTGTCCTTCAGTTTCCTCACCAGGATGGTAAAATGAGTATGAGAACCTTCTCTTTGAATCTCTGAAATTAAATGCAAAAATGCATGTTAAAACATTAGGTATTATTAACAATTTGAATGCTTTCTGTGTGCTGAGCAAGTACCTGAGTCCACTTTATGTATCATTGAATGTTATCTCCACGCTGCCATCAGGTAGGTGACATCAACCACGGGGATGTGCACATCTCCATTTTACAGAAGAAGAAAGAGGTGAAGAGAGATTTGATGGTGATTAGACCAAAGTGACAGGAGAAGTAGGAGAAAGAGTAGGGATGGGGACACAGAGAAGATGCTCCCACAGAGGGGCTGAGGAGGGTCCTGTGATAACTTCTTTGCTGTCTGAAGCAGAAACTACAGATGCTTCCTGCATGTTCAGTCCGAATCCAAGAGCTGAATATTAGTAGCAAGCTTTTCTCTCCATGATTTTGGCAACTTCTCTCTCGATTCACAGGAATGGTTTGGTAAAGGGTGAGATTTAGGAGTTAAAAAATGATAAAAGTTAAGAAAAACAACAATTGTGAGAATCCAGTGTATCAAAATTAGTGTCACAGAAATAGGATTATTAAAGTACTAATTTAAAAATTAGAGAGGACACAGATAAAAACACTTATATTTATAAAATATCTTTTGGAACATCTAGTCCAATAATTCAGACACTTATCTGCAACTTGGATAGGAATATGAGAATCATATTCTAAAGGCTTGAATATGGAAATACATATATTTATTATAAACATAAGCAGACTAAAATTCTATTGCAAGAGTATATATGTTTTGAAAGTGTCTATAATCACACAAACAAAATAAAATGTTGTAAACGTATTTAAAATGTGAACTACTTTTAAATCTTAGTTGTATAAAATAACGAGCAACATCTAGTATAATTTGGTGTTCTAGAGTATGAATTTGGAAATGAGGTTGATATAACTAAAACTAGGTAAATGCTAATTCAGAGAGGGCCCAGAAACACATGGTTGAGACTTAATATTCTATATCTGCTTTACTTCCCGTTCAGTTTATTGGTTCAGGATCCTTGTCTGTTGCAGCAGGGAGAAAACCCACAAGAATGCTGGTAAGTGATGGTTCCTCTTTCTCCATGCGTATAGGAGAGGAAATAAATTATCTTCAAACAGTGGGAAGATAGAGGTTGGCAATTCACACTGAGTCATTTACTGCACAAGAAAATTAGTTTTCTTTTCTGAAAGCATTCAGATAGAAGGTCATCCGAAAGTCATATAAATTGTGGACATGTATATCTGGGATGGTTACAAAATATTTGATGAAAATGCTTCCTGATTTTTAAGTGTCATTTGATTTAACCAATTGTAATTATTTTGAGGATAGGATTTCCAGCAACTGAGAGTGAAAAATTCTATTCCTTTAGCCACTGATTAAGCAATGCTAAGTTTGTGTTCTGAGTCATCCATCCATTTATATTCCACATTCCTATTCTATTCATTCATTTTTCCTCCTCCCTTGATGGCTATTTCACCATTATATTTATTTTAGCCAGGCTTTTAGTTGCTGTGACCAAAAGACCTGACAAAAGTAATTAGAGGAGGAAAAGGTTTATTTGGGAGCTCATGGTTTCAGAGATCTCAGTCCATAGATGGCTGACTCCATTCCTTAGGGCTCGAGGTGAGGCAGAACATCATGGCGGAAGACTGCGGTGGAGGATGTTACCAGGAAGCAGAGAGAGAGACTCCACTCACCAGATGCAAAATATATACACCAAAGGCACACCCCCAATGACCCACCTCCTCCAGCCACATCCTATCTGCCTTGAGTTACCACCTGGTTAATCCCTATCAGGGAATTAATTCACTGATTGGGTTAAGGCTCTCATAACTCAATCATTTCACCTCCAAGCCTTCTTGTATTGTCTCACACATGAGTTTTTGGGGGACATCTCACATTCAAGCCATACAGTATTCAGCTTCAAACACCAGTCCCTTTTCTCACAACTCCTTTCTCTGTTGATGTCTTTGCTTCTTGTTCTGAGGTTCTGAGGAAACAGAAGCCATCCAAAGAAAAGTTTCAGACCCCACTACAACATCTACTCTGTGGACTAGATCTGTATCAATATCTTTCTCATTCTAGCCTCTTGGCATAGGGGAATGCTCTGTGATTTTCTTTAAAGTTGATTCCCCTACCTGAGTGTTATATTCCTTTCAGTTTTTTTCCCAGAGAAATCTATCATTCCTATTTGTCTTTCTCTACCAGATCTTTTAAAATCAGTATAGGAACATCCAGTTACTTACTATCTACCTATCTATCTATCTATCTATCTACCTACCTACCTATCATCCATAAGGTACATAAATATTTTAAGTATCTGTATATATCTATAGCTATCTATGTATATATCTTTAATTAAACCCACTTTAATCAGTACTTTCTTCCCTCCCACTCCTCTGTAACTACTCTTTTTAAGAGATCATGAAAACCTCCACGTTGCTAAAACAACAGGCAATCCTCAGTCCTCATTGACTTTAATGATGAGCAGCCTTTAGCACAGTTGGTCACTCATTCTTCCTCCAGGAATTTCTTCACTAGACCTCCCGCACACCTTGATTGGCTGGTTTCTTCCTGTCGTTTGGGTTCTCCTTCTCATCTTCTTTCCTGATTCCTTTCCTGGTTCCTGATGGTGGTAGGGTCTTCAGTGTGTGATTCCTTGTTACCTGCTCTTTCAACCCATACTCTGTCTCCTCTGGTGATCTCATTCTTTCTAGTGACTTCAAATAACATCTCTATGCCCACAACCCCAAAGCAAATGTTTCCGTACTAGGTTTTTCTCCTGAGCATCAGATTGGCATATCTACCTTCTTTCACTTAGATGCCTAAAAGGTCCAAAACTCAACTCCAGATCTTCCTCCTGAAACCTTCTCCATGCAATCTTCCTCCATCCTTGACATGTGGGGAGAAGACCAAAGAACTCATGTTTCCCCAGATGTCCAAGAGGGTGCATGGGGATATGTCCACACAGTCACAGAAACACTCAGTTCAAAGCCCCGAGGCCACAGTGCTCCAGGGAAGCAAGGTGGCCTAGGTAGTTGGAGGCAAACATCCTTCCCAATTACCAGACCAAAGGCCTGAAACTTTCCCTGGCTCTTCTGCCACATCCTGAATCCAATTTGTCAGCAAATCCTGTGGGCTCTGCCTCCAAGCTATGTCTGAGTTTGACCTTTGTTCTTATCTCTACTGATGTCCCTACATTCAGTCTACCATCCTGTCTCCTCACTGGGTTCGCTGGTTCTGCTCATGACCCTCTTTACTATTTTCCTTCATGATAGATTAGCTATAAATCTATTACTCCTTAGCTCAAAATTCTCTGGAGTAACTTTGCATTTTTCTCGAAGTTAGAACCATAATTCTTTTATGACCTACAGGATCCTGTGTGATGTGGCTCTCCGTTATCTTTTGTCTTCATTTCCTAGTCTTGCTTGTTTGCCTCCAACTACCTAGGCCACCTTGCTTCCCTGGAGCACTGTGGCCTCGGGGCTTTGAACTGAGTGTTTCTGTGACTGTGTGGACATATCCCCATGCACCCTCTTGGACATCTGGGGAAACATGAGTTCTTTGGTCTTCTCCCCACATGTCATTTATTCCCATTTAATACCACAGACCTCCACTCCTTTCTCTGGATTTCCAGATTCTCCTGACATCATTCTATTAACACAAAGTACTTAACTGCTTCAAAATACCGCATGATGTACCTGTTGGAATGTTCCCGGTTTCCTTTGTCTTTATTCCTAGCCCATAGCTCCATAGGTGGTGGGGGATTTTGTTCATCCAAGTTTGTCCTGCATCTAGAATGTTATTGGACGAGTAAACAGCATTCAATCAATATTTGGAGAAATAATTTTTTTGCCAGGGGGGATAAAGGATGGTCACACATATTAATGGAAAATTATTTTTCCTCCTTAGATGCAAAACAGTTTTGGGATGAACATCGCTAGTGCTACAATTGCCTTAGTCGGAATCGTTTTTCTCTCAATACATCTAGCTGTGAATAACCAGTCCTTGAAGAGTTGTCCGTCTTCACTGTCTCCGGACTTATGCCTGTACCTGGGTTCCTCATCAAATGTATGCATTTAAAGCTATGTTTAATTATATAAAATATCTTAAACATTTCAAAATGTAAAGAAAACAATATGTTATATCCTATGCTACCTTGATTTAAAATTTGTCTTTGCTGCCTATAAACTCTGTAATGAAGGGAAAGTTAAATAACCTTGGTATTTTAGTTTTCTCACTTTTAAAATGAGAAGAATAATTGTACCATAGGTTTAGAATGAAATAAATTAATATTGGAAAAGCAATGAAAACAGTACTTAGCACATTATGTTAGAGTATTATTAACATTATGATTAATTCTCTTACGTTCCCTAGAGATAAATGTTTTTAAAAAATTTATCTCATATATCTTTGCTTAATAAGGCAAACTTGGGAGACACACAACTTTTCTCCACCGTCTGAAAAGTTTTGAGTGATGACCCTCTGAGTTTATCAGAGTATGATGTTTTGACAGGGAAGTTTGTTAATAGGCTGTCACATTGTTTTTTTGGTTTGTGTTTAGGTATTCTATCTCTTTTGAGGTCAACTTAGAAATTAATATTGTCCTTCTGGTTTGTTAAAGGCAACCCAGTGATCTCCAAATTATTATTTACCCATCCCTGATCCTCCTGCTTTCTGACCTAGTCATGGAATTCCATGTCTTCATTTTCTTTATTAAATGTTTAATTATCTAAGTTTATGTTTCCCTGAGTTTTTCTGTGGATATAGTGGCATTTTTCCTCTAGAGAAGTTTTGGAATTGTATTTCTTTTAGGTGCCTCAGTGATGTAGAAAGATCACTAGCAAACCAATGTGTTTACTTTTTTTTTTTTTTATACCAGCTTTTTGCTTTAGTTTCTAAGGATCATGTAAATGCCCCAAAGCCTCTATGAGCTACTATTGATAAAACAGAGGAGGGATCCCTTTTCTCCATTTTCTTAAACTACCTACTCATCTCCTTAGGTTACTTCTTTTCAAACTGATCAATATTAATAATAGTGTCAGAATTTTGCCTCTGTGGTCTCTCTGTTCCATGACTAGTTCACTTGGGTTTATATAGAAATTGTGCGCCTCTCTTTCCTCAGGGAGAATGTTCCTTTGATTGAGATTGAGAGTTTATGTGTCTGTATCTTAAATCTCGCTTGGGATTCACTTTATTCCATTTTGTGGGAAGGAGACACTGCAATCTGGTTTCCTGCTGAGAGTTTTTCCTCTGGATGTTTCTGCTGTGTTTGATGTGAGGTACCATCTTCCCTAGGGCCTGGTGTCTCTAATGCTGATCTTCACTTTGTTGGAACTGGGCATAAATATCTCTATCTCAATCATGTGGTGCAAAGGAAACTGCTGTGATTCCAGAGAGGTGGGTTTGTTTCAATGACTGATAAGTTGCCTGGCCTGCAGACTGCTCTCTATGGTTGAAGGTGTTTCCAGCAGAATTGGAAAGAAACTGATGTGGCAATGATTCTTGAGGTTCCTGGAATTAAACATTGTATCATTGTTCAAGATGGAATGAAATACAGAAAATAATTCAAATGCAAAAGGAAACAACGTATTTAATATATAAGAGAATGCCTTTTTCTGCAGCTGGAATTAATTTTGATTATTTCCTTTTTTAAATTTTTTACAGACTGCATTTTGATTCATTGTACACGAAAGGGGTACATCATTTTGTGTCTATGGTTGTGCACGATGTAGATTCATAACATTTGTGTAATCATACGTGTACATAGGATAATGATGTCTGTCTCATCCCACCATTTTTCATACCCCCCTTCCTCTCATTTCCCTCTACATAATCTAACATTTCTCACAAACAATAATAGATATTGGCATGGATGTGGGGAAAAAGGCACACTTTTACATAGCTGGTGGAGTTGCAAATTGGTGTAGCCACTCTGGAAAGCAGTGTGGAGAATCCTCAGAAAACCTGGAATGGACCCATTTTTTTACCCAGTTATCCCACTCCTCGGTTTATACCCAAAGGACTTAAAATTAGCATACTATAGTAACGCAGCCACATCAATGTTTATAGCAGCTCAATTCACAATAGCTAGTTTGTGGAACCAATCTAGATGCCCTTCATCAGATGAATAGATAAAGAAAATGTGGTATATATACACAATGGAATATTATTCAGCCGTAAAAAGAATAATATTATGGCATTTGCAGATAAATGGATGGAATTGGAGGATATCATGCTAAGTGAAATAAGCCAATCCCAAAAAACCAAAGGTTGAATGTTTTCCCTGATAAGTGGATGATATATAATGGGGGAAGTGGGGTGGGTGGTTAAAGAATAATTATTTTCTTTCAATTTGTGATTTTCCAGCTATATGGCCCAGGAAAAATCACATATTCTTCCTAGATTTTAGGCATCCTAACTTCTAAATAAAAATACTATTTTCATTCTCTTCTGATATTTTTTCTGAAGACTGTGCACATAATCTTTATTCAGGGTTTAGCACAGTAGTAATAAGTTGGGTGAATATTATTGCTGATGGTTTAATGGTAACAGGAAGGGATGTGGGGAGGAGATGGTGATCTTATTCTTAAAGACTAATGTTTTGTTTTGCAGGAAATTTCTTCACCTCCCAGTTCCATGGAATCAGGAATACCTCCTAATGAAGACAATTCCTAGAGCATCAAAACTCAATCTCAAATCTCCAAGGAGTCAGAGCTTCATTCAGGAACTCAAGAGAACATAAGCTGATGAAACTCAGTCCTTCTATCATAGTACCAATCACGGGAAACTTGGAGATTTGACTCAATCTTTTCTGTCCTAATCATAAATTCCTTTAGTGTATTCTGGATATGGATGAATCAGTGTATTTCTTTAGGAATTCTTGGATTTGTAACTTCTATGATCATTATTCCAAAGTCATTCCTAAAAATAATTTCTCTTCTTCCTATTTCATTACTTTGTGAGGTTTAAGGAAAGGAGGTATTATAATCACTATTTTATGTTTTATTCCCAAAAATGCCATTACAGACAACCTGGTAGGAGGGAAAATGAGTCAGATTTGTTTTTGCAGCACAGAAAAATGCTTCATGACTTCAGCTGACATCAGCATTACAAAATTTGTCAAATAAAAAAATCATCGTCATCATCACAAATGTGAACTATGACTTTCTTTTTCATAAAATATGTGAATTTAAATTATAAGTAGAAATAGTATAGGGAGGCCATGAGATAGGACAGACTAAGAGTTTAGCTGAAGGCCACACAGGAGAAATTCAGAAGATAGAAATTGATTTTACCATATCTGAAACTGAATCTACACTTAGAAGACTCATGAAAAATTTCATTTTTATTATACAAATGACACTTGTAGCAAATAGCTCCTCTGCTGGCTTGACTTGGCTTCATTCACTTCTGTTGCTTTTTGAAGATTCCCAGTAAGGCTTTCTCCAAAAGAATCTTATGGAGGGCTAGGGAGATAGCTCAGTTGGTAGAGTACTTGCCTTGCAAGCACAAGGCCCTGGGTTCGATCCCCAGGAACACACACACACACACACACACACACACACACACACACAAATCTTATGGAAAATCCTAATGTACTGTCTCCATCCCATTCTTAACAATTTGAGAAGATGTTGAAGTTTATCACTTTCAAGACACTGATATTTATGAACTTTGTCATCTTATCTCAGAGTTTACCAGCAAGTTAGGGAAGTTGGAGAAATGATTATTGATTTATTGACTCATCCATTCAATGAATAATGAGTTTCACATATTTGACATTGTGTTAAAAATTCATAGATAAAGTTATAAGTCGTTTTGAATCGTTTTGTCCCATTTTTCATTGCAGTTATTTCATTCGTCAAGTCAAACATTTAAAATGAAGCCTAACCAAATAAAATAATATCCTGTGTACATTTGATACTGATGCAAGAATCTGAGTTATCTAAAACATATTTGTAATAAAACATCATACTATTTTTTTGTAAATCATCCAGCCTATATTATCATGCTTATTATTTGTAGCTGTAATTATATATGATTATATTGTTTATTTTTTCCTTCATTCAGGTTGCTTTGGACTATGTAATGATGAATCGATATCTGCTTATGAGTCTCACAGTAAACGCTCTTTTACTTCTGAGATAAAGTCTCAGAAATGAGAATTTTAAGTCAAAGGATATTTATATTTTAATTAATAAAGGATGATTATAAGATAGTTTTTTAAAATGCTAAAACGAATATTCTAACTAGCAATATGTACAATTCACTGTCCTCCATTTCACTTGTAGTGGATAATTATTCTTTCTCTTATAAATTTATGTCTAGCTGAAAGTAAAATGATGTATAATTTTATATTAACATGTATTCCCTGAAAAATAGTGAGAACACATTTTCACTTGTTTACTGGGTATTTAGTTTTCTTCTTCTCTGTATTACTATCTCATGTGCCTGCTACTTTCTACCAGATTTTTGCCTCTTTCCTATTAATTTTCAGGAGATATTTATGTACAAAATATGTGACTTCCACATGCTTTGCTAAGTTCTTCTTGTCTCCAGTGCATAACTGACCTTTTGCTAAATGGACTGTGTATGTTCTAGGGCTAATAGAAATCAAGGTTCTCTTTGATGGGGAAGACTAAAGTATGAGGTAGAATTATGGAGTTTTAGTAGATGGACATACCAAGAATTGGAACCAAGAAGAGTTCTGTTTTGAATAGGTTCTTTTTGTGACGTGTATTAAGTGCCCAGGTGGATCTGATGAGTTATCAACTGACTGTCCAAAGTCCAATGCACAACTGATACGTTGAATTAAAAATGAATGTAAAAGCTTATGCATGGAGATAGTGTGTATGACTAAGGGATCCCTTGTAGTGAGTGTAGGAAAGACATGAAAGCTAATAATCATGCTCTTGGCCAGCAGAAAAGGGAAGATGGAATACAAAGGTCAGTAGAAGATGGAGGAACCAGCTCAGGAGCTGGGGGAAGATCAGTTCATAAGGTAGAAAGAAAGTCAGGTCGTATGCTTCTGGGGAACATAATGAACATGAAGTTAAAAGGAGAGATGAACTTGAGAGGTCGAGCAAAGCAAGGTCTGAGCATTGGCCAATGGATTTAATGAGAGGCCTCTGTTGACCTTGACTGATCAGTTCTAGTGGAGTGGTGTGGCTTAAGACAGAGAAGTAGACTGTGGGACAGAAAGTGTGACCAGCAAGTCCAAGCAGCACTTGAGAGACGGTAAGAGAAGACCAGCTGGACGCTGTTTGGACTCCACATATTCCTCTGCCGGCTTCCTTTCCAGTGTTTCTAAAACATGCCTAACAATGGGAGGGGTAAAATTTGGCTTAAAATTTTTCCGTGTTATTTATTCTAAATTCATACCTGATTGATAATTTAACTTTTGATAATTAAGATTGATAATTTAACTCTATATTGAAGCATATAATTTAGAACTAATTTTTCTAATTCTGGCTGTGGAAAATAGAGTCATTTTTATTTATTTCCGTATGACATGACATATTTTCCACTTTGTGAAAGTTTTAAGGATCTTTATCACTTACATTTAAAAATTTTCATGGTGACATGATACCATATATGAATTTATTCATTTATATTTCTAGATGTTTGGGAGACCCTTAAATATAGATTATGGTCCTTCATGTAGAAAAATTCCTGTGCGTGTGTGTGTATGCATATATATGATCTCCTTCCCACCTTTTTTCTCTTTCATTTTTTGAGTGAATTTATTTAGTGAATTGATTATACAATTGTTTCTTTCCTTTTTTGTGGGGACCCTAGGGATTGAACTCAGGGGCACTTAACCACAGAGCCACTATTTAGAGACAGGGTCTCACTGAGTTGCTTAGCACCTGACTTTTGCTGAAGGGGGCTTTGAACTTGTGATCCTCCTGTTTCAGCCTCCCTGGCCATGGGGATTCCGGCTTATTTCTTTCCTTTTTTAAAACTATTTTCTTTTCTTTGAAACTCCCTTGAAAAAAAATGTGTACTAATTTTTTATGGTCTTATTTAAGTTTCTTTTGCTAATACTGCACTAAAGCATTTCCTAATTAGATGACAGAATAAGGATGATTTTTTTCTCTTTCCTGAAACCACATCAATAAATCAAACTGGATAAGAAACTGAATCTTTATCTTCATGAAAGTTGAGGTTTGAAGCTGAAATTAAATGAGATATGTCTAAATTAAATGAAATATGTCTAAATTAATGAGTAGAGGGAAGGAAAATCAAATTTAAATCCCTGCCTTGGAGATTCTAAAGAGAACAGACATATTGTGGCATCGGGGCGGGTAAGGCTCCAGAATGGGAGACCTCTGGTCCAGTCTTCAATAAGAGTTGACAACAGAGGTTTTGTTGAAGGCTAGAAGAAGTCATATTATGAGAAGCTGGAAATCAGGACTGGAGTTAAGAAAATAGGAACAGATAACAAACTTTTGAAAATTATAACTGTTTTTAAAAAGAGAAATAAGAAGACTTCAGAAGGTGAATAATGGAAAATTCTCCCAGAAGAGAGAAGAGAGAAGAGAGAAGGAAGTAAATGGAAAAAAAAGAGAGAGAGAGAAAAAATTTTGATGTCTGTCATCTGTCCAGTAAGGAGTTCCATAAAGTAGAAGAAAGGAGTTTTTAATAAAGAAACTGAAAAAAATACATGGGTCTTTAGTTCGTAAATGGCTACTGACGATCCTGTAAAATTTTTGCATTCTATTCATATTATTTCAATATTATGTATTTCTTACCTCTGGGGATTAACAGAAATAATAATTTAAGATTAAATGATGGACATTTAAAAAATGAGCCAATAAATTATTAAAAAACTTTGGAATTATTCTGAAAATATATGAATTTGACCAAACCTTCAGATCTAACTGCTTGAGGGTGATGCGGGGAGGGAGAAAGAACAGATTGAGAAAGCTAACACGGTCATCATCCATGTTGGGACCGGGACAGATAATGTCTACACCTTGCCTGTGATTCCGTGTCTCCTAATCCTCTCCCCATTCAGCAGGTGTTCTTGGTCACAAGAGAACACACATATTAGGTGCTTGTTATTTCTTTGTGAAAAGCATCATTTTGGAAGATGGTATGAGCAGGTAAGGATTTACATGAACTGGACAAGCTCTCCGGCAGTTAATTGGCCCTCATGCTGCAACAGTTGATAAACTCCAATTTCAGAAAGATTTAAGGAGATCTGATGTGCTAGGATGGTCTGTGTAAATCTTGCCATCTAAATGAACAGCTGAAGGGTTTTCCTTTAAGTTTGTGTTTGGCACTAGGTCTTTAAGAATAAATGGCCATTCTACCAAAGATGCTATACAGAGTCAATGCAATTCCAATTAAAATCTCAATGACATTTCTCATAGAAATAGAGAAAGCAATCATGAACTTCATCTGGAAGAACAAGAGACCTTGAATAGCCAAAACAATCCTGGATAGAAAAAGTGAAACAGGAGATATCACAAAACCACACATTAAACTATACTACAGAGCAACAGTAACAAAAACAGCATGGTATGGGCACCAAAATAGACAGGCAGACCAATGGTACAGAATAGAAGACATAGAGACAAAACCACATAAATACAGTCATCTCATACTAGACAAAGGAGCCAAAATTATACAATAGAAAAAAGATAGCCTGTTCAACAAATGGTGCTGGCAAAACTGGAAATCCATATGTAGTAAAATGAAATTAAACCTCTATCTCTCACCCTGCACAAAACTCAAATCAAAATGTATCAAAGACATAGGAATTAGACCAGAGACCCTGCACCTAATAGAAGACAAAGTAGGCCCGAATATTCATCATGTTGGCTTAGGATCAGACTTCCTCAACAAGACTCCCAAAGCACAAGAAACCAAAGCAAGAATCAATAAATGGGATGGACTCAAACTAAAAAGCTTTTTCTCAGCAGAGGATGCAATCAAGAATGTGAGGAGAGAGCCTACAGAGTGGGAGAAAATTTTTCCACACACACTTCAGATAGAGCACTTATCTCCAAAATTTATAAAGAACTTACAAAACTTTGCACCAAAAATACAAAGAACCCAATCAATAAAAGGGCCAAGGAACTGGACAGACTCTTTACAGAAGAACATATAGAGGTGATTAATAAATACATGAAAAAGTGTTCAACATCTCTAGTAATTAGAGAAATGCAAATTAAAACAACTCTAAGATTTCATCTTACTCCAATTAGAATGGCTATTATCAAGAACACAAGCAATAATAGATATTGGCGTGGATGTGGGGAAAAAGGCACACTTTTACATTGCTGGTAGAGTTGCAAATTAGTGCAGCCACTCTGGAAAGCAGAGCAGAGAATCCTCAGAAAACTTGGAATGGACCCACCTTTTGACCCAGTTATCCCACTCCTCGGATTATATCCAAAGGACCTAAAATCAGCAAACTGCTGTAACAACCACATCAATGTTTATAGCAGTTCACAATAGCTAGATTGTGGAACCAACCTAGATGCCCTTCAACAGATGAATGGATAAAGAAACTCTGGTATGTAGAGTGATATGTGGTGGGGGTGGGGAGGTGGGGAGTGAGAGAGGAATGGGGGAACTTTAGAATATGTAGAAAGAAATGAGAGGGAGGAGGGGCGTATAAAAAATGGTGGAATGAGACAGACATCATTACCCTATGTACATGTATGATTACATGAATGGTGTGAATCTACATTGTGTACAACCATCAAAACAAAGTGATGTACCCCATTTGTGTACAATGAATCAAAATGCAGTCTGTAAAAAATTAAAAGCTAAATAAAAAATTAATAATAAAAAAGAATAAGATATCATAAACAATATCTTCTCATTTTTTTCATTTTTGGAACCATGTTTGTCATGAGACATTCGAGGTTGATCTTGATCTCTGTGGACCTCTCAGTCTCTTAACTTTATTTATTGAACCAGACTTGGCACTGTGATGTAGAAATTAGATTGAGAGACAGGAAGGAAAAGATGGAGGGATGGAGGAAGTGGAGGAGAGAGGAAGAAGGGCAGAAACCCTAGTACTAGTTTGTAAAGAACACTAGCTCTTTAAACATGCAAATTGCACAATTTATTGTAAGTAAATTGAGCTTTCAGTTTGAGAAAAAAATTGTTCATGTGGGACCTGAAAGCAAATTTCATTTGAGTGTGGGGAATTAAACCTGGGGCATAAGTAACTGAGTGAAGAAGACAGTGGTCATCAAAGGAGGAAGCCAGAGATGGAGATTGGGTAGGAGGCATGCGTAAAGGCTGTGCTGGAGGAGGAGAGAGATGTGGTGGGAGGAAGGTTAGCTCAATTATCTCTTCCGTGCAGGCAGAGGTATGGTTAAAACTCATCTTGATAATTTTGCCCTGACCAAAAGAAAAACAAAATTCATTTTTGTCCTGTATTTCAGTATTCACTGTTAGGAAAGGTGAAAGACCATGACTGTGGGGATCCAATGTGAGGGCACAGAAGGTCCTGAGCGTCTCAGGGACAAGATGAAGGTGCTGGTAAAATCGGGATATGAAACAGTTGGGAGGTCCTAAGGTACCTGTCAGTTTCTGATTCGTATTTTGCAAGATTCTGTTGAAAATTCTCAGAGTAGCATCACATCCAAACACAAAGACCATTCTCAATTTGTTTCCTTTCCATCTCTCAAATCTGATTTCTGATTATTTGTAACACATAATAAAAATTGTATATTCCTAGGAGACACCATAAATAACCAATTTCAGAACTTTCCCGTGCAGATGTGGGCCATTTCACTGAGGGTAGGTAATTAAATGAAATTCTCAAGTCCTTTGGTTTAAATCTGGTCTCAAGTGTTACCTTCCCTGGGAATTCTTTCCCTGACTCTCGGTCCCCCTTATCAGACAGAGCTGTCATATTCTTCTCCGTGTTCCAAAAACCTCTAACCTCTGACCTATTGGGTAATATTACATCATTTATCTTTGTTCTGCTCTGCTAGGTTGTGGGGTAGGCAGGGTTGGAGCCGGCCTGTGTGCCACTCGGTGATAACATCAATACCTGGCATGAAGCACTGTTCATTTTGAAAGAATGTGTAAGTGAGTAAGTTTTATTTCTTAATTCAAGCAGTGTATTTGTTAGGTCCACCCATTCCTGCAGACACGGTGGAAAGATAGCCTCTGGGTCAGTAAAATATTGTTATGAAAGATAGGTCCTTTGGAGTCTGTTCTTGCAAATGTTATTAGTTCTCTTGAAAAACTTTGCTACACCCCAGGAGAACAGCACCGGTGATTAGGATGTAATGTGAAGTCTCTTGCAGTTTATTAAAAGCCATTCATTCAAGGTTATGTCTACAATTAAACCCAAATATAAGCCATACCTACCTTCTGTGAATTGCCCTTACTCCTTTTGCTCCGGCATAGCTATTTATGGTATTAGAATGCGTGCATTGGTTTGGCTGTATTCTCCTAACTTAGGCATGTGGCTTAGATCCACACTATTCAGACTTGTTCATGGGATTTTTAAATCAAGTTCATCTACCCCAGTGTTTCTATCATCACGTTCTTACCGTTGCAAAGATCTGAGCAGCACAGTTGCATGGTTTAGGAGGCCGTGGAGACTTCAGTGCGAAAACGTCTCAGCCGTCACACCCTACCAAGCAAGGTTCACAGCAGTTAGGACTCTATCTGTCCAGCAGGTGGTTTCCAAGACTACCTGGTGTGGACAGTTACGTAAATACTGGTCAAAAGACAGAAAGAGACAGAATAGATAGTGAAGTCAGAAACAGATCTGAGGATTCAGAGACTAACAGTCACAAAAACTGCTTCGGCCTTGAGCCGGCACATGAAGCCAGGTGTGCATTAGACAGGGAAGTTGGACTTTTCAAAGGTGCGACTGGAGGAATTCGGACATAGACACAAATGGAGAAAATTCCAGAAAAGAGTCACCCACGCCTCTTTCTGTTCTGCAATTCTCTGGTACCATCTCAATCCCCACTAAAATGTTTCCTGTTTTAGGTTCTGTGGATCCTGGCAGAATTCTGTTCCAGAAGTCTCAAATTTGCTCACTTTTCATATTCCCTCTTCACTAGGATTCTCAAGTTCGCTATTAATTCTAACAAGAAAGACACCGTGGGTCCTAATCAGCTGTGAAACTTAATCTGCTGGGCAAATGGCTTGCGTATGAAGATAATCATCGGTGTTTGGAGTCAAGCCATTTTAACGGCCTCTCAAGTCCACACACTCAGAGGAAGTCCACCAAGCCTCCATGTAACCATATTCCTCACTCCTGGGTCGCTGAGTTCAGGAAGAAATGGACCAAGAAAATCAGAGCAGGGCAGATCTTGCTCTTCCAAATCCACATGGGTCTTCCAGGTAAGCAAGGGTTGCAATTATTGCTTTTTTCTATTCTCACCCATCAGGCTAGAGAAGGTCACCATGCTGGGCAGATAGAAGCCATTTCATGGGCTCATCTAGTTTGATTAATATGTTGGGTTTAGAGGCACTATTTGCTCTACTTTCCCAGTGGTTCTTTTCTAACTGGTGGGGAAGGAGGTTTTCACTCAGCTTGTGAACTGGGAATCACAGGTTTTCTAACACCGGAGGCTCAGGGTTTGGGTATAGGACAGGGGAGTTCGACTACTTATGTAGATCTCTTACCTCTGTGCCTGATATGTCCTGGGGACAGAAGCTTTACAAAATGACCTCCTGTGGTTGGCCATGTGACCCTTAAACTGTGGTATCCTGCTCCAAAGAGGAAAATAGGAGTAGAGTTCCCACCAGCCCTTTGCACACATTTCTTTACTGTCCTCAGTGCACAGGAAGTTTTTTGTGTCATGGACAAAACACATTCAGGTGCATTTCTATGCTACAAGGACTGTGAGATGCAAAGTAAACATATCTATTTTGGTATTTCTGTTTTATTAATAAACATAGATGAATGGTGAAGAGTTTGATAGTAAACCTGCATTAAGAGTAAGAATACTTGACATGGTTTTTTGTCCTATTATATTTCATCTGATCATGCAGACAGTTTTGAAGTTGTCTTGATTCAGGTACTTTTGGGAGAAATCCTAGTTCTTGGCTCACAGCAGCTAATGTCTGAAGTGTATAAACTTGCAGAGAGGAGCATTCTGCTCTGACCACTTAGGAAAGTAAACAACTGCCCCCAGATTGACCTAGTGTTAGCAAGGGAAACTGTCTAGGGGCCTGGTGGTCTGATCCCCCGTGGCACATTGTGATTGGGCTAAAAGTCTATAAAATGTATGGTTTTTCCTTCAATAAACGAGTTTGCAGACTGCGCGCCACAAGTCTGCTCCTACCCAATTCCCGGGGTCTGGGTCCTGACTCAGCGGCTCTTACCAGCGCCTGAGCTAGACTGGCACCCCCTACAAGGTACTTGGATCCTCTGAGCTTTCATGTCTTAATCATTACCATGAAGATTTCAATTGGAAGGTTGTTTTGAAAAGTAAATAAACGAAACTGCTTTCTGTCAGTGAAAGACTTGGTACAGGGAGCTAGAGAATTTCCCGACGACTGAATTTCTGTTAAATTTCACAGTGCACCTGAAATCGAGGTCTTGGAAGCATCTCCTGGTGATAGTCCCCAGCAGGGGACGTCAGCCACATCCCCACCACAGCAGACATGGCTGACATTTTTGAAGAGAGAACTGGAATTCCTGGGGGTGAGTGAGTGAGCTGAGAAGTCTCAGCCTGAGTAAAGGTTGGCTCTAGGAAAGAGAACGTGGTTCCATCAGCTGTTTCCTCACTTGGGTTCACGAGGAGTGAGGAGTCTTCTAAAAGTCCTTGAAGATGAACAGTTGAAGCTAGTTGGGCCCTCTTGGGAAGAGAGAAACATTCCCTTAGAAGACTTTAAATTAGGGGGACAAGAATAACCAATAGGAGTGAAGGATTCATAATCTCTGTCTTTACTTGGAAGGAACAATTGCTGATGTCCATCATGACTACTTAAATAAAGCTATAGGAAACATGCATTGGCCATTCACACTTTAGACTGTACTTATATCAGTTCAGTTCTTACAGTAGCCAGGGGATTACTGAAGAGACTCACATTTGGACAGACTAAGATACCAAAGCTGTTTCTCATATTGGGTCTCTATGACAAGAAAATGGCTACAATCCTGGGAAAATATCTTCCAACTTCATAAAACTCATGCATTTTTCTCTAGGTAACACAGATTCTGATTGGTGCTATATGCCTTTGTTTTGGAACAATTGTCTTCTCCGTACTTGATATTTCAGACTTTGATGAAGAAGTGTTTTCATCATTTAAAGCAGGGTACCCATTCTGGGGAGCAGTACTTGTGAGTATATATTTATAATTGTTATTGAAATAACACCAAATAAAGATCTTCTTTTATTCATTTCCAACTAATTATTTATCTACAACATTAAGATAATAGGATTATTCACATATATATACATCATAGATACATGTATTTGCAGTTTGTGAAGCACCTTTTTGTATATGTGCTCACTAATTATAACAATAAAGGGGTCTTATTACATTAAATTGTGTGAAAAACATTTAGCATGCTTTTATCAGATGAGAAACCTGACGAATTAAAGTTAAATGACTTGCCCCAGGGAGTTTTAGTTCATAGAAATTGAACCCATACTTCCAGAATCCAATTCCTTGAAAATATCCCTAGCACTATTCATCAATAAAGTTACACAATGACTACATAAAATTTTATCTGCTAATTTAAAAACAATTTAAGAAGTTATCTTTATGAAGGAGGTGGTAGAGAGGGGGATTGCTGAGGCAAAGTAAAGAAGGTTAGCAGGTATTTGATGAACTTCTACTATGTCCTAGGAATGCTTTTCGGGACTTTCTCATTGTATTCCTTTTAACCAATAGACTTCATAAAATAGGTGGCTGAATGAGGTCACAAGAACATATAATTTAATGGAAGTATATGTGATGAACAATGGATTGCACACATTTACAATCTGACGAGTTTGACTCATAGATACACACACATTAAAATGTCAGCCCATCAATAGGATGAGTGTGTCTATCTTTTCCAAAAGTTGCCTTGAACTTCTCCAGAGCCCTTCCCTGCCTGCCTCTACTTCCTGTCCTGCCATCCTCAAGCACTTTCTAGACCTGTAACTAAATTTGCACTGTCTAGAGCTTTATGTAACTGAAACCATACCGTATGTTCTCTTTACCATGTTCCTTCTCCTCCCATAATTAGTGTGCAATTATTTATGTTGTTTTTGCATCAACGCCAGCATGTGTTGGTATGTTCACAGGAAGATATATTAACCCTAAAAAATATCACATTAGTTTGACACTCTGCTAAATCCATAGTACTCAGATCCTAATTTAAGAATCACCTTGAACCTCTACCATATTTTATTTGAAAATTTTCTCTACCATCTTTGCATTGCAAGCATTTAGCTCATTAAGTGTTGTGCAACCCAAGACAATCTGAAATCTTTTAGAGACTGTGTTCTCCACTTCTGTTTTTGCTGAGCCTTTCCTCGTGCACATTTTGGAATGACTACGAGACTGCAGGATGTTCTCCAGACTCTGGAGACGTAGGTGCTGCAGTATTTCTTGCCTGAGGGAGATGTCAGTGCAACACAGAGGATGCACACACACCAAAGTCACAATGAAGTGAGGGTATGTTAGAACAGACCTCATGCACCAGATGCTGCTGCTACTCTAAGGGTGACCCAGGAACATCAAAGTCAGCCTCACCTGGAAGCCAGGTAAAAATGAAGGATCTCAGGAATAGGAACCTAGATTCTATCAAGACACACATGATTCATATTCACATTTAACTTTGAGAAGCACTTTATAGGAAATAAGAAACATTGGTCTTGAGTGGAACTTTAAGAGATAGCTTTATAGCATACTCAAGATTTTACTTCGTTTTTGGAGAATGGGAGGAAAGGGACACTGTAGAGAGCACAGACCCATGTTTTTATTTTTCCTTCCCTTTTGAACAGTTCGCTATCTCTGGACTTTTGTCAATTATATCTGAAAAGAAAAATAGAGTGTATCTGGTGAGTTGCAACTCTTTTTTACTCCTCCCTGGGAAGGTAAGAAAATGGAATTGTAGGATCTTGAGGGAGACACAGCTTCAGCTGCTGTCTTATAGTGAGTGTGGGTATGTGATTTTTTTTTCCCAGTCTACTTTGGGTTGGATAGAATAATTGGAAACATATAAAGAAGTCTGATTGCCTTGACCTAAGTTTGCAAAAAAGTCCCATATATTACATATTATATATTGTAAATATTTAAATATATCACATGATCAAATAAATAATTAGCTTCCAATTATGGGTAGTATTTGAGCATATGATAAACGCCTCCATGCCTTTGTGTTTGTTTGTGTGGGGTGATGAGAATCAAACCTGGGCCTCGGGTTTTTGAAGCGTGTGCTCCACCCCTGAGCATCCCCAGTCCGGGTGCTGCTCCTCTTGAAAGCAGTGCCAGCAAGAAAGTAATAGATGCTTATTAAGCAATGATGAGATTTTCAAGATTCCTCCCTTTAACTGAAAATTTGATCCAGAGTTTGTGAGATGCAACTGGGTCTAAATGCCAGGCAGCGCAGTGAATGTGCGGGCAGGTGCAAGCCCGGGACTGAATGGCCTTCTTGACTGACAGGTGAGAGGACGCTTGGGAGCGAATGCTGTCAGCAGCGTAGCTGCCGGAGCAGGGATCATCATCCTGATCCTCAACCTGAGCAACAGCTGGGCTTATATCAGCCAGTGTGAGAAAATTCGTGAGGATGACAGCTGCTTTGTGGCTTCTTTTACCACCGTAGGTATTTCTTGGGAAACGTCTAAGAGTCTGGGTCCCCATCCAAGCAGGAAACCTGTTTCCCTTCCCCACCAACACAAATCCTTTTTGGGGACCTCCATCTCAGGAGGTAGTGTTCTTCAGGTCCATGCAGTCCAAGGAGAAGCCGATGGCCCTCCCCACTCCTGGTCAGACCCCTCAAGGTCGAAACTCCCTGCCTCCTGGTTTTTCCACATATGTGTCACTTTACAAGAGATGATCATGTAGGGGGAGGAGAAAGAGAGGGGCTGCTATAGGGAGTGAACTCTTGGGACGCCTGTCACGTAACCATCTCTTTGGTGGTTGTTTGATAGGAAATTGTGGCAATGATGCTGTTTCTCACCATCCTGGGTTTTGGCAGCGCCATGTCGCTCACAATCTACGGGATTGGAGAAGAATTCAAAGGAGATAAGGTATGAAGAGGCCTGACATGAAATCCTGAATGAGAGGCTAAGAAATGTGATTTACCCCTTAAAACTATGCCCTGAGGGTTTTTTTCTGGGGCTGGGGAGGTGGGGCCTTTTTTTTTCCCTGGGAAAATTGTTTCTCAAAATTTCACTGATTTTTGTTTTCAAATATTAAGTTTTAAATCTTATTTTATACTCAGAACTAGCAAAAATGATATCAGGTTAGGGAAAGAGGATCTTTATAATTTTAGAAATCTTGGTGCCTCAAATGGGTTAAGTGAAAGACGGATGTGCAGGCAGCATGTCTGTCTTCAATTTTGTTCAGAAGAAAATCTTTAGACTTGTCCCTGCTTTTTCTCTTTCTTCTTGACTTTCCCCCTTTCACTTCTCTAAAGTCTCATGCTTTTTTATGTCCTAATTCATGACTGCACTTGCATTTCCACGGGCTCACCCATCTGTTACACCTTTGGTGAGAATCAGATATGGAGGCACAGTCAAATCTGCCAGATGAAACCCACTGTGTCCACTTTCCTGATGCATTCCACTCTGGCCACTTTTTAAAATCACTTTTCTCCAAAGATAGATAGGACAGCAGATGAACCAAAGCCTAGACACTGCCCAAATCTCACAGACTTGTCGTTGACTGACATGATGTTTTTTGGGTCCAGTTGGCCAGCTGATATGGTGTGGTTTTCTGGAGATGGAGGGAATAGTTAGAATGGAGGGCTGAGGGAAGGAGGGAGGGAGGAAGGGAGAGAGAGAGAGTGAAAGAGAAAAGGAGAGGAGGAGGGGAGGAGGAAGAGAAGAAGGAGAAGGAGAGGGAGGAGATTTGGGAAGACAGGAGGAAAGGAGGTGAGCCTCTAGAACAGGGCTTCTAGAAATGGACAGTTCTTGGTGATTGATTTGCAATAATTTTTTCCTTTTCAGGTTCCAGATGATCGTCTCTATGAAGAATTAAACATTTATTCACCAATTTACAGTGAGTTGGAAGACAAAATAGAAATGTCTTCTCCCATGAGTTCATAGGAGTCATGTGTCCTGAACATTTTGATTCACAGTAAAGAGTCCAGAAAGCCAAAATCTTTAAAAGACTCTTGGCAAAATTTCTATTCTCAATGCAGTCTTTTCATTTTACATTTGATTTGTCCTGCAGATGACAATATTTTGTTTTTATTGTTTCTGATCTACTAACTACCATCACTCTCCCATTTGTGGATACATTTCTTGTTTTGTGTTGTGATATCAAAGTCGTCACTCTGGGAAACCAACCTGATCACCAGGACTTTACTGTATAACTCTGCAAAAATGGAAAACAAGAAGGAGGCTGGGCTGAGAGTGAGCTAAACTTTGACAGTTTGATGATATTTAGTTCTTAGTTATTTTTAGAGTTCCTAATAGCTACAGTTATGTATGATAGGCACCTGCTTACCTGTACCCACATCCATATACACATGTAACTTACATGATATGTAATTTTCTATATCCAAATATACTACACTCCCTCAGTGGCAGTATATTCTTTCAAAGACACGGAGTTTTATAAAAATATGTTGCTTGAATCACCTGTTCATTCGCTGACACAGTGTAGTTCAATAGTGTGTGCAGACTGGTGAAGAGGTGGTAGGGAGTTTTATTCAGTGACCCAGTATCTGGTGAGATAGGTAAAAACAGAAAACCTATATGTGGAAAGAACATTTAGTAGGACATTGGTGATGAAGGAAGAATAATGGAGATGTATATTGAAATGAATTCAGTGGTAAAGGAGAGAAATGATCATATCTAAAACATGTAGGAAAAGGTCTACCAAAAGAAACTAGGAGATCTTGCTAACAAGTTAGAGAATAAAGTAAGTAGGCAATGGTTTGACTCACACATCATTTGAGTCTAAGATGAAACGAGGACACCTAGTCATGTTGGAAAAAAGATTGGAGTTCAGAAATACGAGGTTTGGAGATGCACAGATAGATGTAAGTGAAACCCTGTTTTAGATTCTTATCTTGAGGAGACAAAGGGAAATGCAGTGGGAAAGGGCCTTGCTAGCATCCAACGCTGTATTAAAAATACAATTTGATGATAGAGGATTAGTTTGATTATAGGAGAGCTCATTATTAGGTGAGGCAGGTTAACACTCTAAGAATTATTTTGGAGATAAAGTGAAGCCAAGTTAAACTTCACATGCTTATAATCCAAGTGAAAAAGTTAGGATAAAATCTAGAAGACATCAGAATTAGTTTTTTTTAAAAAAAGTGCATCGCAAAACAGTGGACAGCAGGTAGCCCAAAGTAGAGAAAAGTGAATCCAAGAGAAAATAACTAACCATTAGAGATGGAACATGGAGGCTTGGGAAAAAGTCCACAGTGTCATATAAACTCCGGGTATGCCAAGAGATGGGGAAGAGAAAACAGCAAAATAAATGAATGTGGGCTCAGAGGCATTCCATACAGGGGTGCGACGAGCAGAGGAGTAAAAGATTTGCAAAAGTGTTTGGAGAGAGAGACCGGGTGGGGGGATGGGGCAATAAGACGGGAGACTGAATAGAAGAGCGTAAAGAGAAATTAAGTGAGGCAAAATGGTTTTGTTGCTCTTGCTGTTTTTATTTTTAAAAGAAGGAGAGTTGCTTCTGTCTCTAGCCTAAAGAAAAGGGACCCGTGAGAGAGTGAGACGTCCATTTGGGGCGCTGGGCTCCCTCTCTGTCTTTTATCACACATCCACCATGGATGGGCACACACTGGCACGCTCTCACCCTTCCAGTGCCCCAAATGGTCGTCCTGCAGAACAACTTCTCTGCAGAGACTCCCTAATGCACATCTCTCCATCTAGGCTTCGTCCTTTGCTCCATAACCATTCTCCCTCTCAATGAAGCATAGTGTAATGAAATATTAGTGTACTTGTGATTCTCCTTATGTATCCTCAACTGCAATAAATTGAAATTATCTAACTTGATTTCTTGTCTGTATTTGTGCTTGCATATGAAGTTGAGAGACTGATGAAGAATAATGAAGAATTAAGAATCAATAGAATAAGGCCAAGGGCCAAGAATAATGTCTGGATGCCAGTCGTGTGACTCAGTCTCAGTTCCAAAGCCCTAGAACCCAGGAAGTATAATTTTGTCTGTGGCTAGAGACCTGCTTGTCTGGGGAGCCACCTGTGTAAGTCCTGGATTCCCTAAGTCATTGAATCCCTTCCTCTGTTAACCCAAGAGAGATTGGGTGTTTCCATCTTGCTCATGGTGAGCCGTCTTTTCATCCAAACAACTTAACACCTTTCCTAACTTCTTGAGCTATGACCTCCAATGCAGACTCTCTCCTTAGAGGCCCATATTAATAGAGTCAGCATCTCCCCACCCTTAATATCCATTCCCACACATGTGCCCCATTTAAATTAAAAATAAGAAAGCTCTGTTATTATTCTTTCTCTAGTTATCAATACACTATGATCAACATTAAATGTGTCTTTTTACGATTAACAGGGATTTCTCTTCCTTTTTTTTTTTAAACTTCACACTTTTTTTTTAAGAGTACAGTAATATTTCCTTTTGCGGCTACATAGCTTCTGCATTCTGAGGAGCACATTTGTGACTCTATCACTCAGATTTACTTCTAAAATTCCATAACTATCCCAATCATCTCTTACACAGTCAACACATGCTTATATGTGCCAGCCTTCCAAACGATAACTCACATATGTAAGATGGTATCTCCTTCTTTGAGAAGCTTATAATCCAAAAAAGACCCAAAGACCCAAAACTGAGTAAATGCATGGCAGATTTTAGTGTGTGAAAAAAGTTGCCTTGGAATTCGGACCTCCGAGAACCATAATGCTCCTGGAGGTCTTCATAGAAGGAACAGAGCATCGCAATGTGAAATGAGATGCAGACCAGAAGAGACGTGGCCAGTAAGCAGGGGGCTCGGGAGAGAGGATCACTGTCGGTGTTCCCATCAGGCGAAAGGGCGGAGCCTGCATGCCCCTCCTTCCTCCTTCATCTGACGTGGGCTGCCTTGAGGGTTTTGTCAGGAGTGGAAGCACCTCCCTGAATTTTAGGCAGACTCCACAGAGTTTGCTGATTGCCACTCTGCACTGGGTAGCAAGTCCTTCCTTGAAGGGAGAGCTGGGCAGGGCATTTCCATGCTCACCTGAAAACCTATGCTGAGATGGACACAGGCAGAGGAGTGGGCACCTGGTGGCTGAGGCACGAGGAAGAGACTTGAACCCAGGTGCAACAGCAAAGGCTTGATTTTCTATCTGTCAGTTGTCTCTGCTGTTGCATTTTAAAAGATTCCAGCACTGATCTTGAACTCAATTTTGAATTTGAAAATTAGCAGCTGACCCAAGGGCCTGGGAATGTGCTCTCAGTATCCTCATCTCTGAGACCAACAGAAAGTGGGGGAATTTCACTCAGAGAAGGGGAGCATCTCATGTGGCTAGCCCTTGACAACTCTGTATAGTTATTTCTTTTCCAGGGGATACCCACTATCAGTTCTCCATGGCATGTTCTCCACTATTGCACGTGAGCCTGAAATTGGGCATGGAACCCTTCTGTCCTTGCATTGCTAGAATGCCCCTGATAAAATCCTGGAGCTGACTGTCCTTACCACGCCAAGATGTGCTGGTCATGTGTCACTTCAGTTTCTGTTTAAGAAGTGCTGTTCACTTTCGAAGAATATTTTTGCAGAATGTAGAATTCAGGGTTCCCAGTTTTTCTTTGTGTACTTAACAAATCTTGCTGTCCTGTTTTCTTGCATGCTTGGTTTGTGAAGAGAATGAATTCTTATTCTTGCTCCTTTCTTGATAATGTGTCTTTTTTTCTCCATAGTCTGCCTTGAAGATGTTCTCTTTGTATTTGCTTTTAGCAATTTGAATGTTATATGCCTAGTGTTTGGTGGTGGGGGACTTTTAATGAGGATGAAGGATTTAAACTTCTATAATCTGTGGGTGGGTGTCTGTCATTTATCTTGGGATTCTGAATCGATAATTCTTCAAACATGTGTTCTGCCAATTCTCTCTTTCTTCTCCTCCTGGAATTCCGTTATATCTGTGTTAGACCTTTAATAATAACTTATCGTCTTAGATATGGTACTAATCAGATTTCCGTCACTGTGACAAAAGACCAAAGAGGAACAACCTTTTTGGATTGTGTTAAGGCAGAGCATCATGGGGTGTCCGTGGTACAGCACAGCTGTTCATCTCCTGATGGCCAGGAAGGAGAGGGAGAGAGAAAGGAAGAGGAAGAGGGAAAGATAAATGCAGAGAAAGGGAAGGGCCAGGGGCAAAATAAACCCTCCAGGGCCTGCCCTAGTGACATTTCCTCCAACCAGGCCCTACCTCCTGTTTCCACCACCTGCCAACAGCATCGTCAGCTGGGACCCAGCCTTCAGCACACGGGCCTTTGGGGGACAGTCCCAATATAAACTATAATGAATACTCTGTTTTTTCTCTATTCTTACATTTTGTTTCAGTTTGGATGATTTCTACCTTAAAGCCACATGCAATTCTTTCTGTAGCTGCTGTATTAAATCTGTGTCAATAGAGTGAGTCGATGGCATTATTCACCCGTGACTGGCTTTTCATTTTTAGTTTCCATTTGATATCTTTCCTAGTTTCCTTAACTTTGCTTAAAATTACCTTTCTCACCTTGCATATTTTCTACTTTTACCATTAGATCTTTCAATATATTTTTCATAGCTGTTGTTTTTAATTCACCATCTGATAGTTCCAGTTTCTGTGTCACATCCAAGTCTGATTTCCACTCTTGCTCTAGATGCCTTTGTAGATAGTCTTTTCCTATTTTACTTTTTAAAATATGCCTTGTGATACTTTGTGGAAAGCTGGCTATTTTATACAGGATTGTAAATACTGTGATAAATATTTCTCATGCTTGGAGACGAGTAGGGTTGTCCTCTGCTAGACCTCTGTGTTGGGTTGGGTATGGAGTTTCTTGTGTTGTGAGGGACACTTCCCATTCCTCTAGCAACGCCTTGAGTGTGTGGTGTAGACAGATTCACAAGAGGTGTTACCTCTCTCTTTTCTCTCTTTGGCTTTGGGTCTTCCCTTTTCTGCTCTTTGCTGGAGAGATTCTCTCCCCACAGCGGTTCCCCTTCTTCTTTTTACTCAAAGCTTTTTGAAATTGGGGAATGTGGAGGTGACGTCCTTCCTGAATCTTCTGGCTGCCCTGCCTTGGGACTCAGGGCTGTGACCTTCAGCAGCATTCTACCCTCTTCCAGTTGTAATGTTGGCCCAGAGCTTTACAGCCTTTGCAGGGGTCCAGCTTTTTGTTTCCTAATCCTCTACCCAGCCGCAGTGGGTTGGTCTCCATGCCTGCAGGCTACCATCTTGTTGCTCTTCCCCTTGTAGGTGAAAACTTTTGTCCTTTTAGGGAGAAAAGAGAAAGTATGTCCTCTTCAGCTCACAGTGTTCCTGAGACTATGCCTACAAGGAAGCAAGAGCTCCCCATTTGCCTGGGTCCCTCACAGTCTTCGTTATTGTCACATTGGCCCACGCCTGCCTTTATTGATGTTAGAATTTCAAGTTAAATCTTCTTCCCATTTTATAGAACATTCATAAGTTGTGTGCCTGGTATATCTTGGGCACTTGGGTCCTGTTTCTTCTTGCACAAACCTTTCTCTTTATGGGAATTTAAGATTGTCTGTGCTCCCTGCAACCTTCATTCTCTACAGGTTCAAGAATAGTTACTAATTTGTGTGTTCTCCAGCTTTTGTCTTGGATGGGTAGAAGCCATGCCCTTTCCAGCTCTCTGCGTCTCTGCCTTGAAACTGGAACTATATTTGTGGTTTTGATATTTGCAAATCACAAATTAGCCCAGACTATAGTGAATGAACAGCAAATGTATTTATTTCAATGCTTATACATTTTTCCAATTTTACTGGTATTTGTTGTCTAGGACTATGAAAATCGTAACATTTTAACCAGCATGTATAATCCTATCTCCTGAATCAGTTTTTAGGTGAGTGTGATGAAATAATTCAAAAGCAGATCTTTGCCCACAGGTCTCTCCACCACCTTGTCCTTTGACATCAGTGACAGTGCCAGGACATCTGATTCAAAAATACTCTTAACATTGCTCCTGGCTTGTCCCCAGAGGGTCAGTATCTTCCAGCTGGGCCCCACCTGGGTCTTGGGACTTTCCTCATTAACAACAGAACAAGATGCAGAAGTTCTTGAGGGGGAAGCTCAGGATTTTGGGGGATGAGAGAAACTGAGATGGGGGAGCATTTATGCAGAAATATCTGTTTATAGGACAGAAAGAGAAGCTTCTGTGGAGCGTCAGTGTCTCTTGGATGTTTCAGTTAATGATACGGTATCAGGGTAATAACACTACTCATAGTTTTACATTAGTGAAGGGAGATTCGTGCATCAGCCATTTTATGAAGGCTTTACAGTAACTTTCCACAAACGCCACCTGTTCTTGGCTATGATAGCTTTCAGCTCAGGAGATTTGCTTCACATGTGACCTCCCAACCCAGGAAATTGGAACGTCCACCATATGTTAAGACCTTTCCCAGAGGACAGACTTTTTTCTTAGAAAGGAACTTCCTGACACCTGGAATCTTGTTCTCCTATTCCAGGGGACCCACATCTTGTTTGGGGTCATGAGAATATAATTTTGGGTGCTGTGGAGGATGGCATTTCTTCATGTTTCTAAGCACAGAGAGACCCTCACTCTTGTACCTGCTCTTATCTATTCTCTCTGGGGATTTTTATGTGTAGGTACCTTGGAATTTCTCCATGGCTAACGTTAGCAGGGTTTGAAAGGATTCCTTTCAATTTACCTTTCGAAATCTTCATCTTTAATCTTGTTTCCTCAGAGTTTTTGGAGCTTGAATTGCTATTTTGCTATATGTGTGGGGAGGCAGGCTGTGGCTTCTACAGTAGGACTGAAATATCTAGTCCTTAAGAGAATTTTTTCTTTGGCTGTTTCTTTAAATCTGGAGCACTATCACTACTGAAAGAAAATTGACCTATTGGCCTAGTAAGTATTTCCCCCTGGGTATAAGAACTATAGTATATGGTGCAATTAAGAAAGTTCATTGGAGACACAGGAGATTTTATAATAGATAGTTGTAGTAATTTGAAAAAACTTAGCTTAGGGGAGTACACTGAGAAATGTCCACATCAAAGTACTGTGACTCAATCACCTTCGAATATCATTATCCCTGGTCCACTCTGACCTTAGGTTTCATTTCCTGCCTGTATGGTAATGACAAACCCCAAAATATAACCACTAACTTCAACCCTAGAGATGGAGGACCTCCTAGTTGAAAGTCTGAACTCCTCAAAAGTATCAATTTCCATTGGTTTTAGTGTCAAATGCTAGAGATACATGAACTGAGAACAGAACTTGAAGTTTCTTATCCTCTTTCAGATTCAAGGAAGCCAGACTATGAACATAATTAGCTCCATAGACTTGAGAGTGGGGGTGCTGACGCTTTACCACCTATGAATGAGGACCATCGGATCTGGAAAAGAGGACGTTTTCATTACATAGGTAAAAAATAGACTTTGTTAAGTGGCTCCTATTTTAACAATAGCCCTTATTGAACCTAAAGTATTGTCGGTAGTGTCTTTGGGATGCTGATGGGAAGTAGTATGTAGAAGCTGTACTTTCACCTGGAAGGACAAGAACTCAGTGTTTTCAATCAGGTGAAGAATCCCAGTGTCTCCCCTTGCCTAATTCAGACAAAATCCTGCCACACAGCAGCCTCTTCTTTGCTAACTCTATTGACGTAAGTACTTTATTATTAACGATTCAAGACACTTCAAGCACCTAGAAATCTCCAGCGAGATGTCCTTGCCCAGGCTAATAACAGCATGAGTGGCAGAACAGGTGGGATCTGCATCGAGACCGTGATCTGTGGAGCAGGGGTTCGAATGCTGGGATGGATTTTAAATCGCCAGAGTCTCACAGACACCTGAAGAATATACTGAGAATCTACATTTCTGCTTTGCTGAGAAAGATGTGCCAATTCCAGTTGGGAGGATGATATACAGTGCTCTGTAGGGATAGCATTTGGAGCAGAGGTAATAGGAGGAATAAAGTGACACCTGTATACATCTTTGACAATCCAGAGAAGACCCTCTGTGAGCCACATGAGTTCCTTGTTTTTCTTGGGTTTTATTGGTGTACAGTCGGATATGAGTAATTCACTTGATTCTATCAGACAGCTGTAGGCTTAGGATAAGAGCAACCCAGAATGGTGGTGACTTGTGGCATATCACCCAATGCTCAGGCCCTCCTGACTCCTTTGCTCCTGGTATTTTCATATTTCCCCACAGAGATGGATAGAAGATATTTTTTAAATGATTATTTTTATTTTTACAGACTGCATTTTGATTCATTGTACACAAATTGGGCCAGTCTCAGCAAATTAGTGAGGCCTAAGCAACTTAGTGAGACTCTGTCTCAAAATAAAAAATAAGGTGGGCTGGTGATGTGGCTCAATGGTAGAGCACCCCTGGGCTCAATCCCTGGTCCCCCAAACCCCTAAAAAAGATTAAGATGAGATGAAATATCTATGATATCATAGCAATCAAGGGAAGTGGGAAAGTCCACGTCCTCCTCAGGTGCTGCAGGTAATTAGATATTACAAGGTAGTCACTTTTCACCTTCATCCCTCTGAGATGAGTTGGGGAATAATGTATTAAAACCCAATTTTAGAAGAAATTGCATCTCATTCTAAATGTTCATCTTCAAACTTTTTGTGTTTTAATTTATTTGTGTTCAAATGTACATTGACAATGATGGTTGTTAACGTATTGGGCATTATTCATCCTAAACTAAATATGTCCTGCTTTTAAGAAACTCAAATCAGTTTAGGGCACTCCTATTTTTCAGTCATCTGAAACTTAAGACACTTGAGACAACTGAAAATCTTGCCAGTATATAAATGCATTAAAGAAGTACTGGTGAAACTTTGGAGAAAGGAAAACTCACACGCTGTTGGTGGGGATGTAGATTTGTATAGCCACTGTGGAAAATACCATGGAGATTCCTCAAAAAACCAATAATAGAAAGACCTTATGGTCCCACATTCCCTCCGCTGCATATATATCCAAAGGCGAGGAAATGAGTATACCAAAAAGATGCCTGCACTCCCATGCTGAGTGCACCCAATTCACAATAGCCCGGATATGGAATCAGCTGAGATGCCCACTGACAGATGAGTGGATAAAGAAAATGTTTTATATACATACTGTGAAATATTATTAAAAAGAACAAGATTCTGTCATTTGCAGCAACAAGAATGAAACTGGAGGACATTAGGTTGGGTGAAATAAGCCAGGCATGGAAAGACACATACTGCATGCTCTCACTCATATGTAGAACCTAAAAATGTCCATTTCACAGAAGAGACTAGAATAGTGGTCATTAGAGGTAGGGAGAAGGAGGGAGAGGGAGAGGTCAGATAATGGGAACAAAATACAGTTCGATGGGAGAAACAGGTTCTCATGTCCTGCAGCACAACAGGGTGACTAGAATTGGCAATGTTTTATATATTTTATAAATAACTAGAAGAGAGAAGCGGGAAGGTTTGCAGCACAAAGAAATTATATGCAGTTAAGGAGATGGATGTGCTAATCACCCTGATTTGACCATTAGACATTGTATACATGTGTTGTGTAATCACACTTCACCCCATTAGCATGCACAATTATGATGTGTCAATTTAGAGAGAAAAGAAAATAATCCATTAAAAAGTTAAGAAAAAGTAGGACACCGCTGGGCCAAGATCTAGGAGTCAGGGATCTGGAAGTTAAGCCCCAAGCCCTGAATACAATGCTACTTTTGCCCTTAGCATGTTCACCATCTAGGAAAAGCAGTGAAAATCTGATATGTCTTTTAGGGTTTTCAGTAAGATGTAAGGAGAGCAGTCAGATAGAGGGACTTTCAAAGGCAGGAACCTAAAAAAGTACCACCTACTTTGTTTTGGAACTAAGACATATAGTCTAAAAATAAAGTTTAATCAGAAGAAAACTAATCCTGGAACACGTTTTGCATGTATATAGGTTATCCAGAATATTTTAAGACCTTTATGTGAATTAAGGTGATGTGGCTGTTGAATTAAAGATAACAATAACTGAAGGTAACACATGTGAAAAAATAAACTGAAATTCTCTAAGGAGAAAATAACATTATTGAGGCATCCAGTTATCCTCATAAGTCTACGTTTTAAAAAATATAGCATCAGGTGCCACAAAAAGTATGACTAAGACCAAAATAGACAAGACAGAAATAGCAGACAAACAAAAATAGACCTATAAAGATTTCAGATATTGATTTATCAAGTATCAAGTAAGATAATTATGCATAGCATATTTGTAGAGGTAAAATTCAAGCCCAAATCAGATATAAAATGTAACTACAAGTGGAATTAAAATTGTACTATAAATTACTGCATTTCAATTTCATTGATTAAATACCCAGTTTTTACATTTTCACATGTCAGAAATTAGGGGGCCTCTTACAATTTGTGATGTATCACAATGCTTGAAATATATAGTATATTGTGCATTTTAAAGTATATTGCAACTTGAATTAAGTATGTTGATTTAGTTAACAGGTTTAATAGCAGTATAATCATAGTTAAAGATGAAATCAGCAAACTGGAAGATAGGTCAGAGGAAGTAATTACAGAAATAATAACCATAAAAAGGGAATATGGAGAAGACTATAAGTGACATGGAAGATTCAGTGGGTAGGTTCATCATGCTTTTAAAGTGAGTTGCAAATGAGAGAACAGAATACTGCAGAAGGAATATTTGAAGAGGTAAGCTAACAATGTACCAGAATTATAAAAGATGTCAAGGCACAAAATGAAGAAATTTCTAGAAATCTCAAACAACAAAAATAAAAAGTAACTCACATCTAAACACTATATGCTGAAAGAAGATAACATCAAGAAGAAGGTGGTGACCTAAAATTCAACCAAAGGTGCAGGAAATCAGTATGTTGTTGCTCCTGCCTGATATAGGAAATTACAAAAGTCACCACCAGTGACCACAGCAAACTTGAAACACTGTGACAGGAACTGATAAGGAAAAAAAAAGTTTGCAGAAACCTCACGCCTGCTGAAATTTGCATATATTTCTTCTCTGACAAAAATGTTTATATTATTTTGTATATGTGTATTTTTTCTTCTCTTTTTTTCTGCTAAATCTTATTCTCATTCATATGATTACATAATATAAATTGCATCAAGATCCCTAACCAAAATAAGCCACTGAGAAATACTGACCCATCTCCCCACCCCCTTAATGCATGGTAGAATATGGAATGAGGAGGGCTTAACTGGTTTCAAGGGGGAAAAAAATCAATATTTAAAATAATTTTGTTACATACTTGCTATTAACCTCTATATCCATTTCGTTCCTTCTACCAGTGAGTTAAATTATATTCCCTTTTACCAGGAAGAAAATTTAGGATGCAGGAGGATTTTAGGGAGGAAGGGCATGTCTCTCCCTGAGATGGCTCTTCATCATTGACCTCGAGGAAGTTAGTATGTGTAGAAGGAAAATCTATAAGCTAAAGTTCAAGATAGCCCTTCTTTCATGTCTTCATAAAAATACCAATGATTCTTGGAGATTTATAGACCTCTTCAGAATGTCTGGCCCAAACTTTGCATCTCAGAGAGTATACACACTCGCTAAACATAAGATTATTTATTCTTGTTAAACGTTGGTGGTGTATGTTCATGGCGATGGTGTTGAAGATAATTCCATTTCCTTTGTGGGAAAAACGTGGCCTCACAGATTATTCCAGAAAGAGGAACCACTCTGAAGAAACAAACTTATCTCTCTTCCTTTTTCAGTCATAATGTGGTAAGAAATATAATCTCATCTTTCTTATACAGTCTTCACTTTTTAAAGTTTTCCTTTCATCATTCCTTCATTTAGGACAAATATTTATTCTCATATTCTAAAATATTTGAAATTTCATCGCTAATGTGTCAAGAAGAAACAGATGACTTTCTGCTCCAGGGAGAATTTCTCTGGGAGCAGTCTGTTTAAAGTGCCTCATCAAGTGACTCCCTGCAGTAATCTTATTATATTCAGAAAACACAAGTAGGTTAGCTGGAGCATTTAATAGGAGTTATTAACAACATAAGAGGATTTATAATATATAAGGAAGCTCTCCATGGTTTCCTAGGGCTGAATTTGTCCTTTCTTGAGAATCCTGTGCACAGAATGGGTTCAGACTTCACTGGAGAGAGCGTGGTTTAGATACCAGATAGAAGGAAGGTTGTTGGTTGAGTTGGGGTGGAGCTGGTCTGCAGTTGCTGGGCAAGTGATGCACAATCTTCCAGAATGTAGACAGGGAATGGGTGCTCAGCACTATAGGTGGACCGTGAGTCTTTGGGGGTAGCTGGGGTAGGTCTTCATCGTGCATGAAGCTTGAAGGAAGAATGACCCTCCAGACATGTGAAGCTGTGTGCAGGTCGTCAGGATTGCCAAGGGAATTAGCAGGCAGCTGCAGTGGTCCATGTTCTGGGCCTGTGACTCTTGCCAGAAATTGCAGGATACCCCTCGCTCCTGCATGCACTCTCTACTAGAAAACAATATCTTGTTCACCCAATTTATTTACTTGCAGTACTAAAGATTGAACCCAGGGGTACTTTCCCACTGTGCTAAATCCCCAGCCCTTTATTTTGAGATGGGGTCTCAGTAGGATGTCCAGGCCAACCTCACACTTGCAATTCTCTTACCTTAGTCTCCCAAGTTGCTGGAATTACAGGTGTGTATCACCATGCCCACCATCGTTTTCACTTTCAAGGAGAAATGCTTAATTATGTTGTTTGCACAGAGGTGCTCTGAGAGCTCAGAAACAACGAGTTGATGACTGACACTTTCATGGCAGCCACTTGGACCATGCAAGTGAAAGACTCGCATTGCACCAGATACCAGGGTGATCCTCCAGTGCACTACCTGCGCTGCTGTCTACAGTGCTCCAAACAGACTAAACCTTTCAGGATTGCCCTGTTTGGAAATGGGAGAAATGATATTCAGTCTAAGCAAGCCTCACTTTCACAACACGAATGGAACAGTAGGTGGAGCGTTAACATTTGGAAAAAAAAAAAACAATCTGAGATTATATTTCTAGAAAACTTACTTTCTATTTCTGTGACCTTTATCTCATGTTTCCTCAAAAGTCATGAAAACACAACAAAAGAATACTCTTTCCCTTCACTGTAGAAATGGCAAGTGGTTAAGAATCTGGGTTTTTGGCTGGGAAGAGAGCCCCAGCTAGAAGACAAAGCAAGAGAACATTCGGTTATTTTGCAAAGTGGGAGAGACAAAAATTAAAAACTTGAGAGAAGATACTTAAGGAAATGGGGAGGAATGTGATGAAGTCTCATGTGATTGCTTTTTGCCAACTTTTTTTTTTTGCCACATTCTGAAGCTCCACAGGGCAAGAGGCTAAAATTCCAAATAAAAAGCATCTAAAAAGCAAAAATTTTGACAGTCCAATCAGTGAAGGATATGAACAGGTTCATAGACCTGCGTGGAAAAGAAGTGTTAGTACCCATGCAAGACTTCAGATAAAATCCAAAGAGTTGAGAATGAGGCTTATAAGTGAAACCTAACCAAATATGCAAACTAGCTTCAAGTCCTTGTGGGATTAGGGGGAAGATTTCCCACAGAATCTATCAAGAGAAGCATGAACCTTCTCCAGAAGGAAATAGAACTAACCAATTCTTTCTGTTCATGCTCTATTTATCTGTATAATATCAGATCCACAGAAAGATCGTCAATTTAATTATGCTCAGGAACTTTTATTGTACCTTCACACTAACATTAATAACTTATCCATGTTTTTAAAACACAAACTTGCACGTTTTAGTTGTTCGAGCAAACACCAGAAGAACATTAATGGAACATATGTGCACTAAGCAAATAGTAAAAAGGAAACATCTAAAATTTTTTCAGTGATCAATTCATGAAAAAGAGTGAAAAAGGAAGAAAAGGGAGTTCTATAATGGAACAGTGAGAAATTAAATAAGGTAGCATGAATAAAATCGAACATGTATATTACATATGCAATGTATAATATATGCTAGAATTTGCTTTTCCTGGAATTTCATGAGAGTGAAATCACATGGCATTTGTCCTTTTGACAAGAGTGACCCATTTCACTGACCACAATGTCTTAAGTTTCACCTGGATTGCAACATGCATAGTACTTTATTGCTTTTTAAGGGTTTGGAATATTCCATTGTGTGTATGTATCATGTTTTCCTTATCCATTATTCTATCCATGAACACCTGAGTTGTTTCTGCTTTTTGGCTATTTTGAAAAATGCCACTATCAACAGCAATGTGCAAATATGTTTGAGTTCTGTTCTCAATTCTTTGGAGGTATATCTAGAAGTAGAATTACTGGACCACATGGTAATTCTGAGTTTAGGTTTTTGAGAACCACTATGCTGTTTTCCCACAGTAGCTGCACCATTTTACTTTCCCAGTAGCAATGTGCAATGCTCCAATTTCTCCACATCCTCACTAACACTTGCTATTCTCCACCCAGTTTTTATTTATTCAGTTTTAGAATGGAAATCCTTATGGGTGCAGAATAGTAACTCACTGTGGGTTTGATTTGCATTTCCTAATAATTAGGGAAATGGAGCATCTTTACATGTGCTTGGCTGTTTAGATATTTCTCTGAAGAGAAGTACTTTCAAGTCCTTTTTCTATTTCTCAATCTCATTGTTTGCTTTTCCATTGTTGAGTTATAGAAGTTCCTTATATATTCTGAATATTAATCCCTCACAGAGAGATGATTTGCAAATATTTGCTCTCATTCCCTACTTTGCTCTTTTCCTTTGTTGGTAATGTCCTTTAAGGCACGTGTGATTCTGGCAAGGACCCATTGGCTGCATTGCAATGTGGCAGAGGATCAGAAAGGGGAATCAGCAGCATGCAGAGGGGAAAGACACATGAGAGGTCAGGAAGCCAAAGGCCAGTGAGGGGGTCTTTCTTTTTTCGTAGCAACTCACTGTCAGAACTGGCTCCTTCCGTAGGATCAGCACTAATCCCTTCTGAGGTCAAAGCCCCCAGTGACCTAATCACCATCCATGAAACCCTACCTCTTAAAGGTTCTATCCACCACTTCTTAATACCACCATGTTGGGGACCAAACCTCAGGCACATAAACTCTTGGGAGACAAACCATATCCAAATCATAGCCACCATGTATGTGAACATTTATTTCTGGGTGGCCTATTCTATTTTCTTTTCTGTTCTATTCTATTCTGTTCTGTTCTATTCTGTTCTATTGTTTGTCAGTCTTTATGTCTGCACCACACTGTTTTAATTACCATAGCTTTGGAGCATGCTTTCAAAACAGGATGTGTGACATATCTTTGTTCTTCTTTTTCAAGGTTGACTTTCCATATAAATTTAAGATGTATTTTTGTATTTCTACAGAAAATATTGTTAGGATATTTGTGTGGAATGTACTAAATCCAATATGGATTGCGTTGAATTTGTAGATGACTTTGGGCAGTACTGACCGGAATATCTTGTCATGCCATCAAGTCAGGAAGTGATCAAAAACGAAAGTAGTGACAAGGGTATGTAAATGGGATAGAGAAGCCCATTGAAAGAGCTCACAATGTTCAGAGTTGGAAAATTTTGAGCAACAATATTAAATAAAGTAATATTGGATTAGAGTCCAAGGTAATACATAAATTTCCATGAGTCCAAATTTATATAAATAAATGATTAAATAAATAAATATGGAGAACAGACAAATATCTTATGTAGAAGAATTGAAATAATTTCAGTTGTCACTGAAAAAGGGTTCCTTAGGAAAAGAGGCAGTGGGTAAATGGAATTCCTTTCCAGTCTCTCAGGATGGATGTAGCAACATTCCTTGGATAATCTCATATCCTTTTGATTCTTGATCTTCTTAAGAGCTGCCTCTGTCGTCCCCACCACCCCACAAATTCACAAACAGCTCTTATAGAGCAGGTGGCCCAAACTTGGTGAAAAACAGGTATTAGGGAAAAGGAAGGAATGAAGACCAGATTAGAGTGACGAACATTTGGATTATAATCCAGCAGCAGTTACCATGTCTGTAACACAGATTATAATAAAACCTCCTTAACCTTTGGTTTAGTTTCTTTAATTTCCTTAAATGAATGTCAATGGCATTCTTTTTAGTCTGTTTTTTTTTTTTTATGGGAGAGGGTACCAGAGATTGAACTCAGGGGCACTCAACCACTGAGTCACACCCCAGCCCTATTTTGTATTTTATTTAGAGACAGGGTCTCCCTGAATTGCTTAGTGCCTTGCTTTTTGCTGGGGCTGGCTTTGAACTTGAGATCCTCCTGCCTCAACTTCCCCGAGCTGCAGAGATTACAGGCATGCACCACCACGCCTGGCCTTCATAGTTATTTTTTAATTTGAGTAGATCATATCATAAAATTATTGGCAGGGTGCCTATTTCAGTTTGATTTCAAATTCTGATTATCCATTCTTGCCATTTATGTTCTGAAAAAGTGACAAGTGTATGTGTGTGTATATACACATACATATATATACGTATACACACAGTGGGGGTTTTACTTAGTTATCAAGAAGAACAAAATTATGTCATTTGCAGGAAAAAGAATGGAACTTGAGAGTGTTATGTTAAGCACAATAAGTCAGACTCAGAAAGTCAAAGGTCATGTGTTTTATCTCATACCTGACACAGAGAAAAGAAGGGAAAAAAGAGGGAGGTGACCTCATGAAAATAGAAGGGAGACCAGCAGAGTAGAAGAAGGGAACCAGGGGAAGGGAGGATGAGAGGGAAAGTGGAGGCATTTGAGATGGAACAAATGATGTTATGAGCACATACAAATAAGTAGCAATGACATCCGTTATGATGTACAATTATAATCACCAATGAAAATATTTTTAAAAAGCTGAAAACAGAGAGTCAAACAAATGTTCATACACAGATGTCCATAGCACACTATTCACACTGTCCAAAAATGGAAGGAAATCAAATCCACCAACTGGTGAATGAACAAACAGAATATAGTATATCCACATGATGGAATGTTATTAAGCCATAAAAAGAATGATGTACTGATTCATATTTCAATTTGAATGATCAGTGAAACATTATTCTAGGTGAAAGAAGTCAGACACATCTATGAATTTATATTGTATTATTTTAAATGTTTTTTCAAAACAGCATTTGCTATTCAAATAAGGTATTATTCAGATTGAAAATTAAGGCAACTGACTTGGAGAAAATATTTGCTATATATATGTGTGTGTGTGTATATATGTACAGAAAGTTAACAGAAGAATTAAAGAATATTTTAAAATCCATACAACAAATTCAAACCAAGTAACAGAGCATCAAGATTCAATTCCTATATAAATATTAATAAAGATAAGAAATGGTGTTCAGAATCATTTTAAGCTCATGATGGAAATAAGCTCATCTCTGATGTATTCCTGACTTAATATCACACAAAACTAAGTATTAGAGAGGATGTGAAGCAATAGTAACAGCAGCACTCTTCGGTGGCTAGTAGTAAGATAATTTGAAAGACCACTTCAGAGAATAATTTCACATTATCTTGTGGGAGAAGACATATACGACTTAAGACACAGATAGCACAAGTTACTGTCCAAAGCACTGGTACCAAAACAGGCATGGAGACCAATGGAATAGAGTAGAAGACACAGAGACAAGCCCACATAGGTAGTCACCTGATACTTGACAAGTTACCAAAAACGTGTTGGGGAAAAGATAGCCTTTTAAACAACTGGTGCAGGGAAAACTGAATATTCATGTGTGGAAGAACACACAAACGTCCTACACAAATGTCAAATCAAAGTGGACCAAAAACTTAGGTATTAGACCAGAAATTTTGCAACTGCCTGAAGAAAACATAGGGTCAACATTCCAAGCCAACCCAGCGATGACGCTGATCAGGTCAGCTGTCAGAGGCACAGGGCGGAACACAAAGAATGAGTTTAGAGACCTTACTGAGTGAAATGGGAAAATATTCAACCTACATATTCAATTTTCAGTTGAAGTTTCACCTGAGGATTGAACCTGTTTCTGCTCCATTGTTCATTTATATACCACGGCATTGGTGCCATGTTGCTTTTATAATGTTACAACTTCACAGCAATCTCTTCCAATTTACACTTCTTAGGCCTTATTATCTCATATAATTAAGAGGTAATTGCTTAAATACCTGGTAACAATCTTCTGAAGAGGAAATACTGAATTAAATCCAGAGATCAATGTGGACACAATGGAAGCTCTGTAGCAACTGGCCTTCTTTTGTGGTGTATCTATGTTTCTATTTTATTTTAAAAATGGACTTTAATAAGACTTCAAAGTTCATTCTTGTCTTGTGATTATGTAGTATATTTGTTATCACTGATAGAAGAACACTTACTTTATATCATGTATTCTACATCTATCTTGTATAAATATGCACATAATTTTCATATATTGACCACTTCCATATCCAGCTGCTTTCCTGTACCCTCATTTTTTATCAGATATTTTTCACAATAAATACTTGGTATTTCCTACACAGGAAAACCTAGTATCCTCAATGATATTGGTTTGTTTCTTCGTTCCTAATTTGTATTTAACTTTAAATCAATACTGAATAGAAGTAGAGAGTATATGTGCAGTTGTGTGACTGGTGATAATATGGATCTGCTTAAGGTTTTTTCCCTGGTCATGCTGTTTACTACAGATTGAAAATAGATATTCCTGTTAAGCTTTGAAAGCTAACTTTTATTCTTATTAAGAGTTTCCTTTAAGAAACTATCAGTAATGTGAAGAAAGAGCCTACAGAGTGGGAGAATATCTTTGCCAATCATACTTCAGATAGAGCGCTAATTTCCAGAATATATAAAGAACTCAAAAAACTCTACACCAAGAATACAAACAATCCAATCAACAAATGGGCTAAGGAAATGAACAGACACTTCACAGAAGAAGATGTATAAGCAATCAACAGAAATATGAAAAATGTTCAACATCTCTAGTAATAAGAGAAATGCAAATCAAAACTACCCTAAGATTCCATCTCAACCCAATTAGAATGGCGATTATCAAGAACACAAGCAACAATAGGTGTTGGAGAGGATGTGGGGAAAAAGGTACACTCATACATTGCTGGTGGGGCTGCAAATTAGTGCAGCCACTCTGGAAAGCAGTATGGAGATTCCTCAGAAAGCTTGGAATGGAACCACCATTTGACCCAGCTATCCCACTCCTTGGTCTGTACCCAAAGGACTTAAAATCAGCATACTACAGAGATACAGCCACATCCATGTTCATTGCTGCTCAATTCACCATAGCCAGATTGTGGAACCAACCTAGATGTCCTTCAATTGATGAATGGATAAAGAAACTGTGGCATATATATATACAATGGAATATTACTCCACCAAAAAGAATGATAAAATTATGGCATTTTTCAGGCAAATGGATGAAATTGGAGAATATCATGCTAAGTGAGATAAGCCAATCTCAAAAAACCAAAGGACGAATGATCTCGCTGATAAGCGGATGATGACATATAATGGGGGGAGAGAGGGGTTAGCGTTAGGGTTAGGGTTAGGTTTAGGGTTAGGGTTAAGGAGGGTGGCAAGAATGGAGGAAGGAAGGACTGTATAGAGGGAAAAGAGGGATGGGAGGGGTGGGGGGGAAGGAAAAAAATAACAGAATGAATCAAACAGCATTACCCTATATAAATTTATGATTACACAAATGGTATGCCTTGACTCCATGTACAAACAGAGAAACAACATGTATCCCATTTGTTTACAATAAAAATAAATAAAAAAAAAAGAGTTGCCTTTAAAATTGGGAATGTTTGTTTTTCTTAACAAAATACTCTTCTGCCTGCATCTATTCAGATTATTCTACTATTTTTTAAGAATCTGTTTCTATGATAAATGTCACATAAAGATTTTCTAATGTTAATATACATTTAAATATCTGGGATGAGTTCAATTTGGTCTATCCTTGTCTTTTTAAAATTCCATACATCATCCTATTTTATTTCATAAGCTATTTTCAAAATCTTACATCTATACTCAGGTGTGAGATTGGCCTTTAATTTTCCATTTTCTGCATTAGTTTTCTATTGTTGCTATAACAGATTACCACATGCTTATTAGCTTGAAGCAACACTAATTTATTATCATAGAGTTCCATAGATCATATACCTGACAAGGGTTTCTCTGGACTAAGAAAGGTGTCACAATTTACATCTTTTTATTCTGTGTATCCCTTAACCAATTATGGTAGTTATAGTTGTTTTGACAGTTTTTCTTTTAATCTTTATTGCAACAGAAAGGATAACTACACAAGGTGATGGATAGGTTAATTTGCTTGACTATAGTAACATCTACTACACAGAGGTATTTTTAAAACATCACACTGTGCACCTTCAACATACCCAATAGAACTTGTTAAACAGTTTGTTTGAAAAGTCAGCGAGGCTGGAAGAACCGTGTTCCTTCTGGAAGGCTCTAAGGGAGAAACCAATCCTCACCTTCCCAGCTCCTGGAAGTGGACCACAGTTCTTGGCTCCTGGCTTCTTCCAAGCCAGCAGAGGTGGGTTGGGTCTTCTGATTGGTCTTTGACTATTTTCCCATTGTCACATTATCCCCTAGGACCACAACCTGGAGAGAGTCTCTGCTTTTAAAGACTCATGTGATTTTATTGGGTCCCAGAGATAATGCAGGATGACTGCACTCTTTCAAAGGTAGAAGATTAACCATCTTAACTCTTTCTTCAACCATTGAATAACATTTGCCATGTGACCTATTCAAAGACTGAGGATCAGGGTGTAAACATCTTAGTAGGACTATTATTCTGAATATCACACTGCCTTTATTTAAGGGCATTATTTAGAAAAAGAAAAAAATATGCTATATTGTGGCAGATCCCAATTGAGAGTTTCTTGGCAATAGAAATGACTTCAAACTCAGTGAAAGAGCAGCACCTAAAAAAAAGTAGTGACCATGGATTAACATGATTTCATTTTCTGCTGTAAAATGTTTGGTGTGATGTGGGCTGATGTGAAAATAACCTTAAACAAATAGCAACTTATTTCTGTTTCACAGTTTGGCAGATGTTAAATGACACTTCAGATCCTGGTTCCTTGAGAAATTTGGGGATAGAATGGTGGAAAAAATAATCTGAATTGTAAAACGAATAGTCTTTATGGTGCTGTTTTCTCCAGCAGGATTCCCCGGTGTAAACCCCAGGACCATCAGATAGAGTTCCTCTCAGGCTTGGTCACTGGGGCTAAATACTCACTCAATGAAAGCAGAATGAGCCAACCAGGAATTTCACAGCAACTTGGAGCTACCAAAATGCCACTTCGTCATAGATGTGCTCTGCAGAGACCTCTGGGAGCACTTGGTCATTGTTTGGTGAGTAGACCACGACCTGTGGAAGACCACCACCCTTAGGGTCCTGCAGTCGGGAGTTTAGGAGGGAAGAAGGAGGCCCACTCCTCCTGGGAAAAGCGACGGCACTGAGCACCCTCCCTGGGCCCCACAATACTGAGGGCCTAAGCTGGAACCTTGCTCTAAGCCTCCCAACCTTAGACCTTTCATAACACCAGCGATGATCCCCAGGAACAAAGGAAAAGGAGACTCTTCAGGGTCTGGGGAAACTTCTTTGGCTGGGCATGACCACCTGCTCAGTGTTGGAATGGCTGTTCTTCAATGGTAAGAACAACACGTTCCTTCTCTCCTTCCTGTTCTTTCCCATGATTGGAGTGGAGGACACACACACACACGCACGCACACACACACACACACACACAGCATGGGGGAGCACAGAGAACCCCGTAAAGGCTCAGAGCACTCACCTGGTTGACAGAGCAAGCCACCCTGCACCCAAATATGGACAGAGATGAAGCAATACAGGCTTCAAGCAGAGAGAGGGTGAGAACTCCAGTCACCAATGCCTGTAAAACAGCAGGAGAAACTCCACCAGCTATTGAGGGTAGGAAGGTGGTTCATAGGAGGGGACACACTGGGCACAGTGGATGGCAACATGTCACATCCGGTTCTCCCTTGACTCATTCAGCAGGAGGCCCTTTGCTCAGGAGGGATTCCTCAGCTTTCTCCCAATTCGATGCCCTGAATGATTAGCGTGAAAGCACACCATAGGATTCCTCTCTCCTTCCTGGGTTCAAGAACATCAGCTTCGAGCAGAAGTTCCCTCACTGACTTCTGTGGCTGTTTTTTGCTGGTCGTTGCTTTTGTCTTGAAAACTCATTTGGGCTTTGAAAATAACTGTGTCTATGACCTGTGATAATCTGTAACCAATGCCTGAACTTCCTGCATGGAAGAACATGGAACATGGAACAACATGAACCGACACGCACATGCCTGTCAATCTGTGTGTTGCTACAATCCTGAAGATAGCGAAACACCTGAAGCTCCCGTTTTCCTATTTCTCCTCAGCTCATTGGGAACCTAGAGAACAGGCTCCTTGGAGAACCTGAGTTCTGGTAGAATTTCCCCCGGACCAACCCGGCAATGGCAGAGTGGTTGGAGAGGAATGATTGCCAAAGGGCTAATTTCACCCCTTGACACTTCTGGCAAGGTACAAGGACCACAGTTCAGTAATCATCAGGAAATTGTCCAGGATCTATAATCAATGACCCTAGTCAGCAACATGATTAGAATTCACAAAGAATCCTAACTATAAACTTGTTTATCCAAATATTTTTTGGAAAGGGAAATACTTACTCCAAAAAAAATAATTTTCTGGGGACCCATTTTATTGGTGTGAATATGTTTATTTCATCAAAAATCAGTACAGATGAGCCAATCCCTGCAATGGTGGCACTCACAGTATTCATTCCAAGGCTGCCTTGGATCTGGAAAAGAATGAAAGACAGAGATTGTTGGAAACTCCGTCTTGTCTTCTTCCATTTTTGAGAAGTTGCTGAATCTTATTCCACTCAGCTCAGCTGGGTTTGGAATCTACTTGGGGACCTCACTACTCTGAACAAGCAGTAGGAAGCACATGCTCAGGGGCAGCTTTGATGACCTAGGGCTCTAACACAGCTTTCAGGTTGATCATGGAACGTCACAGAGCTCAGACTACATGGATCATTCTTGCCCCAAGTGCCGTGGAGAGAATGTTCATAAAGACCCTCTCACAACAATTCTAGGGTCCTGCACTGGAGAAAAAGCAATTTTTATGTGCCTTAATTTAAGTTTGAACAATCCCCTGACTCATTAGGCATCAGGACAGAGACACTTACCAGACGTTTGGTCATTTTCCTGCCAGCAACAATGGACAGCACTCCAGATGTAAAGAACTGACCAAAGAGAGAGAATTCACGCAGAGTGTGCATCAGCACCCCTGTTCCTACAGAAATCCCCAAGCATCCCACAGCTGAAATTACAGACCAGGTCATTCAACCTAAACATGAGACCTGAACATAAAGACTCAAATTCTCAAAGAGGAGGATTAAAGGTATTTGCCTACATTAGAAGAAGCTGGGAAGAGTGAAATGATTGCCAAATACTCACAAAGCAGGATCCCCAGACATGATAGCCTATATTAATGAACAAAAGGTCCCCGACTCGATAGGGTTGTGGCATAAAATAAGTCATCGTCCCCAGGCATAGAATCATCAGCCCAGTCAGGATCTGGGCCACCTGGGAAGGAAGACAGGTTCTGTGAGGAGGTGCAGTTTCTCAGCAGCGGGAACTTCTCCAAGGTCATTGCCCACGAATCCTTCCCACCTCTCAGATCCCAGTATTGGCACACCCCCAGGGCCATGCCCATCTACACATTGAGCCTCTTCCTTTTCCAGCACAGGACGCCGTCATTGATATAAAGCATTTGCTCACGTAGTGCTGCAGGAGCAACCTGTCCCCGAGGCCTCACTCTGCAATCACTGTGCTTACACTCACCCCTAGGACCTGAGGCTGCCCCTTCAGGAAGAGCAGTAGACCCTTCTGCTGCTGGGAGGGCAGGGCCCAAGGGCCAGGCTGGCCTGGCTGGAGGATGCGCTCAGCCCTGGGGAGGGTGATGGCTGATGCTTTGGCCGCGTCTGCCTCTGAAGCCCGGGCATTGCTGTTGGCACCAGGAGAGAAACACTGCTCAGCACGGGCTGCTTTCCCACACCTTTCTTGACCCATAGCAAAGGCCAGCAGCAGGGGACGCTTTGATTCCCACCTCTGGCTTAGGGAAGAGCATGGACATTTCCAGGTCCTCATTCCCATACCCACCCAGGGGTCCGCTCAGACCATCCAAGAGCTGCCTGATTCTCAGCACTGAGGCAGGGTCTCCGTTTGTAAGCCTGAAACCTGGCCGCCTCACCAGCGGCAAACTTGGGCAACCAGGTTCTTGCACACCAGTTTCCTGGGATCATTTACGGGGCCCTAAGTCCAGCCAGTCATGCCCCTTGCATTGGCTGTCTTCTGAGATCAAGCACGGGGCCAGCTGAAGCTGGGCTCAGCCTACCTTCCCATCTCCTCAGGGTGCACCCAGGAGAGCCGTTATCCTCTCTGCTGTGAGGACGCTCCTTCACTGTCCCCAGGAGTGGCCTGTTCTGATCTGAGCTCTGTGAGGAGGCCCCTCCGGGAGTCCCACGTGGCCACACACTTCCTGTGGCTTATCTCACCACCCAGACGGAGGAGTGTGTGTCCTTTCTGGTTTGCATGGGTCCCTAGGATGGTGACCTCACTGCACTTCCTCCTGCTCAAGGCCATGCTAAAGGGAGGGCCTGCCCTCACCCAGGGCCTTTCCCACGCTCTGCTCCTCCTGAGCCTCACCTTCTTCAGCCCAGGGACTCCAGCAGGATGGTGCTACCTGATGTAAACTACAAGCACTCAGATTAAGGCCTTGCTTGAAGTCCTGTTCTGACTGACACAATTTTAGGCTATTTGTGTGATTAACAATTCGATTTAGTACAAAACATTTTAGCTACATAATGCATATTCCATATTATAATTTCTTGTCACTTAAGAAACTTTCATCTCCATCCATGTGTTTTTGCTTTTGTAATTTACAATTCATGTGTGAAAGAGTTTTCTCCAATGCCACACAAGCTGGATTTTTCAACAGTCCATCCCTTTGATCATTGCAAATGCGTCAGAGATTTGAAAGAATTCAAGAGAAACAACACTCCTGCCAGTAACCACTGAGTGTGCATCTTATAATGAGATGGGAGAAATATTTCATTAGATTTGAGGCTAGAATCAGGTAAAATATGACAAATTAAGTGAAAACATGTAGTGTGTTTACTGGCAACATGGTTCAGGCATGTTTTCTTATTTTTTTAATATTATCTGTACAAATTGATATAACATAATAAAGCCATTGAATTCTGATAACTACCAGGGCTATATCTATTCACTATTTATAAGGAAATTCCCTTCATGGTAATTATGAGGTTCCTGCACAGGTATTTTATGTATTTTTTTTACCAGCCCAGTGACTTTTTGTTATCCATCATCCCTTTTTATTTGAAGCTTCAGAAATTGATTTGCAGCAGATATTTATTTACATTTATAAATCCAAGAAGGCAGAAATCATTTTTTCTCAGATCAAATGATTTCAATGGGGGCTTAATATCAATGTAGTAATATATTTTCTCACAGAGGCGGTCACTGTCTGCATAAAAATGACGTTCATTTAATCCTATCACTCAAAAGCAAATCCTTGATTATAACATGGAACTGTGAGAGATTAGCTTATGCTCATACACCCTTCATTGGTCAGAATCCAACATCATATTCCACTTTCTTTCTTTGCAATATAAATGTATTTTCCAACTGAATACATATCTCCCATTATGGATGGCAACCAGATATTTATTGTTCAGGAATGAGGGATCCTATTTAAGGTCCAAGATTCATTTAGGGAGAGGGGTAACATTCAGACTCACTCTCCAGCTTTCTTTTTTCTGAAGTCAGAAAGAATGTTCTCTAAGAGTTCAGGTTGAAGCATGGGAACTTATTTAAACATATTTATTCTTCTTCAGAAAGCTGTCTGTGTTTTCAAAGAGCTGTGAGAGAAGGGGAGATTCTTCTACGTTCTCTCCTGGATTGCTAGAAAAGCAGCGTGGAGCTGTGCCTATTTCACAATGTTCAGGGTTCTACAGGCTCCAAAGAAAAGTTCCAGGGCCTGCCTGAATGCCTGCAAAGACTGGTCTTTTACCAAAATGTTTCAGAAACGTTTAGCAAGGTTTTTGAAATGTTCATTGCAATTTCATTGAATTTATAAATGTAGAAACTAAAAAAGGCACCATGTCCTGGACACCTTCTATAGTGAAGTACATGGAAGATTGGAAATCAAATTCATAATTAACATCAGAAGGGAAGAAAAGTTTTATTTTGCACTTTTTCAGTATCTGCGATCCTAAGCAATGAAGATGGGACAAGTCCAAGGATGTACTTACTCTCTCTGCCTTAGTTTTGCCGGGTGAAGAACAGGTGGAATGCAATGGCAGAGTGTGGGGAGTGTCGCGGAGCTGAAGTCCATTGGAAGTTCACCCCATGAGAATGTGTTCAGGAAAGGAAACTGCAGGCATGAGGTCAACTCGAAAGGAATCAGAAAATTAGACTTTCCTCAAAGAAATATCATGGAATAGTACTGGCAAAAAAAAAAAAAAAAAAAAAAAAAAAAACAAAAACAAAAAAAAAAAAAAAAAAAGAAAAGAAAGAGAAGAGAAAGAGCCAAGAAACCAAGAAGACTCCATAACGCTCAGCGCCCACCCAAATATGGAGAGAGCCAAAGCGATGTGGGCTTCCAGCGATGACCAGAGTTGCAGTCGTGGAACCCCTGCCAGACAGGAAGCAAAGCAAAAGAGGTGAGACGAGACATTATTGGAAGTTGAAACAAATCTCAGCTCTCTCTGACTTTCATTCCGTATGATTTCTTCCATGTAGCAAAATAAGGGAATTCCTCCCCATCTCACCTACAATCAAACACCTCAAAAAACAAAAACCATCATGTGTGTCCTAAAAATTCATCTAACCATGTGGGATTCGAGATATCCTGATACGATGGATGTCTCCACTATTCTCTCTGGCATTCAACTCCATGATAAACACACACACACACACACACACACACACACACACACACACGAGTTTTAAAAGTGGCCTCATCTTAAGAATGAACACTTACTGCAATGCTGGGATCTTTTTTTTTTAGCATTTTTTTCTTTCTTTTTTTTTATTGTAAACAAATGGGATACATGTTGTTTCTCTGTTTGTACATGGAGTCAAGGCATACCATTTGTATAATCATAAATTTACATAGGGTAATGTTGTTTGATTCATTATGTTATTTTTTCCCTTCCCCCCACCCCTCCCACCCCTCTTTTCCCTCTATACAGTCCTTCCTTCCTCCATTCTTACCACCCTCCTTATCCCTAAACCTAACCCTAACCCTAACGCTAACCCCTCCCACCCCCCATTATATGTCCTCATCCGCTTATCAGCGAGATCATTCGTCCTTTAGTTTTTTGAGATTGGCTTATCTCACTTAGCATGATATTCTCCAATTTCATCCATTTGCCTGCAACACTGGGATCTTTGATGAGCCAGAATGTGTTCCTTCTTTTCGTGATACTCATCTCGTTCAGAGTCAGCATAGATTGTGTGCGTCCTTGCTATTGTGGCAATGACTGAATTCATTACCAGGCTGTCATCAATCTGAAAGATAGATAGTATGCATGTCACAGTCCTTAATCTATGCCTTTGCCATTCTGAAAACTTCACAGACTCATAATGAACTCACTTCAACAGTTTAGAAATATACTGGGTTCTACAGTTTGGATCTCAAATGCCTGCTAAAAGCCCATGTGTTAAAGATTTCTTCTCCAACCCCAGGCATTATTAATTGAGAGGTAGTGAAACCTTGAAGGTGTAGAGCCTACTGGGAGGAATTCTGGTCATTGTGTTCCTGTTAGGAACCCAACCCCTTCCTCCTCCTCTCATTCCTGGCCGTGAGGTGAACAGGATTCCTCTGCCACCTGCTCCTGCCATGATGTACTACCTTACCCCAGGCTCAACAGTAATGCAGAAAACCGACCATAGACTGAAATCTCCAAATCTCTGAGCCAAACAAACCTTTTCTCTTTATCAGCTGATTATTTTAGTTATTCATTTGCATGAATAGAAAGAAATCCACTTAAGAATGGAATGCAAATTGGTGTAACCATTATGGAAAGCAGTATGGAGATTCCTCAGAAAACTTGGAATGGAACCACCATTTGACCCAGTTATCCCATTCCTTGGTTTACACCCAAGGGATTTAAAATCAACATTACTAGAGTGACCCAGCCACATCAATGTTTATAGCAGCTCAATTCACCATAGCTAAAATATGGAACCAACCTAGATGCCCTTCAACAGATGAATAGATAAAGAAAATGTGGTATATATATTTACGATAGACTATTACTCAACTCTAAAGAATACGAAATTCTGGCATTTGCTAGTAAATGGATGAAGTTAGAGAATATCATCCTAAGTGAAATAAGCCAAACCAAGAAAAACCAAAGGTCTAATGTTTTCTTTGATATGTGGATACTAATTCACAATAAAGGGGGAGGGGGCTAGGGAAGAATAGAGTTACTTTATATTAGGTATAAGGGAGTGAAGGAAGGGGTATGGGGGTAGGAAGGATGTAGAGTGAAACAGACATTATTACCTCATGTACATATATGACTACATGACTGATGTGATCCTACAACATGTACTATCAGAATCATGAGAAATTACACTCCATTTATGTATGATCTATAAAAATGTATGAATGCATTCTACCGTCATGGACAATAATTAGAACAAATAAAAAAATTTTTAAAAAGTATGGACAAAGCATATGAGAGCATACTTCTCAACAGAAGAAATGCAAATGGTCAACAAATTTATTTAAAAGTGTTTCATTTCAAATAGTTCACTTTCCTGAAAGGGAAATCCAAGCTAAAATCACAATGGGACTTATTTCATCCCAGTTAGAATGGCTAATACCAAAAGGAAAAAACTTGCTGGTGAGTTGTGGAATGGGACCCTCATACAGAGGCTGTAGGAATGTAAATCAGTAGAGTCACTGTAGAGAACAGAATGAGGGTTCTTCTATAAACTAAGAGTAGATCTAGCATAGGATCCAAGGCCCCACCTCTGGGTATACCTCTGAAGGAAATGATGTCATGTCAAGGAGACACCTACACACCTGTTTGTTGCTGCAGTTTTCACAATACCTAAGACATGGAATAACCTAAGTGCTCACAGAGAGAAGAATGGACACAGAATACAGAATATCTCCAATGGAATATTATTCAGCCATGAAGGAACGATATCCTATCATTTTCTGCAAAATGAATGAAACAGGATGGAATTGTAAGTGAAATATGTCAGAGGCAGAATGACACACTACGTATTTTCTTTCTCATATGTGGATGTTCTAAAAGGAAAAGTCTTTAATTTTTTATTGATTCTTTTTAGTTATTCATGACATTAAAGTTTATTTTGACATATTTATACAAACATGGAGTACATCTTATTTTAGTTAGGGTGCCAGTCTTGTGGTTGTACATGATGTGGAGATTCACTGAGGTGCATTCATATATGTACATAGAAAAGTTATGTCAGAATTATTTCACTGTATTTCCTGTTCCTGTGCCCACTTCCTTCCATTCAATCCCCTTTGTCTAATCTACTGAACTTCTATTTTCGCCTCCCCTACTTTTGTGTGTAAGCATTCACATATTAGAAAGAATATTTGACCTTTGATTTTTGGGGGATTGGCTTATTTTGTTTAGCATAATAGTCTCCAGATCCATTTATTTACAGGCACATATCATAAATCATTATTTTCTATGGCTAAATAATATTCCATTGTGTATTTGTACCACATTTTCTTTATCCATTCATCTATTGAAGGGCTCCTAACTTGGTTCCATAGTTTAGCTCTTGTGAATTGTCCTGCTATAAACATTGATGTGGCTACATCACTGTAGTATACTGATTTTATGTCCTTTGGGTATATGAGGAGGAGTGAGATAACTGTATCAGATGGTGGTTCTATTCCAAGTTTTCTGAGGAATTTCCATACTGCTTTCCAGAGTGGTTGCACCAATTTGCAGTCCTGCCAGGAATGTAGTTGTACCCTTTTCCCCACATCCTCAACATTCATTTTTGCTTGTATTCTGTATAATTGCCATTCTGATCGGAATGAAATGAAATTCCAGATAGTTTTAATTTGCATTTCTCTAATTGCTAGTGATGTTGAACATTTTTTCATATATTTTTTGACCATTCATATTTCTTCTTTTGTGAAGTATTTGTTCAATTTCTGTGTTCATTTATTGACTGGGTTATTCATTTTTTGGTGTTAAGTTTTTTGAGTTTTTTGTATATCCTGGAGACAAATGCTCTATCTGAGGTTTAGCTAGCAAAGATTTTCTCCTGTTCTGTAAGTTCTTTCTTCATGTTCTTGGTTGCTTCCTTTGATGTGAAGAAGCTTTTTAATTTGATACTATCTCATTTATTGATTCTTGGTTTTACTTCTTGAACTTAAGGAGTCTTGCTGAGGAATTCAGTTCCTAAGCTAACATGTTGGAGTATTGGGCCAACATTTTCTTCTGGTAGGCGCAGGGTTTTTGGTATAATGCCTAGGTCTTTGATCCATTTAGCGTTAATTATTGTGATAGGAGTTCAATTTCATTCTGCTATATATGAATTTCCAGTTTTCCTAGAACCATTTGTTGAAGAAGCTATATTTTCTCCAGTGTATGTTTATGTTATGTTTTGAGATAACTGTATCTATATGGGTTTGTCTCTATGCCTTCTGTTCTGATCCAATTGTTTTTATGTTTGTTTTGGTACCAATGCTACGCTGCTTTTGTTATCATAGCTCTGTCGTACAATTTAGGTTCTGACATTGCAATGCCTCCTGCTTCACTTTTCTCACTAAGGATTGCTTTGTCTAGTCTGGGCCTATTATTTTTCCAAATGAATTTCATAACTATTATTTTTCCAAATGAATTTCTATTTCTATAAGGAACATCACTGGAATTTTAATAAGAATTGCATTAAATCCGTATAGTGCTTTTGGTAGTATGGCCATTTGACAATATTAATTCTGCCTGTCCAGGAATATGGGAGATCTTTCCATCTTCTAGGGTCTTCTTCAATTTCTTTCTTTAGTGTTCTGTCGTTTTCATGTGGAGGTCACTCATGTCTTTTGGTAGATTGATTTCCAGGTATTTTATTTTCTTGAGGCTATTGTGAATGGGATAGTTTTCCTAATTTCTCTTTCATCTAATCCATCATTGATTTATAGGAATGCAATTGATTTATGGGGGTTTATTTTATATCCTGCTACTTTGCTGAACTTTTTCATGAGTTCAAGAATTTTTCTGATGTAATTTTTGTGTCTTCTAAATATAGGATCATGTCGTTGACAAATAGGGAGCATTTGAGTTCTTCTTTTCCTATTTGTTTCCCTTTAATATCTTTCTTCTAATTGTTCTGGATACAGTTTCAAGGACTCTGTTGAATAGAGTTGGTGAAAGAGGGCATCCCTGTCTTGTTCCAGTTTTTAGAGGAAATGCTTTTGGTTTTTCTCTGTTTAGAATGATGTTGGCCTTGGGTTTGGCATATATAGCTTTTACAATGTTGAGGAATGTTCCTACTATCCCTAATTTTTCTAGTGTTTTGAACATGAAGGGGTGCTGTATTTTGTCAAATTCTTTTTCTGTGTTATTGAGATAATCATGTGATTCTTGTCTTTAAGTCTATTGATGTAGTGAATTACATTAATTGATTTCCATGTGTTGAACCAGTCTCGTATCCCTGGGATGAACCCCATTTGATCATGGTGCACTATCTTTTCGATGTGTTTTTGTAGGCGATTTGCAGGTATTTGCAAGAATTTTTGAATCTTTAGTCACCACAATATTGGTCTAAAGTTTTCTTTCCTTGGCGTGTCTTTGTCTGGTGTTGGTGTCAAGGTGATACTCGTGTAATAGAATGAGTTTGGAATGGGTCTCTCCTTTTCTATTTTATGGAATAATTTGAGGAAGATTGATGTTAGTTCTTCTTTGAAGGTCTGGTAGAACTTGGCTGAGAATCTCCCTATCTGGGCTTTTCTTTGTTGGTAGGTTTTTGATGACATCTTCAATTTCATTATTTGAAATTGATCTGTTTAAATTTTCTATGTCCTCCTGGTTCAATTTTGGTAGTTCATATGTCTCTAGGAATTTGTTGATGTCTTTAAGATTTTCTATTTTATTGGAGTATAAGTTTTCAAAATAGTTTCTGATTAGCCTCTGTATTTCAGTATTATCCATGACGGTATTTCCTTCTTCATCATGAATTTTAGAAATTTCAATTTTTTTCCCTCTGTCTTGGTTGACATAAGTAAGGGTTTACCAAATTTGTTTATTTTTTTTTTCAGGGAATCAGCAATTTTTCATTGATTTTTTAAAATTTTTTATTTTTTTGCTTGTTTCTTTCAATTTCACTGATTTTGGCTCTAATTTTAATTATTTTATGTCTTCTACTACTTTTAGTGCTGATTTGTTCTTCTTTTCCTTGGGCCTTGAGATGTAATAACAGGTTATTTATTTGGTTAATTTCTATTCTCTTAAAGAATGAGCTCAATGTTGAGTACTTTCCCCTTAGATATCCTTTATAGGGTCTCAAAAATTTTGATATGTTGTGTTACTATTCTCATTTACCTCTAAGTATTTTTTATTTCATCCCTGATTTCCTCTGCTATCCATTCATTGTTCAGTAGCATATTATTGAGTCTACAGGTGTTACAGTAGTTTCTATTTTTTATTATATCTTTGATTTCTAATTACTTTTCATTATGATCTGATAAAATGCAAGGTATTATCTCCATTTTATTGTACTTGCTTAAAGTTGCTTTTTGGATGAAGAAGTGGTTTCTTTTAGAAAGTGATCCATGTGCTGCTGAGAAGAAAGTCATTGATAAATGAAATATTCTATATATGTCTGTTAAATCTAAATTATTAATTGTATTTTTATTTCTATAACTTCTTTGATTAGTTTTTGTTGGAGAATCCACCCAGTGATGAGAGGGGCATGTTAAAGTCACCCAGTATTATTGTGTTGCAATCTATCTGATTTTTGAAATTGAGAAAGTTTTGTTTCATGTACATAGATGTTCCATGGTTAGGGAAAAATATTTACGATGGCCACATGCAACTTAAACAAATAAATAAACATAGTCACTCGAGTTTCACAGCATTCTCAAATGTAAAACACCTTACAGTTACCCAGACCTGACATTTCCCAGCCTCTGTCTTGTGCACTTGACGTAGACTGTAGTTGAGGACCACAGTCTTCTTATCTCCAGTTTAGCTACATAGACATAGGAACATTGCTGGGTCAATGACTAATTGTCATATAAAACAAAGACTTCAAATAAGGGAGGCCTTGTGTCTACTACCATTACAATCTGAGTACCACACTTTGCATATAGAAGGGGCAACTCTTGTTCTGTTAACAGATGGCAACCTATTTCAGAATGAGCCAACCTTTGCATTCTGGTGGGATGACTGTGAATGTTCCTCCAAACCAAAACCAAAGTACGCCATTAGAAACCAATGGGACTACTGTACCTAAAGAATGTCCCCAAAGTAGGCTGCAAAAATTCCTAAAGGGGAATCTGAAAGCTCTGAGAGTAAGTAAAAGAGCCACACTCGTAGAGACTTTCTAATGAGAAAGAGTGGGGCATTTCTGAGGGTGGAGTTTGCTTTGGCTAATGAGGTAGTTGGCCTGTAGTCATGGGATAATTATCTGTCAACAGAAGAAAGACACCTCGATTAAAGGAAGAGACCACATTACATGGCAGGGGATGGGGTGTGCTGAGAGGAGGGTTCAGAGTCCTGAGTTCCTGGATGAGCTCAGCAACTATCTACAGAGAAGGCAGACCACACAGTCTGGGTGTCTGCAAAGGAGCAGATGTTTCAGTACGTGACTCTTGACAGATGTTTAAATGCTACTCAAAGAGGTCAGGCCTAAGTGATCACAAAGTCTGCGGAAAGGGAAACTGTCTTCTGAGGGATGCTCACCATGGTCATTTAACCTATACTGTATATTTATTTTGTCAATTTGGATGATTGATAAATTTGTTCATTTGTCTCTTACTTAGGTGGTTCAGATTATGATTGATGTGAAATGCCTCTTATATGGAATAATTGGATCTTTTGCTCTTAATTCTGAACAGTACAGAATGATTTTCTGCTTATTTTATACAGGCTTCTAAACGTGGGCAACATTGTCTGTGAGTACACTTCATTGATATTTCAGATTAGAGAATCAGATGAATTATTCAATCATTTGATCAATATGATCAGTTTATCATCTCTGGATCTCTGACTGTTGTGGTTTCTAAGAGGCAGACAAAAATCACTGGTGAGTTAACAATTACTTACTGAGGGAGAAAATAAGGCCTCACTAATACTGATGTTCCCACATAAAGCCATAACCCAGGGGATCCATGATTTCTACTACATTTCATATAATTGTCCCTTTGACCCAAAGAATCATGAGATCTTCCTACAACTGAAGAATGATAGAATCTGTCTCCCTAGATTTCAGGCACGCTGATTCCTGAATCTCATCACCTTGAGAAAAATGAGTAAAGGGTGTGGAGTCATTAAAGTCCATGTAGCAGTGGACAGAGGAGGGTTATCATAGAGACCAGTGGGGCTCCAGCTTAGGCAAGACAGCCCTTTATTCTTGGTGTTATCTGTGGGGGGCAAGGGAAGAGCTAACACAGGACAAAAGTCATAGACACTAAAATATCCAGAAATTTTATCTTATTCAAGTTGTGTATTTGTGAAGGATCAATTCTCTCCGACTTTCCTTCCCCCACCTGTGATTGGTCTTTGAGCTGAATTGGCAACATAAGGGTGCCGAATGCCCAATGGAGCTCTAAGGGAGACCTTTCTGGAGTCAGAACTCCTCCCGCAGCCTAGGGTCTAGAAACCTGCCAACTATTTCTTTTAAACACGTTATTTTCTTTCTTTATTGGCTGAAAACTAATCTGGGTGCTAACACTCTCAGCACCCCATCCTGGTCTCCTTTGCTGGAATCTGCCTTGTATCATACAGTTTTAGGAATATTTTCCTCTGCGATTACCAAACAGATTCTACCTGTGTTGGTGTCAAATCTATTGCAACTATAAGTATTTTCCTCCAGATTTCTGGGCACACTGTTTATCTGATCATTGGAACGATGAAACCGGGTTTTTGGTACGTTCAGGAACAAGACAAAGTCTAGTCCAGGTGCCTTGCAAATGCCTCTCTAAAACTTGAGGTCACTTTTAGGAAGGGAAAAAAAATGTTTCTCTTAGAATGTCCGAAAATGCAACATCATTTAAATCAACTTCATTTCTTTCAGCATTTCCGACATCTTTGATGGACTGGCAATCACTTCAGTAATAACACTAATAATAACCATCACCACAACAATATCATTAATGAATGTCAGAAGTAGAAAACCTTTTCTCTGTGAATTCTGAAAAAATCATCAATGATTTTCTTCCTGTATGATATTGCTATGTCCACAAACATTGGATTTAATCTCCAATTGCTTGTTTTTCTAGAGTGGGACATGCATTTCTCTGTTCAAATCCCACCTCATGCCAACATTTTGTACAATGCAATAACGGTCCCATTTTGAGGGCCTTATTTAAAGTTCTGAAATAAAACTCTCCAAACTGCCATCAGGGTGGAATAGGAAGTTATGGAATTTTCTTAATTTAACAGGGACTTGTGGCTATCCTAATGATTCTGTCCTGTCTGCAAATGTCAATTTCCCCGCCTCTCTCCATGGTCAAGTATAAGGTGGGTGACAAGAATACTCACTGGGTGAGTACAATTCTTGAGAGAATAGGAACCAGTTCCACTATTGCATTGAACAATACTAAGAATTCTTTTTCACCTTTGACAAAATGAACTTGTGAAAAACACTGCGAGTGGTTCCGTGTCACCAGTCAGGAAGGAAGGTCACGGGTAGGCTCAAACCCCAGGGCATGGCATAAGCACTTTCCATAAGTAAAACATTTTCCCCTCACATTTTACTGTAAGAAGCAACAGAACAGCTGCATCTTTCATGCTGTGTCTGAAAATCTCCTCATCCACATGTCCAAGTTCACCATTTCTGTTTTCAGCTCGTAAGTACCTGAAAGGCCTGTGTTCAAGGTCTGCTACTTCACACCACCACCGCTTCCCAGTCTCCACAGCATGCTCCTCGCATCCTTCTGGGTCACACGGACAGCACTCTCAGTGGCCTTATTTCTCCTCTCAGAATGTGTCACCTTTACTAATATCTCCCATGCCCCTCCTACTTCCCTTGCCAGTGACTAGTGACCACGATGCCACTCCTTCTGTAGATTCCACAAATGAGGGAGAACATATAGACTTGCCATCCTGTGCCTGGCTTATTTTACTTCCCATGATGTCCCACAGTTCCATTCGTAATGCCACAGATGACTTAATTTCATACATGTAATGGCTGAATAGTATTCCATTGTGTGTTTATATACCACGCTTTCTCTATTTATTCATCCACTTTGGTTGATTGCTTACTTTGGTTGATGTGAATAATGAGTGCTTCCATAAACATGGGAGTATAGGTATCTCTTTGGTACAATGACTTCATTTTCTTTGGATACATGCCCAGTAACAGGATAGCTGGTTCATATGGTAGCTCTATCTTTAGAGTTCTAAAGCATCTCCATATTGTTTTCCATAGTGGTTATTCTAATTTAAATTCCCACTAAGAGTATTAAACAGTGAACCAAAGTTGAGCTCCCTGATTCATTGTGAAATGACTCACAGGAAGTTTTTCCCCTCTCGCTTTTATACTGTGTGATTTTGGATATGTATCTTCCCCACTATCAGTTTCTTTATACCTGAAATGGCCTAAATGGTTCTTACTTGGTTCAGATTGTTGTATTTATGTATGAGGGAAGCTAAGACAAAATCGCTTTGAAGTACTTCATGGGGTTGTGATAAAACTAAGAGGCAATGAGAAAGAGGCACATTCTAGAGGTGAGAGTAAGCTGGCATTGACCAGCTGCCAATGCCCATGAAAACATAGTCTTCAAATCACTAATCTCAACTACCAATCTAACATAGGTATTTCTAATCTATCTTTTGAATTTGATTAAGACAGACATTTTCATAACCTTTTTGTTTATGACTTTATATGTTAATCTAAAGTCTTTAACATGTTATCACATCTTCTGGGATATTATCCCAACCACCATTAAATACCATCTCTTCTGAAAATTACCTATCTTTTGCTCACCCAAATCAAGTCTTCCCTGCTAGAACACTAGGGTTTTTGTTTGATTTTTACCTTGTTTTATGTAACCGAGCTTTGTTTCTTATTTTCAGAGTACTGTGATCAAACAGCATAGGAAAAAAGAGCTTTGTTTAATCATGTTTATATAAAATAAACACAAAAATATGTGGTACTGTGCTGCTGTATTTAACACAGTTAAATGGTGCATGCTGGAATACTCCATGGGATCTTACTATGTTTGTCTTCATCATGATCAGATATTTTGGTTGAGAAATTCTGAGTCCTTGTAAATAAACATTTTTTTGCCTACAGTAGCTAGACAACATGGCGAGATGATAATCAGATGGAACAAAACAGAGTGGGGAATTAGATCCGGGCAAATAATTTCAATTGAGTTTCGACAATGGTATGAAGGAAACTTCATGAAAATTGGGTTAAAAAAAAAAAAACTGTTGCAAAAACAAATGGGAATTTACATGGAAAAAAGAGGGACCTTTGCTCCCAAACTTCACATCTTACAAAATTAGCCTAAAATGAAAAAGCACTGAATTAAACAAAACTTTAATATTTTGAAAGAAAATTTTTACAATCTTGGATTAAGCAAAGATTCACTGAAGAAATTATTGACGCATTTCCCTCATTAAAATGAGTTTTTAAAGCTTTCCCTGAAGAAGACACTGTAAAAGAAGAAAATGTCCAAGAGTAGGAGAAAGTATTTACAAATCTCACTTCTGAAAAATGAGTTCATTCAGAATATATATTTCAAAATCAAAATTAAGCCATGAGTAAAGAAAGTACCAGTTTTACCAAAATAAAGGATAAAAATCTAAATAATCCAAAAAAATACACAGCAGACAAATAAGCATTGAAAACTATGCTCAGTACCAACAATCAAGTAAATCTTAAAATTATAGCACTATTTGGAACCACTACACATCTATTAACTGAAATTTAAAAAAAATCAAATAAAAGAACAGGTCGTGGCAGGCAGTGACAAGATTGTGAACGTGGCACCTCCCAGCTTGAACAGTCAGGTCTGAAAAGGGTTTGGCCACTTTGAAATACAGTTTGGCATTTTCTTATGAAGTCTTATAAACATTTCACCTCGTGATTCTCCAAACCTGCTCCAAAGTACCGACCTAAGAAATACTAAAATCCTGCATACCTCGATGCCTTTAATAAATGTTTATAGTAGCTTTATTCACAACTGCCCTAAACTTGGGGAAATCCAGTTCCCTTTACCTGGTCCACAGGTGAGGGCACTGTGGTGCAGTCCCAGTTTTCAAACAGAGTGAACCCCGATTCAAGAGCAGGGGTGAAGGTGGGGACACAGACCCAGGAATCAAGCCGTGTTGGAGACAAAGGAGGGCGAGAGGAACTGGTGGGAGAGAGACTTGTTCTATGTCAGGTCGGCGCTGGAGGATATGTAACTCAGCGAGTTTTAAATGACAGTGAACAGAGAATGAATTTTACAATGAGCATGATTTTAAAAAAATCAACCAGAATGTGGAGATTTAAACACCACCGATCCTAAAGGGAGGATAATCTGAGAAACTATGGGGAGAGTGGAAAATGAAACTAAAGAAAGTTTAAGGAAAGAAATCATCAAGACCAAGTAGCAGTGTCTTGACCTCTACGAGAAACAGGCTCCCAGTTCTGCAGGTAAGGATCCTGGAAGACCAGGACATCCAACAAGCAAGAAGCTCCACAGGCTGATGATCGACAAGTGCCCCTGAGTCTGAAGGGAGAGGCGGACACAGGGCAGACCTCTTGTTTTCCAAACTGGAGAGGCAGACTGGAGATGTAGGGAGTCCCAGGTGACTGGACTTTCTAACTAGACTTAATATGAGGACATAGAGATTAAAAGCAAATTCATGGATAAAAATACACCATAATGACACGAACTTTTACAAGCAAGAGAGGTTATATTAATTTCAGATAAGGCAGACTTCCAAGTAAGGACTGTTGTCAGAAATAAAGAATGGCATTATGTAATGATGAAGGGGTCAAGAAGACACGTGAGTCCTGAGTATGTGTGACCCTAGGAACAACTGAACTGCAAGCGGCAAAATCTCATGGAAATGAAAGGAGAAAAAATGAACTCCCCACGATAGCTGGAGACATAAGCACCCACTGACAGAAATGCACAGATCCAGCAGGCAGGAAACAGAAACAACATCGCTGAACGCAACGTCATCAATTGACTCGGCGTGATGGGTGTGTTCCAGATGCTTCCTCCAATCATAGAACGCACATGGTGTCCAAGCCTCTCTAGCTGGGAGCATTCACACATAGCACATTGAGCACCATAAAAACCTTGACAAATTTAACAGAGCAGAAACCCTGCAGTTTGCTCTCCAGTCACAACAGAATTAAACCAGAAACCAATGAAAAAAGATTAACTGCAAAATCCCCAAACACAAAGAATATATAAAACATGCAAAGCACACGTGTGTCAGAGGGCTTTCAAAAGAAACACAGAAACATTTTGGACTCGGTGAGAATGAACATGCAAATCACCAAATTATGTCAAATGCAGTGAAAGCAGAGCCCACAGGGAAATGGACAGCATAGCAGTCCCCTCTGAAAAAAGGAGACCTGAAATCAGTCCTCCAAGTGTCCCTAGGAAACTAGAAGAAGAAGACCAAATGCAATATAAAGTCAGAAGAAAAACTAATAATAACTGGAGCAGAAATTAGTGATGCTGAAAAGAGCAATAAAAATCAAGAAGCCTTTAGAGAGGCTAAGAGAAACTGAACAATGACATAAATTTTAATCTCAGAAATCAAAAAGTGAACATTATTACATATCATACACATTTAGAGGATAATTAGGGAATATTGTGAAACACTTATGTTCCAAATTGGATCACCTAAATGAAGCAGACCAAGGCCTTCAAGTCACAATATTCAAAAACTCACATAAGAAATAGAGAACTCAAATGCCTACACATATTTTAAAATCGAATGAATGATTAATAGATGCATTTGGGTGTGGACTACATATAATGCCTGCATACTGACATCTGTGTAGGGAGTATAGCATAAAGTCAGGGAAAGGTCACTTTGGAATACAGAAACCTGACAGATATCCAGTAGGGCAATCAGTCAACATCTGTGCAAACCACACCCACAAAGCCCACCTTTGGTTTCAAGTAGTAGGAATGATCCTTGAGCCCGTGGTCTTCCTCCCCATACCCAAACCCCAGATCGCAGTCAGATCATAAAAAAATATCGAACTCCAGTATCTTGTACATTCCACAAGACATCTGACTACGTTCCTTAAAGCTGTCAAAGTCATGGAAAAGAACATCTCTGAAAGAGGCATAACCAAAAGGAGCCTAAGAAGACACAGTAATGTAACCTGGTATCCCAGTTGAGATGTGGAAACAGATGGAGAACTTTAGATAGCAATAAAATCTAAATATTGTATCAGCAAAAAAACACAAAGAACAATTTTGTTTTATTTTTTACCTTATTCTTATTTGTTTTTAAGTTTTACAGGATGCATTTTAATTCATTGTACACAAATGGGGTACAACTTTTTATTTCTATGGTGTGCACGATGTAGATTCATACCATTCTTGTAATCATACATGTACATAGGGTGATGATGTCTGTCTCATTCCACCATCTTTCCTACCCCCGCCCACTCCTCCCTCTTATTTTCCTCTATGTACAAAGAACAATTTTAAAGGAGGAAAAGTGTATTTTGGAATCAAGGGTGCAGGAGTCTCAGTGTATCAACAGCTAGCTCCACTCCAGGGCTGGAGGTGAGGCTGAACATTCCTGGTGGAAGGGTTTGGTGGAGAAAGAAGTTCAAGACACCATACCAGGAAGCAGGGACAGACTAAGCTCAGCTAACAGGATATATAGCAAAGGCATGCTCCAAAGTGACCCACCTCCTCCAGCCACACCCCACTTGCCGAGTCTTCATGGAGCTAATCCCTATCAGGGGAGTGTTGCGCTGATTGGGTTAAGGCTCTCCAAACCCAATCATTTCACCTTGCTTTGATTCACACATGAGCTGTTGGGAACACTGTACTTCTAAACCATAAAGTTTAATAATAATGTAAGAATATTGGTTAACTAATAATGTATCAATATCAGTTTTTTCCACCCGGAGGAAAGATGTTGAATGCTCTTGAGGTGTAAAGAATTCTTTGTACCCTTTTCAATTGTTTAAGAATCTAAGATTGTTATAAAAGAAATACTATTAAAATGTTACAATATGATACAATTACACCAAAATGACTGAGATGAAAATCATACAGTACCAGGTGTTAATGAGGATTTGCAATCATTGCAAAGCCCAGGCAGCTGCTCCTTCAGGTGTCTTAATGCAGTCTTTGGTGACATAAAATATGAATTTGTGAGAACAGTTTCACTTTCAGACCCCCTCTAGACATGAAAAATGACTTTGGAGGGAATAAGTGTCATCAGGCAGTTTGGTGTTTTGATAAGGTAAATCACCCAAGTTATATTTAAGTCATAAACCATGTAACTTTGGGTAAGTCCTTAATGTCTCCTTCTCCCACTCTAAAAATCGTGCAAAAGGGGATCCTAATGGTGGCTACTTCATGTTGCCCATCCTATGCCAAATGATTAAACAAATTTGTCCATGTGAAACTTAGAAGAGTGGACAACACATTCTAAGTCAGAAACATTTATTATTGGTATTATTGTTATTTTATTTTATTTGGCAAATAATTAGCAGATATATGTGATGTTTTGATATTGGATCTGTCGTGCAATGATTATATCAAGGTAATTAATATCTAAGTCATATCACATATTAATTATTTGTGGTGTGAACACTTAAAAATCTATTTCTCTACCTAGTTAGAAACATATAATACATTGTCGTTAATTATGGTCATGATGCTGTATGACTTATTCTTCTTTCAGACGCTTTGTGTTCTTCTTCAGTCCACCCTCCCTTCCTTTCCCGCCTCCACCTGCACGACCTCTGGAAACCACCACTCTGCTCTCTGTTCTACAAGTTTGACATTTTCAGTGTCCATGCAGAAGGGAGACTAAGCACAATTTGTCTTTCTGTGCCTGATTTATTTTACTTACTTAGCCTGTGAGCTATAAGAAAAATGGAATACTATTTAACTTTTGAAATGGAAATTTTAATCTAATAACGTGAATGAAATTGAAGGACTTTTTTAGTATTTTAAGTAATAGCATCAACATTTCAGATGTCAAGTTTGCACAAAAAATGCTCACGACAATAACTTCCAGAAGAAAAGACACAAAATTAACAAATCACTATAGAAAGTCCTACAAGTGATATGCATTGTGTTGTGCTTGTGGTTCACAGTCATATTATTAATTCAGTCAAGAAATGTCAATTAAATGTATACCAGATCCCAGACACTGTTACAGTTTAACTGCTGGGATTGGATCAATGACCAAAACATACATTCTTCCTACGGAAGACGAGTTTGCAACACATTAAGAATAACCGATGCCTGTGACTTTGCCCCAGGTAATTTATGTGTGTGTTTAAGTCTCAATGTCGAAAACTGTTAGTATAAGATCAGCTGCGTTTCAACCAAAAAGATACTTTGATCACCAGATAGGCAAAAAGGGACCAGGTAGAAAAGCTTCCTCAGAAGATAATGTCCCATGGTTACTTTCACAAGTGAGATCCGCGGGGGAAGCCACCAAGCGTTGAAACTGCCTGCCAACGTGTGCACAGGTGAGAGGGCCCCTTACTGGTGACAGCCAGGACTGGAGGACACGCCCACCGAACGTTCCCCTTCCAAACGGAGGATAACCCATGCTGTGGAAGCCCCAGCTCAGGCAGGCAACTCCTCCCAACCATTCTCATCACAGCTGGTGCCAGATACCTGGCCCAGGCTCCTGCATGTCACCCCAGGAGCCCCTGGTACAGCTCCTCCTACCTCGAAGCTGGGGATGGAAAATGAGCTCTTCCTACCTTTCCATTATTCTGTGGACCAGCTGAGAGGGCAGGCTCCTCCCCTCAGTCTTCTCTAGACCATTTGCACTGGGGTCTGATCTGATCTGATCTGAAGAAGGGCAATTCCCTTCCGCCCTGGGTACTCATCATTTCCTGTGGGTCATCAGACAGCCTACCAGAGGCCGCTGTCGTGATACTGTAAGAATGCATGGGACCCTTCGTGACATAATCACCAACATCACTCAGGAGCTAAGGATGAAGAGCAGGAGCTTGCTTGGAGGTATTTGCCCAACTCCCGTGCTATTTCCCTCCTCTAAGTCCAATATTTAGGGCTTCAACTTCCCACATCTCAGAGATCGGGGATCAAACAATTATGATATTTTTTTTGGTACCAAATGTCAAACAGCATATAAGAATAAATTTTAATTTCTAGAAATGAACAATTTGTTAGCAAGCATCACATAGCCCTTACCTTCTATTTACTTTGAGCAACTCACCCATTGCTTTTGACTGTTTGTTTTTTCTGGAAACAGAACACATAACTGTTCCGCCCCTGTCATCTAGGATAGGTTTTCAAATAGGCATCTCAATTTCTGGCAGTCCTAGGTATCATAGGTTGGATTTTGAAACCTTACTAAAATAAAGGGAGATTTAAATTGATTTTATGGTTTTCTGATTTAAGTCAGAGAAAAAAAAAAAAGGATTCAGGAAATCAAGAAATAGAAATCAGAATCCCCCCAAATAATAATAAAAGTTGTTTTACGCAAAGGTGGAGGTGGATCTTCTAAAAATCAAAGGGAGATCAATAGAGGAAAGGGGCTGAGCATGGGAGATAGAGAGGGGGGGCAGAAATGCTGGGTAGTGATATTGACCCAATTGTGCAGTTTTAATGTGTGCATGTATAAATATGTAACAACAAATCCCATCAATTCATACAACTATAACACACGAATAAAAATGTGAAAAAAAAAAGAAAATGCAGGTTTGAAACAAAGAAGGATGCAGATAGTAGGAAAACAAAATTGTGTTGGTGCACACACACCCAAAACAATAACAAAAGAAAAGTTGCTTTACTTGTTTGTTTCTTCACTCTTATTGATTGCACTTATATTTTTAAACAAAGATAACATGAATTGATTTTCAGTTCTCTGTCCTTTATATTTTTCTTTGATTTTGTAAGTTTGTGAAAGAGGGCACATTCTGCTTAAAAAAAAAAAATGGTAGGCACAAGAAGTGGGTCACCCTTGGCCAAGTTCAGGGGACCTGCATAGAGAGAAATGTTTCTGGGGAGAATGGAGAAAAAAATAGTCTCCTATTTCCCACCATCATTTAAAAACTTTTTCTTTGGAGCAGAAAAAATGTCCATGTTGACAGTCAACTGCAATTTCTCTTCTTGTGGCAGTGATAAGGCAAGTGCTATAAATTTTGTAGTATATATAATATTTAAAATATAAATGACATTTGCAAGTTCTATCATGGTCACCCATATTCATTCTATTTGATTCTTTTTTAATTTTAATTGATAAACCAGTATCACTCTGATGCCAAAATCTTTAAACAAAGACACGTCAAGGAAAGGAAACTAAAGACCAATATCCTTGATGAATGTAGGTGCAAAATTCTTAATAAAACATTGGCAAACCATTTCAAAACCACATTAAGAAGATAGCGCTCCTTGATCAAATGAGTTTCATCCCAGGAATGCAAGGTTGGTTCAACATATGCAAATCAATAAGTGTAATTCACCACATAAATAGACTTAAGGATTTTTAAATCTGTGTGATTCTTATCACATGATTATCTCATTGATACAGAAAAAGCATTTGACAAAGTCCAGCACCCATTCATGTTTAAAATTCTAGAAAAACTAGGGATAGTAGGAACTTACCCCAACATTGTAAATGTTACATATGACAAACTCAAGGCCAACATCATATTGAAGAGAGAAAAACTAAAAACATTTCCTCTAAAATCAGGAGCAAGACAAGGGTGTCTACTCTCACTATTCCTATTCAAAATTGTCTCTGGATACTCTAACCAGAGCAATCAGAGAAGAGACCATGGGGGCACCCTGCTTGCACAGGGAGGCTTAGGAAGTTTTTCACCATGCTCAGCCACCCAGACACTCACAGATTGCTGAAGCCATAGTCCTAGTGGGCGTGGCTCCCTTTCAAGTTGGTGGCAGAGCTTGGCACCAACCACATGGTGCTGATTTTGCAGGAATGCAGGATGCTAGAGTTAGAAAAGAATGGAGGCTCCCACCAAGATTTCAAAGGAAGGTCGGGGAGATCAGGGAATGCACCCTAGGGTCAGAGTTCCTGAAGGCTGCCCCTGAGAGGGCAATGCATGAAGACGTGAGATGGAAGCTGAAGCTGCAGTGAAGACCCCTGAGATTAGAGATGCCAGTAACACGGGATGTGTGCTGAGGAAAGCTGCAAGAGTCGAACAGAAACCAGTCAAGAGAGGGGTCTTGTGGACTGCATCCAGCAAGGCCAAAGGGCTGGAGCTATGCAAGCCCTCTAGACAGAAGCTCTGGATGCCACGCACCCCACATGCTTTGATGTACAGCTACAGAACTTGTTTGCCCTGTTGGATTTCAGTCTTACTTTGGGCCTATCCCTTATTTCTATGCCCCCTTTTCTCCCTTGTGAAATGGAAATATTTACATTTTATATTAGATAGCCATAACTTAATTTGATTTTTACAGGAGCTCACACTGAGAGTTTGCTGTGAGTCTCAGAGAAGACTTTGAACTTTGGACAACACTGAAACTGTTAAAACTATGGGATTATTGGAAATGGAGTAAGTGTATTCTGTGTTGTGATGTGGGCATAAGCTTTTGAAGGCCAGAGGCAGAATGTTATGGTTTGGCTCTATGGTGACCCCAAAATGCTCATGTGTGAGGCAATACAAAACATTCATAGGTGAAATGATCATATCAGATTTCAAAGATGAAATGATTATATTGTGAGAGTTACGACTTAGTAACTGAGTTATAACTTAATAACTGAGCTCAGACTATGAAGCGTGGGGATTCCTTCAGGCACCGGACCAGCCCTGTAACAATCCGTGCATTTCAACATCCTTCAGTGTTGCCTGGGACCTTCAGACTACGCGTCTTTCAGTCTGAGGGAATTTTCACTGGATAGACGCCCCCATTAGCCCTTTACAAAGGTTCATTGTGTCTACCTTGCTTATTCCCTAAGGAGGTGTTTTTATTACATGTATCTGTGTGTCTTGTATTATGTAATTTTCCTTTTGCAACACTTAAGATTTTCTGACTTCAAGTTAATTTTTTTTTAAAATCATGTGACATGGTGTGTTTATATTTACCCCCTTGGGATATCCTGCATTAGATCCGTGGGGTCAAGGTTTTCATCAAATTGGAAAAAAAAAAAAATTCTGCCCTTTTTTTTGTTGTTGTTGTTCTTTTTCTTTCTTTTTTCTTCCTGCTCTGCACCCTCCTTCCGTCTCCCTCTGAACTTTGCTCACACACATCTTAGATTGTCACTGGGGTGGTGTCACTCATTGCAGGCAGGTTCTCCCTGTGCTCAGTGTGTGTGTTTCTATTGTTCTGCCTTCGCACTCATCAGTCTTTTCTTCTCCTGTCATTTAACATGTTCTCATCCCACAGAGGGAAACTGCTTTTTCAGAGCGTGTATGTTTATTTCTAGAGCTTCCGTGTGTTTCTCTTTTATATCTGTTCCTTTTGGATTTTCCTTATATTTCTGTTTATTTTAGTGTTTGAATTTGCTTCTAATATTTATAAAAGCTGTTTCAAGTGCTTGGTAATTGCATCATCTCTACCATGTATAGTTTTGTTTCAATTGTTTTCTTGTTTGCGGGTCCAAATTTCTAGCTTCTTAAGACTAGAAAATTGGAATTTTTATATATTTCTTTACTTCTCAAATTATTATTGCAATTATGTAAATATGTTAGGTGCAATGTGATAATTCAACAGATGTACACAGTGTGTAATGATCAAATCAGGTATTTAACATTTCCCTCTGCTTGAACTTTAAAAAAAAAAGCAAAACCTTAACATGTAATAGTTGAGCACATTTATAAGCTACAGTGTGATATTTCAATGCGTTCATACAATAAGGTAATGATCAAATCAGAGTAATTGACTTTTTATCTCCTTCCCATTGTTTTTTGGTAGTCTTTGAGTTCCTTTCATTTAGTACTTCATAAAATGTAGTTAAGAGTGTTGCGAAATATAGTACCTGTTACGGTTTGGATGTGAGGTGTCCCCCGTAGCTCCCGTTAATTCAGGAATATTCAGAGGTGCAATGATTAGATTATAAAAGCTGTAGCCAGATCGACCCATCCTGGTGTGGATGGAGTAAGTGGGTGGTAAGTGTGGGCAGGTGGGGCTGGAGGAGCTGCCCTGGAAGGGTGTCTCTTCCTCCTGCTTCCTGGCTGCCATGAGCTTTCCTCTGCACCATGTTCTACCTCCGCTTGGGCCCAGAGCAATAGAGTTGACCCACTATGGAGGGAACCTATGAAACCATGAGACAAATTAAAATTTTCTTGTACAAGTTCTTTTTGTTTGGTATTTTGGTCACAGTGACAAAGAAAACCTTAATGCAGCACCCCCATATTATGAGGAACGCTGTACTTACTACTTCTACCTGTGCTTGGGTGCCTGTTATCCAACTTTGTTGGGACAAATCCTAGTTCTTGGCTGGCAGTAGTGAACGTCTCGAGTGTGTAAACCTGCAGGGAGGAGTGATCCGCTTTGGCCACACAGGAAAGTAAACAACTGCCCCAAGTTGACTCAGTGTTACCAAGGCAACCCGTATAGGAGCCTGGTGGTCTGATCCCCCGTGACACATTGTGATTGGGCAAGAAAACTACAAAATGTATAGCGTATAGCTGTTCCCACAATACAGGAGTTTGCAGGCTACTCACCACAAGCTTGCTTCCACCCAACTCCCGGAGTCTGGGTCTTGACTCCTCACCTTACCCCACGTCTGAGCTAGCCCAGCACAAGAGAAACTGCACAACTTCATATTGCACTCACCATCCCCACTTCTCCTGGCCTTTAAACATAACTAGCATTCATTCTAACGGACTTTCTTTTATAACACCCACATATGAGAAAGAAAATGTGGTGATTGCCTTTCCACATCTGACATCTTTCACTTAACATAATACCCTCCAGTTTCATCCATTCTGCAACAAATAATAGGATATCATTCTTGGTGGCTGAATAATATTCCATTGGAAATATTCTGCATTCTGTGTTCATTCATCTGTCCATGAGCACCCAGGTTGATTCCATGTCTTAGGCAGCAACATACAGGTGTGCAGGCATCTCCTGGACATGATATCATTTCCTTCAGAGGTACACCCAGAGGTGGGGCCACTGGATCCTATGCTAGATCTACTCTTAGTTTATAGAAGAAACTTCATGCTGTTCTCTACAGTAACTCTACTGATTTACATTCCTACAGCCTCTGTGTGAGGGTCCCATTCCACAACTCACCAGCATGTTTTATCTTTTTGATAATAGTCATTCTAACTGTGACAAAATAAGTCCCATTGTGATTTTAGCTTGCATTTACCTTTCAGGAAAGTGAAATATTTGAAATGAAACATTTTTAAATAAATTTGTTGGCCATTTGCATTTCTTCTGTTGAGAAGTATGCACTCATATGCTTTGTCCATTCTTAAGTGGATTCCTTTCCATTCATGCGAACAAATAGCTAAGATAATCAGCTGATAAAGAGAAAAAGTTTGGTTTGGTTCAGTTTTGAGATTTCAGTCTGTGGTTCGTTGGCCCCATTACTGTTGAGTCTGGGGTAAGGTAGTACATCATGGCAGGAGCAGGTGGCAGAGGAATCCTGTTATCCTCACGGCCAGGAATGAGAGGAGGAGGAAGGGGTTGGGTTCCTAACAGGAACACAATGACCAGAATTCCTCCCAGTAGGCTCTACACCTTCAAGGTTTCACTACCTCTCAATTAATAGCACCTTGGGCTGGGGATCAAATTCTTTCTTTCTTTCTTTCTTTCTTTCTTTCTTTCTTTCTTTCTTTCTTTCTTTCTTTCCTTTTTTTCTTTCTTTCTTTCTTTTTATTTTTCTTTATAATTACACATAACAGTAAAATCTATGTGTACCTTATGTACAGACTCTATCTTATTTTAATTAGGACCCCAGTCTTGTGAGTGGATATGATGGTGAGATTCACTGTGGTGTATTCATACACGAACACAGAAAAGTTGTATCAGATTCATTCCACTGTCTTTCCCATTCCTATCCCTCTCCCATCCCTTCATTCCTCTTTGTCTAATCCACTAAACTTTGGGCCTTCAGGGGACATTTGAGACCCAAATTAAAGTATCAAGTGTATTTCTAAACTGTTCAAGTGAGTTCATTATGATTCTATGAAATTTTTAGAAAGGGAAAGGTATGTGATTTAGGATCGTGGCACGTATACTATCTATTTTTAAGATTGGCAACAGCCTGGGGATGAACACATTCATTGCAGCAAGAACAAGGATACACTAATTTATGCTAAATTTGAAAGAGATGAATATCATGAAATGAAGAAAAACACCCTGGCCCATCAAAGATCCTATTGCTGCAATGTTTCTTCTTCTAATGAGGGAAATTTTCAAACTGTGTGTGTGTGTGTGTGTAAAGTATCCAGAGACATGAGACTGGCAGAGACCTTTCTTTCTACTTCCAACCTCCTTAAATCTCTGTCTTCCACCTCTTTTGTTTTTGTGTCCTGTTTGGCAGGATTGGTGACTGTAATGCTGGTCCTTGTTGCTAGAAGCCTGCATTGTTTGGCTTTCTCCATATTTTGGTGCAGGGCAGTCTGCTGTGTCAACAAGGTAAGTGTTATAGGGACTTATGGGTTCTCTATCTCTCTCTCTCTCTTTCTCTCCTCCTTCCTCCTCCTTCTCCTCTTTCTCCTCCTCCTCTCTTCCTCCTCCTTCTTCTTCCTTTGCCTTTTTTCTTACCCATTCTATTCCCATCTTCCTTCTTTGATAAAGGTCTAGGAAAAAAAGTAGAATATTCAGTTCATCTCATGAATTTTTCCCATCTTTGGGGGAATATCAAGAATATAGATGATATGAAATCATATTTTCTATGAAGCAATGAATGACCTGTTTCCAGAATTCACAGGGTCCTGACTGGCATTTTAACTGGCAAGGTTAAAAGATCTTAGAAGGAGTTGGAATGCATAAATCTACTGGGTGCTAGGATACCGAGAGAAGGTGCCAAAAGACCATCATGTGGATGAATTTCCCATAGATGTGAGACTTCTCTTTTAACAAAACACCTGCATGTTCACAAAAATCTCACATTCTGACTCCTTTTGAGTTGAGGGTTTATTGCCATCTCATGACCACATGCCTTCAGTTCCCTCTCCTGAACACATACATCATGTGACCTTCCAAGGGACTTGAGCTGACTGACATTCCCATCTCTCTGCCATTGCATCCTCCTGCTCTTCAACCTCCAAAACTAAATCAATGAGCGTGCACCCTGGAATCGCTTCGTCTTCATAACGAGGGGACACAGATACTGAGAACCATCGTAATAAATATTTTTTTTCACTTCTGATGTTGATTATGATTTTGATTTCCAGTCTTCCGTATACTTCAATTTAGAAGGTGTCCAAGGACACTGTGCCATTTTAAAGTTTCTACCTTTATAAATTCAGTGAAATTACAATGGACATTTCAAAAGTCTTTCTAAAGGTTTCTAAAACATTTCAGTAAAAGCCCAGTCTTTGCAGGCATTCGAGCCTTCCCTAGAACTTTTCTTTGAAATCCTGTATAACCATGGACATGGACCTGTATAGCCATTGTGAAATAGACACAGCCCCATGAAGCTTTTAGCAAATTGCGAGAGTACACATAAGAATCTCCTCTTCCTTCATAGCTGTTTGGATGCTTTCCTGAGAAACCAGAAAAATTACTGTCATATGTTTGAAATAAGTTCTTATGCTTTGACCTGAACTCTCATAAAACATTGTCTTTTGTGTGTGTGTGTGTGTGTGTCTATGTGTGTACCAGGGATTGAATTCAAGGGTGCTTAACTACTGAGCCACATACCCAGCTTTTTAAAATTTATTTATTTTTCTGTTTAGAAACAGGGCTTGCTGAGTTGCTTAGGGCCTCGCTAAGTTGCTAAGGCTGACTTTGAACCCATTATTCTCCAGCCTCAGCCTCCAAAACTGCTGGGATTACAAGTGTATACAACTGTTCCCCTCAAAACATTATGCTTCTTACTTAAGAGGAAATAAAGCTGGAGAAGAGTGAATCTGAATGTCACCCCCTACTTCTTAAAGAATCTCGGATCTTAACAGGATCCATCATTTACTGAATGATGTCGTCTGGTCACCACCTCTTATGGTTTCGATACAAGGTGTCCCCAAAAGTTCATGTGTGAGTCAATGCAAAAGGACTTAGAGGTGAAGTGATTGGGTTATGAGAGCTTAGCCTATCAGTGTGTTCGCCCACTGATAGGGATTGGCTGGTTGGTATCTCTAGGCAGCGTGTGGCTGGAGCTGGCTCACGGGGCCTGTGCCCATGGGGTTTATATTTCGTCCTTACAGAGCAGACCCCCTGCCTCTCTGCTTCCTGGTGCTGTGTTCCCAGCTACTTTCCTCCACCACACCTTTGCACTGTGATGTCTGCCTCACCTCGAGCCCTGTGAGTGGAGCTAGCTATGAATGCACTGAGACCTCTGGAACCAAAAGTCCCGAAATGAACTTTTCCTCCTTTAAACTTGTTCTTCCCAGGTCTTTCAGTCACAGCAGCAAAAAAGCTGACAGAAACTCCATCATAAGGGGAGCTATATAGTCAATAAATACTATTTTGTTGCAGAGAAGAAGGAAATGAGCCTGGGATTATAATCAATGAACAGTGTATGAGCATGAGCTAATCTCTGAGGTAGGTCCATGTTATAATCACAAAATTGCTTGATGAGGGCTAGGACTAAATAAAAGCAAATTTTAGGCATCTCTGGGGCCCCTTTGATAAAGGAAGGTGAAGTTCCCTGCCGCTGTGAGAAAATACATTAGGTCATTGTTTTTAAGCCACCAAAGAAAGCATCTGACCTTCAAAAACGTGATTTTAGCCCTATCAAAATTATAAATGGAATTAAAGGTCTACTTTAAATCAAATTTAGAATGTTCAGCTAAATAGGGATGATGGATTAAGAAGAGTCATTGAATTGATAAAAATGTATTTAAAATACCTGTAGAGGAAGCTCATGAAAAACACATGAGAGGAATTTCCATATTACTAGTGAATAGTTACAGCCTTGGCAGTTATCAGGATGTTAACAGTTTTAATACTTCATTTCTATTTGCAAAAATGATGTTGAAAGAATTGTGAAAACATGCGTGAACCGTGTTGCCAGTAAACACACTACATGTTTTCACTTAATTTGTCATATTTTGCCTGATTCTAGCCTCAGATCTAATGAAATACTTCTCCCATCTCATTATAAGATACACACTCAGTGGTTACTGGCAGGAGTGTTGTTTCTCTTGAATTCTTTCAAATCTCTGAAGCATTTGCAATGATCAAAGGGATGGACTGTTAAAAAATCCAGCTTGTGTGGCATTGGAGAAAACTCTTTCACACGTGAGTTGTAAATTACAAAAGCAAAAACACATGGATGGAGATGAAAGTTTCTTCAGTGACAAGAAATTATAATATGGAATATGCATTATGTAGCTAAAATGTTTTGTACTAAATCGAATTGTTAATCACACAAATAGCCTAAAATTGTGTCAGTCAGAACAGGACTTCAAGCAAGACCTTAATCTGAGTGCTTGTAGTTTACATCAGGTAGCACCATCCGGCTGGAGTCCCTGGGCTGAAGAAGGTGAGGCTCAGGAGGAGCAGAGCGTGGGAAAGGCCCTGGGTGAGGGCAGGCCCTCCCTTTAGCATGGCCTTGAGCAGGAGGAAGTACAGTGAGGTCACCATCCTAGGGACCCATGCAAACCAGAAAGGACACACACTCCTCCGTCTGGGTGGTGAGATAAGCCACAGGAAGTGTGTGGCCATGTGGGACTCCCGGAGGGGCCTCCTCACAGAGCTCAGATCAGAACAGGCCACTCCTGGGGACAGTGAAGGAGCGTCCTCACAGCAGAGAGGATAACGGCTCTCCTGGGTGCACCCTGAGGAGATGGGAAGGTAGGCTGAGCCCAGCTTCAGCTGGCCCCGTGCTTGATCTCAGAAGACAGCCAATGCGAGGGGCATGACTGGCTGGACTTAGGGCCCCGTAAATGATCCCAGGAAACTGGTGTGCAAGAACCTGGTTGCCCAAGTTTGCCGCTGGTGAGGCGGCCAGGTTTCAGGCTTACAAACGGAGACCCTGCCTCAGTGCTGAGAATCAGGCAGCTCTTGGATGGTCTGAGCGGACCCCTGGGTGGGTATGGGAATGAGGACCTGGAAATGTCCATGCTCTTCCCTAAGCCAGAGGTGGGAATCAAAGCGTCCCCTGCTGCTGGCCTTTGCTATGGGTCAAGAAAGGTGTGGGAAAGCAGCCCGTGCTGAGCAGTGTTTCTCTCCTGGTGCCAACAGCAATGCCCGGGCTTCAGAGGCAGACGCGGCCAAAGCATCAGCCATCACCCTCCCCAGGGCTGAGTGCATCCTCCAGCCAGGCCAGCCTGGCCCTTGGGCCCTGCCCTCCCAGCAGCAGAAGGGTCTACTGCTCTTCCTGAAGGGGCAGCCCCGGGTCCTAGGGGTGAGTGATTGCAGAGTGCAGGCCTCGGGGACAGGTTGCTCCTGCAGCACTACATGAGCAAATGCTTTATATCAACGACGGCGTCCTGTGCTGGAAAAGGAAGAGGCTCAATGTGTAGATGGGCATGGCCCTGGGGGGTGTGCCAATACTGGGATCTGAGAGGTGGGAAGGATTCGTGGGCAATGACCTTGGAGAAGTTCCCGCTGCTGAGAAACTGCACCTCCTCACAGAACCTGTCTTCCTTCCCAGGTGGCCCAGATCCTGACTGGGCTGATGATTCTATGCCTGGGGACGATGACTTATTTTATGCCACAACCCTATCGAGTGGGGAACCTTTTGTTCATTAATATAGGCTATCATGTCTGGGGATCCTGCTTTGTGAGTATTTGGCAATCATTTCACTCTTCCCAACTTCTTCTAATGTAGGCAAATACCTTTAATCCTCCTCTTTGAGAATTTGAGTCTTTATGTTCAGGTCTCATGTTTAGGCTGAATGACTGGGTCCATAATTTCAGCTGTGGGATGCTTGGGCATTTCTGTAGGAACAGGGGTGCTGATGCACACTCTGCATGAATTCTCTCTCTTTGGTCAGTTCTTTATATCTGGAGTGCTGTCCATTGCTGCTGGCAGGAAAATGACCAAAAGTCTGGTAAGTGTCTCTGTCCTGATGCCTAATGAGTCAGGGGATTGTTCAAACTTAAATTAAGGCACATAAAAATTGCTTTTTCTCCAGTGCAGGACCCTAGAATTGTTGTGAGAGGGTCTTTATGAACATTCTCTCCACGGCACTTGGGGCAAGACTGATCCACGTAGTCTGAGCTCTGTGACGTTCCATGATCAACCTGAAAGCTGTGTTAGAGCCCTAGGTCATCAAAGCTGCCCCTGAGCACGTGCTTCCTACTGCTTGTTCAGAGTACTGAGGTCCCCAAGTAGATTCCAAACCCAGCTGAGCTGAGTGGAATAAGATTCAGCAACTTCTCAAAAATGGAAGAAGACAAGACAGACTTTCCAACAATCTCTGTCTTTCATTCTTTTCCAGATGCAAGGCAGCCTTGGAATGAATACTGTGAGTGCCACCATTGCAGGGATTGGCTCATCTGTACTGATATTTGATGAAATAAACATATTCACACCAATAAAATGGATCCCCAGAAAATTATTCTTTTTTGGAGTAAGTATTTCCCTTTCCAAAAAATATTTGGATAAACAAGTTTATAGTTAGGATTCTTTGTGAATTCTAATCATGTTGCTGACTGGGGTCGTTGAGTATAGATCTTGGACAATTTCCTGACGATTACTGAACTGTGGTCCTTGCACCTTTCCAGAAGTGTCAAGGGGTGAAATTAGCCCCTTGGCAATCATTCCTCTCCAACCACTCTGCCATTGCCTGGTTGGTCCGTGGGAAATTCTACCAGAACTCAGGTTCTCCAAGGAGCCTGTTCTCTAGGTTCCCAATGAGCTGAGGAGAAATAGGAAAACGGGAGCTTCAGGAGCTTCACTATCTTCAGGATTGTAGCAACACACGGATTGACAGGCGTGTGCGTGTCGGTTCATGTTGTTCCATGTTCCATGTTCTTCCATGCAGGAAGTTCAGGCATTGGTTACAGATTTTCACAGGTGATAAGACACAGTTATTTTCAAAGCCCAAAAGAGATCTCAAGACAAAAGCAACGACCAGCATCAAAACAGCCACAGAAGTCGGTGAAGGAACTTCTGCTCGAAGCTGATGTTCTTGAACCCAGGAAGGAGAGAGGAATCCTATGGTGTGCTTTCACGCTGATCATTCAGGGCATCGAATTGGGAGAAAGCTGAGAAATCCCTCCTGAGCAAAGGGGCTCCTGCTGAATGAGTCAAGGGAGAACCAGATGTGACATGTTGCCATCCACTGTGCCCAGTGTGTCCCCTCCTATGAACCACTTTCCTACCCTCAATAGCTGGTGGAGTTTCTCCTGCTGTTTTACAGGCATTGGTGACTGGAGTTCTCACCCTCTCTCTGCTTGAAGCCTGTATTGCTTCATCTCTGTCCATATTTGGGTGCAGGGTGGCTTGCTCTGTCAACAAGGTGAGTGCTCTGGGCTTTTACGGGGTTCTCTGTGCTCCCCCATGCTGTGTATGTGTGTGCGTGCATGTGTGTGTGTGTGTGTGTGTGTGTGTGTGTGTGTGTGTGTGTCCTCCACTCCAATGGTGGGAAAGAACAGGAAGGAGAGAAGGAAAGTGTTGTTCTTACCATTGAAGAGCAGCCATTCCAACACTGAGCAGGTGGTCATTCCCAGCCAAAGAAGTTTCCCCAGACCCTGAAGAGTCTCCTTTTCCTTTGTTCCTTGGGATCATCGCTGGTGTTATGAAAGGTCTAAGGTTGGGAGGCTTAGAGCAAGGTTCCAGCTTAGACCCTCAGCATCAGGTGCCCAGGAGGGTGCTCATTGCCTCACTGTTCCCAGGAGGAGTGGGCCTCCTTCTTTCCTCCTAAACTCCGACTGCAGGACCCTAAGGGTGGTGGTCTTCCACAGGTCGTGGTCTACTCACCAAACAATGACCAAGCGCTCCCAGCGGTCTCTGCAGAGCACATCTATGACGAAGTGGCGTTTCGGTAGCTCCAAGTTGCTGTGAAATCCCTGGTTGGCTCATTCTGCTTTCATTGAGTGAGTATTTAGCCCCAGTGACCAAGCCTGAGAGGAACTCTATCTGATGGTCCTGGGGTTTACACCGGGGAATCCTGCTGGAGAAAAGAGCGTCATAAAGTCTACTCTTCATGTTAGCATGCAGATTATCTTTTCATTTTCCACCTTTCCATCCCCATACTTCTCAAGGAACCAGGACTCAGAGTGTCGTTTTAAAATATTCAGATCTGTCTCGTGGTTCCAGTGGGGAGAGAAGGAGGAAGCAGGGAGCGGGGCGGCTTGGGGGGGGGCACCTGCAGTGGCTACTGCCATCGCTGCCACCACCGCCTCTGTGCTTTGTGCGTGGCGAAGGAGGTGTCAGTCCCGGGTGCCAGCAGGCGGTGGCGGGAAGGTGATGGCGGATATAGTAAACTCAACATCGACAGCATCATCCAACGGCTGCTGGAAGTGAGAGGGGCCAAGCCAGGTAAGAATGTCCAGCTACAGGAGAATGAAATCAGAGGACTGTGCTTAAAGTCTGGTGAGATCTTTCTCAGTCAGCCTATCCTCCCAGAACTTGAAGCACCATTCAAAATATGTGGTGACATCCATGGGCAGTACTACGATTTGCTTCGACCTTTTGAATATGGTGGTTTCCCACCAGAAAGCAACTTTCTGTTCCTTGAGGACTATGTGGACAGGGGGAAGAAGTCACTGGGAACTATCCGCCTCTTACTGGCCTACAAAATCAAATATCCCGAGAATTTTTTTCTTCTCAGAGGAAACCATGCATGTGCCAGCATCAATAGAATTTGCGGATTTTACGATGAGTGTAAAAGAAGATACAACATTAAACTATGGAAAACTTTCACAGACTGTTTTAACTGTTTACCCATAGCCGCCATCATGGATGAGAAGATATTCTTCTGTCATGGAGGTTTATCACCAGATCTTCAAGATTCGGCGAATTATACGACCAACTGATGTACCAGATTAAGGTCTTCTTTGTGATCTTTTGTGGTCTGACCCTGATAAAGATGTCTTAGGCTGGGGTGAAAGTGACAGAGGAGTGTCCTTCACATTTGGTGCAGAAGTGGTTGCAAAATTTCTCCATAAGCATGATTTGGATCTTATTTGTAGAACCCATCAGGTGGTTGATGATGGATATGAATGTTTTGCAAAGAGGCAGTTGGTCACTCTGTTTTCTGCACCCAATTATTGTGGGGAGTTTGACAATGCAGGTGCCATGATGAGGGTGGACGGAACACTAATGTGTCCCTTTCAGATTTTAAAGCCTGCAGAGAAAAAGAAGCCGATGCCACAAGACCCGTCACACCTCCAAGGGGTATGATCACAAAGCAAGCAAAGAAATAGGTGTCATTTTGACACTGTCTGGTTGGGACTTGTAACATAGAGTATATAACCTTCATTTTTAAAGCTGTCACGTGTACTGGTCAGCCTGCTCAGATAGATCTGTGTTTGTGGGGGGCCCTCCTTCTGTTTTTGAGTTAATGAATGGCATTTGCTGGTTATAGCAGCAAATGAAAGACACTCCACTCCGAAGAAAAGGTGTTTAGTTTTTGTTTTTTAATTCCCTGTTCCTTTTGCAAACAACTTTAATGATGATGTTAAAGCTGTACACCCCAAGACAGTTACCTGTCTACGGGGTAAGTGTACGATTGATCTTTGTTTAATTCAGTACAACCCATGAATAATTTAAATGCTCATTTTCCTTAGGATATAAAGAGAGCCCTAGGGTGCTCTGAATCTGTACATGTTATTGTCATAAAATGCATACTGTTGATAAAAAAAAAACACTGTGAACATTTTTTATTTAAAATTTTGTTTCAAAGGGATTGCTTTTTCCTCTCATTGTCTTATCATGTACAAACTAGTTTTTATAGCTATCAACAGTAGGAGTAACTATTTCAACCTTGCCAGCATCACAGGTATGATGTGTATTTAATTAAAGCACACTTCCCCTACCTACCATATACTTAAAATGACAATTAAAGTCATTCTTTTAAATGTTTGTGACTCTTTCCTAAAGCCAAAGTTTCTGTTGGAAAATGTACTGACACACCCGTAAGAACAGGGTGGCACGGCAGTGCACGCCTGCTGCCTCCTCAGGGATTCAAAAACAGGTTTTTGATTTTGAATAGCAATTAGTAATATAGTGCTGCTTAAGCTATTAATGATTAAAGTTAATAACATTTTGTTCAATTTCCATATAGTCTATTCATTAAGTAATCTTTTTACAGTTGGATCAGGCCTGAACCCGTCCATTCAGAAAACTTCAAATTATAGAAACAATACTGTTCTATACAAGTGACCGATTATACTTTCTTTGGCCTACATTCTTTAATCTGAGGTGAAGTTGAGGCTTATAAGTCAAAACAAAGGAACTAACTTGCTATCCACCAGTTTATACAGAACTCACAGTATCCATGACTTCTTTAAACTAAGATCTGTTGAAAAGAAATCTGTTTCAACAGATGACCGTGTACAATACCATGTGGTGAAAATTAATTCAGACTTATTAAATGATGAACTTGTTAAAAAATAAAATAAAATAAAATATTCAGACCTGTGAAACAGAAAGAAGGTGCTATTTGTTGCAGGTTATTTTCATAACAGCCCATGTGTTACCACAGAGCATGGGTTAGGGTTCTCTTCATTCTGGCAAGGCCGTAGAAGTGAAGTGGTTTTCTACAGCAGGCTGCACCTTTCAGTGTTTCCTGAGGTGGTCAAACACTGAGGTTCGATGTGAAGTGCGTACCGAGAGCCCTTAGCTTGTAAGGAAGAGCAGGCCAGATCAAAGGAAGGAGAGGAATGGAGGCCGGGGTCTTCTGTAGAGAGGTTGCTCAAACCAGGAGGAAAGAAATGAGGGTGGTTTCTAAAAGTGAGAATTAGGCTTAAACTGCATTACCCCAACTACAGAGACTTCCTCATTCTTTCTCTCTTTCTTTCTTTCTTTTTTTTTTTTTCAGGTAATCCAGTTCTATTTGCTGTCCCCAACCAAATCAACAGATCCTTATCTTTGCTGGAATAAATGTAGACATTTCTAATAACATCTCCTTAAGTACTTCATCTCAAACTTCATTCGCAGAAGATACATCATAGAAAGCCTCTCCTTTCCTGAGAAAAGGCCAGGCTATTTTGTGAAGAAGAGTTGAGTGGATAGATTTCTCCCAATAGATTAGCTTGACTTTGATGAGTGGGTCCTCAAACTCCTCATCAGTGGACTGACCACTTACTAGTACTGTGCCTGGAGTAGATCTTAGCTTGGCTGGACTCATGTTTTCCATTTATAAAGTAGGGGTCACTATTCATGGGTGTGGTGTGGTAAGAGGGTTGTTTGCTCTGCATCAGGATGCTTCCTTCCACAGAGAGAAAGCTCCACCAGGGACCTCTTTCTCATCCATTACTCACTACTCCACTATCAAGAGAGAAGTCATCTGACCCACTTGGACACAGGAATTAGACATAATGCAGAGAGCCACGGTTCTTCCTGTAATAATGGGCTTGCTACACATCTTTAAATATGCTGCACATGAACATGTGCTATTCCAGAGGTGTGTGTGTGTGTGTGTGTGTGTATGTGTGTGTGTGCGTGCATGTGTGCGTGCACTGATAAGCCCTGCCTGATTTGCATTGCTTATGCTGTTCTGAGGCCCACTGTTGGGCAATCTAGAAATCACCAGGTATAAACGGATAGAGGGCAGAACCTTCCACAGAGCTTAGGCAGCCCTGGAGTCCTCCTCTACACCTCAGTTCTTACTGGATGATTTCAGACCTGCAGCTCAGAGTAACAGGCCTGAGTTTATTAGAAGGGATAGGAAAAGGGAAGGGGGGACACTCTCAAGGGAGAAAGTGTGTCCTTTTAGAGAGGAGAATGGTGTGTCTCTTGTCCTCTGGTTTTATTAGGGTTCCCAGGGAAGTTACCAGAGAGTCCCACTCTGGTTCACCTTTTGCCTGACAGCATGAGCAGAGCACAGACCTGGAACAGAGGATGGTGTGGTAGCCAGAGCTGGAGGTTTTAAGGAAATAGAGGCAACGCTATTTCCCTAAGGAGATTGAGTCCCCTGTTTTTGCCTTACTCTCCTGCCTCCTTATTTGGGGTTTATGACCCTTTGAACAGCCCTCAGCGAGTTTTCTTCCTGAGGATCTTGGCGTTTGGGTTTTCAAGGCAATGACAGTTTCTGTGATATGGAGGGCTCAGGCCACCAGGGAGGGACATGATCTTGCAGGTGACAGGATTATGCTTGGGAGAGGTTCTCACACTCCAGGTACCGACTCTGAGGTGTTTGCCTGACAGATGAGGCCGGCTTGGTTTTCGGTTGTTCTTCTTGGCTCTTTCCCTGCTCACCCACTCACAGCTGAGCAGCTACCCACCAGAAACCACATCTGCCAGTATCGGACTGACTGGTCTCCTTCTGTTTTACTTCATTACTTTTCAATAGGTTAGGAAGACAGTGAAGAGAGAAATGTTCACCAGGTTTCCCTTGGATCTTGATAACTGGTGTTTTGGTTAGGTCACTAAAAATATAATAAAATGACTTCTGTTGGGGGTCACAATGGCCTGTCACCATGGAGAATCAGGAGGCTGAGGCAGGAGGATCCACAGTGAAGACTTGCCTGGGGATGAAGGGAAAATGTGAGTTTGCAGACTGGGATCCAAGGCAGTTGCTGGCAGAATTCCTTCTTGTTTGGGGGAGGTGAGAGTTTTTAAGGTCTCCAGCTGGTTCTGTGAGGTTCACCCACATTGTGGAAGGTTCTGCTTTATTCAGTATACTTATTTAAGTGTTAGCCTCACCTAAGAAAAATACCCCCACAGAAACACCTAAAACAATGTTTGACGAAATGTGTGGATAATGTGGTCCAGCCAGGTTTACACGCACGCTGACATCACCACGCACCTGTGGAAGGTGGGGCGCCACAAACAGAGCCAGAGGGATCTCGGCTGCTTCAGGGGAAAGACACAACATGCCCTTGGTAGGCAGATGAAGCATTGGTTGCGGCACAGATTGAAGCCCGGCAGTTTAGAGGGGCACAGGGAGGTCCACAGAAGGACCCACGGGCTGTGTCGCATGGTGGCAATGGAAGCCAGGGGTTTACATTAGTGAATCTTGAAAACCATGTCGTGAAAACGTCAGGGATCACTGTACTGACTTGTCTCTACTTTAAACCAGGGCTGCCATTTCCATTCTGCTTCTCTGTTCAAAAATTAAGCTAAAACTTTTGAGAAGAACTGGAACAATTTCCCATAGCCTGAAATAACAACTGGGGTTCAAAAACAGCCCGAACAGGATCATTTCAGGAGCCAAGACTGGCTCAGGAGAAAGATGCTGCTATGGACTGAATGGTCCCCTCCCCAGATTCATATGTCCAAGCCCTAATCTTCCTGTGACTCTTTAGAAATAGTACCTGACGTGATAGGATTAGTCCCCTTAATGTCTTTTTTAGGAGGAGACAGGGGAAGTTTCTCTTGATCTCCATTGTGTTTAAGCCACAGACATTTGCAGGTCTGTGTCACCATGAACCTTGACCCCATGACACCATGGTCCACTTCCAGTGTACCCCAGGCAAGGCGTGGAAGGAACATGTATGGGTCTTGTTTTCCTAACTGGCAAAATGATGGAGTAACAGGACCAAATTCAAACTGAAGTCATAAAGATTAAACAAGTCAATGGATTCTAAGGGCTTCGAACCATACCTGGCACTTGGTAAGCACTCAGTACTATCAGCCCTTATTTTGTGAGGAACCCCAATTCAGCCTCCAGAATACTAGATTTTTCAGAAGTAACCTTTCATTTACTTTTACTTCTCATGTAGTAATATTCAAGTTGAAAATACTTCCTCACCTATATGGAAAATTAATGAGTCTATATTTCACTGGAACCTCTGATCAAAGGTGTGTTTTACTTTTATTCAGTAGTTGTTCTACCTTTTAAACTCTATCCAAGAAGGTATCTCTAGATAATCAAGGCTGACGACAGACTGCGATTTCAGAGATAGAGAATATCTAAAAAGATTGGTATGTCTTGTTTACTTGGTTGTGAAATTGTCCCTAAGCAGGAAATGGCAAGACTTGCCCTTGAGATTTAAATCATCTTATATTTCTATCTGATGTGCACAGTCAGATTAGGCCCCCAAAGAGGAACCTTCCAGAATATCTCTTCTTTACTAAAGAACACAAAATATGTAAACAATGATGTCTGTCATCTGTGCAAGGCAGGGTTGAGGAGACAACCAAATCAGTTTCTAACTCTGATCCCCAAGACAGTCAGTAACATGCTGAGCAAAGACCCACACCAAGTGACAAAGCCTTGTGACAGGCAGAGCCTCCCCATCTTCTTGCTCGGTGTTTGCAGAGGTGCTGATTGACTTCAAGCAGAAGTGTGAGTTCAGGTAGCTGAAGCTGTGGTACAATCTCCCCCTCGGGACTTGGGATGGGTGGGCAGAGACCAGACTCAACCTCCATCATTGATAGCTGCAGACCCCCGAGGGTCCAATCTGGGTCAGGTGGAATGAGGACGTGCAGCCTGAGCCCCCACTCTTAGATGTCCAGCCAGACCCAGCGCTGCCCCAGGGAACCAGGAGAAAGTATGTTCTTAGTTTTGTGAGTGGCAAGAGGTAATTCCTAAATTCTGTGAAGAAAAAGCTGATTCTCTTTTTTTTTGGGTGCTGGGGATTGAACCCAGGGCCTTGTGCTTACAAGGCAAGCACTCTACCGACTGAGCTATCTCCCCAGCCCCTAAAAGCTGATTCTCACGAGAGTAAAGGCCAGCAGAATCGTCAGAAGAGCCTGGCCCCCTTCAGTATGGCCATCTGTGCGTTCTCCAGTTTCCACTTTCTGAAGGCACAGTCTTTTAAAAAACAACAGGAACCTCTTTATTCAGGTGTGACTGACATATGTTTTAAGGTGAGAATTGGAAACGTGTTGGCTTTTGTATGCCACCATGGATCATTATCACCATCAAGATAAAGAACAGTTCAATTATCCCTAGTAATTAGAGAAATGCAAATTAAAACAACTCTAAGATTTCATCTTATTCCAGTTAGAATGGCTATTATCAAGAACACAAACAATAATAGATGTTGGTGTGGATGTGGGGAAAAAGGCACACTCATACATTGCTGGTGGAGTTGCAAATTGGTGCAGCCACTCTGGAAAGCAGTGTGGAGAATCCTCAGAAAAATTTGAATGAACCCACCTTTTGACCCAGTTATCCCATTCCTCAGTTTATGCCCAAAGGACTTAAAATCAGCAAACTACAGTAATGCAGCCACATCAATGTTAATAGCATCTCGGTTCACAATAGCTAGATTGTGGAACCAACTGAGATGCCCTTCAACAGATGAATGGATAAAGAAACTGTGGTATATATACATGATGGAATATTATTCAGTCATAAAGAAGAATAATGTTATGGCATTTGCAAATAAATGGATGGAATTGGAGAATATCATGCTAAATGAAATAAGTCAATCCCAAAATATCAAAGGCCAAATGTTTTCCCTGATAAGTAGAGAATGATATATAATGGGGTTGGGGCATGGGGAGGGAGAGAAGAATGGGGAAACTTTAGATTATATAGAAGGAAATGAGGGGGGGGGGTATAAAAAATGGAATGAGACAGACTTCATTTTTCTATGTACATGTATGATTACACGAATGGTATGAATCTACATCGTGCACAACTATAGAAATGAAATAATGTACCCCATTAGTGTACAATGAATCAAAATGCAGTCTGTAAAAACGTAAAAAATAAATAAAAAAATATTTAAAAAAGAAGCATAGTAATGAGAAAAAAAAAAAAAAACATTGCCGTCTCTCCCCCAAAGGACCCGTCCTCCCACTTACCATCTCCTTTCCCAGGAAATCATTGATCTGCCTCCCATGGCTATGGAGTTTGCCATTTTCAAATTTTTTATAAATCATGTGGCATATACTCCTTTAGCCTGTCCCCTTTCACTCAACATTATTATTTTGAGATTTGTACATGTTTCATTGTGCATAGGTAGTCATTTCCTTCTTAATCCCCAGTGGTAGTATTCCATCATCCCATGATATAGATATGCCATGATTTTTTTTAATCCATTTAGCTGTTAATGGGCAGTGACGTGTTTTCAGCTGTGGGTTATTACAATTGAAGTTGCTGTGTGCTTTGTGTATAGACTTTAAATAAACACACCTACATTTCTTTGGGGCAAACACCCAGAAGTGGGATGACTGAGTCACAGATATATGTTTAAATTTTTAACAAGCTTTCAAAATATTTGTCCGACACATTTGTACCATTTCGCATTCCCATTGGTCATGTTGGAGAGGTCGTGTTTGCCACACTCTTGCCAGTACTGGTTATGATCAGTCTTTTAGACTTTAGCCATTCTGGCAGGACTGTAGAGGTGAGATCAGCGTGACTGCAACTTGAATTTCCTCACAGCTAATGATATTGAGCATCGCGTCATGTGTTTATTTGCAGTTCCAATATCTTTCTGGTGAAGTTTCTGTGCAATTATTTTGCATGTTTAAATTTTTGAAAATTTATTCTTTTTAGTTATGTACAACACCAGGAAGCACCTGATACTGCCACAAAAGCAAGGAACACAACCTGCTCCAATTCAGTCCCCAGCGCTCCCCACACTCCCTTCTACCCTCCCTCCACTCCACTGAGCCCTCTTCAATCCACTCAGTTTACTTCTTTTTCAAATTAGAATCTTGTGGATACACTTGATGACCTGCCGGGCCACATCCGTGCATGCACTTACTCGAGTCCAGTAGGTTTATTCCACTGCTCTTCCCTTTTCCTGTCCTTTCATCCTCCTCCTCAGTCCCTTTGTCTACTGATCTTGCCTTATTTTGATGAAATTCCCTCTCCTCTTCTTTCCTCTCTTTCTTTTTGTTTTTGTCCCTCAACTCCCTTATTTTGGATTGGCTTCTGCATATTAGAGAAAACATTTGACCTTTGACTTTTTAGGGCTGACTTAGTTCACTGAGCATGATAATCTCCAGTTCTATCTATTTTCTGGCAAACGCCATAATGTCATTCTACCGTATGGCCAAGAAATACTCCATTGTGTATATGTACCACCTTCTCTTTATCCAGTCATCTGTTGAAGGGCACCTAGGTTGGTTGCATAGCTCCGCTGTTGTGAATTATCTGCTATAAATATTGATGTGGCTACATCACTGTAGTATGCTGATTTTAAATCTTTTGGATGTATACCAAAGAGTGGGATAGCTGTCAAGAATACAAAAGAAAACAAAAAACTTACACACACACAAAGTCAAACAACCCAATCAATAAATGGGAAAAAGAACTAAAACACACTTCTCAAAAGAAGAAATGCTCATTTTTTACTTGGTTTGTTGACTTTCTTCTGATTGGATTTCATCACTCATTATTCCTGAACTTGAGTTTCTAGTTCTTGCAAAGCAGAGAAAGGGTATTTTATTGAGGGACACAAAAAGGGTTCTGCTGAAAATATTAGCATTGGTTATTTTATAATCTTCAAACCAGTGAATCAGAAGGGAATGAAAGAAGTTATAAAGTCCACATGAGTTGAGGCAGTCTGATTGCTCTTACATCAGTGGTGAGAGAAGACTAAATCTAGAATTCTTGGGATTCGCTAAGATGTATCTTGGTGCTTCTGTGTCTGGTGATAAACATCAATGGAAATTTGGAGAAACCATGAAAAAGTCATGAAACCAGAGACTCAGACTTCTCAAGAAGTATGAGATTGAAAAGAAACTGAGAGAAGTCATAGGTAAGGAACAGAGGAATTTAATATGGAGCTTAAAAGAAGGAAATAATGCAGATAAGTTGCATGTTAGTTGTAGCCTTTGGAAAACTGAAGCCATGGGTAGGTTAGCTTGTTCCACTATTGCAACTTTAAAAAATAAATATTGAAGAAAAAAAGAGTAGCATGAGAAGTTAGAGGAACTAACTAGTGCATGGTTTGGCTAATACTGCCAGGATTTTACTACTGTCCCATAGGTTTGATCTCAATATTTCACTCTGGGTTCTTCATATGAGGTCCTTCTCCATACCAAAAGTAGGTTTTGCCATGAATATAAGAGAAAGACATTGCCAAAGAACTAGAATAACCTGGGCATAGCATTCAAATAGTGACTGCTAGGGGTTGGTACCCAACCATAATTTCCAGAATTTTTCTTCCAGATTACCATAAACTTTGCACACTATTGGAACTGGATCAATTTTTTTGGTTGTATTTCCAGCAAACCAAGGAAAGAGATCTCAAACAAAATCAATCCTGACAACATCTGACCACCTGACAATGTCTCCAGCTTACAGAATTGTGAGAAGAGAATTTCTGTTGGGTCAGCCCCTCAGTTGGTGGCCTTTGATTGTGGCAGCCCTTGAAACTTAATATACCTTCTCATCTGGCTATCTTCTAGTTACTGTTCTTCTCTACTGAGATTTTTCTTCACTCTTTAAAGCAAAATATGCGCACTCGAATCCTCATCTTAAAACATGATTCTGAGGAACCAAAACCTTAGTGTCAATGATGCATAATTACCAAAGATAAAGCAACATCGCGTGTGTGTTTGTGTGTGCACACAAGCATGTGACCCAGCTAGAAGGTATGGTGAACATTGTCATGATGCTTCCTTAGATTTTTATTATATGCCATATGCTATAATCTGTTAGTACACATTTTGCATCCCATTATCCTTTTCGAGTTCATCTTGACAAAAGCAGGAAAGAGCTGGAACATTCAACAGTTGAAGGAACTTGAATTGGACTCAGTGTCAGACGGTATGTCAATACTCAACCAGACTATTTGTATGAAGACTTATAACTTGAGTGAACTGTCAACTAGGAAGAGAAATACATGTTCTAATAAAGGGCAAACACCTCTGTGAGAGCTAAGAATTAAAATTTATCTACAAGTGGTAACAGATAATTGAAGTGAAAAGAGATTCTTTAATGTATGGAGTACAGATATTAGTATTGGCTGGCCAACCATAAAACAAAGGACATATAGACATGCTAATTGTGTGTGTGTATGTGTGTGTGTGCATGTGTGTGTGTGTGTGTGTGAGAGAGAGAGAGAGAGAGAGAGAGAGATTGCATAATGAAAGACATGGGGGAAAAGGAATATGCAGAAGATTCCTACCAAGAAGTCCCTTTGGTTGCCAGCATGGACCCATGATGCTTTGGTGTGACAAAAACAAACAAAAAAAACTGTTCTGACAATGTCTACATGTCTCATGGAGCACAGTTAACAGGATCTGTATCTTGTAGTACCAAGTCTTTATAAGCTTCAAGTTGAGTCAATAAGTCTTGACAAGGATCTTCAGAATCTGATCTGGTCAAGCCACTTAGTGCAGTAACCTGGAAATATGGCAGCATAATATCTCAATTATTCCACGAAGGCCTCAGTGGCTTTGAAAAAAAAATTTTGGTGTGAAATAGTCAATTTACCTCTGCATCCTTTATCTTGTCCAGTAGTCATCAACTGGAGGTAATTCTGCTACTCACCAAAACTGGAGTCACTTTGGTTGTCACAACAGTCAGAAGGAATGATTGGTGTCTGATAGATGGAAAGGCCAGGGATATTCCTAAACATCTTACAGTGCAGATATTGCCCCTGTAATCCCCAACTGCTCAGCCGATGTTTTCACAACAGCCTAGGTGGAGGCCCCTGGCAATTTTAACCATATCTGAAACCACTGTAAAATATTGAATAATCTTGTGAATTTCTGAATGATCTTGTGAAGTATTTGTGTAGCTGACAGTTTGTGTCAGCATATTCAAAAGTTTGAGGATTGGGAAAGAGGGCTACTCTTGAAAAACAATGAATCCATGAAAACTGTGAGACACATTCCTATATTATCCTAGAGACAGGGAAACATGAATATCAACACGGTGGTTTTGGGACCACCACTTACAAAGGTTCTATGGTGGAACACACTTGTGGCTTTCTGGTGGACTATATGTGCTTGAGCTCATGAATATGTCTTTGTGTATATGGCTAATGGGGATTTCATGAAACTTTTTAGGAGGTATTAAATTAATATCAAGATCACAATTTTTATCTTTTAATCAAGTTATAATTTTTCCATATAAATATTTATGTCATTTATATGACATGTGTTTCTTGAGGAAGTGGGCAATGCCTCTATTTTATCATTGTTATAATTAAGAGCTGGAATGTTCCCCAAAGACTGATGTGGTGAAGACATGGTCTACAAATGAACAATGTTCAGAGAAGGGGCTTTTGGGAAGTGATTGAATCACAAGAGATCTAATCCTATCCATAAATAATTCATTGATAGATTCATCATTTGAATGGACTCTTAGTAGGTGGTGGAAATTATAGGAGGCGGGACCTAGTAGAAGGGAATGGCTCCTTGGTACAGTGCTCTCAACCTTTCCTCTCTCTCTCTCTCTTTTTGCTTCCTGGTCACCATGAGATCATCAGCTCTGCTCCATCATGCCCTCTTTGCCATGCTGCTCTGCCTCAGAAAAGGCCCACAGCCATGGAACCAGCAAACCATGGGCTGAAACTTCTGGAACCATGAGCCAAAATAAATCTTTCCTCCTTTAACTTGATTTCCTCAGGTATTTTGTCATAGTGATGAAAGGTTAACGAACACATGTCTTAGAAAAAAGTAAACAATACACATCCAATGTATTTTAGAGTAATTAGTAAAAATGAATGCATGAGAGAATGAAGGGAACTGTGTCTTTTATACTATGAGTGAAAGTACATTTGGAGAAAAATAGAAAATAGAATGTCTGGTGAATGTATCACATAATTATTGTTTTGTAAACCACCATTTCCCATCTTACCACTAAGAATTTGTTTTGGCCAATTTCTAAGTAAGTAGAGGTTGAAGTTCATATTGAGTTCACAGGATACTGGAAAGTACTTCAAATGCCTCCCAACTCAGAAGACAGAGAGACATTGCTGGCACAGAGGCATCTTGAGGTGGAGAGAACATGGACACATAGGTGGAAAGGTTTACCAACAAATATAAAAGAAGTATCTTACCTTGCAGCTTGAATCTACCAATACATGAAAAGGCGGGTGTATGCACAGAGGAAGGTCACATGGAGAGAAGGGGAGACAAGAACTCCAACCACGTGGATGCCTGGCTGTGATGATACTGGATGGGAAGAAGGAGTCTTCCCTGCACTACCACGTCCTAATCCACCCCGGATATTCCAACTTGGCAGTTTACATGTTTAGGTGCTGCCTAAGGTCATTATCTTCAGATAAAGTGCCTGAATTGCCACAATTAAGAATTTCTCTCCCTTCCAAGGACAGAAGATATGAATAAAGAACATTTTTTTTTGTTTTGCCAAAATCTTCAACACTTTCCAGAGATAAATTTTGTGTCTTTTTCTCTTATAAATTCCCTAAGAGCTTGGCAAAATGCTTCTACTGAAAAGAGCATAAGTTATTCTCTATCAAGAACACATAATCAGGGCTGCAAATTAGTGCAGCCACTCTGGAAAGCAGTATGGAGACTCCTTAGAAAACTTGGAATGGAACCACCATTTGACCCAGCTATCCCACTCCTTGGCCTATACCCAAAGGACTTAAAATCAGCATACTACAGAGATACAGCTACATCAATGTTCATAGCTGCTCAGTTCACAATAGCCAGATTGTGGAACCAACCTAGATGTCCTTCAACTGATGAATGGATAAAGAAACTGTGGTATATATATACAATGGAATATTACTCAGCCATAAAGAATGATAAAATTATGGCATTTGCAGGCAAATGGATGAAACTGGAGAATATCATGCTAAGTGAGATAAGCCAATCTCAAAAAAACAGTGGACAAATGATATCGCTAATAAGTGGATGATGACACATAATGGGGGGTGGGAGGGGTTAGTGTTAGGGTTAGAGTTAGGGTTAGGGAGGGGGGCAAGAATGGAGGAAGGAAGGGCTGTATAGAGGGAAAAGAGGGGTGGGAGGGGTGGGGGGGAAGGGGAAAAAAATAACAGAATGAATCAAACAACATTACCCTATGTAAATTTATGATTACACAAATGGTATGCCTTTACGCCATGTACAAACAGAGAAACAACATGTATCCCATTTGTTTACAATAAAAAAAAAGAACACATAATCAATTGAAAATTAAAAAAAAAATACAAAGGATCAGTGAAACAAAGATTTGGTTTTTGGAAAGAATAAAAAAGCTTGATCAACCCTTAGGTGAGCTAACCAAAAGAAAGAGATGAAAAAGGAAGTATCACCAACAACAGATACTACAGAAATCCAGAGGGTCATTAGAAACTATTTTGAAAATTTATACTCGCATAAGCTAGAAAATCTTGAAGATATTAATACAAATTCCTATGGATATACTACCCACCCAAACTGAATCATGAAGATATAGAAAATTTAAACAGATCAATATCAAGTAATAAAATTGAAGCAATTATCAAAAGTCTTCCAACAATGACAACAACAAAATCCCAGGACCAGACAGATTCTCAGGCAAGTTCTACCAGACTTTTAAAGAAAAACTAATAACAATAAATTATTCCAATAAATAGAAAAGGAGGGAACACTGTCAAACTCATTCTATGAAGCTAGTATCAGCCTGATACTAAAACCAGACAAAGACACACCAAAGAAAGAAAACTTCAGGCCAACGTTCTTGATGAACCTAGATGCAAAGATTCTTAAGAAAATATTGGCAAACCACATACAAAAGCAGATTAAAAAGATAGTGCACCATGAACAAGGGGGTTTCATCCCAGGGATGCAAATTTCGTTCATCATATGCAAAGCAAAACATGTAACTCAGCACATACAGTTGAGGACTAGAATCACATGATTATTTTAATAGCTGCAGAAAAAGCATTTGACAAAGTACAGCACCCAGTAATGTTTAAAACGCTAGAGAAACTAGGATAGAAGAAACTTACCTCAACACTGTAAATACTATATATGACAAATCCAAGGTCAAAGCATTTCCTTTAAAAACAGAAACAAGAAAAGGATGCCCACTCTCACCATACCTATTGAGCATATTCCTTGAAAATTTAGTCAGAACAATCAGGAAAGAGAAGGAAATTAAAGGGATATAAATAGAGAAAGAAGAACTAAAATTATCTTTGTTGATAACATGATCTTATATTTAGAAGACTAAGAATCTCCACCAGAAGACTTCTAGAGCTGATAAACAAATTTAGCAAAGTAGCAGGATACAAGTTCAACGTACATAAATTAATCATTTTCTTATACTGCAATAATGACTTAGCTGAAAAAGAACTTAGGAAAATTATCCCATTAACAGTAACTTCAAAAATACTTGGAAATTAATCTAACAAAGGGAGTGAAGGACCTCGACAATGAAAACTGTAAACACTGATGAAAGAAACTGAAGAATATTTTGGAAGATGAAAAGACCTCCCATGTTCTTGCATAGGGAAAATTAATAACATCAAAATGGCCATACTACCAAAGGCAACATACAGATTCAATGCAATCCCCATCAAAATGTCAATGACATTCTTCACAGAACTAGGAAAAGCAGTTCTAAAACTCATTTGGAAAAATAAAGAACCCAGAATAGTCAAAGCAGTCCTGAAAAAAGAGAGATGCCGTAGGAATTATAATGCCAAACCTTAAATTACAATACTGAGTTATAACAAAAACAGCATGGTGGCTGAGCCCTTCCCCCACACCGAGGTCGGACCAGTGCTGAGCCCACACCCCATACCAAGGTCAGTCTGGCATTGAACTTGCCTGCCCGCCTGCCCCCCTACTGCTGAGAGACACTGCGCCTGCCTCCGTGCTGACTCAACGCACCCTCACTGGGGCTCTCCAGCTCCTTTGGAGGCTGATACAGGCACTTTGATTTATTCCTGAGGCTGTGGCCATCATCATTGGAAGGACGGCTCCCTTCCTGAGACACCTACAGGAGACTGGAGGACCTTTGACAGGTACCCCTATTTACTCACTTTGATCCTATCCTCTTTTCACAACTAGAAATATTGTAAATAGTAATTCAACTGATCCTGTGTATTTTTGAAAATGTTAAAGTCTTTATAGGGGCTCTCTGGTTCAGGACTGCATTTTCTCTGTATTGGGTGCTACTTGTATTGCTCTCCCCTTCAAAGGAGAGGTAGTAGAAAACTGCAGGGTCATAATAAGCCTGTGAGGGGAGAACTTCAATATCTCTGATCTTCACTGCTGGAGGGGAATATACAGAAACAATATGAAAAAGCAGGGGAAGAAAGTGTCCCTAACAAACCAAGATGCTATTGTGATAGAATCCAATGATGGTATGGAGGTAGAAATGACAGAAAAAGAGTTTAGAATATGCATGATTAAAATGATCCGTGAAGCAAAGGACGAGATAAAAGAGCAAATGCAGGCAATGCAAGACCATTCCAATAGACAGTTAAAAGAGAAAATGCAAGAAACAAAAGAACACTTAAATAAAGAGATTGAGATTCTGGAAAAAAAAAAAACCAAATAGAAATACTTGCAATGAAAGAAATGATAAACCAAATTAAAAACTCAATAGAAAGCATCGCCAACAGAATAGACCTCATGGAAGACAGAATCTCAGACAATGAAGACAAAATATTCAATCTTGAAAATAAAATTAAACAAACTGAGAAGGTGCTAAGAAGTCATGAACAGAACCTCCAAGAACTATGGAATATCATGAAATGACAGAATTTAAGAATTATTGAGATTGAGGAAGGCACAGAGATACAAACCAAAGAAATGAACAACCTATTCAATGAAATAATATCAGAAAATTTCCCAAACCTGAAAAATGAAATGGAAAATCAAATACAAGAGGCTTACAGAACACCAGGTGCACAAAACTACAACAGATCCACACCAAGACACATTATAATGAAAACACCTCACATTCAAAATAAAGATAGGATTTTAAAAGCTGCTAGAGAAAAGCATCAGATTACATATAAGGAGAAACCAATATGGATATCAGCAGATATATCAGCCCACACTCTAAAAGCAAGAAGGGCGTGGAACAATATATTTCAAGCTCTGAAAGAACACAGATGCCAACCAAGAATCCTATACCCAGCAAAACTAACCTTCAGATTTGACAATCAAGTAAAATCTTTCCATGATATACAAAAGTTAAAAGAATTTACAAATAGAAAGCCTGCATACAAAACATTCTTAGCAAAATATTTCATGAGGAGGAAGTGAAAAACAACAATACAAGTCAGCAAAGGGAGGAATTACCCGAAAGGAAAAACCAATCAAAGGACAAGTAAAAAACCAAAAATAAGCCAAAATGAGCAGGAATACAAATCATATCTCAATAATAACCTTGAATGTCAATGGCCTAAATTCATAAATCAAAGACATAGACTAGCAGATTGTATTAAAAAGAAAGACCCAACAATATGCTGCCTTCAAGAGACCCATCTCATAGAAAAAGACATCCACAGACTAAAGGTGAAAGGATGGAGAAAAACATACCATGCACATGAACCGGTAAAAAAGCAGGGGTCTCCATCCTCATATCAGATAAAGTGAACTTCAAACCTAAGTTAGTCAGAAGGGATAAAGAAGGACATTTCATACTGCTTAAGGGAAGCATAAAACAGCAAGATATAACACTTTTAAATATTTATGCCCCAAACAATGGAGCATCTATGTCTATCAAACAAACCCTTCTCAATTTTAAGAATCAAATAGACCAAAACAAATTAATAGTGGTGGACTTTAACACACCACTCTCACCACTGGATAGATCCTCCAAACAAAAACTGAACAAAGAAACTATAGAACTATATAATACAATCAATGATAAAGTCCTAATGGATATTTACAGAGTATTTCATCCATCATCGAGTGACAATACTTTCTTCTCAGCAGCTCATGGATCCTTCTACAAAATATACCATAAGCTATGCCACAAAAAAGCCATTAGCAAATATGAAAAAACAGAGATCCTACCCTGTATCTTATCAGACCATAATGGAATGCAATTAGAAATGAATGATAAAATAACAGACAAAAACTACTCACATACCTGGAGACTAAATAATATGCTACTGAAGATGCAATGATAACAGAAGACATCAGGGGAGAAATAAAAAAAATTGTTAGAAGTAAATAAGAACAATGACACAACATATCACAACCCCAGGGACACTAAGAAAGCTGTACTAAGAGGAAAGTTCATTGCATTGAGTTCATACATTAAAAAGATAAAAAGTCAACAACTAAATGACCTAACATTACACCTCAAAGTCCTAGAAAAAGAAGAACAGATCAACGCCAAAAACAGTAGAAGACAGGAAATAATTAAAATAAGAGCTGAAATCAATGAAATTTAAACAAGAGAAACAATTTAAAAAATTGACAAAACAAAAAGTTGGTTCCTTGAAAAATGAACAAAATTGATAAACCTCTAGCCACACTAACAAAGAGAAGGAGAGAAAAAACTCAAATTACTAGAATTCATGATGAAAACGGAAAGATCACAACAGACACCATTGAAATACATAATTAGAAGCTACTTTGAAAATCTATACTCCAACAAAATAGAAAATATTGAAGAAATCGACAAATTTTTAGAGACATATGATCCTCCCAAACTGAATCAGGAAGACATACACAATCTAAACAGATCAATTTCAAGCACTGAAATAGAAGAAGCCATCAAAAGCCTACCAACCAAGAAAAGCCCAGAACCAGATGGATTCTCAGCTGAATTCCACAAGACCTTTAAAGAAGTACTGATACCAATGCTCCTCAAAGTATTTCAGGAAATAGAAAAGGAGGGATCCCTTCCAAATTCATTCTATGAGGCTAGTATCACTCTTATACCAAAACCAGACAAAGACACATCAAAAAAAGAAAACTTTAGACCAATATCCCTGATGAACATAGCTGCAAAAATCCTTAACAAAATACTGGCAAATCGCATACAAAAATATATTAAAAAGATAGTGCACCATGATCAAGTGGGATTTATCCCAGGGATGCAAGGTTGGTTCAATATCTGGAAATCAATAAATGTAATTCACCACATCAACAGACTTAAAGTTAGAATCACATGATTATTTCAATTGATGCTAAGAAAGCATTTGATAAAATACAGCATCCCTTCATGCTCAAAACACAAGAAAACAGGAATAGTAGGAACATACCTCAACATTGTAAAGGCTATCTAAGCTAAACCCACAGTCAGCATCATTCTTAATGGAGAAAAACTGAAAGCATTTCCTCTAAAAACTGGAACAAGACAGGGATGCCCTCTTTCACCACTTCTATTCAACATTGTCCTTGACTTGCCAGAGCAATTAGACAGATCAAAGAAATTAAAGGGGCCATTTTGAGACAACAGCCAGGCCCAGTAGGACCCCTGGCTGGACTGAATGAGCCCCATCTCCAGGATCCCTCAGCCCGACCAATCACTCCCTGCCTCTGGGGCCCTCATATCGACTGACTGCTCTCTGCCACCAGGACCTCCTGACCAACTGACTGCGCCCTATCACCAGGACCCCAGACGGACTGATTGCACCCGGCCTCCAGGATCCCACAACCACACCAAACACACCCGACTTACAGGACCCCTGCCTGACCAAACACACCCCGCCTCCAGGACCTCCAGCTGACCACGTCCACCCCTGAGCTGCAGCTCCCCATTTGCCAACACATTTTGAAGCCAGAGCAGCCATCTTGGATAATCCTGGAAACCCTAGCTCTGATCTTTAGGTGGGGCAAAACCCATCCTGAGACGCCTGCTGGAGGCTTGAAGCTCATTGTCAGGTACCTCTCATGCATCAGGCTACTGAACACTGGGAGGTTTCATTACTATATGACTATTATACTGTAGATTTTCTTTTTTCTCCTTATTGAAAAAATTTGTTTTTATTTCTTTACTTTTCTTGCTCTCTTTTCCTTTTGTTTACCTGTTCCCTCAGAGTCTCTTTCTCCCTTTTTTGCATGCTAACATCCAATTTCTTTTGATTAGACTCTCACCCTTTCTATTATCTAGAACTTCTGTATATTCTTTTCTTATCCCATTAAGCCACATTCTACATCCCTCTGCATCCTCTTTGTCCTCCATTAGAAACTGCAGACCTTATTGCAAATCTGTTTGTTTTACTGAAGATAATATTTGAACTCATTCTGTTTATTATGACAATTTTGTTATTGTCCTCATAAGGGCTATTTGGTCTAGGATTGCATAGTGTCTGAATTGGGCACTGCTAATATTTATCTCCCCTTAAAGAAAGGGTTTTGGAAACCTATAGGGCCATGATAAGCCTATAGGAGGAAATCTGCAATACCCCAGATCTGCACTGCTAGAGGGGAAGATACATGAACAACACGAAAAAACAAGGGAAGAAAATGATCCAAACAAATCTAGATTCTATATTAATAGAATCCAATGACAGTATGTTAGAAGAAATGTCAGAAAAGGACTTCAGATTATACATGATTAAGATGATTTGTGAAGCAAAGGATGAGATGAGAGAGCAAATGCAGGCAATGAATGATAATACCAATAAGCTGAAAGAGCACCTGCAGGAAGCAAAAGATCACTTCAAAAAAGAGATAGAGATTCTCAAAAAAAACAAACAAATGGAAATCCTTGAAATGAAGGAAACAATAAACCAAATAAAAAACTCAATGGAAAGCATCACCAAAAGACTAGACCACTTGGAAGATAGAACCTGAGACAATGAAGACAAAATATTTAATCTTGAAAATAAAGCTGCCCAAACAGAGAAGATGGTAAGAAATCATGAACAGAATCTCCAAGAACTATGGGACAACATGAAAAGACCAAATTTAAGAATTATTGAGATTGAGGAATGCACAGAGATACAAACCAAAGGAATGAACAACCTATTCAATGAAATAATATCAGAAAACTTCCCAAACCTGAAGAATGAAATGGAAAATCAAATATAAGAGACTTACAGAACACCAAATGCACAAAATCACAACAGATCCACACCAAGGCACATTATAATGAAAAATGCCTAACATTCAAAATAAAGATAGGATTTTGAAGGCTGCGAGAAAAGCCTCAGATAACATATAGGGGGAGACCAATAAGGATAGCAGCCGACTTCTCAACCCAGACTCTAAAAGCTAGAAGGGCCTGGAACAACATAGTTCAAGCTCTGAAAGAACATGGTTGCCAACCAAAAATCCTATACCCAGGAAAACTAACCTTCAGATTTGAAGATTAAATAAAATCCTTCCATGATAAACAAAAGTTAAAAGAATTTACAAATAGAAAGCCTGCACTACAGAATGTTCTCAACAAAATATTCCATGAGGGGGAAATGAAAAACAACAATGTAGGTCAGCAAAGGTAGGAACTACTTTAGAGAAAAACCAGTCAAAGGATAAACCAAGCCATCTTAAAAACCAAAAATAAGTCCAAATGACTGGGAATACAAATCATATGTCAATATTAACCCTGAATGTTAATGGCTTAAACTCATCAATCAAAAGACATAGACTGGCAGAATTGTTTAAAAAGAAAGACCCAACAATATGCTGCCTGCAAGAGACTCATCTCATAGAAAAAGACATCCACAGACTAAAGGTGAAAGGATGGGAAAATACCTACCACGCACATGGACTCAGTAAAAAAGTGGGGGTTTCCATCCTTATATCAGATAAAGTGGACTTCAAGCCAAAGTTAGTCAGAAGGGATAAAGAAAGACATTTCATACTGCTTAAGGGAACCATAAATCAGGAAGACATAATGATAGTAAATATTTATGCCCCAAACAATGGTGCATCCCTGTACATCAAACAAATCCTTCTCAATTTCAGAAATCACATAGACCACAACACAATAATTCTGGGTGACTTTAATGCACCACTGTCACCACTAGATAGATCTTCCAAAGAAAATCCAACCAAAGAAACCATAGAACTCAATAACACAATCAATAACCTGGATTTAATAGACACATATAGATTATTCCATCCATCAACGAGTGGATTCACTTTCTTCTCAGCAGCACATGGAACCTTCTCGAAAATAGATCATATGTTATGCCACAAAGCAGCCCTTAGGAAATGCAAAAAAATAGAGATACTGCCTTGTGTTCTATCAGATCATAATGGACTGAGAATAGAAATTAATGACAAAATAAAAAAGAGAAATTACTCCAACACCTGGAGACTAAATAATATGCTATTGAATGAAACTTGGATAACAAAACACATCAGGGAGGAGATAAAAAAAATTCTTAGAGGTCAATGAGAACAATGATACAACATATCAAAAACTCTGGGACACTATGAAAGTGGTACTAAGAGGAAAATTCATTGCATGGAGTGCATTCCAGAAAAGAATGAAAAGTCAACAACTAAATGACCTAACATTATAGCTCAAAGCCCTAGAAAAAGAAGAACAGAATAACAGCAAAAGTAGTAGAAGACAGGAAATAATTAAAATCAGAGCTGAAATCAATGAAATTGAAACAAAAGAAACAATTCAAAAAATTGACAAAACAAAAAGTTGGTTCTTTGAAAAAGTAAACAAAATAGACAAACCCTTAGTCACACTAACAATGAGAAGGAGAGAGAAGACTCAAATTATTAAAATTCGTGACGAAAAAGGAAATATCACGACAGATACCACTGAGATACAGAACATAATGAGAAGTTACTTTGAAAATCTGTATTCCAACAAAATAGAAACTACCGAAGACATTGACAAATTTCTAGAGACATATGCTCCTCCCAAACTGAACCAGGAGGACATACACAATTTAAACAGATCAATATCAAGCAATGAAATAGAAGAAGCCATTAAAAATCTGCCATCCAAGGAAAGCCCAGGACCAGATGGATTCTCAGCCGAGTTCTACAAGACCTTCAAAGAAGAACTCATTCCAATACTTTTCAAAGTATTCCAGGAAATAGAAAAGGAGGGTACCCTGTCAAACTCATTCTATGAAGCTAATATCACCCTCATACCCAAACCAGGCAAAGTCAAAATCAAGGAAAGAACATTTTAGACCAATATCTTTGATGAATATAGATGCAAAGATCCTTAACAAAATATTGGCAAACCATATCCAAAAACATATTAAGAAAATTGTGTACCACGATCAAGTGGGGTTCATCCCTGGAATGCAAGGATGGTTTAACATCCGTAAATCAATAAACGTAATCCATCATGTCAATAGGCTTAAGGATAAGAATCATATGGTTATTTCAATTGACACACAAAAAGCGTTCGACAAAATACAACACCCCTTCATGCTCAAAACACTAGAAAAAATAGGGATAGTAGGAACATACCTGAACATTGTAAAGGCTATTTATGCTAAGCCCATGGCCAACATCATTCTTAATGGAGAAAAACTGAAACCATTCCCTTTAAAAATGGGAACAAGACAGGGATGTCCTCTTTCACCACTTCTATTCAACATTGTCCTCGAAACTCTAGCCAGAGCAATTAGGTAGACCAAAGAAATTAAAGGGATACGAATAGGAAAAGAGGAACTTAAGCTGTCACTATTTGTGGATGACATGATTCTACATTTAGAGGATCCAAAAACCTCCTCCAGAAAACTTCTAGACCTCATGAATGAATTCAGTAAAATAGCAGGCTATAAAATCAAAACGCATAAATCTAAAACATTTTTATACGCAAGCGACGAAACAGCTGAAAGGGAAATGAGGAAAACAACTCCATTTGCAATATCCTTAAAAAAATAAAATACTTGGGAATCAATCTAACCTAAGAGTTAAAAGATCTCTACAATGAAAACTACAAAACATTGAAGAAAGAAATTGAGGAAGACTTTAGAAGATGGAAAGATCTCCCATGTTCTTGGATAGGCAGAATTAATATTATCAAAATGGCCACACTACCAAAAGTGCTATACAGATTCAATGCAATTCCAATTAAAATTCCAATGACAAACCTTACAGAAATAGAGCAAGCAATCATGGAATTCATCTGGAAGAATAAGAAACCCAGAACAGCTAAAGCAATCCTTAGCAGGAAGAGTGAAGCAGGGGGATTCACAATACCAGACCTTCAACTATACTACAAAGCAATAGTAACAAAAATAGCATGGTATTGGCACCAAAATAGACAGGAAGATCAATGGTACAGAATAGAGGACACGGACACAAATCCAAATAAATACAATTTTCTCATACTAGACAAAGGGGCCAAAAATATGCAATGGAGAAAAGATAGCCTCTTCAACAAATGGTGCTGGGAAAACTGGAAATCCACATGCAACAGAATGAAACTAAACCCCTATCTCTCACCCTGCACAAAAATCAACTCACAATGGATCAAGGACCTTGAAATCAGACCAGACACCCTGCATCTTATAGAAGAAAAAGTAGGTCCAAATCTTCAACTTGTTGGCTTAGGATAAGACTTCCTTAACAAGACTCCCATAGCACAAGAAATAAAAGCAAGAATCATAACTGGGATAGATTCAAACTAAATAGCTTTCTCCCAGCAAAGGAAACTATCAGCAATAAGAAGAGAGAGCCTATAGAGTGGTGGGAGAATATCTTTGACACTCATACTTCAGATAGAGCACTAATTTCCAGAATATATAAAGAACTCAAAAAACTCTACACCAAGAATACAAATAATCCAATCAACAAAAGGGCTAAGGAAATGAACAGACACTTCACAGAAGAAGATCTACAAGCAATCAACAAACATATGAAAAAATGTTCACCATCTTTAGTAATAAGAGAAATGCAAATCAAAACTACACTAAGATTCCATCTCACCCCAATTAGAATGGCAATTATGAAGAATACAAGCAACAATAGGTTTTGGAGGGGATGTGGGGAAAAATGTACACTCATACATTGCTGGTGGGGATACAAATTAGTGCAGCCACTCTGGAAAGCAGTGTGGAGATTCCTTAGAAAACTTGGAATGGACCTACCATTTGACCTGGCTATCCCACTCCTTGGCCTATACCCAAAGGATTTAAAATCAGCATACTACAGAGATACAGCCACATCAATGTTCATAGCTGCTCAATTCACAATAGCCAGACTGTGGAACCAACCTGGATGTCCTTCAATTGATGAATGGATAAAGAAACTGTAGTATATATATATATATATATATATATATATATATATATATACAATAGAATATTATTCAGCTATAAGTAATAATAAAATTATGGCATTTGCAGGCAAATGGATGAAATTGGAGAATATCATGTTAAGTGAGATAAGCCAATCTCAAAAATCCAAAAGACGAATGATCTCACTGATAAGCGGATGATGACACATAATGGGAGGCGGGAGGGGTCAAGAATGGAGGAAGGAGGAACTGTATAGAGGGAAAAGAGGGATGGGAGTGTTGGGGGGGGGAAGGAAAAAATAACGGAATGAATCAAACACCATTACCCTATGTAAATGTATGTTTATACAAATGGTATGCTGTTATGCCATGAACAAACAGAAACAACATGTATCCCATTTGTTTACAATAAAAATAAATTTAAAAGAAAAGAAATTAAAGGGCTACAAATAGGAAAAGAAGAACTAAAGCTGTCACTATTTGCTCATGACATGATCCTATATTTAGAAGATCCAAAAAACTCCACTAGAAAACTTCTAGAACTAATAAATGAATTCAGCAAAGTAGCAGGATATAAAATCAATACAGGTAAGTCTAATGCATTTCTATTCATAAGTGATGAATCCTCTGAAAGAGAAATTAGGAAAACCACTCCATTCACAGTTGCCCCCCCGAAAAATAAAATACTTGGGAATTAATCTAACAAAAGAGATGAAAGACCTCTACAAAGAAAACTACAGTCATTAAAGAAAGAAATCGAAGAAAACCTTCGAAGATGGAAAGATTGCCCATGTTCTTGGATAGGCAAAGTTAACATTGTCAAAATGGCCATTCTACCAAAGGTACTATACAGATTCAATGCAATTCCAATTAAAATCCCAATGACATTCCTCATAGAAATAGAGAAAGCAATCATGAACTTCATCTGGAAGAACAAGAGAACTCGAGTAGCCAAAACAATCCTGAAGAGAAAAAGTGAAACAGGAGGTATCACAATACCAGACATTAAACTGTTCTACAGAGCAATCATAACAAAAGCAGCATGGTATTGGCACCAAAATAGACAGGCAGACCAATGGTTCAGAATAGAAGACATAGAGACAAAACCACCTAAATACAGTCACCTCATACTAGACAAAGGAGCCAAAAACATACAATGGAGAAAAGATAACCTGTTCAACAAATGGTGCTGGAAAAACTGGAAATCCACATGCAACAGAATGAAACTAAACCCCTATCTCTCACCCTGTACAAAACTCAACTCAAAATGGATCACAGAAATAGGAATTAGACCAGAGACCCTGCACCTAATAGAAGACAAAGTAGGCCCGAATCTTCATCTTGTTGGCTGAGGGTCAGACTTCCTCAATAATACTCCCAAAGCACAAGAATTCAAAGCAAGAATCAATAAATGGGATGGACTCAAACTAAAAAGCTTTTTCTCGGCAAAGGATACAATCATGAGTGTGAAGAGAGAGCCTGCAGAGTGGGAGAAAATCTTTTCCACACACACTTCAGATAGAGCACTTATCTCCAAAATTTATAAAGAACTTACAAAACTTTACAACAAAAATACAAAGAACCAAATCAATAGATGGGCCAAGTACCTGGAAAGACACTTTACAGAAGAAAACACACAGGCAATTAATAAATATATGAAAAAGTGTTCAATGTCTCTAGTAATTAGAGAAATGCAAATTAAAACAACTCTAAGATTTCATCTTACTCCAATTAGAATGGCTAGTATCAAGAACACAAACAATAATAGATGTTGGTGTGGATGTGGGGGAAGAGGAACACTTTTACATTGCTGGTAGAGTTGCAAATTGGTGCAGCCACTCTGGAAAGCAGTGTAGAGAATTCTCAGAAAACTTGGAATGGACCCACCTTTTGACCCAATTATTCCACTCCTTGGTTTATACCCAAAGGACCTAAAGTCAGCATACTACAGTAACACAGCCACATCAATGTTTATAGCAGCTCAGTTCACAGTAGGTAGATTGTGGAACCAACCTAGATGCCCTGCAACAGATGAATGGATTAAGAAACTCTGGTATATATACACAGTGGAATACTATTCAGCCATAAAGAAGAATAATATTATGGCATTTGCAAATAAATGGATGGAGTTGGAGAATATCATGCTAAGTGAAATAAGCCAAGCCCAAAAAACCAAAGGCCGAATGTTTTCCCTGATAAGTAGAGGATGATATATAATGGCGGTGGGGGTGTGGAATGAGAGAATAATGGGGGAACTTTAGAATATGTAGAAGAAAATGAGAGGGAGGGAGGTATGAAAAATGGTGGAATGAGACACATCATTGCCTATGTACATGTATGATTACACGAGTGGTGTGAATCTCCATTGTGTACAACCATAGCAATGAAATGATGTACCCCATTTTTGTACAATGAATCAAAATGCAGTCTGTAAAAAATCAAAAGCTAAATAAAAAAAAAGCATGTTACTGGCACTAAAAAAGACATGAAGACCAATGGAACAGAAGACACAGAGACAAACCCACATAAATACAGTTATCTGACACTAGACAAAGGTGCCACAAACATATGTCGGAGAAAAGATAGCCTTTTTAACAAATGGTACTGGGAAACCTTAATATGCCTATGTAGAAGAATCAAACTTGACTCCTATCTCTCACCCTATACAAAAGTGAATTCAAAGTGGACCAAAGGCTTAGAAATGAGACCAGAAACTTTGTAACTGCTAGAAGAAAACATAGGCTCAATACTCCAACATATTGTCACAGGAATCAACTTCCTTAAGCAGAGTCCTACAGCACAAGAAATAAAACCAAAACTCAATGAGTAGGATAGCATCAGATTGAAAAGCCTCACACAGCAGAAAACAAGACCAAACCACACACCAAAAAACCCCTGCAGGCATTTATTGAGAGCCTACAGAATGGGAGATCTTTGCCACCTGTTCCTCAGGGGATTAATTTCCAGAATATACGACAATCTCAGAAAACTTGACCCTTCAAAATAAATGACCCAATTAATAAGCAGGCAAAAGAACTAAATAGATACTTCTCCAAAGAAGAAATAAAAAATAAAAGAAAAAAATTCAACATCTCTAAAAATGAGGGAAACATAAATCAAAACTGTGTTGATAGTTTGACTCCTGTCAGAATGGCAATTACCAAGAATACAAACAGTAAGTGTTGTCAATAATGTGGGTGGAAAGTATACACACACATTGTTGGTGGGTGTGCAAATTAGTACAACCACTCTGGAAAGTGTTGTGGAAATTCTTCAAAATCTAGGAAAGGAACCATGATATGACCCACCTATCCCGCTCCTCAGTATATACCCCAAAAATCTAAACTCAGCACACTATAGGGACACAGCCACATCAATGTTTGTAGCAGCACATTTCATAATAGTCAAGTTGCGGAACCAATCTCAGTGCCCTTCAACAAATGAATGGATAAAGAAAATGTGGTATATATGTATGCAATGGAATATTATTCAGCCATAAAGAAGAAGTTGTGGTATTTGCTACTAAATGAATGTAACTGGAGAATATCATGCTAAGTGAAATAAGCCAGACTCAGAAAGCTGAAGATTGAATGCTTTCTCTGACATGTAGAAGGTAGCTTAAAATTTAAAAAAAGAAAAAGAAACATAAGGGGGATTCCATCAAAACAGAAGAAAAATCAGTGAAGTAGAGGAAGGGATTGAGGGGGAGGGAGGAGGGACAGGATAAGGAAAGAACAGTGGACTGAATCTGACCTAACTTTCCTATGTGCATATATGAATATACCACAGTGACTCTCATCAGTATGTATACCCACAAGTCATTAATTTAAAAAAATGTAAGGAAATAGGGGAAAGATCCGTGGAGTAGAGGGGAGGGAGGAGGGAAGGGAAAGAGGAAGAACTGGGAGAAAATACGAAGTCCTAACGTAGCATGATAAAGCCATTGTTAAAAGCTATCATCTCTGATCTACCTCATGAATAAAACCTTTCTTGGGTTTTCTGTAAAAAGAAAAAAATCCAATGAGCCCAAATGCTTTTAAAGCCTACAGATCTTGCAAAAACTTTTAACTAAATAAGATTATTTTAATATTATTGGTTTGATGAAAAAGCAGCTCTGTCTTCTGATCAACAAAGTACCCATGGGTTAAGGTTCAAGTTCTTGCTGAGGGGACACCTCTCGACATCCACATGCTGAGAAAATGACCAGTAGGGAAATTCGGGAGTCGATGGCTGGTCAGGTTTGGCCAGTGCCCCACGCAACTTCTATGAGCCATTCAGACGTAATTGTTAAGACTGAGTAGGAAAATGTCAACAGGATGAACATTTATCAACGAATGCTTCACTAGTATGGAAAAAAAAAATCTCACCAAATCACGTCATTATTCATAAGTTGGTATAGAACTTCTTTAATTTCCAAGATGATTCAAACAGATAGACTCAGAGACATGGTAGACCAGAATGGCTGGCCCACATAAAAGCAGAGTAAAATATCCTTGAAGTTTTGGGACAAAGCAAAAAGACTCTCGATTATCCCAAAAAGACAAAGCCAAAAGACTCTCAGTTATCCCAAATAAAAGACACTGAAGGTCAATCAGGAGACCCTTTTTGTCTTTTCACCTTAATTATCCCTTGAAAATAACATGCAGAGTTGTGCAACTTTGGAAATTTATGTTACTTTACCAAGCCCTAGGGGTGGATGATTCCTCCTGGAATATCATATTTGGGAGTAAAAATTCCACTTTGTCCCTGGGAGCCTAGGACCCCCTGCCAACCAGGACAGTTGACCAAGATTTTTTTTTTCTTGGCTCATGTTTTAAATTTAATCTTATAAACTGGCATAACATGATCCACCTTAAATATAACCACAGATTCTTTAATGATTTAAAATCACTCATACCCAGAGGCTGCAGATGGTTTTTAAGGAAGTGACGCAGCTTGCTGTGTGGATACTGAGGAAACCACATGTGCCCACTTGCCCCGCTTGAGTCTTGTTTGTGGGGTGCCCCCCACAATCCCACTGGTGCCTGTGAAACTGCTCCTTCTGTAAAAGATCCCAGGTAGTCAAAAGTTCTTAGTTGAGCTCCACTACTCCCCTGGGCACAATGCCGCTGATAGTTCTGAGCAGCATTTGGAAGAAAGCAGGATTATATGGAGCAGGAGGAGAAGGTGCTGGCTAGAAGTGTCACATGTAAAAGCAGTTCACCTGGTTCTCAACAATTCTAGAAGGAGATGTAAGGAAATTGTCCTTGAGGCCCGGAAGGGGTGATTCTGAGGTCCTGCAGAGTGGGATCAATGGAGTGTAAATTGACGAGCCCAGCAGAGGCGGATCGCGAGGAGTAATCAGTGCAGGGCCACCGGGACTGGGACCAACCTCACGCTTGCTCGTGTCTGGGAATGCCGGATGCCCACCGCTTGAAGGAGACGTTGAACTGAGTTGAAAGAACACACATCTTAAAGTCAGATCAACTCAGGTACAAATCTCTGCTTCATTTATATGGAAATGAAATATGTAATGGAATATTACTCAGCCATAAAGAAGAAATTGTGGTATTTGCTAATAAATGAAAGCAACTGGAGAATATCACTAGCTGTATGATGATTCTTACACCTTCTGGGTTTTCATTTCTACAACTGTGATTTAGGAACAGCAAGGCTGATCTCAGCTCACAAGGAATTGGGGGCATAATGTTATGGAGATAACTGATCAAATCTTTTCAGCAACCAATCAGAAACCTGAGTTTTTCCTGTTAATTTCCTTTCTTGTCACAATGAGAGCAGTTTAAAACTTTTGTGTTAATTTCTATATCATGAATGAAAATCCTAGTGATCAATTTTTAGAATGGAACTTTATTTTTCATTCTGTTGACCTGACCCTTCAAGCCTATTTTCATCAGCGAGGTCCACTCTTTTCATAAATTAAGATGACAACTGCACTAAAGGTTTGCATGATTTTGAAAATATACAGACAACTTCACCTATGACCGCAAGAACTACACAAGTAGTAGCGTTTGCCTTGATTCCATTCCAGCATTACACTGATGGACATAAATGGCTTCAAAGAAGTTTCACCAGGACTTTTTCACTGTTAGTATTATATTAAAATCTTTCTATGTTTCTTCTTATTTTTCACTTTCCACCTGTGCAATATTTGTTACAGAATATCAAAATATAATTTATTCACCATTCTCAAGATGCCTTGTGTTTAAATAGAATTCTTGTTATTATATATAAATGTTCACTTAATGCTTTGTTTATATATTTCCACCTGTGGTCCTACTGGGTCAATTATCAGGATCATATTATACTGTGCATTATACATTCCAAATTGCAAATTGAAACTTTTATCAATTTACACCATCACCGGAAATGTTTGGACTTCTTGAGTTATGACATCCTTGCTAAAAACCTTCAAAGATTAAGTGGGATAATTATAAAATCTATTAAAGTAAATAAAAAATATTATGGCAAAGTTTTTCTCTGCAATGTGCTAGAAAAATAAGACTTTTCCTCTTTGTTTCATTAACATTTAGAACAGCACTTGGCACCTGATGGTAGAGCAATCTTTCCTTACTAAATAAATTAAAATTTTTAAAAATAAAAATAATATGTGAGCCTATGGCTAACATTCTCAAACAAAAAAATTAATATGTTTATAGGTAAGTTTAAAGATTTTATGCAAAAGATAGAATTTATAGTGACATATGTGACTATAGAAATTTCCTGAATTGCTGCTGAATATGTATACATGTGACAAATCACTCTGTGGATTTCAGAGTCTAAGAACACATGGGATTTTGAACTTTTGCACTCTTGGTGGGATTGTGAATTAGTATAACCACTATGGAAATCCGTATGGAGGTTCTTCAAAAGACCATGCATGGAACCACCATATGACCCAACTATGCCACTCCTGGGGACTGAGTCTAAGTCATGCTACAGTGACACATGCAGACCATGTTAATAGCAGCACAATTCACAATAGCCAAATGATGGAACCAGCCTAGGTGTCCATTAACAGATGAATGGATAAAGAAAATGTTGCATATATACACAATGGAGTATTACTCAGGCATAAAGAATAAAATGATGTAATTGCAGGAAAATGGATGGAACTTGAGACCATTATGTTAAGTGAAATAAGCCAAACTCAGAAGGTCAAGGGTCATGTGCTTTCTCTCATATGTGAAAGCTAGAAAGGAAAAAGGAAAAGAAGATGGGTGCAGATCTCTTAAAATCAAAGGGTGCTTGGTAGAGGAAAGGACTCAGGGGAGGGAGGAGGGAAGGCAAAGCCAAAATTCTGGGAATAATATTGGTCAAATGATATCATTACATTGTGTGCATGAACAAATATATGACAACAAATGATGTACAACTATGATGCACATAAAAATATGGAAAGATAAATAAAAATGGGGTTTTGAGCTTCTGGTGAAGAAAATGATCTTATTTCCCAAAACTCTTGAATTCTTAAAAAAAAAAAAGTTTTCATGCATACAAAGACATATGTGGTAAAAAAAAAATATGTGTATGAGAAGATAAATAAAATCCAAAACAATAATTGTCTTTGAGCTTTAAAAGGGTGAAAAATGGAACAGAGACTCAGGACTGGCCTTCAATTCCACTTACAAAGATTAATTCATTTTACAATGTAACATGGAAACAAATCTGGCAAAAATAAGTATGCTGACTCTGGTTAGTAGGTAAAGAAGCATCTATTCCATATTGTCTGTGCACACATCATTACTGAGCAGGTCATGGTGAAGGGAAGCAGAGAAGTCTCTGCTGCAACCCAGAGCCTCACCCCTACAGCCTGGATCTGCTCCCAGCCAGGGTCTTGCAGATCCCCAGACCAGACTCAGGCAGAGTCGTGCCAAGATCTACCGGAATAAATAAACCCCAAATGGGCTGTGCTCACCTCGCTGTCTACCCAAGGCCTCTTGGGCTTTAAGTGGCAAGCTTCCCTTATTTGTAACCTAGCTGTGCATAATTTCCACTGGGTCACTCTACTGAAGAAAGGAATCATCATCTAGATTTCATGATAGTATCCCGAGATAACAGTCTTCAGTGCATAGAAACGTGGGTATTCTAACAGTTTCCTGGGCTCCTCCTCGGATGATATTTATCATAACATTTCTGTTTTCTCTTTATTCTTTTATTTAGACAAAAATTCCCCTCAATTACAATATCTATATTAATTCATTCTAGTTATATTCTTAAAGCATTCCTATGGACAAAGATAACTTTGAATCCTGGTCCCTTCCCTATGTCAAGACTGATTTTGCTTTGCAGAAATATAATTTTGCAAGGTGAGAATAATGTTTCCATCCCCTTCTCTGCAACCAAATATTAGGGAGAAAGAAGTATATAGGCAATTTTTAATGATTAATGATTGATATCAGTAACAGCAGATTTTTTAAATTCGTGAGTTTCTAATTCTCCTCTCACTTTTTCATTTTGGTTTATATTTTTCGAGGTCTTGCTGTTAGGTGCATGTTCATTTACAATCATTAGCTCCCTGCTCAACTGACCCTTTTATCACTGTAAAATTTCCCTCTCTATCTTTAACAATATTTCTTAAAATTCATTTTATTTGATATAAACAGAGCAATCTCAATTCTCTTATGATTATGGTTTTATGATATATTATTTGAAAAGATGTAAGAGTTTTAGGAAGATACATGGTTCCCCCCTCACCGGTGGGGAACATGGCAAAGGACAGAGTCTGTAAGTGGGCTTTCCTGGGGTCCTCCCTCCGCAGGCAGATCATGGCTGTGCTTTGCCTTTTCTGTTTGTCTGGGAGGAAAAGATGCTCCTCTTGATCACCAGCAGGTGTCAGAACAGACACCGATGCAGAAGCTACGGAAAAGTCCATGCATCTGAAATCTTTCTCTACCGCAGGAAGGGAAAACAAGTTTACTGCCCAGTTCCAGGACCGTCTGTCTACAGCACTCTATAGACTTTCTTGAAGAAATGAGAGATTTGATGAGAACAAGGTTTAAAATCCCACAGGGGTTTTGGATGTAAAATTTTAATCAGAGAGGACCAAGTTGGAGTAGGGGAGAAGGCAGGGAGGGGAAATAGAAATTAAAATCAGGACAACTGAGCATATTCTATGTGTGTCACACTTAATGGTCAGTACTTTACAAAGGTCATTTGGGTAATTGTCGTATCACAAGGTAGATACCATTCTCACGTTCCTTGGGCTAGACGGTCATTTCTGCTTAAGAACCAAAGACATGGATGTCTGACTCAGCAGGAAGGGGGGGCCTAGGATGGCTTCAGACGTTGTCAAATGGGTTGGGTTCCTTCCCTGATAACAACGGCAAGGCAGAAGAGAATCCCAAGAAGATCCCTACATACCAGACCTTCTGTTAGATGGTGGTGTGGACATAGTGGAAATATGGTGGCCAGGCGTGTGCGGAATGGACTGGAGGGCAGGTGCAGAAGGCAGATACGTCTCACAAGAATTCTGGTGAAATTCCTCCTGTTGCAGGAAGGTGGCGCCAGGTGTCTTTTTCTCTCTCTCCTCCTTCTTTCTCTCCCTCTCGAACACAAGCACATACATGTTATTTTCTACATTTTGAGGCAGAAAAAGTACTCACTATTGTGTGTGTGTGTGTGTGTGTGTGTGTGTGTGTGTTCAAATAACAGGGAATGTGTAATAGCTCTTGTGCTCTGTATAATACTTCCATATTTTATTGTCATCTCCATTTTCTGATTTGACTATAAATTCCTTGAAGACAAGGAGTGTGTATTATTCACTTTGGAAACTTTGGCATCAGGCATAGTGACTTTTACTCAATATGAGTCAATAAATGTCAAATGTCCACAAAAGGCAAATAAGAGAATCAATCTCTCTCTCTCTCTCCCTCTCTCTCTCTCTCTCTCTCTCTCTCTCTCTCTCTCTGTGTGTGTGTGTGTGTGTGTGTGTGTGTGTGTGTGTGTGTGTCTGAGCAGGGAAACTGAGAGACCTGATATAGTAAGTATGAGCCTGCCATAGTAGGTATGGGCAAGGAGAACATGACAAGATATTTCAAGGACATAGAGTTCATAAAATTGAGGGTGTGTATGTACGTGCATGGTTGTGTGTTGAACCTTAACATTTACACATAACCAATTATTTACTGATGATTTCTGATTTTTCTGATTGAAAAAGAGATGAATGATTTGTGGTTGTCACTTAATAACAGATCTTAATAACAGATAAGTATTCCCAGCTAGCTATTGTGTGATATTCTGTTTTGTTTAAAAATTTGTGGTGGAGGAAAGTAGTCTTCAAAATTAGAATGAGCTCTACCATTGTTGACTTACTCTCTGTTTAAGGGGAAAAAAAGAACAGTATAATGAATTTTTGAATAAAATATATGGTATAGTTTAGATCTGAAATGCCCCTCCAAAAAAATGTGTTAAAAAGTTTAGTTCCTATCTTGGTGCTGTTGTCAAGTGGTAGAAACACTAAGAATTAGGATGTAGAGGGAAGTCTTCCAATCATTGGAATCATGACTTAAAATGGGACTATGGGATGCTGGTCTCTTCCCTTCTCTTTTACTCCCCCACCATGATGTGAATGGACTTCATCTACTATGCGCTCCTGACATGATGTGCTGCTTCACCACAGGCCTCAAAACAATGGGTCCACTCAACCATGGACTGAAACAACCAAAACTTTGAGCCAAAGTAAACCTTTATTCTTCTTAAGTAGATTACCTCAGGTATTCTTTTACAGTAATGGAAACTGACTGACACAACCTGAAATCAAATATAAAGATTTTATTTTGAAGCTAACTGCTACAGTTCCTTAGATTCCACAATAGAAGACTTCTTTCCATGTGCTAACAGATAAAAAGCATGTGATGAAACTCTAGTGCTCATTATAAAAGAGTCATTAGAACACAACAAACCTTAGTATTCCAGAAAAACCGTCTGTGACTATCTGGCCAGTTGAATTGGGTTCAGTGCCATTACTTTGACTTCTTCCAGGTCCTGGTTCTCAAAACTATGGGTGAGTACTTGCTCCTTAGCAGGCTTGGCCTGTTACTTAAGGAGAGAAACTATAGTATGAAGTAGTGAAAAATACAAAACCTTGGTTTCGTGAGGGATTTTCCATAATATTTGACAGTCTACTGATTAAAGGTGATAAACAGCACATCACAGGAATGTGGCAGTAACATGAATCTTGAGATGTTCCAATGGTCAAAGGCAAACAGTCACATAAAATTGCAATGTGTAGGAGTCTCCCTTTGCCCTAGTTCTGGCTACAACAGCATCACCCTGTTTTTGATAAATTTCATCCTCAAACTACTCCACCATTTGTAATGTGATTAAGGTTTTATTCATCTTTTCCTTACTCAGATTCTGTTCTACTAAGACTATCCAACTGCTCCTTTTAATCCAATAATACTTATGAGCATTAATCTTAGGCATTCTTATATTTTACTAGCCAGTATTCTGCCATGTCTTTAATCCTTAACACAATCTTGCCAGTTAGTTATTAGAGTCAAGCAATGTTAAGGAAATTCAGAACCAAAAAAGTTGAAGTTATTAGCGGAAATCATGCACATTTTGCATAATGCTGATGTAGAGTTAATGCTGAATGAATATTTAGAGTTATATGTCAGCCATGTTCACTCAGCTGGGTATTGTTACCCTCCTGTCCCTGAGTCTCAATTCTCTAGATCAAGATATGCCTCCCTAATTTCCCACCTGGCCATGGCAGGCTGTTTTGAGATTTTTAGTCAGAAGCAGCAGCTGTATGCAGTGGTAGGAGAAGTCTAGGAGTCATAACACCTATGTTCAAAGCCAGGACACTCCCCTTGTTATCCATAAGGGCCAACTAACCTTGGTACTAATTGCTGAGCTCTTTTGTTTTCTTAGGTAAAGCAATATTTTAATTTAATTTTATTATTAAACATGTAAAATCATATATCAATTTTTCGACATCAATGTTTATTTTTATTTTTTTCCTATGTTTTTGCCGTGGTCCAGCCCTAGCAGCAGTTGGGGTTCCGAGGTGGATGGGAGGCATCGATGTGGTGGAGAAACAGCACACAGAGACACCAAGCGTTCTGAGGATGAGTCTGAATCTTTATTGTTCACAGAGTCTTTTTATATGTTTTTTCTTTGGTATTGATTACATCATTTTATGGTTAATACAAGGAAATGTTAAGTAAAAAATCTTCAAGAGTATAATTAATGATCTTATTCAAGAAACATGTTTTTACTGTATGATAGCTTAGAAAGAAAAACAGTTCCCAGCAAGGTAGAGTACACCATGCTCCGTTTAGTTTTTTTTTTTTTTTTTTTTTTTTTTGTGGTGTTGGGGATTGAACCCAGGGCCTTGTGCTTGCAAGGCAAGCACTCTACCAACTGAGCTGTATCCCCAGTCCTCTGTTTAGTTTTAATTTCCCTGAAAGAATACGACATTAAGTTTCTGTAGAAGTTACCCCTCCCAAGAATTCTAATGTTAGTTACTAACAGTGGAATGTTTTTGTTATTACTAACAGAGAATAGAGGAATCAGCTTATAATTAATATTTATTCTATTTCATGTACTCAATGATGGACTAAAACTCTAACTAGACATAGAAAGAATACAAATTGTACTTATGATTAACCTATTTATTTATTAAGTCTGAAAAATATCCTTAAACTTAATCATAAACACTAAGAAAGCAATGAAGACCAAACACCACATCAAAGCTCAGAGGAATACTCTCACATACTTATAAATAACTTTTAGAGAATTTGTATACTAAAAGAAATCACAGGTTCCTTACAAATTTGAGCAAATCATAATTACTTATTTATAATTTTATCTAAGTATTAATATTAAACTTTATTGTATGTTATTTTGTGTCCCAACACCATGAAATCTCCCCAGCATTCTCTATGATCTGAATCTAAGGATATATTGATTATTAGTATTAAAAGCAACTACACATGGAGATATGTCACGCCTATGGCCCCCAAGAGGGAGGATGATTTTTCAACAGAACCGTGTCAAGTGTTGAGTCCTCTACTCTAACAGAACCATGTCAAGTGTTGGAATGGTAGGAAATAGATATGGCATGTTTTGATGCAGAATAGTTGTGTAACTGATGGGATTTGCTGTTACATATTCCTACATGCACAAGATACACAATGTAATAATATAATTTCGCCAGTATCATTCCCCAGACTTTCCCCCTACAGAGTCACCTCCCTTTGTTGGTTGGTCCCTTTCCTATACTGATCTCCCTTTGATTTCCTATACTGATCTCCTTTTGATTTTTACCCATCTTTCTTTTCCTTTTTCCTCTCTAGCTTCCATATTTGAGAGAAAAATACCACCCTAATCTTCTGAGTTTGCTGTATTTCACTTAACATGATGGTCTCTAGTTCCATCCATTTTCCTTCAAATGTCATAATTTCATTTTTCTCTATGGCTAAATAAAACTCCATTGTGTATATATACCACATTTTCTTTATCCATTTGTCAGTTGACGGACACCTAGTTTGGTTCCATAGTTTGGCTATTGTGAATTGAGCAGCTATAAACACGGATATGCATGTATCGCTATAGCATGATGACTTTAATTTTTGAGGGTAACTGCTGAGGAGTGGCTTAGCTGGATCATATGGTAGTTCTGTGCCTGGTCTTTTGTGGAACCTGCACACTGATTTCCATAGTGGTTGCACTTATTTACAATCCCACTAAGTGTCAAAAGTTTCCTTTTTCTCCACATCCTCTCCACTAATTGCTGAACTTTTTCCTCTTCATCATTCTTAGACCACAGGCTAACAGCATGAGAACATGTGAAGAGACAAGAGTTCTGCTCCCATTAACCATGTGGTCTTAGGCAAGTGACTTACCAAGATCACATAGTTATAAAACAGTAGAAATGAAGTTAAAACCAAATGCTCCTTCCCTTCGCCCATTCTAGTTCCAAAATGCTATAGCATCTCTTACATGCTCTTCAGGAGCTTCCAATTACTCCTTTAAAGGGATCACAGCAAGAAACTGGTGAGCTGAGAAGTCTTCCAGCTTTGTCTACCTGAGACAGTAGATCAGCCCTTGGTCCCAGGTGAGGTGTCATAAACCCTTTAGAGGCTTAACTCTCAGACTGGTAATTGATAATTGTGTTAGTCAGCTTTTCATCCATGTGACCAAAATATCTGACAAGAACAACTTAGAGGAGGAATAGTTTATTTTGGCTCATGGTTTGAAAGGTTCGGTCTATGGTCATCTGACTCCATGAGGACACTGCTCTGGATCTGAGGTGAGGCAGAACCCAAGGAAGAAAGGCAGAGAAAGTTGCTCAGCTCATGGCTACAAGAAAACAAACATACGTATATAAAATATGTATTCATATATAGAGACAATACATATTATATATAAATATGTTATGTTATATATTATATAATATGTTATGTATTTATATAACATATATTTATATATAATATATATAATATGTATATATATGAAGAGAGAGAGAGAGAGAGAGAGAAGAGGCAGGGATAAGACATAAGATATAGTGCTCAAGGGCATAACCCCAGTGACCTACCTTCTCCAGTCATGCTACTTTCCTACAATTATTGAACAATAGGGCACTCAAATTATTAATCCATCAGATGGACTAATCCACAGATAAAGCTGAAGGTCTCATAATTCAATCACAGTGTTTCACCTGCAAACACTGTGGCACTGCCTAATTCATGAGCTTCTGGGGGGACATTCCTAAATCCAAGCTCTAACATAGTTCCTGTGAGTCTTCATGTTCTGAAAGTCACCAGCTGTTCCTTAGTGAAGTTTGTGCAGCCACACAGGATCAGATACCTCTAGGTTGTAGATTTATGAAATGCTCCTGCGCTCCCTTTTTATAAACTCTTAGCACCTTCAAGATTAATCCAAATAGAACCTAGGAATGATGAGAGGCATGGAGTCATGTGTGAATTGTCAACCTAATACTTAAATGACTTCCTGTTACTAAAAAAGTCTTGAGTTCTTGTAATCTCGGTTTTCTACTCTGTTAAACAGAACACCAACACAGTATTGTTACAACAATGAAAGAAAATATTTATAAAAGGCATACACTGCTTCTAAGAAATATTCAATAGTAAGTAATTAATTCTAATATTACTAGTTACAGTACTAGTGAGAAATAATATTTAATTAAATGTAGTAAACTATGGTACTCAGAATAATAGTCAAGAAATAATGACTGTTCTGCTTCCAAGGAGCACTCAGTAATATATAACTCATAACAGTAATAATGATCATAGGAAAAATACTTTCTGCCCTATTTTATACATACACATATGTTTATTTATATATAAATAATAAATAGTTACAGATACCCTCTCTTTTTCCAGTTCTCCAAGGCCAGATCAGGCTGAAAGCACTCACTGGCTAATTGCTATCTACTCTAAAGCTGCCTTCCTCCTCCGGCTATTCTCTCCCTCAGGAAAGTTTGGGCACTTCTTGACTTGCAGGGAAGTACTGAAACTGGAGGTGGCACCGATGGGGACAATTCATTCAGCAAACTCATGTTTGGAGTGGTCTCATGAGGACGGGGGTCACTGAGCCCCTGGGCCCCCTGGGTGGCTTTTCTCTGAAAGTGGACTTTGATCTACTGGGCGAGGGAACCTGAGCCAGCAGCAGCCACGCCCTGCCACAAACTTCCTTCCTCCTTTCCTTGTGGGTGTGGGTGCTGCCAAAAGGAACCCAGGAACACAGCATGAGCAATCACTGTCCCCCAGGAAACAGTGGGCTCTGCATGAAAGAACCCCATTTAGAAGGTTGGCTTTGCTCTCAGGGACAGAAAGACAAGAGGGTACTAAACAGAGTCCCCTCATCTTAAGCCCTAGAGATGGGTCTGAGAGAGGGAATGGATTCTTCCAGAAATCTGTGGCAGAGGGCAAAACAGCCTCTGCCCCTGGTCCTCTTGCTGTCATTTCCTCATCGCATCCTGTCCCCTTTACTACTATTGCAAAATCCAGTGAGTTAGTGGGATGGAACTTTCCTCCTGAGCTTGACCAAGAAGGAGGTTGGCCCCTTAAGGGACAGCCACACTCACTTCCCTTCCAGGAAATTCATCAATAAACCAGCTGAATCTGCCCACCCTGGCAAAGCCTCCCCCTCCAGGCTGTTTCCTCTCTGTACTATTATAATTTTTAAAATGATATATATTTGTGCATATGTGTTTACATGCCCCTGTACTGCTACATAACATATGTGTGTGGGTAATTTACATATATATGTGGATGTCGTTCAAATTTACATTATGTACGTATATAACATATACATAGTCCGAGGTCCTCAGTAAGAGCTGCAGTACTCTGCTGCTGGTAGCAACACAAAAGAACTGTCCTCGACGAGAGCTGGTGTCAGTGTACCCCGAGGTGCTGAGCCCAACCACACTGGCCCTCCCCGCGTGGTGTCCAACCCTCCTGGCCAACTGATGGCATTCATTCCAGAGATGAGAACAAAGTAGACAGCGAATCTGCTGAGGCTCTATCTGGAGTCTAAGAAGGATTACAAGAAGCTGTCTTGATCTTTTTCACTGGTGGAAAACACCGCTCTGTGCTGAAATTAACAAGAAAAATTTACAGAGGGAAAAGAAACTCCCCAAGGAGCCTTCAGGACTTCCTCTGGCTGCATATGTGTACTTACTGAACACAACAATTAAAAAACCTGGTGTTATCAGTGTCACACGGGTACGCAAAATAATTAAGTTCCTGAAAATCACGTGAGGAGCAGCAATTCCAACAAACCTCAGTCAGTGAAAAGCAATTTGCTGACCTCAAAGAGGATCAGAGGAAGGCAGATGCGTGGTCAGCGTTGTTCAAATCGTTTCTTAGTTTAGCTCCTATTGTTTTTATTTTCCTTATCCATTAGGGTAATATGAAGAAAGTGTCTTTATATATCTTTTCCATGTTTACCATGTGGCAAACTCAAAATTGAAACCAAAGTACAGAGATTTTAATTAATTCACAAGTTTAAATATTTTCCCTGAAATTTGCATAGTTTTGTTTCGTTGTGTTGTCTTTATTTATTTTGTGTAGAAACAACTTTTGAGCATGGATTAAAGCTATCTAAATACTACTTTAAAGTCACTGGAAATATCAATTTAACTCAATTTAAATATGAAATACCAACTGAAATGTACTGGTGTATTTTATGAATTGGTTCTTCTAGAACCTAATGTGGCTTTAAAAGTCAGTCTGTAGAATTTGTTATGCTTAAAGATTTTAAGTTATTAGATGACAATTGATTTCATTAAATTTCACATATGGACATTGTAAGTGTATTTTAAATATTGAAAAAATAAAATAAAAATGCAAATGTCTATATTTGCTGGGATCCTTTAAAAGAAAAGTCAATTCTTCTGAGTTGAGAGGGGCAAAGTGTCAGTGGAACAATACAAAATAGTCTAGCACATAAGCAGAGTCCAGAAAAATAGGAAAAGTACTGGTGGAAGATTATTGGAAGAGAGGATTGGTATTTCTCAATACCAATAAAATGTATAAGTCCACAAATCAAACCAGCTCAGCTGACCTCAATTCAGTAAAAAAACATAAAACATGAGGGCATATCATATTAAGTTGCTAAAAGCAAGTAATCAAGAGAGAATGTTAAAACAAAGTCCACAATACTTGCAGACTTCCCATCAAACATGGTGTCAGGCAAAAGGCAACATTAAAGACAGAAACTATCAACCTAGGATCCATAGCCTGTGGAAATATTCGCCAACGAAGGTCACATCTCACTAGTATGCATAATTATAATGCACCAACAAAATTATAAAAATAAAAGAGTCAAAACAAGTTAAAATAAAGATGTATTCTGACAATAAACAAAAATATGAGAAAATTTGTTAGAGGAAACTTCTGAAGGAAGTTGGTATCAGATGCAAACCTGGATGCACACCAAGTAATGAAGAACACCAGGATGAAGAAAACTAATAAGGTGTGGTTTAGAAGCTCAAAATATTAAAGCCAATTGTATTTCTGAAAATTAGAAATAAATTTAAGATCATATATATATATTACACCATTGTTTTATGTGTATTTGTGTATATACACACGTGATATAAATAAAATGCCATTTCTATAACATAAATACCCCACAATATGCATATAGACAAATTTAATAAAATATGTATAAGACACTACAATACAAATGAAAAAACTGTTGCTGAAACATATTAAAGAAGACCTACATAAATGAAGAGGCAGATGGCCTTAAGGCAATGCTGCTCTAAGCCGGCAGTCCATCTGCAACTGACTTGTAGATTCAGCGCTCTCCTAATGACATCCCAGAAGGTCCCTTTAAATAAGTTGATAAGATAATTTTAAAGTTTATCTGAAATAATTAAAGACCTAGAATGGCCAAATCAACATTGTTACTGTAGGGAAATGATGTAAGTTTTATGCTACCTGATTTCAAGACCTACCCAAAAGCTACATTTCAGTGATAAAAATTAATAGCAAGTTACAAAATGCAGGAACAGAAAATTATCAGTCAAGTTCTAAAATAAAATGCACGACTGGGTTCTGCAACCAAAACAGTGAACTTACACTCTTTATTCCTTGCCTTCAGGTTTAATTCATGTTTTTATTATTGATACATAATAATAAGAACATCTCTCTCCTCATCTCTCTTCATACCCTTTCCACTGAGTACAGCAAATTTACAAGATCAGGATACAGAAAAAAATGAAAAAAAAAGAGTTGTAGAAAACAAAAAATTTTAAATAGTTAAATTTGGGTAAATAACAGGTTGTCTGATAGTCACTAAAACATCTCCAATTATTCTCCCTCAAATTGTTTCACACTTCATCTTCTGATTCATTGAGTAATGTGGAAATAATAAATCCCTCTTGGAGTTGTTGATTTGCTCCTTATTTTGCATATTTCAGGATTGTTATCTTCCAATCTCATAATATACTCACACCTATTATGACTATAATGGCAATGATAATAAGCCTGGAAGGAAGTAGAGGACATTATGTTAAGTGACAGAAATCAGGCACAGACAGACAAGTACTGCAGGATCTCATTCATATGTGGAATCCAAAACAGTTGATTTCATAAACATTGAGAGTGAACTGGTTTACAAGAAGCTGGGGAGAGAAGGGGGAGCAAGGGGCAGGGGAGGGTTGAAGAATGGGCACCAAGTTACAAAGGGGTATGAGAAAGACGTCAGGTGTTTTATCACTTGACAGTAGGGAGACTATACCTAATGATAATGTACTGTGTATTGCAAAAGAGAAAGATTTTGCATGTTTTCACTATGAAGAAATGATGTAATGAAAGTTGGAGAAGATAGATATTTAACCCGGATTTGATCATTATAAAATGTATGATTGTGTTGAAACCTCGTATGGTACCCCACCAACAGGTTCAACTTATGTATCAGTGAAAAATAAGTAAATAAAAATAAAAGTAACTACTAATATGTTCAAATGAAAACTTGCCCTAATCAGGTTAGTTTTACTTATTTTTTAAATTTTTTAAAAATGTTTTACAGACTGCATTTTGATTCATAGTTTTACTTATTTTTATGTTGCTACTTGTTTTCGTTTTATTTTTTAGTTGTTGATGGACCTCTATTTTATTCCTTTATTTATATGTGGTGCTGAGGATCAAACCCAGTGCCTCACACATGCTAGGCAAGCACTCCACCCCTGAGCCACAACCCCAGGTCTTGCTTTCATTTAAATTGATAAAGAATCTTTAAATACAACCTACCAGAGTCACGTACCAATTTAATAATGGTAGTGTTCATAACAACTTAATCTGGATTTTTAATAATGCACTTTGACTTTTCCTTCCCTCCTTACTGTGTTGATTAAGATATTTTGGGGGATATTTAAAACATCAGTGACTAGATAGTTCATTTCTTATTTGGAAATACCATTTTCTAATCCTTTTACAGTTCTGCTAGTCACAAGAAAAATAATTTGAAATGCAAAAAAATTTCCTAATATGTAAATCACACTGTAATTTTAATACATGAGGAAGTTGAAGTATCACAATAAGTTGCCCAAGATCACCCATTGTGTAAGTTGTGCAGTGTATAATTAGTGTGTAATTCAAAGGTAATTGTTTTTATTAGAAATGTAAGAAAAATAGGCAAAGTTTCATGGATATTTTCCTATTGCTATTCATTCTAATCACTTAGATAAGACCTAGAATAACCAGATGAAGAATAAGTTTGAAATAGCATGATGTGAAATGAATGCAGGGAGCCTTCTCTAAAATTTAGACTCTTAATATCTAATCCTACTAGCCGAGAATGTTTATATGAATTTTTTACAACTAAAAATGTACCTCTCTTAAAACATCTGGGTTCCATAGTTCTCAGCAAAAGAAGACATTCTCTGGCCATTTAAAATCAAAGCAACAAATCAGAAAATACAAGTGTAAAATGTTTCACAAAACCCAAGATGGAGAAAAGGATCAGGTAATGAAGAACTTAAAAGGTTTAGTATGAGGTTTGCTTTTTTTTTTTTTTTTTCTGAATTACAGAAAAAGCCATACAAGGATTTTTCCCAGGTAGTGTACTTTCTGATTGGTTCTATTTTTCATTTCTTCAGATATTATCAACACCAGACTTGTTCAAATTCCAGGTACACCTTAGATCAGACTCCAAGGTTACTATTAGGGTCTGATCTTTCACTTGGGACCTCTCAATTCCGCTCTCCTCTCTGAAGATTGTTCTGTTACAGGATTCTTAAAGAAACAATGTCTGCTGAGAGCAGCAGATTCACATTCTCACAGCGGGCCACATAGCCAACTCGTAGAGTGCCTGCCTCGCATACTGGAGGCCCGGGTTCGAGTCCCCAGCACTATGGAATTGCAGAAATAACATTCTCACAGCTCCAAGCCCAACAGGAAAAAGAAACGATTTCCTGGTTGGTGAAGCAACCAGTGTGATTAAATTTGATTGGCAGCATATCATTCATATAATTGAGGTTTCCTTTCACAAGGCCACCCAAGAATATCACTTTAGTTGGGTTAGTGAAATTATTCCACTGTCTAGATCCAGGGAAAATAGGACTCCTGGTGCTGGGGCAGAATCTTCTCCACCTTTGGTGAAGATTAGTTAGGGGTAAAGATAGGGAGGTTCCTAAGAAAAAATTCAGGTTCATGATTATCAGAACAAATAGGAAAACATTCTGGTAATAGAAGCTTCAAAATATTAAAGAAATATTGGAGAAAAAATAAGTGAGGGAAGGATTTGTCATCAAGATAGCAATGCACAGAAAAATAATTAAAAGATGGCAATTAGGTACAAAATAGAGAAACATGTCTTTATATAGCAAAATATTTTCACTTAATATTAGTAGGTCTGTGATGAATTATACTGTCAGTACAATAGACATAATTGCCCTAGTACTGAAAAACATGTTGAATTTATGTTTTGGAGAGCACTGAGGTGCTCTACCACTGAGCTACATCTCTAGTCCTCTTTGTTTTTATTTGGAGACAGGGTCTCTCTATATGCTCAGGGTCTACGATGCTGAAGCTGGTCTTGACCTTGTGAGCCTCCTGCCTCAGCTTCCTGAGTGGCCATCACACCAGATAATTGATGATATTAAACAATACTAATAAAAACAAGTGCCAAAGTCAAAACCATAAAGCAATTAGAAGAAATACAAAAAGATATGCTATAAATTTGGGATGAGAAAAAAAAATTCCAAGCAATTGTAAACATTAATGAATAAATATTAAGGGATAGTAGCTAAACATTGTGGTAAATGAAACGATAAAACTCTGTATATTATAAATATATAACAAGAGACACTAGAATAAATGTAAAAGAAAAATAGCTCACTGAAAAAATACATATTTGCATCATAGAACACAGGTGGTGTTAATTAATATCACTAATATGAAAATATCAATATATAATTAATAAAAGTAACTAAGCTAAGAATATGAACAGTTAACTCACAGAAGAAAAATGATAACGTTACAATTAATAAAGAAAAACACTCAATTAGAATAACAAACCATATAATCATTTAGTAATAATCAGAACAAGTTTTAATTTCCAGTTTCTCAACATGGAATCAAGAACCCAAGGGACTGGGGTGTGGCTCAGTGGTAGAGTGCTTGCAAGCATGTGTGAGGCACTGGATTTGATTCTCAGCACCAGATACAAATAGATGAATAAAATAAAGGCCTATCAGCATCTAAAAGTATTTTTGAAAAGAACCCACTTCATCTCCATGTTTTGCTGTTCCTGCCTATTTCTCTTCATTTTAGATGTAGTTCATTTATAGGCATACACATCGGCCGAGATAAAGAAGGTCACCTGCATTGCATTCTCACTGACGTTCAGTAACAGATGCTGAACACTGGTGTGAACATAAAAGTAACAGTTTAGAGATCCGCCCTGTGGACCTTCCAGGTTACCATCTAACCTTCAACCAGGAAAACAGAAAGTTCTTAGGTCTTGATTGACTCTTTCTAGATATTTGTTTGCAGCTGGTGAAAATCGGTTGGTTGGTGCTGAAAGAAGGGAGAAGCTCACACTCATGGAAAGGGGGATTCCACTGTGACTATGTGAGCTCATAAAAGGAGACACAAACATGTAGAATGAGTTTGAAAATATGTTCAGAAAATGCAGTGGCTACTTTGTCCTATCATAATGACATAAATTCCTCAAGAATAACCTTCCATCTTAATCACTCTAAGGTCACTCACCTTCACCACCACCAGCAACAAACAGTCTCTGGTCCACTAATCTGCTTTACCTCCCACTTAACTCCTAGCAATATATGAAAATATTTTGATTGATTTTATATATTAACTTATGTTCTGCCCCTAAAGTTTTAACCTCTTTCGAGTAAGGACATTGATGAGTTTGTTCACACTGTTTTCTCCTGTGTTTAAAATAATGCCTCCTTCATCATAGACACTTTATAAATATGTGTTGATTCAAATGATGAATTGATATATATAATATGTATTTGCAGATGTATTCATGTGTATATAAAAAATTTAAGTTTCAGGTCAATATGGTAATCAGAGTAACTATATTATACCAAATTATCGCAGGTCTGTGACCTGGGTGATATTATTATTCTTTTACTAAAGAGAAATAATGAAGCTCAGAAGTTGTGGTTGTATGCCCATGGTCCCACAGGTAGCAAATAAGAGAGACAGGATGTTCAAGATGGAAGCAGAGCACAATGATTAAGAAGCCCATATTCTTTTTGTTTTGTTTTGTTTTTGAAGTTTTTTTAAATTTATTTTTTATTTTTTTGTTTTTACAGATTGCATTTTGTTTCATTGTACACCAATTGGGTACAAATTTTCATTTCTATGGTTGTACATGATGTAGATTCACACCATTCATGTAATCATATATGTACACAGGGTAATGATACGTGCCTCAGTCCACCATCTTTCATACCCCTGTCCCCTCCGCCTCTCATTTCCCTCTACATAATCTAAAGTTCCTCCATTCTTCTCTCACCCTCCACTCCCCCCACCCCCATTATATATCATCATCCACTTATCAGGGAAAACAAACAGCCTTTGGTTTTGGGGGATTGGCTTATTTCACTTAGCACGATATTCTCCAATTCCATCCTTTACATGATTATTCCTGACATCCACACTTTTCACTAATATCACACCTGCATGGAAAATCAACAGCAATGAATGTACTGCTGCTGATTTTATCTGGTTATTTTTGCACTGTAATGAATAGAGCAAATGTTTTTAATAAACATTTAGGAAATTCTATATATAGTACACTCCTGTATAGAGCACTGGATATAAACTTGATTGAGATTTGAAATAGCAACCTGCTGAGAGAGGAGAGGCACAGAGAGAATGTAAAAGTTGGATCTCACCCAGGTGTATGTATATTCAAAGGCTTTTGTGTGTACAAGAACTGACTGTACTATTCCATGGTACTTTACGTGGCATTAGTGAAGAAGCAGAAGGCAAAATGAGGGAGGTATCCATGCAGCTCAACTTCCAGAGGGAGGAAAAATAAAAGAGTTGTGTCTGCTAAGGTGGCTTTAAGAAAAAATAAATAAAAATAGTCAAGCAAATGGGAGGAAGGGCACTGGACAAGGGAGCAGAAAGGTGCAGTCTGCGTGAAGGCCTCAGGATGCCCCCTGCAGTAACGTCCTCCAGCCCCTCTGCCACAAAGCTTCTTTGCCATGTCAGTGCCCTTATACAAAGTCTGGAGATGGATAAATAACATTCGAGTTCTGTTGACCACTGAATGCATGATTTATTTATTCAGCTTCCTGTATTCTGATAAAATTCCATTGGAATGCATTGCTGAGTTCCTGAGGGGGAATTGGAGTATGATTCCAAACTTTCATAAACAGAAAGAGACAGAGACAAAGAGAAACTAGAGTTGGATTCTGGGACTTTCCCAAATGGGGTTCTTGCTTTATAGTCAGAATAGATTTTTCCGGAACATTTTTCTCTTGATTTGTTGGTGGCATCAAACGTCCTTAAAAGATGCAGGAGCATCTGCCACCTGAGGATTTGGTGGCATAACTAACACGACCTGTGAAATAAAAGAGAATGCCACAGGTGAGTGGGCAGAACGACCTCAGGTGTCCCTCCCCCCCTGAGGTCATCAGCGGCAGCATCCCCTCCTTCTTCTCTGAGTTCCATCCAGAGCAGTCTGGTGGACTCTCAGGCATTCCTCAGACCAGGCTAGATCTAGACCCTCAGCCAGTGGTGGCCCTGGGCCTGAGATGCCAATGGCCGGGACTGAGTCTCAGAGTGGATCCACCTTACGTCTGGATGGTGGTTCCTGATGAGTTAGGGGAACAGAGGAGCTGTGGGAAACGCAGGGTTGCTCCTCCAAACCAGGTTACCCATGAGAACAGTGCACATCCACATGGGGATCGGCCACCACAGATAAAGCCCTACCAAACCCACGCTGGCCCAGGACGGCAGGAATTATCACGAAACTAAGGAATATTCTTCCACAAACTCAGCGGGAAATGGAGTTGTCTGGGACAGTGGCAGAACTGGGAAGATGTGGAGACTCAACCCTGAATGCCCCGAAGCCATTGCTCTTCTGGATTCACTGAGGAGAGTAGAGGGAGCAACTCCCACAGGCTCTAGAACTACTCGGGAGCAGAAGGGATCACCCTTAAATGTGGAGATTTTTAAGGTTCCTAAAATCTGCCTCTATGCCCAAGTGCTTCTCTCAATGAGAATAAAATGCCTCATTCAACAAAATTACAAAATCATTGTTAATTTCTGAGAAACTCACACTTCTAAGACCTTAATAATGCAACACTATTGGACTTCCTGTGATTTAGTTCCCATCTCTTCTACGCGGGTTTGTCTCTTTTGTTGTGGTGTTGCCTGGGAGCCTCAAAAGAAGGCAAAGAGGCACAAAAGAACAGAAGTGAGAACCACAAAGCAATCTCATTAGACTATCGTTTTATATTTCTCTGTGAGTTTTGCTGCCCCAGGGCCTTTGGGTAATGAAGCTAATGAGCAACTGCTGGAGTTTTACTAGCCACTTCCTCTCTGGACTTCTCAATGTTTGGAGGCTACCCCTGCTCTGCTATTTCTAGGATTTCTTTTGTGGTCTTTTCTCTTTCCATTTCCTACTTTCCTCTCTCTGACTGACCTTCTTTCCGCTTAGCAACCTGGCGGGTCTGCTGCAGGCCTCAGGTAACACAATAACTAGGTGTTCCCAATCCGATGGAGAAGTTTGATGTCTGATTTTTCTTCATTAGGCCAGGGAGGTTTTGTAATAGGGTACTGGAGTGAAGTTCAGCATTCTCTGGGGACCTTATTGTGAAGTGATCTCTTCTTTGGACTTTAAAAGATGCCTTTTAAGAGGGTAAGGATGGGGAAACCTCGTTTTTCTTCAGTCATTGTGATAGGTAGAATTCTAAGATTACACTCAGTGACTCACAGTCTTGTAATTCTCACCACTTGAGTGTGGTGGGACCTGTCAATATGATGCAAATCACTCCTGTGAGTGAGTTACTGATCAGTGTGACTTTGAGTAGATCACTATTCTGGAGGAACCTGACCTAATCATGTGAGTCCTTTAAAAGAGCTGGAAAGAACCTCATGTACAGCCAGAGAAATGAAAAGCTGTACCCCCTTTGTGTGCAATGATTCAAAAAGAATAATAAAATTAAAAAGATCTAAAAAAAGAGCTGGAAAGAACTTGAGATATGCTCTCCTGCTGTCCTCAGAGAAGTATTTCCTTGTAAGTTCTAGAGTGAAATATGCCACACGAGCATGGAAGAGGGCTGGAAACTTCATAGGAGACCATGGTCTCAACCAGTTCCAGGAGTGCAGCCTGGTAAGACCCTGAGCAGAGGAACCAGCTCAACTGTGTTCAGACTCTTGAGACTTGAAACTGAGATAATTAGCATGTGCTGTCTTAAGCCTCTAGGTCTGTAAAATGGGCCACATGCAATAGAAAACTGGTGGAGACGTCTTCACATGAAGGCCAATACTCACCCCATTGGAGTTGCAGCAGGTCACTTTGCATCCAAAGGCAGAGAGGGTCAGAGCAATGCAGAATTCCAGCACACTCAAAATGAACATCACAGCATCCAGACCCTAAAAATAAATGGACAACAAAGGAACATGAGGAATTCAGACAATATGTTCCTACATTTAAAATTAATACAATGCCAAAGAAGAAAAAGCACTGGCCAGGAGTCTTTAATTCTGGCTCCTAACTGTGACCAACCATTGGCCAATTCTTGGAATACTGTATATCACTTATTCTCTCACTTTTTTTCACTGGTGACATAATCAGTTCCCCCCCTCATTTCTACATTCCAAAGCTATTGTGGACACAGAATATGAAAGAGCTTTGAAAAAAGCTCTGGTGGTGGGGGGAATCTTAAAGATTTTTCAAACACTCGTAATTCCATAGAGTTAATACAGTAATAGAATCTCACATCTTAAATCATATAAGCAGAGTGGAAATTTGCCAAACAGTCTAGGTCCTCATCTCCAGAACCTGTGGATGTGTCAGATTACACAGCAAAGGAAATTAAGTTTTCAGATGGAGTAAAGGTTGCTCATTAGCTGAGATGGGAGGATTATCCTGCACTGTTCAAGTAAACCCAAATGAATCACAGCATCCTGCTAAGTGGAAGCAGGAAGCAAAGACACAAAAGTCAAAGTCCAAGAGTCACATTAAAATACTGCACTGCTGGAAGATGGATGCAATCTAACAAAAGAAGTAAAAGACGTTTACAATGAAAACTACAGAACACTAAAGAAAGAAATACAAGAAGGCCTTAGAAGATGGAAAGATCTCCCATGTTCATGGATAGACTGAATTAATATTGTCAAAATAGCCATAGTACCAAAAGCACTATACAGATTTAATGCAGTTCCTAATAATAAAATTCCAATGAACTTCTTCATAGAAATAGAAAAAGCAGTCATGAAAATCATTTGGAAAAATAAGAGGCCCAGAATAGCCAAAGTGATCCTTAGTGAGAAAAGTAAAGCAGGAGCCATAACAATACCAGATCTTAAATAACACTACAGAGCTCTAGTAACAAAAACAGACATGAAGACCAATGGGACAGAATAAAAGACTCAGTGCCAAACCCATATAAATATAGTTATCTCATAAAAGGCAAAGGCACCATAAACATACATTGGAGAAAAGACAGCCTCTTCAACAAACAGTGCTGGGAAAACTGGAAATCCATGTGTAGCAGAATGAAACTGAACCCCCGCACAAACTGAATCTCTCACCCTGCACAAAAGTTAACTCAAAATAGATCAAAGATCTAGACATCAGACCAGAAACCTTCCACCTACTAGAAGAAAAAGTAGCTCCAACGCTCTACCATGAGGAACCATGAGGAACTGACTTCCTCAACAAGACTCCTAAAGCACAAGAAGTAAAATCAAGAATCAATAAATGGGATGACATTAAACTTAAAGGCTTCTTCATAGCAAAGGAAACAATGGAGAGCATGAAGAGAGAGCCTACAGAATGTATCTGCACCTCAGATACAGCATTAATCTCCAGGATATGCAAAGAACACCAAAAACTTAACATCAAAAAACCCAAATAACCCAATCAACAAATGGGCAAAGGAACAGATGCTTCACAGAAAAAGAAATATGAGTCATCAACAAATATATGAAAAAATGTTCAACATTGCTAGAAATTAGAGAAATGCAAATTAAAATTACACTGAGATTTCATCTCACTCCGGTCAGAATGGCAAATATTAAGAATACAAGTAACAATAGATGTTGGTAAGGATGTGGGGAAAAAGGTACACAAATACGTTGCTGGTGGGACTGTAAATTGATGCAACCAGCATCAATGAAAGCAGTATGGAGATTCTTCAGAAAACTTGAAATAGAACTACCATTTGACCCAGTTATTCCACTCCTCAGAGGACTTAAAATCAGCATACTCTAGTGATGTGGCCACATCAATGTTTATAGCAGCTCAATTCACAATAGCTAAGCTATGGAACCAACCTAGGTGCCCTTCAATAGATGAATGGATAAAGAAAATGTAGTATATATACACAATGGGATATTACTTATCCATAAAGAAGAATGAAAATAGGGCATTTGCTGGAAAATGGAAGGAACTGGATACTATCATTCTAAGTGAAATAAACCAGTTCTGAAAAACCAAAGGTTGAATGTTCTCTCTGATATACGGATGCTCTCACACAACAAGGGGTGGGGAGGGGAAGAATAGAAGTTCATTGGATTAGACAAAGGGAATGAAGGGGAGGGATGGGGGATAGAAATAGGAAAGACAGTGGAGTGAATCTAACATGACTCTCCTATGTACACATATGAATATATCACAGTGAATCTCCACATCATGTACAGAAACAAGACTGAGATCCTAGTTAGAAAAAGACATATTTCATGTTTGCATAAATATGTCAAAATATACTCTACTGTGATCTATAACTACAAAGAACAAATTTAAAAAAAAAAGAAGATGGGATGACAAAACAAGGGGCCTTGGTGGTCTCTAGAAGCTAAAAGAGAAGGGAAAGAAACCGATTCCATCTGGACACTTTGCAAAAGCAAATGGCCCTGGGGACGCTTTGATTTTAACCTAAAGAGAACCTTCTGAACTCTTGACGTCTAGAAATATAAAACAACGAATTCCTATTGCCTTAAACCACCATATTTGTAATACAGGCTACAACTAAAATAAGAAATCCATGCAACAATGAACACCAAATTACTCATTATGTTTAATGAATTCCCCAGGAACTGGGTTAGGGCCTAGTTTTCAACCCAAACACATGGTCCAATCTGCCAAATGTTGAGAAGTGCTCCTATTCCTAAGAGTAACAGTCCATCAGGGATTCATGCTTGGGATTCTTAGGTTTAAATATTCTGTATTTTTCTCTCCACGATAGAGATGGTTCCTCTACTGTGCAAAAGCTCAGCACATAAGAGTCACACTCAATGGACCTTGGGGGTATCTGGGTTATATATTATATAAAGGAGGACCAGAGAGATGAGATGCACACCTGACTCCTAAATCAAGTTCATTCTACTTTTCCATCACTTCCAGTTTCCCAAAGTGATGAAGCAGTTACAGAATGTGTATTGTTGTCTGACCAGAGACAATGGCTTCCCACCTCCCCAGTTGGCTGGAACCATAGCATCCCATGAAAAGAGGAAGCACTCACAGTTAAAATGCACATCATCAGGGAACAGTTCTCTTCCATCATCTCCTGGGTACACTGATGGTATTCAAATGACAAGATGCTCAAGCTGGTTATACTGAGCAAGATCCCTGACGCAGCCAGCACAGAGCTGGCAATGTTCAATCCTAGGCTGCCTTGGACCTAGAAAGGAGAGAAAATCAATTAAGCCATCCAAAAATGTCATCAGATGTATCTCCCTCTACCTCTTTCCCAGCACATTTCAGCCTATCTTGATCATGTCGATAGTCATTACTGCAGATATTGTATCTGGGTATATAATGTCTAGAATGGAATAGTAGCCATGATTTCAATGTCTCTTTCTTTATAGTAACCTTTATTCACTTGTCAAAACACAAATATTATCCAGTCATTTCCAGGTTAAAGTTTCCAATGACTCCCATGTGCACATAAACTCCAAATTGAATTAAGAAGGATTTCAAAGATCTTTATATTTTAGCTGGAAAGCCCTGTCTTGTATCCAGGTGCTACAGGACCCTGACCTCTCATTCTCTAAATTCTGCTTGCCTGACGTGCCTCTGTGCCTTTTGTACATTCTCTCATGGTGCTTTATTTTCCTTTACCCATATTCTCTTCTCACAATGGAAGAACAGATAATTTTTACAAGAACTAAAATTTCTCAGGAAAGTGTGAGAGATTTAGCAGGTTATGGCACCAGACACATTTCAATACCTGTAGTCGGTAACACTAGGCAGGTAGGCCAAGACCAGGTTTAGAAAGATCATACTGATCATGCTTAAAGGTTATTTATCTTTTGAGCAATAAAAACTAAAATATGATCTTTACCCAGGAAAACATTTGTTGAGATCTGAGCTTGTTGCCTTTTATCTTTTTTTTTTTTTTGGTGGTGGTGGGGAGACGTGTTGGCATGAACCTTATGTGTTAAATTTGCTTATTTTTATATAATAATCTTATCCTGAATTTCTTTTTTGCAAACTTAAAATACTTTCTAGATGTGTTTGAAATGTACTTATCAATAAGATGGTGGAATGAGACAGACATCGTTACGTGTATGATTACACGAATGGTATGAATCTATAAGGTGAACAACCATAGAAATGAAAAGTTGTACACCATTTGTGTACGATGGCTCAAAATGTAGTCTGTGAAAATAAAAAAAATTAAAAACAAGTCGATAAGTATTAAGTTGCCTTGATACTTGGTACCACTGTTGTCAGGGGCCGGGTCTTAAGCTTCAAGATTTGAACCCACTTGATGTTCCTTCTCAGGACTTCTCTGTATCTTCATGAAGATACCCTCACCCTGCCAAACTAGTTAGTCTTATCTCAGTAATTTGATTATCAACCAATTATTTAACTATAGCTTTTGGAAGACAATTCCAATTCATTATCTCTCCTGAATTTTTTTAAACAAAGTCTGATTTGCAAATGTCTTGGAGTCCTTAGGTTTCCTGTTCATTTTACTTATTGTCCCCTTTGCTATGAAGAAACTTTTTGGTTTGATGTTATCCCACTTGTTTATTTTTTTTCCCTATGCTCCTGTTTTCACAAACACAAAATAATCATTATACCAATGTCCAGGAACTTTTTCCATATATTTTTGAGGAGTTTTATGGTTTCAGGTCTTAATTCTATATAAGAATATATGTCTTCCTCTGGATTTTGATATAAAATAGACCCAAGTAACTGTTGCCAAAAAAACAAGTTACCTACACTTACTTCATTGTGGTTGTTTTGAAATCAAAAATTAATTTGGAAAGAAGGACATCATTACAACATTGAGTTTCCTTTTCATTTTTATAGTTTATCCCTTCATTTGTTTTACATGGCTACTGCGTTGACATTATAAACTTTTTTTTTTACACATATGTAGTACTGATTGCTTGGTTACATTTTGTTATTATAATTTTAACATTAAAAATCTAGCTGTTCATAGCATACGTGTGTGCGCGCGTGTGTGTGTGCGCGTGTGTGCATGTGTGTGTGTGTGTGTGTGTGTGTACTTTTGTATTTTGGCCATAAGAAATGGGTGCAGTTGAGTTTAAATCCTCATTATTTTTCTATAGATTCATTTAAATAAACTATGACCATAATTATAGTTTCATCTTTTTTCTTTCTGTTCTTCCTTTTTCCTGTTTCTTACCTCATTGCCCTATTTGGGTCTCTAGCGTGTTATAAATGTAAATGCTATGTGCAAACTGTATAACTGTCAGGATGTCGATTTGCAAAATATGTGAGGAATTCCTACAAATCAATGCCAAAAACAAATAAAAAAATCTAATTTTAAAATAGGCAAAGGGCCTGCATAGACCTCTTTCCAACGAAGATGCACAAATGGCAACAAATACAAGATAAGGGGCTTAACATCACTAATCATGAGTGAAATTCAAGTCAAGACCACAATGATGCATCCCTTCCTGCCTTTTGGGACAGTGGTCATTAAAAAAAAAAAAAAAAAAAAAAAGATAGCATGTGACACTGAAGATATAGAGAAAATAAATCCTTCTTTGCTGAATGTATGGATTTGGCCCTAAGGGAAAGCATCATGGAAGTTCCTGAACAAACTAAAAGTAGAACTGTCCTATGACCCAGAACACACTGCTCTGGGCAGAGCACCCAACGGAAGTGAAAGAGCATCCCAGAGAGAGCTGCACTTCCCTCCTCATCTCAGCCTCATTCATCAGAGCCAAGCTGTGGGAACCACCCAAGTGTCCCTCAGGGGATGAAGGAGAAAGAAACAGTGATTCCCACACCTAGAGAACCCCTGGCACAACGTGTCTGTGCCCGTACACTGGAGTACTGCTCAGGCTTCTGAGTGTGGGAAATCCCTCCATTTAATGAATCCACCTGGGGTCCCTTATCTAAGTGCAGTGAGTCAAACACTCGAATGTGGAGCGTAGAAACAGTTGAATTCACAGAAGCGGAGGGTGGAACGGGAGCTACTAGGGGCAAAGGGCGAGGGAACAGGGGAATTGACCATCAAGGGGGTACGAGGTTTCAGTCACACAAGAGATATCTAGAGATATGACCCACAGGCAGTGACCGGGATCAATAGAGAGGATACTTGAAATTGGATAAAAGAATACATCTAAGGTGTTCTCACCTCCCTCAGGATAAAAGGTATCCCCAGGAGGGGAACAATACATTAATTAGCCTGTTTGTGGTGGCAATCAATTATTTGTATATCCGTGCATCAAAACCTGGTATCTCTACTGTATACATTTTAGTTAAAAATCATGTTTAAAAATAAAATCAAGTTACACTTAAAAAATCTGTTTTGTGCCATTGACATGTGCAAAGTTGATCATTTCATCCTCTTTGAACAGGAAAAAAAAAAAAAAAGAGGAACTATTACTCACCAGACCTTTTGTAGTTCTGGTTGCAGCTGCAATTGAAAAAGATCCTGAAATAAGAAACTAGGAAGAAGAGGAAGAGGAGGAGGAGGAGGAAGAAAAATTTAAACAAATATATGAAATCATAACTTACTAAAAGGTATCCATAAATTAGATATGTTAAGCAGATCAATTATTGTAGAAGAAACAAATAATTGTTTCTTTTCCCAGAAACAACAGAGGAATTCTACCAGATGTATTCTTTAACAAAGTTTTCAAAAAATCTCTAAGTGCAATGATATTAAAACTGCTTGAAGCTGGCTTGGTGGCATATGCCTGTAATCCCAGTGGTTCAGGAGGCTGAGAATGGAGGATTGTAAGTTCAAGGCCAGCCTCAGCAACTGAGCAAGGCCCGAAGCAACTTAGCAAGATCCTGCCTCTAAACAAAAAATAAGGAAGGGCTGGGGATTTGGCTCAGTGGGTAAATACCCCTGGGTTCGATCTCTAGTACTCCCACAACCACCCACCCCCCACATAAAAAATATAACTGCTTGGGACCATTGAAAAATAAAACTTCCAAATCCCAGATATGAAGTAACCCTACTATGGTACCAAAATTAAATATTATAAACAAAAAGAAATGGAAAACTATTCTAATTTGAAATATCTGTTAAAAGTTGTAAATAAATTAATAACAAAGAAAAGTTCAGATTCCTTATTAGATGATGACTAGAATATACTAGTTCCTCTGATTCTATCAGTTGGGCAATTATCTTCCATTTAGCTGGAATGGGTGAAGTCTGCTGAGTCTTTTGTTTCAACTATCGGGAATTTGTGTCTGTATTTACTTTTCAAGTTTGATTTTAGATGTGTCAAAAATTTCATATTAATACCAAAATTGATAGGCCCAGTGAAATAGTTTGATTAACCTCTTCAACAAACTTCTAATACCAAGACAGAATGGTTCGTGTAAACTTAACCACTCTGGGTCATAAAGTAGCTCAAAGAATCAGCTGTTTTATTACATGAAATAAAGCATGAATATGTGTGATTCTTTTTTCAAACGTACAGGCATTTTTAATATTAAAATATTACTATAATTTATGACTAATGAATTTAAGGAGAAAATTAATTTTATAATTGCTATTTGCAATTGCAATACTGATAAGACATTTAATACAATTCAACATTGTTGTTAATAAATATCATTTGTAAAATATAAAGAATTGTATTTTCCATAACATGACAGAACATCTCTGGAGGTCTAAAAGCTTTTTCATGTTTAATAGGGAAACACTAGGGCCATCACATTAAAGTCAAAATCAAGATGAGGATATGGACTATTATGCAATATTACTCTGAATATATTAACTGAAATGATTATAAAAGAAAATATTTGGAACAAACAGTTCAATTAGTATTACTTAGGAATATCAGTTGAACTGCAAATATCCAAGATTCACAATTAAGGGCTACTAAAAAGGATAAAAACATTTAGCATGGCACAGGGGAAGCATTTTACTTAGAAAATAATATATGCACATAATTAATATTTGTGTTGGTGTTTTTGAAGCTAGGATTGTACAGAAGCATATCATTTACCATACCAAAAATACACACAGCTGGCCCTCCATATCCACAGGCTCACATCCACAGATAAGGAGGGCTGAGGGTTGACTTAAGAAACTTGAGCAGTCCCAGATTCTCTTTCAGTATCTATTGGAGTCCTGGATCCCTTCTCTTATGGATTTTGAGGGATGACCTGTATATACACATGTGCCATATGTTCAATGGTATCTCCTGGCAAAGATCTTAACAGTGAATGTGAAAATGCATATGAATAAAACTATGATATTCCAAAAGAAGCAAAAGAACACTGAACAGGTCAATGTGGGCATAGTCCTATGGTTATGGAATTCTAGGAAAGGACATGTAGGTGTACTGGTAACTGAAGAGGTCAAAATGAGAAATATTTATAATCGGTGCTTAGTATTGGTACTTGCACAGTATAAGGGAAAAGGAGGTGTTGTACAGGTGGAGTCTGAAAATAAAATCGAAAAAGTAATGGAGGTGGCAGCAACAATTAGCCAACTAAGCAAAAGTTCATCTACTGGGGTGCAATACTCTAGTGGGTGGGGTGCACCTACAATACTCCAGTGGGTGGGCTGCAGCTACAATACTCCAGTGATGCCTCAAAGGACCAACACAGTTCCTGCACCTGCTCCAAGTGTGGGTGGATTAAACTACATAGACCGGTGACCACAATGGGCTTGAAAAGGAAATGCAAAAGGAGTCAGAACACTAGCGGAGTTAGATGTGTGGAATCACGGGATTGCATTGGCCCGACTGCGGCCCGATTCCTGGACCAAATCGTAATGTGATCTTGGGCACGTTACTTAACATCTCCACCTTCCAGTTTCTTCATCCTTGCAATGAGGTTACTGAAAATCCTCCCTCAGAAGTTCATAGTGATGGTTTCAGATGGAATTACACATATAGAACATGAAGTAGGGCACCCAGATCATGGTAAGATTTTAATGAAAGTCCGTATTGGCCTTAGTAGTATTTGATGTTTAGTGTGTGCGATACCCCAGAAGTAGATCAGCTCTTACACTTCTTCAGATTTTGCATGCCTGCTGGCAGCTGAACAGGGAGCACAGGAACCAGGCAATAATAAAACTCTAGACTCTCTCCTTCCCAGATTTACAGGAAAGAGGAGACCCCACCACATTCAAACGGTTTCCCTTATTCTAACATGGATCCCGTCTGTACATTTTCTTTTTCTCTCCTCAGTAGATAAGACTTGGTATTTTATACTCAGTTTTCACCTTCAATGTTTAGGAATAACTCCTTTGTTTTATCTTGGGGAAGCTTTTTAAGACATTTTAAAATTCTAGTTTCATTCCTTTTTACTTGTACATGTTACTAAACATAGGAAACAAAAGTTTGTGTAACAGCTATTCTATGTGCTAAGACAACTATCTGCTAAGATTTGAGAGTCAATGGGTGGGACACAGTCCAAGGCCTATATATCAGGCAAGTGTCCTTTTCTTCCTTGAAAAAAGTCCCTTATTTTGCTCAGTTTCTCATGAATTTCAAGGAAGTGTGAACTCTTCCCAGACACAGAGGTGAATCTTGATTAGTTCAAGCCAATAATGGCAAGTCCATTATTCTTACCCATAATTCACTTGAGAACAGATATATCAAATATTTATGAACAAGCAATTTCAAGTTCGATACATTCTGCCAACAATCCTTGATGAAGTCCTTGCACTGATAAATTAAGTAACCCTGGAAATGACAGGCCACTATAGTCCTTGTTCTGGATTGGTCTTTGGCTACTTGCTTCTGTTATATATCCTACTTCATTTTATAGAACATTTAATCTGCCTACCTTCCTGAGTTTTACATTATCATTACCATTTTAAATATGAGAAAACTGAGCTTAAAAAAAAAAAAAAACTTTTAGGTACCTTTTTCAAACTTAAAGAAATGCAAAGTTGGGAAGGTAGTTCTGTGACAGAGCACTTGCCTAGCATGCACGAGACCCTAGTTTCGATCCCCAGTACTGTAAATAAATTAAAGAAATAGCTGAGCTGAATGGTACATGCTTGTAATCCCAGTATCTCAGGAAGCTGAGATAGGAGGATCAAGTTCAAGTCCAGTCTCAGCAAGTTAGTGAGGCCCTAAGCAACTTAGTGAGACCCTATCTCAATCAATCAATCAATCAATCAAAAGGGCTGGGGATGTAGCTCAGTGGTCAAGTGACCCTGTGTTAAATCTTCAGCATTCCCCAGCACCCACCAAAATAAAAAATAAAAAATTAAAGAGATACAGGATAGAGTTCAGATAGGATTTCAGAACTTAGGATATTAACAATATTAACCAATATTAACAATGACATTATCTCCAATTGTATCAGAAAGTACTCACCATCACCGACCCCCACACTGGGTATCCTATGTTAAATGAATAGGGATGTGGTTCAAAAAACGTAACTAGGACACTTATCATTATTATTCCCAGGCTGAGGTTCATCAGGGCAATCAGAATCTGCACAGTCTAGAAATGATAAAACAAAATTCAAAAACTGATTATTCACCATAAAAATATTGCCTCTGACATCCCCTCTCCAACCTCTAAGTAACCCTCTTCCTCTGCCTTTTCATATACCCGGGTGACCTTCTTAATATTTTCTTGTCACCTTTCTTCACATAAAGAACTGTGGATATGCTATTTTTCCACCAATTGTCCCTAAGAACATTGCCAACCTTCAAGGTTAGAAGGAGCATGTCAAAACCTGCCCTGAGCTGCTTTTCTGACACACACGATGATACTTCTACCACAGGGGTTGCTCTCCTTTGTCACACACTCGGACTGAAGTCACCCAGGAATTTGGGAGCAATTACTCTAGTAGGGAGAAGTAACCTGAAGAAAGGAGAGTATACAGAGGGGAAGAAAAAAATGAAAAGTGAATACGACCCTCTATTGGGACCGGAGAACGTGTGTGAACTCAGGGTTCTAAAACCAGGGAAGTTGGAACACAGTTACTCCCATGCATTACAAAGGATCCCCCCCAAAATGAAAATAATAAAAATAATTTATCCCAATTTCTGGGATGCAGCTGAAATAGTGCTTAGAGGGAAATTTATAGAAGAAGAGATGTAAAATCAGTCATCTAAGCTTTCACTGTAGGAAAGTAGGAAAGGGAAGAGCAAATTAATTACAAAGTGAACAGAAGAAAAAATAATAAAAAAATTAGATCAGAGGTCAATGAAAAAGAAAACAGGAACTCAATAAATGAAAAATGAATGAAATCAAAAGATGTTTTTAAAAGATAAATGAAATCAATAAGCATTTAGCCAGGCAAACTGAGGGGAAAACAAGACAAAAGACATAAAGTACTGGTATCAGAAGTGAAGGGGCAGCCTTACTATAGATACCAAGGGACATTCAAAGAGACTAAAGGACTGTGTGAACAAGCCCATGTCCACACGTCTGATGACCCAGGTGCAAGCAATCGCGTTTGAACACACAATATGCCAAAACTCATCAAGGACAACTTGCTGTGTAAGTTCAAGTATGTAACTCTGGAAAAGCAAATCGTGGAGACAGTAAAAGGTCTACAGTTGCTAAGGGTTGCGGGAAGGAAAGGAAGAACAGTAGAGCACAGAGGAGTTCTTAGGCAGTGGAACCACTTTGTCGAATACTCTAGAGGTGGCTACACGTTACCGTCTGTTTGTCCAAAGTGACCAAATGCACAATGCACAGAATTAAACCCAACATAAATTAGGAACTTTTGCTAATAACGACAAGTCCATGTAGGTTCATCAATTGTAACAAATGCCCCCCGCATGAGGGAAGTTAATTAAGGGGAAGCGATGCACATGTAGGGGAGGATATGTACGTACCTTCCTTTCAACTTTGCTGTGAACTTAAAAATGCTCTTCAAAAGTCCATTTAAAAATATATATTAAGATGTTAAAGATTAACCCTAGGGTAGGTTAACATATAGCATATTTCACCAACCACCCTGGATTTTCCGAAACAAAAGAATAAAATAGTGGAATATAAAAAAAATCCGCACTGTCCACAATGACATTTTTCCCAGTGGCTTGAAGTTGGGAGTAGAGACAACTGCCAATCTCAATGTCCTTTCATCTGCCCTATTCTGTTGTTCTTTAACGCTCCATTTCTTTTAGGCGTATCCACTTAAGATTCCAGATCCGAGGGCTTGGAGGATAGATTTTTTTTTTTTCTCTGAGGAGCAGGATAAGAAAAGGGACCAGAGAGACAGATATAGGGACAATAAGGTCCACTTGCTACCAGATAGGCCTATGGTGGGGACCTCAGCAAGCACACAGAGCCTTTTCTTCAGTGGTTCTTCCCCTGGGGTGAAATATAACTCCCCTGGATGACCCAACACCTGCAATGGGTCTGTAGCCACCATACTTCAGATGGAGCTGAACTGACAATCAAGAGCAAGCACCAATGGTTCTAGGTCTGGCTGATGTGTTACCAGGCTAGTGAAACAGAGTGTTTGGCATTGGGCTGGTCATGTGTGAGTCTACGCCACTGGTCTGCTCTCAGATCCACAGCTGACTTACCCCAAGGACTTTGGGTTCCCCCTTCAAGAACTTCTCTGGCATCCCTTTCCACAGGTAGGAGCGGAGAACGGTTGACTGTTCCAGTTGCACAGCAGGACCAGCCCCCGGGGTGGTCTGTTCTGGTCCTTGCATGGTTGTCATGGCAGCAGAAGCAGTGCTAGAATAAGAAATGCACTTTAGATGAGGACCTGGATGTGACAAGAGAGGGACATGCCCCTGTGAGGCAACTTCCTTCCTACGGGCAAATCTGAACTAGGACTATGGTCCCATTATAGATGATAACTGTTTGAACCAGGGAAGTGGAAGAAGCAACACATTAAGGAGGGGAGGTGGGAGGAGAGAGAGAGAGACAGAGAGAGAGAGAGAGAGCGAGAGAGAGAGAGACCTGTATTCAGATGCATAATGTCTTCAAATGCTGAGGGAGTTGAAGCTTACTAAGATTCTTCAAGGCATAGTTGGTTCTTCTGCTTCTGCTTCACTGAGACCCCATGAAAGAATTAAGTTTGAAGATGTTTTTTCCCTATTGGGAGCACAGCATGAAAAAGATGTTGTAATACCTACACATGCTACATTCAGGTAACTAATCCAGATTTAGATGGAAAGGATTATTGACCTAAATTTATCACTGACCAGATAAAGAGAACTCCATTAGTATCTCAAAAGAAATTGATGGAAATCAGTAAGAAGAAGCTCAGTTATTGAGAAATATGCAGGTAACAAGAAAATACAAGAATTTAATAACTGAAAGCATTAGTTTCAGTAACATACACTCAAATTTATGAAAAGCAATACAAGGAAAGTATAAAAAATACATCATAAATAAAAATACTATAAAAATTAACATAGAAATAGTAGTAAATAAGGAAAGCATAATGTGAATGAGTTTAAAATAGTTAAGGACAGTAATTAAAAGTAACCAAAAAAATCCAAACAAAACAAAACAAATCAGTGTTTCTTCTCTTTTCTTGTAGAAAATTTCAAAAAACAATTTGGAGAAAGAATTAGAAATTCATTTAAAAAACAAAACTGGGAAACAACTAAGATCCCTATAAATCAGGAGGAATTAATGAAAATTGTATGAGGATTAATTTGTGGGTAATTATAGAGAGTTTCAAAGCAACTGGACACATGGCCAGAGAGGTATAAAACATAAAGTATTATTTATAAAGCTGAATGCATCAGTTAATAGCTGGAACTACCCTGGACAAATACAATTCCAAGAACCACAGAAAGCAGGAAGAAAGGAGAAATCAAACCCAACCACATTTGCTGACAGCAATCTGTTTGGTAATACACTGGAGTCCAGAAAGAAGGGAGCAATCCCACAAATGAAGATCATTTGGTCGCATCATCACAAACAAAGATCATTGTTCTGGGTCAAATATTTCCCTCCTCTGGATTTCTCATCCCTCATCAGAGGAGAGTGCATTGGGACCACTTTCCCCCAAGTTTCTTTCTGATCTCCACAATGCTGAGAATCTTTAAGGTGTCTTCTTTTAGCAGATTTCCTCCCAAGCAGCCTCAGTTTGTGGGTTGGGTGTCCCATGAATATTGCCACAAACTGTTGGGGAGTCAGGTTGGGCCACAATCTGTCACAGGACCAGGGTAAGTACATGGACTGGGAACTCTGACTTCACCCTGAACTACCTCCCCCAGATCTGCATGTGGCAGACCTTTTCTTAACTGTCGAATTATAAAAACAACAATTCAGAGACAGAGCATAAAGGACAAAGGTGAAGGGACGTTGGGAGCACATGAAATAATTAGCCAAAAGTTTAAAATAATACTTATGGTTTTCCAATGGTCATGGATTTGGAGAACAAAAGAAACTTAAACAACCTTCCACAACCACACAAAACATCCAGCTTTGGCCTTGAGGAAGCCTTCGACCTTTCATTTCCTCCAACCTGTAAGGCAAAGACTGCTTCTCAAATGCCCCACGTGTACATTTAACGAGGCATCCGACCCACCCAATCCAGAATGCCAACTTGCGCCATGAGAACTGGCCTGATTTTTAACCCTCCTGTACCCAGGAATTCTGGAACCAGAAACTGAAAATTCATCAGCCCCAAAGCCAAGGAAGGATGTGCCTGGATCTACCTTCTTCTAATCCGTAGAGTCTGCTGTGGCTGCCGGGGCCCCGGGCTCTGGGAAGGCACCTCAGTTCCTTGTTCAGATGGAACCACCTTCCTGGTACCACACTTCACTCACTTTGGATCTTCATTCTTTCTCTGGTAGCTTTGCTAAATCCTAAAGGCTGTGCTGTGAATTTCTAAGAAACACTACTAGTTCCTTGTTCCTTTTTTTTTTCTTCCCTTCAGTGTTGGGGATCTGATCTAAGTCTGTGCTTAGTTCCTTTTTCATGTCAGAAATGCAAACTGATTTGTGATCTGTAGAAGGGTGTGTGCCTCTGTTGTGCGAAATTTGCTGAATTGGCTGCCTCACCAACTGACCATGGACTGAAACTTCTGAAACCTTAAGCCAAAATATACCTTTCCTTCTTTTAAGTTGATTATCTCAGGTATTTTGTTACAGAAATGGGAGGACTGACTAAAATATATACAGAACTAACTTAGATGCAGTTAGAACATTTTTGGAAAGCCCACTTTTCTCAATTGTATACATTTCTGGGTTAACTTTATCTTCCTAGATAACTTATTTTATACATAAGTTAGATTTATAATCTACAAGAAATTCCACTGTGGGAGATTTGTCGTTCAGGTTCATAAAACAGTGACAAGTTGGTCACATAGCAATAATTAATACAACGCCTTCCTAAGAACCATCTGATATTGCATGACCTTGCTATTTTCCCGAACCTACTAAGAGTTCTCATCTGCAAAATGAAGACAATGCTTACTATTCATGGAGGAGGAAAGCAAAATCATGTTCATTTTTCTTAAGATTTTATTAGAGAAAATAGAATGATGACAAATGATAGTCATCATTATTGTTTACCACAGGGGCTCGTGTGATGGGGGGTGAAGGGCGCAGTGTCAATAACCACCCAGACACCGGGAGCCAGGTAAGAGCAGGTAAGCTTGGAGCTGCTGACTCATTTATTGCAGAAGCTGCTTCTTCTTTTATTGAGTACCTATCCAATCAGCGCGTCAATCAGCGCTACACACCACTCGAAGCCACCAATCATTTAGTCTCCTAGAACCACCAATCATTTGAGGGTTTTGTATTTTGCACCAATGGGGATATATAACTCCACACATCATCTCTTCCTGCAGAGTTGTAGAGAAATTGCAGTTACAGATGGCCTAAGAGCATGGGGTCACCATGGGGCCATTGAGATCAACGTTGTGATTTCTTCAACTTTGAAAGGTGCCTAACCCTGAGACAAAACAAAAATATACATGTCCATCACAACTGAAGAATCTGTTTGTAAATGAAACTTATTTGTTTTGTTCATTTAGACAAAAAAAAAAAAAAACAAAGAGGTGAACTGAATGCTTCCCATGGGTCAGGAGTATTAGGGTAAAGGTGAGATATTTTTTCCAGTGAAGCAGTTGGCAATTCTCAACCTGACTTCAAGACACGTGCACCTGGGTTAGAACCTTCTGTTTCCTATCCGAATAACTCCAGATTACTTACATAGCCCTTCCCACAGGCTTTTACTTGACTAACTGCACAGGGACTATAGGCAACTGCACAAAATCCCAGAGTCTGTGTGTCTGACTGGCAAAGTTTGTGTGCGGTTTGGAGCCACATTTGCCTGAGCCGGATCCTTACCTTTCTACACTCATGATCCATTAATGGAAATTGCAAGCAAAGTTTCTGCTGGGAGCACCATCCTTCTCTGTTGATTACAAATGTCTTCTTTGCTTGAAAACATGAACCATCCTGAGAATGAATATGCAATAGTGTCTCCTATCTTCATATGATGGCAAAGGGTATTACTTCTGGCATGCACTGTCTTTTCAAAGAATATTTATAGGAAACTTGAAGTAACCCATGGAAGGATAGCTCCCCTTCACTTATAAATTGCATTTTTAAAAAATTTCCAGGATCATAGCATATAGAATTTATGATGCAAATATATATTGAAACATCAGAAAGAGAAATATTTTTCAGCCTGCATTAAAAACTGTAAAATATGTTCTTCTTTTACAGAAATGAAGCCATTTATTTATTAAAGCCGTTTATTAATAATTATTATCATTTTCACGGAGAAGAATGAGTGGGAGAAAAAAGAACTGTGAGCATATTAAGAAGTATGTAGGTGATAAATTTGCACAAGGAATAGAACTACACTATTTGCACTAGGAATAGAAGCATTTCTGTTTCAAGACTAATAATGTCTCATATAATTGACCCATGATATCATGACCTTATTCTTGTCCTTGTTGTCAATGGACATTTCTAACCTGTCTTCCCCTCCTCAAAACCAGCATGCTTCAGTTCTAAAGGGAATCTCTGTTTGATCAGAAAGAATGCATGTATTTTTTCCTTAAAATTTTTTTCATGACATTATCATTATTTCTAAATTGCCTTTACTATCTAGTTTAATATTTATAAATCTTCTAATTCCTTTGTTTGTTCTTATTATCAATTCGTATTTGGAGATATGTGTGTATATATATACACAAATATATATGTATATTCTCTTTGGACTCACACTTTAGGAGAGTAAAGTTCATATTTTAAAATTTTTCTTTCACTGACTTCTGATTTATAAAGAACCTCTTTGAAATGGAATGTCTCTCAATGACAAATCTTTCTTCAAAAAACAAATAATGAAACTATAGAGAGAATAACTCTGAATAGTGTCACTCTTTCCTTAAATCAAAATTGCTATACTGATACACAATTTTAAAAATAATTATTGGATAATAAATTTAGGTAAGATAGCATGAAGGAAACAAGCTAGACTTCATTGGGTACTTCTGAAAAAATACTCTGTGTTGCATCTTCTGGGAAAAAATATGAATTTAAGGTAAAGTGGGGCTTTTGTAACTTATGAACATGATTATGTGTCTGAGATTATATAAGGACACAAATAGGGTTCTATATGTTTTAAATTATAGCAAACCTGCAACAGGGACATCCTATAATTATTGTTTCCTGGAAAAAAAATGTTCATAATATTTATGGACTTCTCAAACAACTATTCTCATAATAAATGTCTGCATTAAAATTAATTTCTCCCAGTTTTCACCTATGAGACAAATCTAAGAACACTTGTATTTGCTCAGGCTCTGGCATGGACTGACCTTGTCCTATTACAACCCAAAGGAATAGCCAGGCATGAAAAGGAACAAGAGGGATACACGCCTCTGTCCACGATGTCATTCCTTCTTAACTAGGTTTCTGCTCAACGCCAGGGACCATCATTGGCCAAAGTCAATTTCAGAACCTTTCAAAGTCCCTTGCAGCAACATGCTGTAGACCCTGTGTGTCTCTGCTGGGTACTCTAGGTCTTGGGGATTGGGTGTAGATTGCAGAGGTTTTGCTCAACAAGACAGAGTCCCTGCTGTATGAAGAGGTAAGGGTGCATCACCTTGCAAACATCTTTTTCTACTGTGTTTCTTGCCAGTGGATTTCTGTGATGGGGTAACATTTTCAATGCCAACAGAGTCATTTATTCAACCACTCAATCACCCACAGTTTTGAGTATGCACCCTTTTCTCATTCTAAGAACCAATATTAAGTCCTTCTAATCCACACGTCCTCATAGAACATGATAAGGAATCACTTTTTTTTTAGGGAAATATTTTGACTTAGAAATAAAAGACATAGAAGATGTTGATTTAGTGACAGTAGGTTGGGTTGTTTTATTTATTTCACAAATATAAGATTTTTTCTCCGATTTCTATTACTTGAAAAACAACAATAGAAAAATACTACACAATGTTTCCAAACACATGATAGTAAATTCCAAGCATAGAAGTGATCTGCTATTTCTCTGTGATTCTGAAATTATATCCTCCAGACCCGAGGAGAACTTGACATGCTCTATAGTCTCTGCTAAATTATACCCTACCTTGGACATAGAGAAAACAATTCCAACACGTAGGATCTCAGCTGCCGACGGCCCTAGGTCTCCTCGTGTTCTTCCTGGGATCTAGTGATGTCTCTTTAATTAAAAATTTATACCCGCTCATCAAGCTTCCATCCTGAGTCCAACCTAATCTTATGGGCGTCACTCCCAGACACAAAAGTGAACACTAGGGGTTTCTCACTCCAAAGGTACATGAAACAGCGTTTTAACCTTCTTTGTCTCTTACATAAAACATGAAGAGGTGACGATGAAAATGTCACAGAGTATTCTATGCCATCTAGACCAGAGAAACTTACTGAGGTCACGTGGCAGCAGCCTGGGTTACATCTGAATACAGAGGGACAGCAGGGAAATGTCACAATCAAAATCCTCTGCCAAACAAAGCCAGGTGGGAGAGAAAAAGTAGAGAACTGGGAAAAGTAGTCTGGTTACTGGCACTGCTTGCTGTCATCCATAGCTGATGGACATACGTCGGTGACATGAGACACCCCCCTCGGTTTCCCACATTGATGTCTCTATGTAACATGCAGCCTCGTTAACTGCTATCATACACAGACTCTCACCTGCGGTTCTTCCCGTTCTTACAATACTCACGCAGATGAAATGAGCTCATGGCATTGAATATTTTCCTGATATAACCAACATCGTAAGAAGTCCGCTCATTTGCAAAGTCTGCTTTACTGAAGTGTCTGAAGTTGAAAATGTTTTAGAAACCATTTAATATCCCATAGTCATTTATCTTCATCAAGGACCTACTGGATAGGGCTGAGTGGCGGTTGAAACGCTGCTCACTGTTGTGAACCAAACTCACTCCTCCTGTTCTCTTCTTCTTTTTTTTTTTAACCTTAAGTAAGACTAGAATAAAAATCATTAAATGAAGTCACCAGTGCCATTTCACATTCACTTTAAATACAGGTTTGATCATTTTGGGAATCGAGGTTGATCTAGGCTTTACCTGTCCTGAATTTTCCGACTCGACAGGGGAACTCTCCAATTTTTTTGTCAGTTTCTTCCCAGGCATAACAGACAGCGATCCAGACCTGAACATGTTATCCATGAGAGAGGTAAAGAGTTAGCGTAGGGGCACATCATCTGAAGTCTTTCGTTCTTTGACTCTCCTCTCCCCAGAGGCAAATTATAGGCTAACTCTGAGTTACAAAACCTGTTTTGCCTATACAGCTGTTTCTGTTTTATGTATCTTTTCTTAACTTCTTCTACTTAGTAATTAGCATTGTTTCTGACACTGAGTGATGGTTGGTAAATCTTCATGGTTCAGAACTTGATCTTAGAGCATCTTTGTAGTAGACTTAGCTTTTTATGAAAGGAGCCTTTGGGTGTGAACATGTTATTTCTAAGACCACATGTAGAATCTATCTTCCTTCCCTTCCTCCCTTCCCTCTCCTTCCTTCCTTCCTCCCTCCCTCCCTCTCTCTCCCTCCCTCCCTCCCTCCCTCCTTTCCTTTCTTTCTTTCTTTCTTTCTTTCTTTCTTTCTTTCTTTCTTTCTTTCTTTCTTTCTTTCTTTCTTTCTTATTATTCCTTCCTTCCCTCCCTCCCTCCCTCTCTCCTTCCTTCCTTCCTTCCTTCCTTCCTTCCTTCCTTCCTTCCTTCCTTCCTTCCTCCCTCCTTTCCTTTCTTTCTTTCTTTCTTTCTTTCTTTCTTTCTTTCTTTCTTTCTTTCTTTCCTTCTTTCTTTCTTTCTTTCTTTCTTTCTTTCTTTCTTTCTATCTGACACATCTTAATCTAGTGCCTACAGCACATAATTGCACTGAATATGGGTTTGTTGATTACGATAATACAAAATCCTGACAACAGTAGTTCAGGATCATGCAGAGGATTTCCAGTGCCTTAAACCACTGCAGATGGTACAAGGTTGGATGGTGTCCATCTATCTGTTAGAGTCTCCTGAAACTTTGGAATTGCATTTACAAACAGGGCAACATGTATGATTTTACTGGAGATTCAAGTCAATGCTGTTGGAATGAGACAGCCACACCATGTCTGGCACTATGTGTCTCTGTCACCCTGTGTCAGGACCCAAGAGCACAGGGAAGACAAGGACCGGGCAGGAGAGTCATGGCCAAAGAGACAGAACAGGTAAGCAGAAAAGGTGAGTATTTTCTCATTTTAAAACAACAGCTACCCTTTATTTAGTCATTTTTATCGAATTCTGTTGTTAAAAGACAGTGGCAGATGATCATAAGTAGAAAATAAAGAAATCCAGAATCATCTCTGGAGGCAGCTATTGGACCAGATTTATTTGTAATTTTAAAAAATTAAATTAATTTTAACTGATACATAAAAATAAAGATTATACATATTGATATGTTCATTGCAGCCTTATTCTCAATACTCAAGACATGGAAACAGCATAAATGTCCATCATAGATGAATGGATAATGAATTGTTAGTGTCCTGGAGAACATCATGCTAACTGAAATAAGCCAAACACATTAAAATTACATTTTATCTGGCTTATATGTATAATCAAACCAAACAGAGAACAAGATTGTGGTTAATAAGGGAAAGTAGAGGTGCCATTGCAATGTAGGTACAAAGGTACAAAGTTGAAGTTGTGTACCATCTATCATCCAGAGATGGAATGTGTAGCATGATGGCTATAGTTAAGAGCACTGGTATTCTTACATACTGAAAATTAACTAGAATTACTGATATTAGGTGGTACAAGGAAAAACAATAATGTGAGTTGAAGTATATGTTAATTTGCTTGATTAGAATAATCATTTTACTATGAATATGTACATCAAAACATCATACGGAATACCTTAAATATTGACAATAAAAATGGCAAGAGCATCCAAGACGTTATATGGATCGTTGGTTCTGACACAAGCTCTTCAAGGCAGACCAGTGTCCTAAAATGCCTACAAACTTTCTGATGTGTCTCATTTTTCTGCTAAGAAGGATACAGGGTGTTGCCAGCTGTATGCGGATGAATACTAGAGCTCCTTCACCAGGTTCAAAGGTAGGGAGGGGTAGAGCAGGAGACCACGGCAAAGTCAACATCAACAAATCAATGGCATTCCTTTTCCTGAGAGATCCAAAGTTTCCTTCTGTCATCTGGAGATTGGTATGCTGGATGAGAAAATGGAGGGAGACCAGGAATAATACATTAAATGTTTATATAAAGCAGTTTAAGTTGGTGGGAAAACCATGTCATCATAGTCATGATATGGAACACATAAAGAAAGTTCCAGATCTTTGGAGGATAAGTCAGCCACCACCTGTGGAGAAATAAGACACATAGCAGGTGAGCCATGGAATCCATGGCCCTGGGTCTCCTGCTGCCCTGCAGCTCAGCCTGGACCCAGTCTCCTCTCTCTCCCTCTGATCCAACATTGACACCCACCCACGACCCTGTTACTCCCAGGGGCAAAAGTGGATGCCAGGGGGTCCTTACACAGGTCTGTTACGTGGAACAAAGGTTTAAGTGTATGTTTTTTGCCTCATAAATAAAAACATAAAGAGGTCAATGGAAAAATGGTAGAGGTCTCTAATCTAAAAATACACCAAGTCCTCTAGATCAGAAAGACTTACTGAGGTCTCCTCACAGCAGACGGTATGGCGTCCAGACGCAGACAGAGACAGAGCAGTGAAGAACTCAAGCACCATAAGAATGAGCTCCATGATCACAATTCCCTGCCAAGTGGAGCCAGGCAGGAGGGAAATTGGAGAACTGAAGTTTCTGAAGTTGAGGATATTTTAGAATCCACTGTATCCCCTGGTGATCAGTCTTCAGCATATCAGAGTGAGTTGGATGGGGTCCAATAGCTGCCTCCAGAGATGATTCTGGATTTTCCCTCTCACTGTTCTGAATGGAACAGACCCCTCCAAGTCTCATGTTGTTACCTAAAGGAAGACTAGCATAAAATCATTCAGTGAATTCATTTAGTGCCATTGTTTTCATATTAAATAGAGGCTTCATTTAGGTTCACCTGATGGGCTTAAAACTCATCACCAATACATCATGACACAAAAAATCGATTTGTTAGGTTCAGGGCTCCAACCACACTTTTCAAGTGATTCATCATATTTAACCTATAGTCTATTGGCTGCCAGAGATCAAGATAAAATATTCAAGAAATTCTACACATGTGGATACATGTTGTTAAACCTTTCCCATGGATCTGGAAATACTTACACGCATCAGATTTTTAACTTCTGTGTCTGATATCCATCTGGAACTCACCAAGTACAAGGCAGGGATTACGGTGTCACTCCTGCTAATATGGAACTCATGGTGTGCATTCCTGGGCTGCTAGAATCTGAAAAAGAACAAGAAAACAGTTCCTCTTCAAACACTCTTGACTCTGGAAAGCAGGATGGAGATTCCTCTAAAAACTTGGAATGGAAGCCCCATTTGACCCAGGTACCCCACTACTTGGTTTATATCTAAAGGATTTAAAACCAGCATACTTCAGGGGACACAGCCACACAATAATTTATAGTAGCACAATTCATAATACCTAAGCCATGGAGCCAACTTAGTGCCCTTCAACAGATGAATAGATAAAGAAAATGTGGTATATATACATAATGGAGTATTACTTGGCCATTAAGAAGAATGACTTTGTAACATTTGCTGGTAAATGGATGGATCTGGAGACTATCCTGCTAAGAGAAATAAGCCAATCCCCCAAAAACCAAAGGTCAAATGTTTTGTCTGATATGTGGAAGCTAACTCATAATAAGAAGGGATAAGAGGGGAAGAATAGAAGTTCAGTGGAGTAGGTAAAAGAAAATGAAAGGAAGGGAAGCAGGGATAGGAAAAGGAAAGACAGTGGAATGAATCTGACCTAACTTTTCTGTGTATATATATGAGTACACCACAGTGAATGTCTTCATTGTGTACATTCACAAGACTGAGGTCCTAATTAGTATAAGATGTACTTTGTGCTTATATAATTATATCAAAATTGATTCTACTGTCATGTATGACTAATAAAAATGTTTAAAAGCTAAAAAAAAATTAAAATGGAAACAGAAAAGCTCACTTGACTCAGTAAATTATTATTGGCATGCATGTTGGCTCTTCAAATACAACCAACATTAAAATTTGTACAACTTAGGCAAAATTTCTTTGCACTAAAAGCAAATTTATGCTTCTGAGACAGAAAAAAGATCCATGGAACTCAGGAAGGAATCATTGTAGACCTCAAATTAGGGCACAAGGAAATTGGGAAGGCGTAATAATTTGGGAAATCAAGGTTGATCTATGTTTTCCTTTTCCTAATTTTCTAAAGTTCTGATACTTACCGTGATTTTTGTCATTTTCTTTTTAGCCACAATAGACAGAGTTCCAGACAGGATGAACTGTGTAATAACAGAGGTCAATGAGTTAGTCTAGGAATATATCAACCAAACTCTTCATTCCTAAACCAAACGTTTCTTAACGCCCTCCCCCAAACTCTGTGTGCCTAAATAATATAGGAAAATTATATTCATATATTTTTGAAGATTATATTCATGAACTCAAAGTCATTCTAGCTGACTTACAAAAATTGGTCCAACAAGGAAAAAGAAGGGCAATATGAAGAAAGGAACGTTGTCATGAAATAAAAAGGAGAACTTTAAAATAATCCACAGGCAAATACTCATCAGTCCCAGCATGATTTGGCTCACCTAGGGAAGGAGAAAGTGCTCTTGAAAGAGGAGGAATAGTGTAACTCTTAGAAAAAACAATTCCATGCATTACAAGGGTCCATACAACCCAGGACCCTTTTAATAGAAGAGATTCTATTCAGAACAATGCCTAAATTTCCATCCAGCATTGCTATACCCAAGACATTTTCATAATTTGCATAAGTTATATATGTACCTATTGAAAAGCCTCCAGGGTCTCCATGGGGGAATTTCCATGGCCAAGTCACTCTTGGGGAATCTACTAACTTTGACCCAGAGCAAACTTGGGAGAATGAGATGCTACCTCATATTTAAATGGCCTTAAAAACACTTATCCCGAGAATAACTGACTCCCCTTTTATGAAATTTTGCAGATTGCTCTGTGCATCTGAAGAAAGGTCACTGGTCCAGGGTTCCTGCCTGGAAGGTCCATAGTTACGTCTCTTGATGAGGTTGCTCTTCACAGCCTGGGGCTCCACTAAGGACTGAGGAAGCGTTGGCCTGGAGAATGAGCTGGAAGGGTGAGCCTCTGATTCCACACCAACATTACCATCCCTGAAAATGTCGCAGTAAGTTTAGGCACCATGGCAAATGCAAGCAATTAGGCTGCATCATACTTTCAGTCCCCAAATAGGGAAAATCTGACATTTTGTTAAGTATTCAACACTATGACTTGGCCAGTTACGAACAGTTCATCCTCTATTATATTAAGTGTCAGAAAGTCTATGTAAGAAATCTGTACTAACCCTGACAGGAATGTGGTGATTCTAGGTGGGATGCAAGTCTTATGTACCCAGGGTCTTGAGATGCTGTGGATGTTCCCAGGATGAAGCTGGAATCAGCCAACGCTCGCCCCTGGTCCCAGTGCATCTGCCCTGGAAGCTCATGCCATGACATGATGGGTTTGTTGGTTGTGCTGTTTTGGGGTACTTTCACTTACACCCAGATCTGAGCAGTATCTCACAGTGCTATCTTTGTTTTGTCTATGGGTTCAGGCTTCTCACTACTTTATAAGAAGCAACAATGTTGTCCTTCAAAGGCCACACCGTTCCACTCCTCTCGATGGATCTGACTTAGCAGTATGCATAGGATGCTCAATCAACACACAAAATCCCAAAGAAGCCTGTCGCAACCTGCACGACAGTGTATTCAGGGCTAACCAGATGGGGTTGTGAGGGGGATTAAGAAAAGACAAAGAGACACACAAATAGAGAAAAAGCTGGGACTCGGTGGATCACTAACAACCCCATTAGGAAAGCAGTGACCATGAGCTAGCTTGGCACATTTATTATATAGGTTTTAATGTCAGAAGGATTTATTGTGAGAAAGTTTCTTCGAAGCAAGCAGAATCAAAGTCACAAGTATGAGTGACCCAATGGTGATTATTGGCTTGTGCCCATACGTTTCTACCCCTGAGCAGCTGGCATCTGAATCTCAAGGATAAGAATTGAATAGCTCCATGGCTGGCAGAGAACCTCCTATTGAACAAGGTGTCACCGTAGCAACTGGACTATCTCCATCCGAGCTTTTGCACTTAGACTTCTCCAGAGGGGCATCACCCCTGTCCCAGGACAGTTTGGGGCCCATCATTCAGTTACAGATCCCGACAGAAGCCCTCGACTAGAATTGCTACAGACAAGATGTGGCATCAGCCCTGCCTGAGCCCTAACCTTGCTCTTCTGCTTTTATGATCCAGTTAAAGAAATTTGCAGGAAATATGCATAGTGCATGTTTTCCTTCTTTGTATGGCGAGAATCTTCTTATTTCAAGGCTTAGATCATCCTGAGTTTAAACAGAGGCCACTATCGCATTTGTATCCTCATGGTGATGGAAACAGATTTTTTTTCTCTCATGTATCTCTTTTTTGAACTGAAGTTACAAGAAACTAGAAATTATCCATGGTATTTCCACCTCATTTAACTTCGCAAATCCATTATTACAAATTCCCAGATGTGTGGCAGATGGATATAACCCCACGTATTAGGAAAAACCTTAAAAGCAGAATATTTAAAACTTTCCTATGTTCATTTATGACTGCAAAATTTGTTGCTTATTTTACAGAAAGTAATGCCTTTTATTTGGAAGAGAGTTCCCAGAAATGAAAACATCAGCATTAGATTTTTCACAGAGATCAATAACTTAGGAAAGAAAAGACAGAAGCCTAGGTGAGCTAGTATCTAGATTCCAAAGTTGCAGATAGACCCCAAATGGAAGCATTTTTAATTCAGTCTAACAACCCTTCGTAGAGACTCGCCCCACGGCGTTGACATTAGTTCTACCCCTGCAGTCACTGTCAGCTTCTCCACTCTATTTTCTTATCCTCAAAATACGCTATTCTACTTCCACAAAAAGCATACATGCTCAGTTATAAAGGTGTGTATTTTTAATTTGCATTTCTCTAATTACTAGAGATGTTGAACACTTTTTCATATAATTACTAATCGCCTGTATGTCTTCTGTAAAGTGTCAGTCCAGTTCCTTGGCCAACTTATTAATTGAGTTCTTTGTATTTTTGGTGTAAAGTTTTGTAAGTTCTTTATAAATTTTGGAGATAAGTGCTCTATCTGAAGTACGTGTGGAAAAGATTTTCTCCCACTCTATAGGCTCTCTCTTCACATTATTGATTGTATCCTTTGCTGAGAAAAAGCTTTTTAGTTTGAGTCCATCCTATTTATTGATTCTTGCTCTCATTTCTTGTGCTTTGGGAATCTTTTTGAGGAAGTCTGATCCTAAGCCAACATGATCAAGATTCGTGCCTACTTTGTCTTCTATTAGGTGCAGGGTCTCTGGTCTAATTCCTATGTCTTTGATCCATTCTGAGTTGAGTTTTGTGCAGGTGAGAGATAGAGGTTTAATTTCATTTTAGTTCATATGGATTAGAATGGCTATTATCAAGAACACAAACAATAATAGATGTTTTTTGGCATGAATGTGGGGGGAAAAAGCACACTTTTACATTGCTGGTGGAGTTGCAAATTGGTGCAGCCACTCTGGAAAGCAGTGTGGAGAATCCTCAGAAAAATTGGAATGGATCCACCTTTTGATCCAGTTATCCCACTCCTCAGTTTATACCCAAAAGACTTAAAATTAGCATACTATAGTAATGCAGCCACATCAATGTTTATAGCAACTCAATTCACAATAGCTAGACTGTGGAACCAAACTAGATGCCCTTCAACAGATGAATGGATAAAGAAACTGTGGTATGTATACACAATGGAATATTATTCAACCATTAAAGAAGAATATTTTGGCATTTGCAGATAAATGGATGGAATTGGAGAATATCATGCTAAGTGAAATAAGCCAATCCCCAAAAACCAAAGGCTGAGATTTTTGAGTTCTTTATATATTCTGGAAATTAGTGCTCTATCTGAAGTATGAGTGGCAAAAATTTTCTCCCACTCTGTAGGCTCTTTCTTCGCATTGCTGATAGTTTCCTTTGCTGAGAGAAAGCTATTTAGTTTGAATCTATCCCAGTTATTTATTCTTGCTTTTATTTCTTGTGCTATGGGAGTCCTGTTAAGGAAGTCTGATCCTAAGCCAACATGTTGAAGATTTGGACCTACTTTTTCTTCTATAAGATGCCAGGGTCTCTGGTCTGATTCCAAGGTCCTTGATCCATTTTGAGTTAAGTTTTGCGCAGGGTGAGAGATAGGGGTTAAGTTTTATTCTGCTGCATATGGATGTAGAGTTTTCCCAGCACCATTTTATGAAGAGGCTATCTTTTCTCTATTGCATGTTTTTGGCACCTTTGTCTAGTTCGAGATAACTGTATTTATTAGGGTTTGTGTCTGTGTCCTCTATTCTATACCATTGATCTACCTGTCTATTTTAGTGCCAATATCATGCCATTTTTATTACTATTACTTTGTAGTATAGTTGAAGTTCTGGTATTGCAATACTTCAGATACAGCACTAATTTCCAGAATATATGAAGAACTCAAAAAACTCTACACCAAGAATACAAATAACCCAATCAACAAATGGGCTAAGTAAATGAACAGACACTTCACAGAAGAAGATCTACAAGCAATCAACAGATATATGAAAAAATGTTCAACATCTTTAGTAATAAAAGAAATGCAAATCAAAACTACCCTAAAATTCCATCTCACCCCAATTAGAATGGCAATTGTCAAGAATACTAGCAACAATAGGTGTTGGCGAGGATGTGGGGAAAAAGGTACACTCATACATTGCTGGTTGGGTTGCAAATTAGTGCAGCCACTCTGGAAAGTAGTATGGAGATTCCTTAGAAAACTTGGAATGGAAACACCATTTGACCCAGCTATCCCACTCCTTGGCCTGTACCCAAAGGACTTAAAATCAGCATGCTACAGAGATACAGCCACAACAATGTTCATAGCTGCTTAATTCACAATAGCCAGATTGTGGAACCAACCTAGATGCCCTTCAATTGATGAATGGATAAAGAAACTATGGTGTATATATATTCAATGGAATATTATTCAGCCATAAAAAATAAAATTATGGCATTTGCAGGTAAATGGATGAACTTGGAGAATATCATGCTAAGTTAGACAAGCCAATCTCAAAAAAACCAAAGGACGAATGATCTTGCTGATAAGCGAATGATGATACATAATGAGGGGTGGGAGGGAGGCAAGAATGGAGGAAGGAAGGACTGTATAGAGGGAAAAGAGGGGTGGGAGGGGTGGGGGGGGAAGAAAAAATAACAGAATGAATCAAACAACATTACCCTATGTAAATGTATGATTACACAAATGGTATGCCTTTACTTTATGTACAAACAGAGAAGCAAGTTGTACCCCATTTGTTTATAATAAAAAAAATATAAAAAAATTAAAAAGCCAAAGGCTGAATGTTTTCCCAGATAAGTGGAGAATGATATATAATGGGGGTTGGAGGGTAGGGGCTGAGAGAAGAATGGAGGAACTTTAAATTATGTAGAGAGAAATGAGAGGGAGGAGGGGTGAGGGTACAAATGCTGGTGGAATGAGACAGACATCATGACCCTATGTACATGTATGGTTACACAAATGGTATGAATCTACATCGTGCACAACCATAGAAATGAAATGATGTACCCCATTTGTGTACAATGAATCAAAATGCAGACTGTAAAAAATAAAAAATAAAAGAATCATTTTTTAAAAATGTGTGTTTTTTCTTTTATGTGACCTCACAACATTACAACCAGCATGAACCAAATGCTCTTATGCTGTTTCCTTCCTTCTGACAGCTCTACCCAGCACGGGAATGACAAACACAGAAACATATTGAACAATTTCTTTAAAAAATTCTTTGGCTTCCCAGCTTCACAACACCCATTCACCTCAATATAATGACTTTCTGGGAAAAAAAATCATGACTCATTCTTCATGACAATAGATATCCATGAGTAAAAATGATGCTTTATTGTTGACTGATTTACAAGCACTTTTTCTGGTATTGAGAATCTACTCAAGGTGAGATCCTTTCTCTTAGTATTAATGAAGGTGTGGAAAATGCAATTCCACACAAAGGACATCATGCCTTTTTGAATCAAAGCCTTTATACCGAGACACAAAATAGAAACTAACATATATTACTAAACTGAATATTGTCACCCCAAGGAAACTGGAGAGCCAGACCTTGAGATGACTTTATCCTTTTGCACATTTGGGACAAAACTAATTTTTTACTGAAGTGTTTTCTGCCTTGCTTTGATGCCACGACCTTTTCAAAGGATGATTTGCAAGTGTCATATGGGTCCATAAAATTGTAACATTGAGTCTGCAACTAGAAAATGTTATGCCTGTAGAAAAAGATGCCCTTTCCAAACAATTAGTATCAGAATGAATAGCTTGTATAAAGTTAAACTACCCCTAAGATTTCTTTCCAGGGGACTGCTCTAGGTTTCAACATGAACTGGACATGCCATCTTAGAGTTCACGAAAATAGTCAGGTACATAAAAAACAGGAGAGTTACATACCTTTGTTCCAAAGCCTCGTTCAGTCTTAACTAGGCATCTGTCCAGGATGATCTGAGTTCAGGACCAGGGAATGTCATTTCACAACCATCCCTTTCAGAACTTTCCAGGGGCTGACACCTGAACAGCACACATTCTGCAATTCACTTAGGGACTGGGGGGAGTGGGTGCTCATTGCACATGGGTCTTACTCAACCAGGCAGAGCCCCCCGCTGTGTGAGGAGATAAGGAGGCATTACCTTAAATGGCCTCTTCCTGCCCTGTTCCTGCACATGGGTTTCTGTGATGCTGAAGCACATGATGCTGACAGAGAATCCTTTGTGTTCAGACACATGGTTTTGAGTGACAAAGCCCTGCACAGCCTTCCTCATTGTCAGGACAAATCCTAATATGTCTCTATCTACCAGGCCCTACAGACCACGCTAATGAAACATATGCTTGTCATTTGTTAACTATTTTGACTTATAAATGAAAGTTTCATTTGTTCATAGAAAGCATGATTTATATGGACTAAGAGAGCAAATGGGATTTTCCCCACAAATATGGAGTGGATGCACTCTTTACTCCTCAATTCTACTTAAAGTTTGGTTACAAGGAGAGTCTTCAAAACTCTCACACTGGCTTTCCCCTGCCTATTTGAAAAATAATTCTATTTCTGGACTCAATACAGGAAATTCCAAGCATGCAAGTGACCTGCTATTTGCTCACATCTCTGAAATTATATCCTGCAAAGCCATAAGGGAACCTGACACCCTCCACAGCCTTTGGTAGACTACTTTCTGACTCAGAAGAGAAGCAGGAACACACAGTCTTCTGTCCTGACTGTTAGTTAGATGTAAGGGGGCAGTTTTGGTTCGTGATAGCTCCCAGAAAAAACACTCCGCAGATACAGGTCTCACACGAGGAACTTTTATTCTAAGCGGACAAAACGTGCCTGCTCAGGGGAAAGGGGAAGGGAAAAAAGAAAATGGCGTAGGGTTCCTTATCAGATATTGGAATTTCGCGGGCTGGGAGGAACCAATTGCAGAGGAGAATTATTACAGATTGACTGATGGACCAATGACATAATGGAATGGAATGTGGGGGTGGGCAGGAAGGTTACGGGCAACGTAAGCCGGAAATTCCTGTAATGGAAGAGGCGGGCTTAATGGCAGATTGACAGGTGGGTTGGGAGGCTGGGTTCCTGTAACGGGAAAGGAAGGTTGCTTTATACCTAACACTGACAGTTCTGGGTTCTTCCCTAGTACTTACCCATGCTGACCATTGCAAGTGATAGAGATGTTAGATGCTTTTATTTTCCTTCCAACCAGATATAATTTTAGACAAAACTTTTATAACTTTAAAATATTATCTTCTTATCCTATCCTGGTGTATATCTAAGATTGTATCCTAGGAGGGTACCCTGATCATTCTGGTATGTCTATTTCTAAACTGTTAAAGGGAGTAAACTGATTTCCTTAATTTGGGAGAAATTTCACTATATTCTTGACTTGCTGGTAGCTTTACTATGAAGGCATTTTGAATTTTGTCAGTTGTATCTCTGCACCTATTTTCCTGAACATAATAGTCTTCTTCTTTCTGGTATTGACACTGTGCCTAGGTTCATTTTCTCCCGGCAAAACCATCTTGCACAATGGGCCAGATTTGTAATCGATGGTTTATTAAATAGAATAACACTGAAATGAAATGAATTTAAAGTGAAAGCATTAAGATTAAGTACTGAGGAGGAAATAAAAGACAAAAAGTAGTGTAAAATCACACGACTGTAAAGGTAAATATGAGCAGAAATTGGGAGGCCTGATGGTTAGCCCCAGAGAAGGAAAGAGCGGGACCCCAGGAAGAGTCACTGCAGGTGACTGTCCATCGTATTTGTGGTAGGAAAGCATAGCTCGGATTCTCCAAAGATAAAATTTTAATTAAAAGCTTAGTTACAAACATGTTATGGAAACCAAATATGCTTATCGAGAAATGCAGAGAAGATTAACAACGAGAGTTGTTAGCATTTCGAATCTTGAGTTTGGAGACACTGAAAACTGAGGCACGGTCTCACACACCATCCTGAATGACTTTTTCTTTTAACACGCTCTGTATTGATCTTCGACTCTGGATGCTTTGACGTAGTTACCATATCGATTATCATAACTCAGCAATCATTCTACACATCATTCTGTTTTAAATTAATCCAGTAGAGGTTCATATAATAGAGGAGAAAATATATGATCATAGTGGAAAATGAAAAGTAGGTACTCATTATAGTCTTTAAATTTCAATCCAACACAGACAATTACATTAACTAATCCATGAAAGAAGTGTCTAAAAACTACCAGGGACCCTGCATCTACCGGAAGAAAATGTAGGCCCAACTCTCTATCATGTTGGTTTAGGACCCGACTCCCTCAACAAGACTCCTAAAGTATGAGAAGTAAAATCAAGAATCGATAAGGGGGATGATTAAACTTAAAAGCTTCTTCATAGTAAAGAAAACAACCAAGAAGCCTACAGAATGGGAGAAAATCTTTATCACCTGCACCTCAGATAGATAGAGCATTAATCTCCAGGATACATAAAGAATTCAAAAAACTTAACACCAAAAATAAATAAACAAATAAATAATCAATAAATGGCCAAAGGAACTGAACAGACACTTCACAGAAGAAGAAATATGGTTAATAAATATATTAAAAAATGTTCAACTTCTCTAGCAATTAGAGAAATGCAAATTAAAACTACACCAAGATTTTATATCCCTCTAGTCAGAATGGCAACAGTAAAAAAAAAAAAAAAAAAAACAAGCAATAGTCAATTTGAGATGATGTGGGGAGAAGGGTACACTCATACATTACTGGTAGGACTGCAAATTGGTTCTTCAAAAAATTAGGAATGGAACCACTATTTGACCCAGTTATCCCACTACTTGGTATATATCCAAAGGAGTTAAAATCAGCATACTACAGTGACACAACTACGTCAGTGTTCATAGCAGCTCAATTCACAATAGCTACACTATGGAATAAACCTAGGTGCCCTTCAACAGATGAATGAATAAAGAAAATGTGGCATAAATACATGATGGAATACTACTCAGTCATGAAGAAGAATGACCTTATGATATTTGCCAGTAAATGGATGGATCTGGAGACTATCGTGCTAAATGAAGTAAGCCTCTCCCCCAAAAAACAAAGGCTAAATGTTCTCTCTGATATGCAGATGCTAACACAAAACAAGATTGGGGGTGGATAGAAGTTCAGTGGATTAGACAAAGGGGAATGAAGGGAAGGGAGTGGAGATGGGAATAGAAAGACAGTAGAATGAATCAGACATAACTTTCCTGTGTTCATATTTGAATACCCCACCAGTGAAACCACATAAAGTACAACCACAAACCTGGGATCCTAATTAGAATAAGTTATACTCCTTATTTGTATAAATATGTCAAAATATACTCTACTGTGATGTGTACCTAAAAAGAACAAACAAAAAAAGAAGTGTCTAAAAACTAAAAATGAATCCACTTTGTATAGAATATGTTTTCCTGAAACTATGTAATAGTTTACTTATCATCTATAGGGAACAAAACTGGAAAACTTGAAATACATGGAAATTATTTTTTAGTGTAAAGATCTTTCATTTCCTTAAGTTTATTCTTATTCTTTTCAATGCTCTCAGAGGCTTGTTTTCTTTATTTCTTTTTCTGATAGATCACTATTTATTTTAGTCAGTTTTTTCATCACTAGACAAAAACACCTGACAAGAACAATTTTGAGGAGGAATAATTTATTTTGTCTTATGGTTTCAGAGGTTCAGTCCATGGTTGGCCAACTTCTCACCACAGGTGAGACAGAACATTATGGCAGACGGATACAGCAGAAGAGAGCTGCTCAGGATGTGATAGCCAGGAAGCAGAGGCAGCTCTGCTCATCAGGGACAAAATATGTATACCAAAGGCATGCCCCCAGTGACCCACCTCCTCCAGCCACACTCTACCTGCCTACAGTTATCACCCAGTTTTCCACATCAGTGGATTAATCCACTTATTAGTTTACAACTCTCATAATATAGTCATTTTTGTCTCTGACCATTTTTGAGTTGTTTCACACATGCACTTTTGGGGGAAACATACTCAAAGTATAACACTATCGATACAAAGAAATGCAACCCATTTTTGTATTTTGATTTTGACCCTCAACTTTACTCAATTCAGTTATTAGTTTTGAAAAGAGTTTGTTTATTCTTTTTGGTTTTCCACAGGCAGGATCATGTCATCTGTTGATGGGCATAACTTTGCTTCTTTCTTTCCAATGAGGATACCTTTTTTTTTTCTAATCCTTCTCTGATAGCACTTGTTGGTACTTCCAGACTATATTCACAAGAAGTAGTAAGAATGAGTTTTACCATGCACCAGATCAAAGAGGAAAAGCTTCCACATCCCCATTATTATGGTAGCTGAGGACTTTAGTTAGTTACATGACCTTCATTATGGTGAGAAAATTTTTCCCTCTGCCTCATTTGGTAAAAGTATCCTGAAATGATGTAGAACTTCGCTAAATGCTTTTGCTGCATATATTAATGTGGTCTTGTGGGTTTTTTTTTTAACATTTCATTTTGCTAACGTGGTGTACCCCACTGACTAATGTGAACATGTTCAATCAACTTTTAACTGAATCAATTAATCCTTCTAAGTCTTTGTGAAATTGGACTTTTATCTTACACCATACGTGAAAAATCAACACAAAATGGATTAACAACTTAAACATAAAACTTGATATCATAATACTCCTGGGAATAAACATGGGGGGAATTCTCTCTGGTACTGTGTCACTGAGCCATTTCAGTCAGCCTGAGTCCCTGCCTGGCGAGCAACACAAGAGGAAGGGATTCACGAGCCCTAGCCTACGCTCTTTCTAAGGGGTCCACAGCCCATGAAGAAATGGAGAGGAGTCCAGCCCAGCACAGGTATGAACATCTATTCTTGCTCGGTTTCAACCACCTCCGTTGGCCCTCTGCATTTACTGCAATGCTGGATCTTATTCATTGCGCCATCTTGGTTTGTTTCTTCCTTCCTGTAAGTTGCTGAGGACCTACTATGACACTTTGAATGTGTGTGGGGTAGATGCTTCTCCGCTGGACTCCCTCCCAACCCAGCCTGGAGAGACTGCACCTTGCAGTTCAGGTCTCATGATCTTCAGGAAAATGAAATGAATTCCTGTCATCTGACTTTTTTCTTAATATAACCAACATCACAGAAATCTGTTCATTTGCAAACTTTGTTTTCTTGAAGTGTCTGAGGTGGCCAATGCTTTAGAATTCATTTGTATTTCACAGTAATTACTCTTCATCATGTACCTGATATATCAGACCCACTTGTGGCTGCCTCCAGAGACAATTCTGGATTTCCCCCATCCTGTTCTGAATGAAGCAGAACCCTTGGCTTCCGCTGTTTTCAAGAAGACTAAAAATGCATGACATTCATTGTCACTACTGTGATCCTTCAGGTGGTTCAGCACTTCTAACCTGTGCTCTGTTTTCTGCCTGAAATTATGAAATTTGCATAAAAAAAATTGATGCATGCCAGGAAATCTCATCTGTGGATCTGGAGATACTTACATATACAAGATTTTGAACTTCTATGATTGTCATGTGTTTTCAACCAAACTCAACGAGGCTCCTGCAATACTGTGCTGGCTGTGTTCAGTCCTAGCCTGCTACAAATCTGAAAGGGAACCAGAAAACTGAGCCCCTCTTCCAACACTCCTGGCCTGGTAAGCTATTGTCACATCTGAAGATGTGTGTTGATCCTATTAAAATACAACCAGTATGGAAATTCATAATAAAACATGCAACAGTTGCAATATGAACTATTGGCAGGTTTACCCATGTGAGCCAGATGCGGGCAAAATTAACCATGGGACTGGGAAATGAACCATTGCATCATAAACTCAGGGCAAAGGGAAACTACGAGGGCTTGAACATTTTGGAAATCAAGGTTGATCTTGTTTATTTTTTCTTAATTTTCGGAAAGTACAAGGAAACTCACCACATTTTTTTTTTTTGTCATTTTCTTTCCAAACACAATAGACAGTGTTCCAGACATGACATAGTGTGTAATAAAGGTAAAGGAGTTAGTCTAGGAATGTATCAGCTGTAGTTATTTTTCCTGAGACCCAATGTTTCTCAACACTCTTTCCAAAGCTCGGGGCTCATAAATATTATGATACAATAACAATTTACTAGTATAGGTGTGCTACCTGTTTTACTGTTTCATGCATGCTTAGAGAACCCAAAGGGATTCCAATTTACTTACAAAGATTGGTCCAGCAGGGTTATTTATTTACATATTTGGTACCAGGGTTGAACCCAGGGGTGCTTAACCACTGAGCCACATCCCCAGCCCTTTTTTATACTTTGTTTAGAGAAAGGGTCTCACTGAGTTGCTGAGGGCCTTGCTACATTGCTGAGGCTGGTTTTGAATTTAAGATCCTCCCAAACTGCTGGGATTGCAGGTGTGGGCCACAGTGTCTGGCTTCACATGGTCACTTTTGGGTCCATGCTCCTTAGGAGTATAATGACAATGTCCTTAGAGGCCACAGAGTCACTGCCAAGCCGTCACACTCTTCCTAGCTCTGACTTCCCAGCACACACAGGTGTCACTCAGGATTCCAAAGAAGCCACATGTCCTTGGGTTGCCACTGTTAGGTGCTTGTGGGCATCTACATGTCCCACTGACCACCCCTCCCCCGCTCCGCTCTGGGGACATTGCCACCCTGTTTTTGTGACCCACCCACAGCAGTTTACCATAAAATATCCACATATTAGGGACGATTTCCTTTTCCATCAATAGCAGGTCTTCTTAAAAAACCTGGGCCGTCCGGAGTTCAGACAGACTAGTATGGCCTTTTCCATCCTCATCAGGAGGTAACAGTCTCCCTGTCAAAAACAGCTCTCTCTCTCTCTTTTTTTTTTTTTAATCTTTGAAAGAAAGTTTAATATGCAGGTTTATATTTTAGTTTCATGTACATTAAAATTGGAACATTAACCCACTTAATTTACATTTTTCCTGACTTCTCTCTTTAACAAAAAATATTCGATGAGTAGACAAACTGAAATAAACTTACTTGAAAATGAATCCAAAGTCAAAGTGTAAGGAAAATACGTGATTTTTGATTAGCAACTCTGTGAAGAAGTACAGAACATCTCTCTTTTGAGGTGAAGTTATCAGAAACTTGAAACCATTCCTAGCACTTCAATTTTATTTCACTCTTAGAGTTCATTGTAACAAATTTCTAGATGTCTGGTGTGTATGTATATATATATAAATATATATATGTATATATAAAATCAAATGTATTAGGAAAATATAGTAAACATATTAAAATGAATAGCTTTCTATGTTCGTTTAGTATTATAAAATGTGTTGCCTCTTGTACAGAAATGAATGCCTTTGACTGTGAAACCAACCTAGATGCCTTTCAAATGATGAATGGATTAAAGAAACTGTGGTATATATATATAATGGAATATTACTCAGCTATAAAGAATAATATGGCATTTGCAGGCAAATGGATGAAATTGGAGAATATCATGTTAAGTGAGATAAGCCAATCTCAAAAATCCAAAAGATGAATGATCTCACTGATAAGCGGATGATGACACATAATGGGGGGGTTGGAGGGGGGCAAGAATGGAGGAAGAAGGGACTGTATAGAGGGAAAAGAGGGGTGGGAAGGGTGGGGGGGAAGGAAAAAATAATGAAATGAATCAAACACCATTACCCTATGTGAATGTATGATTATGCAAATGGTATGCTGTTACTCCATGTACAAACAGAAATAACATGTATCCCATTTGTTTACAATAAAAATAAATTAAAAAAAAAAGAAAAGAAACAAATGCCTTTTATTCTGAGGGAAAATCCCAAGTAAGAAATTATCCTTATAATTTTTTTGGATGAAAGTCATATGTTGAGCAAAAAAAGATACAAGTCTGTTTGTGCTAGTATTTAGATTCTGAGATTGCATATAGACCCCAAAGGAAGAGAATCACTCCTATTCGACACAGCGATTCTAACAAGAGTGAAGCTGATGGTCTTTCATGTAGAATTGCCCCATGTTGTTCTGACCTCACTCTTAGGACTGGTGTCCCTGGAAACCTCTTCCCTCGGATTTCCCCTCCTCAGAATTTGCTATTTCCCTTTCCCAAAGGGCATGCATTGCTACTACTTGTTTAAAGTACTTTTTTCTTATCTTCATAACAATAAGATCAGCTCAAAATGGATCCTCTTGCATTCAGAGTTTGCTTCCTTTTGAAAGTTCTGATGAGCAGCACACAAATTACACACAAAAAAACACAGTTCACAGTTTTTTGAATCTTCATGATGACAGAATTCCTTATTTTAAGATGATGTTTTATTGATTTCTGATTTGTAAGCACTCTCTCCAGACAAGGAGAGTTTCCTAAAGGTGAGATTCATAATACTAATAAAGATGTAGACTACATAGCTCCAGATCAAGGGCACAATACCCTTTTGGGTTCAGGTTTTTATATTCAGAGAAAAATTATAAACTAAATATATGTTAGTAAAGTTGGGTGAAGCATCACCAAGAGACCTGCATAGCTTGATCTTGGGACTATTAGAAAACTAGTTTGATTTTTTTGCACATTCAGGACAGAATATGAATTTAGGTAAAAATCTATCCACAATAGATGAGGATGATGACCTTCCCAAACCAAAAGTTTGATAATTAAGAGCTTGCATAAGACTAATCTAATTCTATGGTTTCTTCCTGGGAAACAACTCCAGAAAATTTTACATATGACTCAGGTGTTGGCATGGGTTGAACATGCCTTCTTATGGTACATGGAAATAGTCACATATTTAAACAAGCAGGAGAAGAACATACCTCTGTCACAACACATCATGCAGACTTAAGTAGGCAGCTGCTTAGGACTGGGAATCCTCACTGCACAAGAGTCCATATCAGAATTTTCCTGGGAATTTACCCCCCAACAGCATATGATCAGCACCTCAACCAAACACAGCAGGAATTGTATTCTCATGCACCTACTCAACCAGACTGGGTCCCGCTGTATGGAAAGATAAGGATGCATTACTTTAAATGGCCTCTTCCTGTCCTGTGTTTCCTGTAGTATAGGCTTCTGTGATGGCTTAAGGCTCATGACAATGACAGTGATAACCAGGCATGTCTGTTGCTGAAACAGCCACAGTTTTGATGGCCAGAGTCTTGCACACCCTTCTTATTCTAAGAAAAAAATCCTTCAGTCTTATCCACTAGTCCCCATAGAACTTACTATTGAAGCACACACTTTCCATTTAAGGAATTATTTTGACTGATAAATAAAAACTTCATTAGTTCATAAATGTCTTGATTTAGGGAAAATAAGTTGGACTATTCCCATAAATAGGTGTGTCTACACTCTTGACTCCTTCATTTGACGTCATTTATTTTGCTCGCAAGTCATTGATGTCCTTTGCCTTCTCTCCTCTATTTCTACAATAGAAAGATAGTGATAGGAAAACAGTGCACAATACTTCTGAGTCCAGGGCAGGAAATTCCTATGCATGAGTGATCGGTTATTTCTCCATGTCTCTGAAATCACATCCTAAAAAGTTGTAATGGAAACTTACATAGTTCACAGCCTTTGGCAAATTACACTTTGACTAGAAAGGAAGTGGAAATACAAAGTCCTCTCTGCTGTGATTTTCCTGAGTTTCTGCATGGCATTTACCCAGGGTTACCACCAGAAAGAATGCAGAGCTTCAGTGCTTTTTCTTCCCCCTCCTAGGAAATTTCCTCCAAGGAAATTACAGAATACCTTGAATAAACGAAAATGAAAACAAGAAATATAAGAACTACTGAGGTGCAGAACACTACTACCAACTTACAGTTGTCCCTGTTATATTTAAGGAATAAGTTATTAAAATCAATCATTTATAATCTGACATTAAGAATCTGGAAAAATACCACATTAAGTCAATGTAATTAAATGGAAAATAGTAAGCCTAAATGTGTAAATAAATGAAATAGAAAAGGAGAAAACAGATAAAATCATGTGGCTGCAAGATTGAAATACTATGTTCATAAAGTATAGAACAGAGCCTTGTTCATAAAAGAACTTACATAGTCATTTGATATTTAACTATTATAACTTTTATATAACCCATATATATAGTTATTCATAATTTTTAAGATGACACTGATTACTTTTGACATATTCATATATTTCTTTTTTAACTATTGCCAAATTATTGGTTTCAAAACCTTACTTAAATATTATTCCAGTTATCTTACTACATTCTAATTATGTATTTGTTTAGTCCTTGTTTTGCAAAGTTATTAAATGCCTTCACATTTTTCTGAATTTCTGCACATTTTGACAGATTCTTCTTTGTTGATTATCCTGAGTCTACCAGTTCCATGTCACAATTCTCTAGTACCGCTCACTGAAGAAGAATGGTGTGCCAATTGACTGTGTGGGTGATTCATGATGGTATTACCCACGCACATTTGTCCAAACGATAAAGTGTTTGCATTTTTTGCTTGATGACCTACTGGCTGAAATTAAGAAGGTTCCTGCTGGCCCACACCACTAGTTTTATAGGCTAAGCTTTCTGATCTCTAGTAAATTATTACTTGCTGTGTCTATTTCCTGCCACTCCGATACTTGACACAGTCTGTTCGAATAAAGGACTCAACACTTGACATGGTTCTGTTGATCGTCCTCCCTCTTGGGGGCCATAGGCGTGGTGTGTCTCCATGTGTAGTTGCCTTTTAATATTAATAATCAATATATCATTTAGAAACTTATTGGAAAAACATCGGGAAGGTTTTACTATATTGGGACATAAAATAGTGCACAATAAAAATTTGGCAGTAGTACATAGATAAAATATATGAAAATAAACAATTGTAGCTGTGTTTGAGTTAAAAGGAGCCTGTGATTGCTTTAGTATAATAATAGATGGATAAAGAGGCATTCCTCTGAGCTTGGATGCGGTGTTTAGCCTTTGCTGCTTTCCTAGTTTAATAGTTGATTCTAGAGATACTTTACATAATAAAAACATTTAGGTTAGTCATAAATATAATTTGTGCATTTCCTATGTTTAGTCTAATTCTTTAAGAATCAGAAATAAGATTGTAGTCTGCTATTATGTGAAATTAGAATAGACTAAATAATAACTATAAGTTGATTTCTTTGCCCTTTAATAATAGTAAAAACTTTTCACTGTTAAACACTGGAGTTCATGGCGGGAGTGGTTTCTCAGAAAATCTAGTGATGTGTTGGTTCTGAAGGTTGAAGGCTGGCAGATCATGGTGCCCTCAGTTTAGCTGGGAGACAAGTTTGTTTCAGTTTAGCTGGGAGACGAGGTTGTTTTAATCTAGTTGGGAAATAAGGTTGTTTTGGTCTGGGCTGTCATACAGAGGGAATGTGTACTTTGAGAAAAAGCATAGATTGTATTTTTGAAGGTTTTTATTATTTTAAACTAACCATAAAATGATATGATCATTAGTTAAAAAAAAATCTATAAAAAGGCTGGCAGAAAAAATAAAGACAGATTCAGCCTCAGAATGCTTGGTGTCTCTGTGTGATGTTTCTCCACCGTGCGGACACCTCCCATCCACTGAGGATGCCTGACCCCTGCTAGGGCTGGACCCTGGCAATTGCCACTATTCATGCTCATGATATTAATGCTGGGTGTTAGAATAATGGAACTCTGAAACTTCAGTGCCTTAGCATCATGAAAATTTTGCTCTTAGATGCTCTGTCTGTACTCAGCAGAACCCACCATTTAGGAAGGACTTCCCGTAACATTTCATGCAAGTTATTTTTATTCTTGTCCTACTAGATCAATACTATATTTACTCTCCTCTACCTAGAAGCATATTCTGGGCTAACTCTGAGTTTCAAAATCTGTTTTGCCTACACAGATGTTCCTGTTTTATGCTTTTTTTTCTTAACCTCATCTCCTTAGTACTCAGCAGTATTTCTGAAGCTGAGAGGTGGTCAGTAAATCTTAGCCTTAGAACCATTTGGAATAGACTTAACATGCTAGGAAAACAGCACTTTTAAAAGGGGGAAGATACAGTGTTACTTCTCAGGTCAGATGTGAAACTTTTTATTCTTTTGTTGTGTGTGTTTTGAAATATTTTAGTCTAGTGTCTAGGACATATACTTGCCTGAATGTGGTGTTGCTGACTGAAATCGTACAAAATCCTGGCAAAAGTTCAATCAGGATCACACTGTGGATTTCCAGAGCCTTTTAAGATGCTGAACATGATGCAAATCAGAACGAGTTTGATTGTCCCACCAGAGCTTCCTGGAATTTTGGAATGGCAGTTTTCTAACAGGAGCAACGTGTGTGTGTTCCTGGGGATTACAAGTAGATAGTGTATGCAGAAGTTTAATTATGACGACACCTGCTCCCCAGTCTCACACTGTTTCATCCTGTATCAGGATCCATGAAGGAAGGGAAACAATATTCTGCAACTTTACTGAATTCATTTAGCAGATTTGAAAGGATTTTTCAATTTTGTTGAGTTTTCCACAGCTAGGATCATGGGATTTACTCATGATGATAGTTTTGCTTCTTCAATTTGGATGCTTTTCTTTGTCTTCTCTGATTGCTCCTGTTGGTATTTCCAGACTCTGTCGACTAGAAGTGGTGAGAATGGGTCTTACCTTGTGACTGATCATAGAGGAGACGCTTTTAGTTTTCCCATTATGAGGTTAGCTGAGGGAATTTTTAAAAATAAATGTCATTTCTTATGCTACAAAAGTCGTCTTCTGTACCTAATGATACGCTTTTATCTTGACAGGATGTGGAACTTTGCCAGATGTTTTTGCGGCATGTGTTGAGGATCATGTGATTTTCCTCAATCTTTAGTTCTGCTGATGTGGTTTACCCATTGATTGATTTGCACATGTTAGACCAACCATGAAATGAAAGGGTAATTCACTCTTGGTTATTATGAAAATGAACCTTTGTCTTACACCATATATAAAAGTCAACACAAAGTGAATTTGTGACCTAAACATAAGACCTGAAAACATAAAACTCTTTAGGGCATACATAGCAGAAATTTGCTTTTATGTTGACTGTTATTTTCCTGTTTTGTTTTGTTTTGTTTTGTTTTTGGATATAAAATCTAAAATTTAGGCAACTAAAGGAAAAATAGACATGTGAGACTACATGAAATTACAATGGTTTGGAATGAAAAGGTAATAATCAACAAAATGAAATAAAGATTGTGAGAAAATAAGTGGGACCCATATATCTGATACAGGCTCAGTTTCCAAACATGAGAACCTGAAACCAGACACTGACAGAAAAATAAAACATGCTTAAAAAATGGCTGAAACATGAGTGGAAATTTCTCAAGAAACAAGTAGAAATTGTCGACAAGCATACAAAAAAGTATTTAACCTACTTAATCACTAGGAAATGCAAATTACAACTATAATGAGATACCACCTCACACCTATTACTATGTCTTTTATAAAAAGAGGGAAAGTAATGAGTGTTAGTAAGAATATAGAAAAAAAAAAGAAACTAATAATTGCACATTATTGGTAGGGATTACATTTGTGTAGCCATCAAGGAGAACAGGGCGAAAGTTTGTGAAAAGATTAAAAATGCAAATGTCATTAAGACTCAGCAATCCTTCTTCTGGATATAAACCAAAAGGAGATGAAATCAGCACCTGGTACGAATATCTTTACTCATATGTTCATTGCTGCTTGGTTCCCCAAACTCAAGACATGGAAAAACATAAATGTACATCATGGATAAAAGGATAGTGAAATATTAGCATACATATGCAATATATAAAAATGTATATATTATGTTCTAGAATATTATTTGAAATGGAAAAAAGATTTTACCATTTGTTACAACAAAGACAAATCTGGAGGATATTATATTAAGTGAAATAAGGCAGACATAAAATACTGCACAATCTCACTTATATGTAGAATCTGAAAAAATCAAATGCATAGAAATAGAGAACAGAAGGGTGTGATGGGCAGGGGGAGGTACCACTGAGACATACACAAAAAGGTACAAAGTTCATTATTTACCATCTAACATCCAAGAGCTGAGGTACAACATGGTGACTACAGTTAAGAGTGACAGTATTCTCACATACTGGAAATTAGTTGGAATTATTGATTTCAGAGGGTCATACAAGGGATAAAGGGCAACAGTGTGGAATAATGGAGATGTACTAATGGTTTCACATCAAAACATCTCACCATCTATCTTAAACATTTACAATGAAAATGGTGAACAGCCTCCAAGAAAGTCATGAGCCATTGTTCTTGCCACAAACTCTTCAAGGCTGGACCAGAATCCTCAAATACCTACAAACTTCCTGAAATGTTTCTTTTTATGTTTAGAGGCTATGGATGCTGCTAATTTTATGTCGATAAATACTAGGCTTCATTTACCTTGTTCAAAAGTGATCATATTGGGAAGAAGAGGACCACAGCAAAGTGAATATCAACAATCCATGACATTTATTTTCCCGAGAGCTCCAAAATTCCTCTTTATCATCTGGACACTGATACACTGGATGATAAAATGGAAAAAGACCAGAAATATCACATTAAGCTGTTTATCAAGCAATTTGAGTGGGTGGGAAAGCCACTTCATCGTAGTCATAATATGAAGCTTGTAGAGAAAGTTCCAGTTCTTTGGAGGATAAGTTGACCACCACCTATGGAGAAATAGGACACATAGCCGGTGAGCCATACCTTTTCAGTTGCCCAAGACCCCGCATCTCCTCCTGCCCTGCAGCTCTGCCTTGGACCTAGTTTCTTCTCTTTCTGATTCAAAATGTATGCACCCCATGAATCTCCTCCCCTGGGGTTCGCTCTGATCTTATGTGTGTACTCCAAGTGACCAAAGTGAACACTAGGGCCTCCTCGTTCAGAAGTGTCATGTGAAACAAGGTTTGCATGCATGTTCTTGTCTCTTCACTAAAATATAAAGAGTTAAATATGGAAATGGCAGAGACTAATTCTAGCCCTTTACAACAGAAACGCTTACTGAGATCTCCTCCTGGCTGACAGCATGACAGCCAAATGCAGATTAGGACAGAGCGATGAGGCACTCAAGCACTGTGAGGATGAGCTTCACAGTCATAACCCCCTGACAGGTACAGCCATGCAAGAAAATGAGGGACTGCAGAAGAGGTAGCTCTGGCCATCCTCACTGCTTGCTGTCACCCCTAACATGGACATACTCCATGTCCCATTCTGGTTTCCCAAACAAGTCATCTCTAAGATGCACTAAATTAACCGCTGTAATGTGTGGACTCAAATGTGCGGCTCTATACTCACAATTTTCACATAAATGAAATGACCTCTTGGTGTTTGATTTTTTTCTTGATATAGCCAACATGACAGAAGTCTTATTTGCAAAGACCATTTCTTGAAGGGTCTGAAATTGTGAATATTTTAGAATCCACTTATAACTCATGTTGGAGAATTGATCTTCATCCTGCACTGAGAGCAAGTTGTTGGCAATAATACTGTTCTGAGAGAGGATTCTGGATCTTCCCTATCACTGGTCTTAATGAAATGTAGTACTCAACTTCTATTTTTTAACTTCAGGAAGACAACAATAAAAATCATTAAAGAACTTCATTGAGGTCATTGCATTTTTATTTTATGTAGAGGTTTTATTTAGCATCCCCTGACGAATTTAAAACACAGCCCCAATATTTTATAGCACTGAGCATTTTACCCATTTAGAATCAAGGTTCTTTCTGGTCATCTTTCCTTAACTGGTTTATCACTTTACCTGTGCTCTGTTGACTCCCTGAGAAGAAGATAAAATCTGTAAGAAATTTAATATATGTAGATAAATGCCAGGAAATCTTATCCATGGTTCTGGAAATACTTACAGACAGAAGATTTTGAACTACCCTTTCTGACACCCCTTGGGAATTCTCCAAGGTCAAAGTGGTGATTATTATTGATACTCCTGCTAATACAATGTTCATAGTGTTCATTCTTAAACTGCCATGAATCTGAAAGAGAACAAGAAAACAGAGCCCAACTGGAGCACTCTCAACTTGATAGATAATTGTACAAATGTGGACACTCTATTAAAATAAAACCAAATTGAAATTGTTAAAAAATTATGCAAAAGTTTTCTATGCATTATCAGGAAATTCACACTTGTGAGGCAGGTGCAGAAAAATGATGTGTGGAACTCAGGAAGCATCATTCTGGAACCTCAAATCATGGAAAAGGAAAACTGAGAGGACTTGATTTATTTTGGCAGTCAAGGTTTGTCTATGGTTTACCTTTCCTAAGTTTCTGAAGCTAGTGAAAACTCACCATATTTTTTCTCAATTTCTTTCCAGGCACAATAGACAAAATTCTTTTACTGTGTAAATGAGAGGTCAATGTGTTAACTATCAGATGTGGTCCTTTTTATCAAGATCAAATGTTTCCAAATGCCTTTCCCAAAATCATGTTGCATAAATAATATGCAAAAATAACTCTCAAGGATCATATGCATATTTAAATAATAGAGAACTCAAAGTGATTCCAATTGACTTACAAAAATTGGTCCTAAAAGGAAAAAGTAGGGTAATACAGTGCTCCTGAGGATGAACAGGGCTCGCTGGTGAGACATAAAGGAGATATTGAGCACAACCCACAGGCAGATGCTTATCAGGCCAAGTATGATCTGGCTCACCTAGAAAAGGAAAAGTGCTATAGAGGGAGGAGGAATTAGTATCACTCTTAGAAAAATTATTTTCTCTTATTAGGAGGTTCTAAATAACCTAGAACTCCTTTATAAAGCAATTCTGTACAGATGATTACCTATACCTAAAAATACATCCACCATCACCACACCCACTTTGATAGTTTATATAACAATGTATGCAGTTTCGTTCCTTAAATCTAATATTGTCTTGTTTCTGGGGTGTTTTCATGACCATGCCACACTCACAGGAAATCCAGTAACACTGACCAAAGCAAATTTAGGAGAATATGATAGCACCTCAAACTTACATGGTCTTTAAAACACTTACCCCTAGAATAACAGGTTCCCCTCTCTTGAAAGTCTGCAGATTGCTTTGAGCATCCTGAGGGAGAGTCACTGGCCCAGGGTGGACCAGGTGGATGACTGGTTTTCTGCCCTGAAGGTCCATAGTTATGACTCTTGATTATGTTGCTCTTCACAACCTGGGGCTCCCCTAATGACTGATGGTGTGTTGGCCTGGAGAATGAGCTGGAAGGGTGAGTCTCTGATTCCACACCAACATTACCGTCCCTGAAAATGTTAAAGTAAATTTAGGCACCATGACAGATGCAAGAGATTAGTCTATACACTTGTTTCCATCAACATGGAAAATCTGACGTGAAGTAAGCATTTAATATTGTGCCTTGACCAGTTACAATTACTTTTTCATGAATTGATACCTTTTATTTTGAAGAGGGTTCCCAAGAAGGAAAATATTGACTTTATTTAAGTGAGAAAAATTTAGGAAAGACACAAACAGATGTGAGTTAGTACTTAGATTCTGAAATTGAATATGGACCCAAAAGACATAGAGCATGTTTGTTTAATTTAGGCTAATATTCTTTCATATGGAATTTTCCTATGATATTGACTTTATTCCTAACTTGCTTTTCACTGGTAGTTACTATTCAGTCACTCTATTATCCACCCACAAAATGTGCAGTTTTACTTCCTCAAACAGCATACATGCTGCGGTACAAAAAAGTATGGTTTTTCATTTTTCCCATTTTTTATGAATTTTTATTTATTCTTTTTAGTTATACATGACAATGCAATTCATTTTGACATACTTATTAAGGCAGGGAGTATAATTTGTTTTGATTCAGTCCCCAGTACTTCCCTTTTCCTCCCCTCCTCCCTCACCCATTCCTTTCCTTCTTCTCTATTGATCTTCCTGCTCTTTACTTATATATTTTAATTAGTTTCTTGTGGATGTACAAGATGATGAGATTCACTGTGACATATTCATACAGGTTCATAGGAAACTTAGGTCAGATTCATTCCACTGTCTTTCCCTATCCCATCCTTCCTCCCTTCCCTTCATTCCCCTTTGTCTTCTGTCTCTGATCTTTCTTCAATCCACCCCACCACCTTATATTAGACTAGCTGACCCAGCAATCCCAGTCCTTGGTATGTATCCAAGAATTTTAAATCAGCGTAATACAGTGATGCAGCCACATCAATGTTTATAGCAGCTCAATTCACAATGGCCAAGCCATGGAACCAACAGATGAATGGATAAAAAAAAAAAAAAATGGAATTTCACTCAGACACAAAGAAGAATTGCTTTATGATGTTTGCCAGTAAATGGTTGAAACTAGAGACTATCATGCAAAGTGAAGTAAGCCAGTCCCCAAAACTCAAAGGTCAAATGTTTTCTCTGATATGCCTTTCCTCATACAAATCTTCATAACACTGCAATCGGCTTGAAACAAACACCCCTATACTCAATGTCCTTCCTATCAGTATGTCTGACTAACCAGCACACACATTTCAAAGACAACATAACTTATTGTTACTTAAATCTTGTTTCTTATCATCAATTTATATCTTAAGCAAAAGTTTCATGGCTTTCTGGAAAAATTGTGACTCATTTTTCATGACAGTGAAATCCATACTCTAAAATGATGTTTTATTGATTTCTGACTTATTAGCACTCTCTCTGGAATTGAGAATCTTCTCAAGGTAAGATCCTTTCTCTCACTAATAATAAAGATGAAAAACAAAGTTCCACATCAAGATCACCATACCCCTTTGAATCAAAGTTCTTATATCAAGAAAGAAAATATATATTAAAATATATTAATAAAGTTGGTTAAAGCATCACCAAGGAAACTGGATCACCTGACCTTGAGATTACTTGAAGACTACTTGTCTTTTGCAAAATAAGGAGAAAATATGATTTTTATTCTTTCGGGTCAAGTGCTTATTGACATTTTGCAAAGGCTGCCATGACTTAGATCCTTTCAAGGCACATTTGGTAAGTATCACATGGATCCCTATAATTATAACCCTGAGTCTGAAATTATAAAGTCAGGTATAAAGGAGTACACCATAGACAGTAATGTTCCCAAATAACTATGCCCAGAATTAATAGCTTCTATAAGATTCATCTACTTGAGGTATCTTTTCTTAAAAGTAGGTGACTTCAGAGAATTTTGTTAACCTTGGGTTTTGGTATGGACTCAACAAACTGTATTATAGTCCAAGGAAACACCATACATGTAGAAGAAGAAGAAGGAGGAGGAGGAGGAGGAGAAGGAGGAGGAGGAGGAGGGAAAGGAGGAGGAGGAGAAGAAGAAGAAGAACAAGAAGAAGAAGAAGGAGAAGGAGAAGAAGGAGAAGAAGAAGAAGAAGAAGAAGAAGAAGAAGAAGAAGAAGAAGAAGAAGAAGAAGAAGAAGAAGAAGGGGAGGAGGAGAATGAGGAGGAGGAGGAGGAGGAGGAGGAGGAGAGTTACATACCTCTATCCAAAAGCATCATTCAGTCTTAACTAGGTCACTGCTTGGGACCAGGGAATGTCATTTCACAACCGTCCCTTTCAGAACTTTCCCAGGGACTGACACCTGAACAGCATGCATTCTGCATTTCAGCTGGGCACTGTGGACGTGGGGAGTGGGTGCTCATTGCACATGGGTCTTACTCAACCAGGCAGAGCCCACCCCCCCCCCCCGCTGTGTGAGGAGATAAGGAGACATTACCTTAAATGGCCTCTTCCTGCCCTGTTTTTGCACATGGGTTTCTGTGATGGTGAAACACATGATGCTGACAGAGGTAATTCTTTGTCTCTATTCCTCAGATACACAGTTTTGAGTGACAAAGCCCCACACAGCCTTCCTCTTTGTCAGGACAAATCCTATCATTACATCTCTATCTGCCAGGCCCTACAGACCATGCTAACCAAACATGTGTGTTAACAATTTTGACTTATAAGTGAAAGTTTCATTTGTTCACAGAATAAATGAGAATAAACTGGACTTTTTCCCACAAAAAGTGCATGGAATGCCTGCACTCTACTCCTTCATTCTACATTGAATAGTTTCGTCACAAGGATGATCTTCAATGCCTCCCATTCTCTTTCCTTTTTCTACTACTTGAAAAATAATTTTAGAAAAACAGTGTGAGCTATTTCTGAACCTAATGCAGAAAATTCCAAGTGTGCAAATGACATGCTATTTGCTCTGAAATTTTGTCCAGCAAATACACAGGGAACCCAACACTCTCCACAACCTTAAGTAAACTACTCTCTAACTTAGTAAAGAAGTAGGAACACACGGTCCTCTTTCCTGACAGTTCTGAGTTCTTCCCTAGTACTTACCAGTGCTTACCACTGCAAGCCCTCAAGTGATGGAGCCATTAGATGCTCTTTTCCCTCCTTCCCACCAGGCACAATAATTTTAGAAAGAACTTTTTGTAGGTTAATAAAAAGATATTCCTATCCTATCCTGGGGTATGTTCACAACTGTACCCTAAAAGGGTGACCTGTTCTATCCTTGTCATGTCTATTTCAAAAAAGAGAAGTCTGCCTTTACCAATTTGAGGACATTTCACTATAGTCTTGACTTGCTGGTAACTTTACTATGAAGGTATTTTGAATATTGTCAGTTGTATCTCTGCACCTATTTTCTTGAACATAATAGTCTTCTTCTTTCTGGTATTGACACCATGCCTAGGTTAATTTTCTCCTGGCAAAACTGTCTTACACAATGGGCCAGGTTTGTAATCAGTGGTTTGTTAGATATAATCACACTGAAATGAAATGAATTTAAAGTGAAAGCATTAAGATTAAGTATCGAGGAGGAAAAAAAGACAAAAAGTGGTGTGAAAACACATAACTGTAAAGGTAAATATGAGCAGAATTTGGGAGGCCTGGTCATCAGCAACAGAGAAGGAAAGAGTGAGACCCCAGGAAGAGTCACTGCAGACTGTCCATTATATTTGTGGTAAGAAAGTGTAGCTCAGACTTTCCAGTGATGATGTTTTAATAAGAAGCTTATCTACAAACATGTTATGGAAATCTACATTGCTTATTGAGAAACACAGAGAAGATCAACAGTGGGATTTGTTAGCATTTAGGATCTTGAGTTTGGAGTTCTTCAAGGGGGAGAAATGGCAATGGATATCCAGGCTCAGAGAGGCCAAATGCTAAAGAATGATCTCATTTTTTGGTATCACAAGCTTATTTAAATTTTATTACTCCTATGATTACCTTCTCATTCCACATTTACTCATTTTAAAAGATTATTTAATGACTCCACATTTCTTCTTAATTTCTACATTTATTGAGAAATACTTTTCTCAGGGGGTCATTTCTCCATAACATTTGTACAAGTGAAGAACAGTTGTGAAAGTGGAATGGATGTGGGGTAATCCACTACGGGATTGATTATCTATGGAGACACATCTCAAAGTATAATATATATTAACTTTTGCTTGATGTTTGTGTGAAATTAAGGGTGTGAGTGATGGCCCCCACCGCCATTTTGCAGACATTAAGCCTTCTGAACTCATGATTATCCTTGTGTTATCTATATTCATAAGGTCAACATTGGGTGTGACAGTAATGAAACTCTAAAACTTCAGTCCCTCAACACAATGAAAAATGTGCTCTATTCTGCTCTGCACCAGCTCAGCAGATCCCACTGTCTGGAAAGGACTTATTGCAGCATGTCATGTGATAAATGTTCATTCTCAAATGGCATTACTCTCCTACCCAGAAGAGCATTCTAGGCTAACTCTGGGTTTCAAATCCTAAATGGCCAACACAGACATTCTCTTTTGATGTTTCTTTTCCATAACTTAATTTCCTTACCACTTAACATGAATTCTTAAGCGAGAGGTGGTCAGTAATTTTCCTAGAATAGAATCTGAGTCTTAGCATCCCTTTGTAATAGATTTTGCTTTTTAGGAAAAGAAGCTTTTCTGTGTGTTTCTTCCTCTTTAAAAAAAAACAAAAACAAAACTTTGTTTTTCTATTTCTGTGAAAAATACCATTGAGATTTTGGTGGGAATTGCATGATATAGCACTGTGAGAAGTATGGACATTTTAATAATAACAGTTATTAAAATTCATGAATATGACATCCCATTTCAATCAATTCCTTTCAGCATCTTTTCTTGATTTCTTTTTCAGAAAGGTTTTACTAACATGGAGAAACTGAACTCATTGTGTTTTGATTTTATGTATTATAGTTTTCCTGAATGCATTTATTACTTCTGAAAGGATTATGTGGACTTTTTAGGCTTTTCATGAATAGAATAATGTGATGTGTGTATAGGGATTATTTTATCTCTTTGCAATGTGGATGCTTATAATTTTTTCTTCTTCTCTGGTTGCTCTTGTTTGTCATTCCAGACTATGTTGAATGGAGGTGACAAGAACTGGTCTTGCCCTATACAAGCTTGTGGAGGAAAAGCTTCATGTTTCCCAAGGATTTCAATGTGGATATTTTATACAATTCCTTTATTGAGAACATTGTCTTGTCTACATAATTTGACCTGAGTTTTTATCACGAAAGGATGTTGAACTCCAAAAATTTTGCTGTGTCTATGGAAAGGATCATGAGGGTTTTCATGTTTTATTCTGCTAACAAGTTACACCCTGTTGACTGCTTTATGCAAGTGAAAGTTACCTTGCATTGAAGGTGTAAATTCCACTTGACCATGAGGTGGGTGGGCTTTTATCTTACACCATACATAAAAATCAACACAAAATGAAATTAATGACCTACACATAAGAACTTGGAACATAAAACTCCTAAGAAGGAAATAGAGTATGAACAGTTGGGCTGTGCCATTCAGTTTTTGAATGTCAAATCTAAACTTCAGACAATAAAAGCAAAAATAAACAAGTGGGTCAAAATCAGCCACCAAAGGTAATAATTCACCAAAAGAAATAAAAATTGTAAGAAAATATTTGGATGTCATATATGTGATAAGGGTTTAATAGAAAAAATAAGGAACTCATGCAACTCAATTACAAAAAAGTAAAAAGAAAAAAGAAACCCATTTATAAAATGTGCACAGGACTTGAATAGAAATTTCTGGAAAGAAAATGCAATGAAGAATATGGAAATTAGTTGTTACACATTGAAGAATAGTGCATGTAATCTTACAATGACAAAAGGCAACTTTGTGATGATGGACGTATTAGCCTGCATGATTGTAGTAATCATTTTGCTACATGTGTGAACATCAAAACATCATATGGCAAACCTTAAATGTTTACAATCAAAATGGTGACTGGTCTCCAAGACATGGTGTGAATCGTTTTACTGAAATACTCACACAAAGGGCAAGTCAAAGTACTAAAATAGCTCCAAATAGCTCCCCATTTAATGATATGTCCCTATTTCATGTTGAAAAGGCTATGAGGTTTTGTCAGTTCTAGGCAGGTACATAATGTGCTTCATTTACCTTGCTTAGGTCATCCTATTGGGAGCAGAATGGAAAACCATAGCAAAGTCAACATCAACAAACCATTGATGTTTATTTTCCGGAGAGAAAGTAAAGTCCTCTTTATTATCTGGACACTTATGTCAGGATGACAACATGGAAAAAGATCAAGACTTGCTGTTTAATTAAGCCACTTAACTGGGTGGGAAAGCCACCCCATCGTAGTCATGATATGGAGCAGATAAGGAAAGTTCCAGCTCATGGGAAGGTAAGTGGCTCACCACCTGTGGAGACACTGGAACACAGCAGGTGAGCCAGGGAGTTTCAGTTGCCCATGGCCCTGGGTCTCCTCCTGCCCTGCAGCTCTGCCTTGGGTGTAGTTCCCTCTCTGATTTGTGCCTATTCATGAAGGTCCTGGTCCTGCTCATTTGCAAAGCCTGCTTCTTTGACGTGTCTGAAATGTAGAATATTTCACAGTCCTTACATGTCTTTCAGTCATTCATCTTCGTCATGTGCTGAGCACCTCAGTACAAGTTGGAGTGTCTAGAGAGGATTCTGGATTTTACCCATCGCTGCTCTGAATCATTTCCAGTCAAGGACGTGGGGCTGTGATTGAGCATCCTGTGTCTGCTGGTAGTTCAGAACCATCAAGAGGACTGGGACTGTCAAGTTACTATGAGTAACAGGGCTTTGTGGTATCGAAGGACTTGACATCATACCTGTTCAACTGCCATGATTCACTTACAGAAAAGTTCAGGAAATACTAATGTATTAGGAATGCTTTCTTCCCTGGTCAGTTGCAAATCTTCAGTTTTATTTCAAGGCTTAGATCATCCTGAGTTTAAACTTAGGCCAGTATCACCTTGTATAACCTCATAGTGATAAAAACAGATTCTTTCTCCCATGCATTTCTTTTTTAAGTGCAGTTATAAGAAATTTGAACTCTCCTAGTAGAAAAGAACTGTTCCTTATTTAACTTCAGGGTCTATTATAACACACTTCCAAATGCATGGTATATGGATATAATTGAATTTATTAAGAAATTATATAAAAGCAAGATTGCTAAAGTGAACATTTTTCTACGCTCATTTAGTACAAAATTTGTTGCTTCATTAACAGAATGAAGAGAACTTCTTTTATTCTAAAGGGCTCCCAAGAACAAAAATATTAGTATCTCTTTTCCAGTGAGATAAACAAGTTGGGAAAGAAAAGACAGAAGACACAAGCATATGTGAACTAGTATTTAGATTATGAAATTGCATAATGCAGTATTTATGCTTATTTCAGGTCATTAATCCTTCATCTAAAATTGCCCATGATATTGACATTACTTCTACTCTTGTCTCCACTCCATCTTCCCATCCTCAAAATATTCAAAATACACTGTTTTTTTTTTTTTCACAAAAAGCTTACATGCTCAGTTATTTTTTGAAAGTGTATTTATTTCTTTTATATATCTTCATGACATTATAATTAGCTTGAAATGAATGTTCTTACATCTGGTTTCCTTCCTTTTGATAACTCTAACCATCACTCATATTGCAAACACAAAAACTAAAGTTAATTACTTTTTTTTTCTTTCACGAAAACCCAGTTTGGTATCATCATTTAACCTCCAAAGCAAAAAGTATCGTGAGTCTCTGAAAAAAAAAAGTGGCTGATTTTTTGTGAAAATAGAAATCCATACACAAAATTAGTGCTTCATTGATTGCTGAACTCCCTCTGGAACTGAGAATCTTCTCCAGGTGAGATCCATTCATTCTCTTAGGAAATATAATTTCACATTGAGGCCACCATACCCCTTTGAATCAAAGTCCTCATAGAGAGAGAAAAATATATAAGCTACATATATAGTAATAAACTGGATAATCCAGCCCCAAGGATAATCTTGCCTTGGGATGATTGAAAAACTACTTTGTTCTTTTGCACATTTGGGAGAGAATATGATTTTTAGTAACACATTTTCTGCCTTTACCATTGCTACCATGATTTTCAAAGTGTACTTCATAAGTGTTATATGGGTCTAAAAAATTGTCACACTGAGTCTGCAGCTAGACAGTCAGATATAAAAATGTTATGCCCATGAACAATTATGAGCTTCCCAAACAACTACTCCCAGAATTAATAGCTGTGTGATTTCTTTCCAGGGGACAGCTCCAGAAAATTTTGTATGAACCTCAGGTTTTGACATGGATTGGACATGCCCTTTTATAGTTCACAGAAAGAGCCAGGTACATTAAAATAATGAAATAAAACAGGAGAATTACATCCCTTTGACCCAAAGTACTATTCAGTCTTAACTAAGCATCTACTTGCTCAGGACCAGGAAAGGTCATTGTATGATAATTAAATTCAGAACTGTCCCAGGAACTGATACCCCAACAGCATAGGATCCCCATTTTAATGGGGCACTGTGGACTGTGGGGAGTGGGTGCTCATTGCACATGGGTCTTACTCAACCAGGCAGAGCCCCCAGCTGTGTGAGGAGATAAGGTGGTGTTAGGGTACGATATCGACTGGTCCCCGATATCGACTTATCCCCAGAGAGTCAAAGTGCACGCACGGTAATGCAAGACACACAACGAGGTTTTATTTAAAGCAAGTTCGAGCCTGGACCACGACTAGCCTCTCAGACCATTGCAATGGCTGATTGGGGAGTGGCCCCGAGGGACGAGAAAGGCCTCTATTTAAGAGATTTCCAAGCATTCACACACAAAGACCTGTACGTTATTGGTTAACATTTGAACAGCTAAACATTAGTCCTCCTCTGGTTGGGTCCCACCAATCTATTTGATTCTCACTGGGTCCCGCCAGAACTGAATGGTCCTAGAGGAAGAAGGGAGGAGGGAAGGGGTGAACTATGCAGGAGATGAGTTGGGGTTAGGCCCTCCTGTTCTTGATAGATAAGGTTTCCAGGCAGCTGCACATTCCTCAGACAAATATCTCTTAACAACCTTGATAAGCACAGGGGCCCAGCAGTCCTGTTTGTCCTGTATTGGCTCTTGAGGGTGTAGTCGCAACTGCCTGCATCCTGGTGATTAAGACAGTTAGCTGCACAGATATCACCCTGTTCTCAACAGAGGCATTACCTTAAATGGCCTCTTCCTGCTGTTATGGGGCACAACTTAAGAACAGACCGATCACCACTGAGAAGTCCAAATTTGAGAGTCCTTATTAAGCCGGCCGGCTGACTGTCTCACCCAATGTCCCAGAAATTGGCTATTGGGAGAACAGCCCTGACCACAGGGTTGTAGGGGTTCTTATACCAAAGATTACATTAATCATAAGTGTCTGTTGCTATGATTCGAAATTACATATTAACATCATGAGATCATCGACAGGGGGCGAGTGGGGAGTGGGTCACCTAGGTACAAACTAAAGAATGGTTACTAACAACCACACAATTACTGCTCCATGGTACACTGGTTAGGAGCAACAGAGATCAAAAGAGAACAATTTTTCATTACATAGGAATTGTCATTTCATATTGTTAAACGCATCACACCAAGTAACTGATGATGGGCACAGAGGCGGGGTGTTCCCATGGGAGAAACTTATTTCCTACATAACATGGAATTTCAGAGCAAAATGGAGTCTGTTTAGTCAATTCCCCCCTAGTCTGGCCTGTAACACTCTCATGGAGCCAGATCTGTCAGCCCATCACACTGCCTGTTCCGGCACCTGGTTTCTGGGATGGTGAAGCACACGATGCTGACAGAGGTAATCCTTTGTCTTCATTGCTCAGACACACACAGTTTTGAGCAGCAAAGCCTTGCACAGCCTTCCTCATTGTAAGAACAAATCTTAATGATTTGTCCCTATAAACCAGCTAATAAAGCACTTCTTTTCCATTTGGGGATATATGTTGACTTATAAAAGTAGTCCACAGTAACCTTGGTTTCCCTGAAACCTTGGTTTCTATGAACTAACAGAACCTACTTTGAATTATTCCCGTAAATCGGTGTATCTGCACTTTTTACCCCTCCGGTCTACTTCATTTATTTTGCTTACCATGACAGTCTTCAGTGCCTCTGCCTTTCTTTTTCCCCTTTCTAGTTCTTGAAAAATACTTACAGTAAACCAGAGCACACTGTTCCTGAGCCCAGTTCAGGAAATGCAAAGCACAGAAGTGATCTGTCCTGTGCCAGCATCTCCTAAATATCCTGAAAAACCATGGGAAACCTTATGCGTACTACAGTCATTGACAAACTACTTTCTGGATGGGAAAGAAATCAGAGAGTCTTAGTTCTCTTCACTTTGAGTTTTCCAAGTTCTTCCATAGTGCTCACAGATGGTTAAGACCATAAAAGATTGAGACTTTCAGTGATTTTTATTTTTCACTTTCCTACAAGTTGTCATTTTTAGGAAAAGCTTTTTATATGGGGGGAAAAAGATATCTTATCATGGTGTTGGTCAAAAACTGTACAAAAGAGTCCCCTGTTCTATTCCTGTCCTATTTCAAATTTATCCAAGGGAATAATCTGCATTTACCAACTTGTGGGAGTTCTGTTGTGTTCTTAATTTGGTGGTCGTACTACAATGAAAGGATTTTGAGTACTGTCCGTTGTTTCCTTGCTTGGGTCATTATGACCATCTCATTTTTCTTCTTTATTGTATTGACACAGTGCACAGGTTGATTTTCACTGGGTAAAACATTCTTACACAATGGATCGGATTTATAATACTTGCTTTATTAAACAAAATATAATCATACTCTAATGAAACACATTTAAAGTGCAAACAATTGAGAATAAATAAGGAAGTGAGCAGAAAGGAAAAAAACAGCCATGAAAACATATGACTGTAAAAGGTAAATATAAACAGAATTAGAGGAATTGGTGACCAGCGCCATGAAGAAAACACAGCTGCGTCCCAGAAGAGTAAATGCAGTGACTATTAGTTACATTTCTGGCAACAAGCAAACAAACAAACAAAAAACATAGTTTAGATTTTTCAGTGAAGACATTTTTAACAAAAAGTCTATGTTACTATGTTATGGTTTGGATATCTGTGTTAACAGCTTGGATATGAGGTGTTGCCCAGAGGTTTCTGTGTTAATGCAGAAGGTCCAGAGGTAAAGTGATTGGGGTGTAAGAACTGTAAGCTAATCAGTCCATCCTGGTTTGAACTGTAGGCAGGTAGGGTATGGCTGGAGGAGGTGGGTTTCTGGGGGCATACCTGAAAGGGTTGTCTTCCCTGTGATCCCTTCCCACCACCCCTATAGCTTTCCTCCACCATGCCCTTCTGCCATGATGTTCTGCTTCACATGGGCCGGGAGCTGTGGAGTTGGTCCATCGCAGACTGAACCTCTGAACAGTAAGCCAAAATTAAATTAACCCCTCTAAGTTGTTGTTGGGTATTTTGATTATAGTGGTATAAAGCTGACTGAAACAATCTAGTTACAAATCTGTTATGGAAACCAAAAATGGATATTGTAAAATCCAGAGATTAAACAATGAAAGCTGTTAGCCTTTAAAATCTTGAGTTTGAAGTTCCCACAGGGAAAAAATGGCAATGGACATTCATGATCAGAGACACTGAAAACTTAAGACCTGTCTCCCTGATATTCTGTGTTACTTATCCTTTTATTGTTCTGTGTAAGGATTTATTTTCTCCTCTAGACACATAAGTTCTAACATCAGTTATCCTAACTCAGCACTCATTCAATCATTCTATTTTAAATTGCTCCTTCTTCTTTAGCACTGATTCACATGAATCAAAATGAATTTGTACAATTAAATGCATTTGTACAAAATGCTTACCCACTGTGATATATCAAATATAGGATAAAAATGGGAAACTTGAAATATTATGAAATTTAATTTAAAAATTGTAGGTAAAAGATTTATAAATAAAGGGTAACGATTTTTAAATACTTTGAATAAAATAAAATGAAAAAAGATATGGAAGAACTTTTGAAATGCAGAATATTGCTATCAATCCATAGTTATCACTGGTTAATATGTAAAAGAAGAAACTGTTAAAGATCTGTGCTCCAAACTTAAGGATCCTGAAAAAAGACCAAATTAAACCAATATAAGTAAAAAGAATAGTAAAAGTGTAAATAATAAAATAGAAAATGAATAAGCATATAAAATCATGTAAAAATACAATGACAGTAGAATGCTTTGATATATTTTGACAGATCATACATAAATGGAGTGTAATTTCTCAATTTTCTGATTTCTCCTCATATCTATGCCTATACTTGTGCCTCTATTTGTTAATTGTTTCAATTCACAAGTAAGGAAATTCAAACGTGGTAGGGATTCTGCAGAGTTTATTGTCCACTATAGACTTAGCACCTAGGTGCTCAATACACATTCATTGAATTGCTAGGTAGACTGACTGATTGAATAAATTATTTTATGAGTGGAATTTAAGGAATACTATAACTCTTCTGAAAAATAAATAGCAAAATGGTTGGCAGTTACAGTGTACTCAAAATTATGTAAGTTTGTCTTGCCTTAACTTGCCACGGAATCACATAAGACAAAACATGTTCATATAAAGCACATGACAATCATGTCAACAAAAGTAATTCTCATTTTGGGGCTTCTCGTTATGAGTCATAAATTCTTCACATGCATTAGCTCATTTGATCCTTACAAACCCTGGAAACGATAACTGGAATATTCATTATCACAGCTAAGGAGACAGTTAACTTTTCAGTCGCTCAGTTATGCCAAAGGAGAGTGAATGGCATTTAGTAAGGTTGTTAAGTTAAAATGAGCATTCGAGTGAGCTCTAATCCAACAGGACTGTGTTCTCATAAAGAAGTATTATTAATGTTTTAATGATGTCAGGGGAAAGAGACCTTGAGTTGTTAAAACATTAATAATACTTCTGAAAGAATCTCATGATCAGCATGATTTGATCCAGCAAAATCACAGGGGCTGGAATAAAAGTCTCCTAAGCAATCCGGAAGACTCTCTTGGAATATGTATCATTGTAGGTGAAAATGGTACGTAATGCAATCAACTAAATTGATCGGGGGGAAAATAGAGAATTAAGGGCTTCCAGCAATGCCTTGATTTATGAGCATTTATAACTTGTATCCAGCTAATATTTATAAAGATAGAGCCAAGGGAGCTCAGAGTGAAGGTTCTGGAAGTGGAAATAATCTGTGGGGCCAGACAATGGGAAGCGGGATCTTGACCGTGGACTTGCTTTGACACAGTCTCCAGCATGTGAGAAGCGGAGAGAGATCCGCCTCCTAGAGATACAACACGAAGCTTAAAACCCTACAGATATGCATCAGGCGAGCTGAGTGAGATGGATCACAGGAAGCAAGTGGCTGACTGGACCCCTGGCAATGTCCTTGTCACACAACCCACATAAGAGCAGGTCACAATCTTTGAATTCTGTGAGCTAGAGTCCATGAAGCCTGAAGGAGGATAGCTCCCATGTGTCTGCTCTGGAAAGATGCAAAGGTAGGAAGAATCCGTTCCTCATCTCAGCCCTTGCTTTGTCTATCAGAAGGAGGTCTAGTTGGTGGGGGGGTGGATATGAGCCCAAGGGATATGGGGGCCCCTGTAAATTGAATTAGAGGGAACTAAGGAATGCAAAATATCTTGCCTGCAGTCTTGCTGCCAGTAAGCTAGGTGCCTTTCTTCTGGAATCTGAGGAGGAGGTTCCTGGTCTTAGAAAGCATAGACCTTTGCTCTGTGATCCGTATGAAGTTAGAACCGTGCAAGACATATTTGAGCTGAGTCCTCGGGAAGATATGGAAATGAGGATACAAGGAAAACTCAGCCTGCCCTGATCAAAAAAGGAACAATATGATTCAGTTTCTAGAGGCCCACAACCCTGCCCCACGCCCCATGGTTAGGTTTTGACACTGATCATGGAAGAGAATTGAAAATGGACCTGCTCTGTGAAGTGCTTTCTCTCCTGGTGCAAACAGCAGCAGCAGCAGGACATCCAGAGCAGATTGACCATGAACTTTCCCAGGAGAACATCCTCCAGCCAGGCCAGCCGGGTGCATGGGTCCTGCCCTCTCAGCAGCAGAAAAGTCTACTACTCTTCCTGAAGGGGCAGCCCCAGGACCCAGGGGTGAGTGTGCAGAACAGAGCACAGGCCTGGGGAGGGGACCACTTTCTAAGACAGGACAGGGTGAATGAGACCCTTGAGGTCTTTCGATCATTAATTTGCCCTATACTGAGCTGAACAAAACTCGGGAAGTGAAGTGGAAGGAGGCAGTTCATCCTTGGAAGAAACTGCATTGTCTTTGTCTACATAGCAAATACATAATAAACCAATGACAGTGTCTGTATGCGATTTGGAAGCCTTTTGAGGTAGAGACTGTGACTTTCCTAGACAGTCTTCCCACATTCGGAGTTTTGAAGGGGCAAGGGATGTGCAATGATAGAACAGTTCTTCCTCCTAAGAAGCTACACCTCCTCAGAAGATGTTTCTTATCTTCCAGGTGGTTCGGATTCTCACTGGGCTGCTGACCCTGTTCCTGGGGCTTGCAATGGCTTCTTTTACTCATCCTTCTATTGAAAACCACATGGTTCTTGAGACTGAAATAGGCTACCACCTATGGGACCTTTCTCTGTGAGTGTCAGTAATTATTCCACTCCTTCTAATTTCAAGTACCTGCAAATACCTTCATCCATTTCTTTTGAAAATCTTTGCACAATTTTCCCAAGCTTGAATCTATTGTTTGGGCATATAAGATTGACAGGAAGGTGAAGGGAGCCAGGAGGATCTTATAACAAGGAAAGTGCAAATGCAAGCTCTGAGTGGATTCTTTTTTTTATCAGTTCTTCATATCTGGGGCTCTGTCCATTGCTGCTGGAAGGAAGATGACCAAGGGCTTGGTGAGTGTCCCATTGGGGAAGTGCAGGTAAATCTAGGGAAATAAGTAATTCAGTCATTTGGCCAAGTCGTGCTTAATCTCCCTGGTTCTTTAAAGAAGGACCCTAGATGTGTTCTGAAATGCTTCTTCCATGACACTTAGGCAGACATGATTGATGTGGCTGTGCATTCTTGATTTTCTGTGTGAAGCATCTGCCTGCTTTGGAGCCTGAGGTCATCCAAGTTGCTATTTCACCAGCTGCTGCTTCCATCATCTTTACAGTGGACAGGTCCCCATGTGGATTTCCAGACTCCACTCAGCTGGGTCGAATGTCATTTGGTGACCACTGAGACACAGGAAGAACATGAGGTGGAGGATTTTCACAATCTTTCTTTCTCATTCTGTTCAGATCCAAGGAAGCCTGGGGATGAATACCATCAGTGCCACAGTGACAGGGTCTGGCACAGGTATTTACCAGCACAATGGTACCTCATGTGGAAATAGAATGGGTGGATCCCCATAGCCTGTGCCATTTTGTTCTAGTAAGTATTTCTTGTTCCAATGGTGACTGTTTCTTAATTGGTTTACCATCTGAAATGTCCTTTGTGACTTCTCACCATGAACCTGTGTAAGAGCCATTGATTCTACAGAAACTGATCTTTCTGAAAGTTATGGGATCTGGTTACTTTGCACCTTGCCAGGAGTACTGGGCACAAAGTTTTTCAAAAACCCTTCTCCTCTGAGCACCCCGAGGTAAAGTTATGCAACAGAAAGTTCTACAAGAATTTAGATTCTATATGGAACACTTTTCTCTTGGTTTTAAGATCCTGTTGAGGAAGAAAAGGAGAACTGGTAGTTTTAGGTGCTGGTTTTCAGGGACTCTGAGCAAACAGCTGGGATGACTAGAGAAAATATGTCCCCTTTCACTGAAATACTGTCTAGCCTGAAGAAGGGAGAATTTCAGGGGTCTAATGATAAGTTGTTTTATGTCTCAAAACACAAATGGATTAAAAAGTAAAGGGTGAATAATATTCCATTGTGTATATATACCACAGTTTCTTTATCCATTCCTCTGTTGAAGGGCATCTAGGTTGGTTCCACACTCTAGCTATTGTGAACTGAGCAGCTATAAACATTGATGTGGCTGTGTTACTGTAGTATGCTGATTTTAAGTCCTTTGGCATTTGCAGATAAATGGAGGGAATTGGAGAATACAATGCTAAGTGAAATAAGCCAGTCCCAAAAAACCAAAGGCTGAATGTTTTCCCTGATAAGTGGATGATGATATATAATGGGGGTGGGGGAACTAGGAGGTAGAGAAAAATGGAGGAACTTTAGATTACATAGAGGGAAATAAGAGGAAGGAGGTATGAAAAATGGTGGACTGAGACAGACATCATTACCCTATGTATGTATGATTACACAAATGGTATGAGCCTACATCATGCACAACCATAGAAATGAAAAGATGTACCCCATTTGTGCACAATGAATCAAAATGCAGTCTGTAAAAATAAATAAATGAATAAATACATTTAAAAAAATAAATTTAAAAAAGGGGACTTCCAACCTCTAAAAATATATGGGAACACTTCTCATCCTGTCTTAAGGTTTTGAACAAATGAGTGAGAGAACAAATTTTTAATTATCCATCTTTTGTAGTTAATTAGTGAATATTAATTTGGAGAGGACTCACTAATCTTTATAAAGCAGAAAACATCTGCACTATAATGAGATTAGCCAGCATCAGAAGGGAAATTCTGCAGTTTCTTGTATCCCAACATGTCCCCTTCTACCACCTGAATTCTGTCCTCTGAAACCTGTGAGTGTTTTTCTCCTATTTGATAAAGGTTTTATTTTGCATATTTGTCGGGGTTTCCGGGACCCCCAGCCTTGGGCATGGTCAAGATGGCGCCTGGCGCTGAGCCAAAAGCGGCCAGCTATACAGTAAACAACCAGCGAATTCCAATGATTGGCTAGTTAACGATGTGATTAGAGCATGCCCCCCTCGTGTACCTATTCTATGCCTGCAGCTGTCCGCGTTTACCTCGTGTACTCTCCCCTGATTGGTTGAAGTGTATATAAGCCTGGTGGGTGGGAGAGTAGGGGGGCGAAGGCTGAAGCTGAGCTGGAAGCTGGGAGTGCGCGGAAGCTGGGAGTAAGAGAAGTGTAGGAGAGGGACTGTGCATAATAAACTTCCAAAGCTTCAGACATTTGTCGTGTCTCTCTCTGCGGCCAGAGGGAGCGCAATACATATTTTTTCACAGGGCCTTTCTGAAGGCCTGGCCATCCTGTCTGTGCTGGAAGCCTCCATTGCTTCTCTCTCTCCATGTGTAGGTGCAGGTGACCTGCTCTGTCAACAGGCAAGTGTTCTGGGCATTCATGGGTTTTCTCTCTTTCGTGTGTGTGTGTGTGTGTGTGTGGGTGGGTGTGTGTGTGTTCTCCTCTCCTCTCGTGGAGTAGATTAGGAAGAGGAATTTAAGAACATGACATTGAAGGTATTCATGACCCTTCTCTCTCTCTCTCTTTTATTTTGTATATTTTTTCGACAGGACCTTTCTGTAGGCCTGGCCAACGTTGAAGGAGGTAGCACAGGTGGAAATGGCCCTGAGCAAGATGGCCACTCTCTGCCAAAGAACCGACCCCCGACACTAATGAGTCCTTTTTGTTTCTGGTCCCCTGGAAATCCTCCTTGGTATTGGTGAGGAAGTGTTAGAAATGGACGGCTAGAGGGAGGGAATAGACCCACGAGGTTCCAGGATGTCTAAGGTGGGTGTCCAGTGACAATATTGTAGAGGAACCAAAGCATGGAGAAGCTTCCTTCCTAATTTTCTGACTATGAGAATCGAATGTTCTGATTTCTCCACAGGTGGTGATTTCTTACCAAATAATGACAGCATACCCTCCGGAGTCTCTCCTGAACAGATTCATGATGAGGTGGAGGTTTGACTTCTACAGGCACTTTGTCCTGTTATCATCCTGGTGGCTGTTTCCCTGCATGGGGCACCTAAGTTCACCATACTGTGTGTCTGACTGCTCGGAATCCCGCCAAGATGAAACCAAGTGCAATAGACTCTTTTTAATTGCCGATGCCTATGATTCTTTTGATTGCCCACCTCTCAACGAACCAGGACACGGTGTCATTTTCAAATTCTGAAGTCTGCAAAAATAGAAATTTGAGCTTTGCTTCTGAGCTTTGCTTCTGCCCATTCACAACAAATCTTTCACAGGAGGGAAGAATGCATTCTGATTATTTGTCATGACACCAGCTCCGTGTGTCCCTGCTTTGATTCTGCCTCTCTGACTGGTCCAGCATGTACATGTGCTGAAAATAAATTCCCAATGTCAGCCAACCTTAATGTATTTCATCATGGATTATTCTGTTGTTTTGTGAAATCAATAGGATCCTTTAGAGACATGTTTCCAGCTGTATGTGTGTTTGTGTGTGTGTGAGAGAGAGAGCGAGAGCGAGAGATAGAGAGAGATGTCATGTGGAGAGAATGGCCAGAGAGATGCAACATAAAAAAAGAAAACAACATCATCCATTGTTCACAGTGAAGGGGTCAAGCACCAAAGAGTATAGCTGGCCTTCAGAAGCTGGAGAAGTCAAGGGAATGGATTCCTTTTTAGAGGCTCCAGAAAGGAACACAGCCCTTTGTACAACCTGATTTTAGCTCAGTGAGACCCATGTGGGATCGTGAAGCACAGAACTCTTAAATGAAATTGCACTGTTGCAAGTCACTATGTTCGCGGTAATTTGTTCAAACACAACAGAAAACTAGTATAGCAGTATGACAAGGGGAAATGATAACCCAGACTTCCTCCTGAATACAGAAGTAGGGGTTTGAAAAATGTAACGAATAAAACAGGATGAAGATGCACCGTGAGCAGGTTGCACATGATCAGGATATCAACATGCAATGGAGCACTGGAAAATCTTTAGATACTATTTCCGAAAGAAATAAATTTTAAAAAGATTACGTGAGCCAAGTTGGTGGTGCACGCCTATAATCCCAGCAGCTTGGGAGACTTAGGCAGGAGGATGGCGAGTTCAAAGCCAGCCTCAGCTACCTACTGAAGCCCTAAGCGACTTGGCAAAGTCCTGTCTTTAAATAAAAATTAAAAGGGCTGGGGATGTGACTCGGTGGTTAAGCGCCCCTGCATTCAATCCCTCGTACCATAAAAATAAAAATTTTTAAAAATAAAATAAAGACTATGTGATATTAAAAATGCATGCAGGAAAGTTTTGATAAAAATTAAGTGTATATAATTTTTTAAAAAAACTCTCAAAGGTAATAATAAGTGGAAACTGACTAAGGCAATAAGAAAATGCATTGTAAGTCCATAGTTAATGTACCCTTGGTGCTAAAGTAGTAAAAGGTAGGCCAGCTTGATTAGGAATGAAGGAATGGCATGAACTCTACTTTTACTTACTGTTATTCAGGCTTTCCAGTAAGAACAAAAGTAAAGAAAAAAGAGGGGTTGTAAAAGAAGCAGCAAAAAATGATATTATTAGAGATAATCGTTTTTTATATAAAGCAATTATAGAAGATAGCATTTGAAATAGAGCATTTGTAAGGTGTTGGTTGTAAAATCAATTGCATGTCTATACTCAATAATAAAGTTGCAATTCAAAATATAAAATACTCAGTATGGTATCAAAACAACAAATAGGTAGTAGTTAAGATTAAACCTGTCAATAATATGAAATATATATGTGGCATAATTGAAATATATTTAATAATTTAAATAAATGCAGAAGTATATTGTATTCATTAAGAGAAATTAAGAGGAAGACAATCTTACTAAATTGCCATTTATAATGACATCAACTTCTAAATGCAATTCTATTTTGAGAAATATGTCAGGAAATTGCTATTAATGAACTAACAAATTGATGGTAACTCTTTCCCATCACAGGATACCCTACAGACTTTTTGAAGTTGGAATCCAATAATTTGAATGAATAAGGAGCTAAGGGCTTCAAATAACCTAAATTCAGACATGATTCCATCGTTTCAGGTTATCAAATGAAATTGCAGAGTCTGACAACCAACTTTTGTTGTAAACATCCTATGGGGACTTTAAGCAAGAAAAATGAGCCTCTGCATGTCCCGGAAAGGTACTTGAAACCTGGGGATAGTGCAACTGCAGAGTCAGTTTCAGACAGAAGGTGAAGCCTTTAACAGAAGACCCTGAACAAACTTTCAGGCATATGTTAGGACACTCTGTACGCACGCCATAGATGATCTGTCCACAGGTGCAGTCCAAATATTGTCCTCAGTACTTGGATAGTACCCAGAAGATCCAGGAGCTTGATACCGAATATGGGTAGGAAGGGTCTTTGTCATGAAGGGAGATTCTCCACCCTCAGCCTTAATTGTTGATTGAATGCTCTTTGTAAAACTGGTGCCAGAAAAGGTTCACAGTCTTACTGTGGAATGGACCAGATAGAGAATCTCTCACCTTGGAAATCCAACATGTTTCTTCCCAGGGAGGAACACATTCATTTATAAGTTAAATATTCTGCTCTGTTTGATGTAGGAGACCCACCTAAGTCTAGACCAAAACTTGCTGAAAGAACTTGTCCTATTTTCACAATAATAAGTCTGAGGATAAATAAACTTGAGGTTTTGCCACAGGAAACCAACATCACACTCTGATAAACATCTTGTCTGCGTGGGTCAGGTGTTGGCGTAGGTATTAGTAGTTAGTTTTTGGACACATTATATTTAAGATTTTTACTAAGGATACAAGTAGAGATCTAAGACTGATAATAAAAAAGTTCATGCATGCTTGTAATTATCACAAACACTTTACTTTGTGTTCACTGTAAATATTTGGGGGTGTGGAAAGGGGAGGAAAATAACAATAATCCCCATATCCCTAGCATCTGTTTAGAGAGAGCAGCATGCAGACTCTTAATGTTCTTCAGTAAGAAATAATCTATGATTTTAAAAATAAATCTAGGGGATGAAAAAGTTAAGAAGTAAAACTGATCATAGACTTCCTGTCTAGATCTAATATAACTTTTGGGATCATAGACACAAAATATTTAAGGAAACTAGATAGGATCACAAAAGAGCAAATGAAGATAAAAATATTAATAGAGAAAATAATAAGTCTGGGAATTTCAATATGTAAAAGAACAGCAGGAGAGACTGAAAAGCAGCAGAAAGAAAGTGAATACCGTTTCCTTAAGTCAAGTTAAAACACTGTTTTGGGGAGAGGAGGACTGCCTAGTTATCAGCATTGAATGCTACCTGTAGTCAGTCAGAGACAGGGCTGAACACTGTTTTTAGATTCAGCAATGTCGGGCATTCTGTAAATTCATTTTACATTTCAATTTTATCTTTGTGAATTCTCACTATGGGGCTAGCTGAAGTCACTGGACCATTTCTTGAAGATTTGGGGGTGTTGGTCTTTCCATTTTGCCATGAGGATCAAGCAGTAAAATTAACTTTTCATTAACCATTCTTCCCTGGCCATATTGGTATTGTGTCCAGTCAGTGGAAAATTCTGTAAGCAATCAGCTTCTCCAAGACATTTTTCTTGATTTTAAACTAGCTGTGGAAAAAAAGGAAAATTGTGGAGAAAAAGAAAAATTTATGATCCAGATGCTTAATGATTCTCAGAATTTTGAGCAACCAACTGAGATGACTGTTCTTACATAAACTGTGCAGAAATGGAGGGATACGTTCAGGGATTAGTTACAGTGTGTAATGCATCCTACAAATAAACCAGCTTCAGTCAGAAAAGGAGTTTTAGAACCGTGATCACCTTCAGGGCAGCCATAGGTTAGCTGTGCCACCTAGTAAAAGTCACAGATGTGTCAGGAACCCTGTCATATACTTTTCTATGAGTCAATTATTCCTCTCCAAGATACATGTCCAAGAGTTAACTCGTGCATATGTGAATTAGGGATCAAGAATAAAAAGGTAGGGGCTGGGGAGATAGCTCAGTTGGTAGAGTGCATGCCTCCCAAGCACAAGGCACTGGGTTCAATCCCCAGCACTGCAAAAAAATAAATAAAGAGATAGATGGAAATGAGGATGATGAAAGCAAACAATTAGAAATAATCTAAACATACACCTATGGTATATTGGATAAAATAGTAAATACAGAAAACTCATACCTGTGAGGATGGTTACAGGGTAGTGAGGGTGAATGGACCATAGCTGCGTGTAACAGCTGCATGATTCTCCAAATTCCATGAGAAGAATCTAAACCAAGAGGTGATTTTATGATTCTATTTTTATAGATCTTGCTATTGTCACCTTCTTGTTTTCTTATGTCATGGAAATATGTATCTATATGTACGTACACATGTGCACACATCAATAAAAGATTACCACAAATTCACAACGGTTATTACCCCTGAGTCACCACATGAAGCCATAGCCCCTTGCAGGAAATGAACTACCCCGGCTCACTGCATTGACATCTTCCTGGAAGACTCTCTTTCCTTAATTATTTAAAAAAGGAGGACTTTTCAGGGAGGCTAGTCCTGATCATCCTCTTTAAAATTACAAACCAACCCACAGCACTGTCAATTCCTTTCCCTTTCAAATGTGTTCCATAGCATCTACTGCACTCTAACATAGCAAAGGAAATGCACTTGCTTATTTTGCTTGTTATTTCTCAATTTCCAACAGCTACTGCAGGAAGGAGTTCTGTGTTTTATCCACTGCATCATTTCTATCACCTAGAGAAGTGCTTGCTACAAAAAGACTGCTTCAATATTTATTGGGCAGGAAATAAATCCACTCTTTAGGGCAAATGGTCCTTATGGAGTCCTTCAGGTCTTGCTGACCTTTGGTGAGAGTGAGGTCTAAGGGTTTGCACACAGGAAGCCCCAGTTGATCTGATCATCTTGGAGTGGGCTATAGGGGTCAACATAACTGCAGGGCCTAATAAAGAAACTAACACTTAACAACCAACTTCTGTGACTTCCTGCAAGAAATGTGCCCCGAATGCCCATGTTAGGCCTATGGATTTTGGAGATGTGAAACCTTTTGGTCCAGCTCCAGTCAGACCCTCAGTGTTTAGTAGAAGACTTTGCATGAGCTTCAGACATATGCTGGGACTTCTGACCAATCCATACAGAACCTACAAAATGTATCCAAAAGTACAGCACAATTATGGTCCCTGACCCTTGGAGGGTCCCAGGAGGACTGTGAGCTGGAAGTCATCGAGTGGGTAAAGAATGGTTTTCCACCCTCTGACAGGGAAGGTTTCACCACCCCGCAAACTATGGAGCAGATGCTCTTGGCTTGACTGATGATGTGGGACATCGGCGCTCTGAAGACAGAACAAGCCTGGCCCAGAATTTCTAGCCTTAGAGACCCAGAATGCTTGTTTATAGGGAAAATGTTTTGGAAGCAGATAATCAATTTATATATTAAATATTCTGTTCTGGGTGGGATGTGAGAAACATATAAATGGAGTCTAAAACTAAAACAAACAAACAAAAACAGTACTGTGTCCTATTCACAATAACAGGTGTGGAGATACAAGGAAGCCTTAGGTTTCACTCCAGGAAGGCAAAACCCCACAGTTAGATGAACATTTGAGTGTGTGAAGAGCTGGTTCCTAACAATTGTTCTTATTCATGAAAATGGCAATAGGAATGTCGCTGTTTCCTAGGGAGCTGGGATGGCATCATAGATAATTTCAGGGAAGGATCCTGAGCCCTCTATCTCTCACGTACATGCTGCCTGTTCACCCTACTGCAATCTCCACATTGACAGGATGAACTGCGAGTGCATCAGTACAGGGTGACTCTGGGCAAAGAGGTTTCATTAAAGTTTCATGTTGACTTCTCTAGGAGAAAGAAATCTGTGCTTATGTGTGAGACACCCCAAAGGAGCAAGCTTGGAGACCTCTCCCCATTTCCCAACACTTGCCCTTGGATCCGGAACCTGTGAATGCTGGAAGTCTGAAGCATGTGAGTAATTAAGTTTGATAAGAGTCTTTATTCTGCTCTGAATCTTATGAGACACTTTCTTCCTTATTTGAGATAGAAATCAGTGCTAGAACAAAGGGGAGAACCACCAAAGCAAACAAGGCTGTGATTTATGGGTCTCCTCCAAAGTCATTAAAAGTGAACCAAAAGTCGACACATGCACAGAATCATTACACCATTTCTTTCATGTGCCTTTGCTAAGGGGCACAAATTATCAGTGCAATCAGTAGTCCCTGATGATCCTGGGACACCTGAAGTACCAGGTTAGAAGGGCATCAGAATCAGCTCGTAGAAGACAGACCTACCTCATGTCACACTCCATCCAGTAATGTCACTGTGACTTCTGGAAGATATTTGAATGAAGGACAGGACAAGGGTAATTTCAAAGAACTGACATACATGATCCCAGGTAGAAAACAGGTTTAATCCTGATAGTGAAGCCAGAATTAAGGACAGGTAGTTAGTGTAGAAATAGGAAATCGGGTCAATTTGAGGAAATGAACCATGAAGCCATCTGCCTATGGAAGTTGGAGACTGCCCCTGGGAGAATGGAATGTCAAGGATCTCCAGAGCCCATTGATTACCAAGTTTATCTGCCCTTATCAAGGACTGCAAGCAAGGAGCTGCTAATTAATGTGCCCTGGGCCCTTAACTGCCTGAATCACCTTGGCCCTTCACCTGCCCATCCCGTCTCACTTTATGCAAAACCAGGCCTAGTCACATAGGCAGGAAGGAGAGATAAGGGGGAGAGAACTGGAGAACAAAAGAGACTTTAACCTATAAAAGATGTAGGGTGCGCTCACTTCTTGGGACTTTAGAACATCAGTCCTGGCCCCCTTCTTCCTGCCGGGAGAAGTCTGCATTATTATCTTTAAATAAAACTTGCTTAATATGCTTGCCTTGGCGTGCTTCTCTAGTGTTCAGACTTCAACATTAGAAGGAGCAGAACTCGTCACCGGTAAACGGCGGTATCAATAGGAACTTTCTCCATCTTATAGTTTGTAGGATTATCTTTGCCTCATTTCTTTCACTCTTTTCTTTTGGTAATCCTCTTGAAATGCAAGTGCTTACCCAAGAGAATACAGGAAAACTGGAAGAACATCAAGGTGAAGAGGGGGTGTGTGGGATCAACTGACTGTATCTGTCCTAGAGTTTGCTGAGGTTGTCCAGTCCTGAAGGCGTAACAAAAAGCAATTTCCAGGGGCCCTTAATGGGTTAAGAAACAACACCCAAAATTAAAGGAAGAACAGTGCCACAGATAGTATCAATATGATGCTCTCATCCAGGAGAAAAAAGTTACCACTTATTTCTAAAATGATAATTAGGGCTAAAAGTATTTACTTAACACCAGAGTGTTCTCACTATTTTATGTATTTTACTGTATAGTTTTAGCTTCGTTTTCTTCAGTTAGTCCAATTTTAACAGTCTATCTCTCTAAATTACCAGATCTCTGTCTTTGTTAGAATGAAAGTGGGTATTTGCGAGATTACAACCTAAATCTGTTATCTCACAGTTCATTTGCATAAAATGCATAAAGGAGAGTTCTTTATTTCTTATGAAAATGCTAGTGCTATTCTGCAAGAAATAGTGAGTAGATAGATTCCCCTTAATGAGATTAGATTTGAATTATGGTCAAACTACTTACTAGCAATGTGACCTATAGCAGTAGATCTCATTTTTACTGCATCTGTCTTTCTGGTCTCACACAATTGGGAGCAAGCAGGAGCACATCCCCCCAGCCTATATGTGTAAAAGAAGGAAAGGCCAACTCAAGAGCTTGTTCAAAGGCTGTAAATGTGGTCACTGTGCCCTCTGTAAGAAGAGAATTGCAAGAAAAAAAGATTAGAGTGTGCTATTGCTGGGTGTGGGGGCAGCCCTGCCATGATTTGGAACAGCCAGGCCACTCAAAGGCTAACTTTTGGGAAATCTTCAAGCCACCAGATAAAAATCACTTCTATCAGAATCATAGTGATCTTCTGTTTTACTTTACTATTTTAAATAGGTTATGTAAGGGGAAAAATGCAGCTCAGGTTGGGATCTACGGCAGCGATTCTAGCCGCCGCTGCGCGCTCCCGAGATGTAAGGCAGCCGCCACTGTGCGATCCCGCTGAACTGCCGCTCACTCGCTTGTCTCAGTTGCGGCTCACCCATAGCTCCCAGAAAAAATGCTCCGCAGACACGAGGTCTCACGCAAGAGACTTTATTTATGCGGACGATTAACATGTCCTCTCAGGGCGAAAAGAAGGGACAAAAAAGAGAAAGATGGCGCGTGGCTTCTCCCAGATATTGGAATTTCGTGGGCTGGAAGGAACCAATAGCGGAGGAGAATTCTTGCAAGCTGACTGATGAACCAATAGCATGTTAGGATGTAATGTGGGAAACAGGAAAATGGCGACAGCGTAAGCCGGAAATTCCTGTAACGGAAGAGGGGGGCGGAGTGCAGATTTACAGGTGGTTGGGAGGGGGGCAAAATGGCTGCACCTGATGGGCGGACGGCAGCTTTATACATTACGGGTTAGGAAGATGATAAAGGAAAAGAGATATTTACTGAATCACTGTCATATTTTAATAACTAGTTTTTTATCTCAGACATTAAAAAGAAAATAAAACTCTTATTGGTCACAGAATCAGGCACACTATGGAAGCTTAGCTCTCCTGTAGAGGGGCCATGTGGGGTTCCACAAGGTGGAATAGTTATTTCTATAAAGACAAAGTTGTTCACGTGAATCTTAAAAGAAGAATTTTCTGGAAAAACAAAACCAATAGGAAGTCCCTTATAGTAGCTGTTTCTATATTAAAGAGTAGAAAATTATTTTATCCTGCAGGTCACGGGAGTTTTTCATGTGTCTTTTGAAGAATTCAGAGCTTAAAATTTATAATGAAAGTTCCAGAACAGGGAACATAGTACTTTTTTTTTTTGCGGTGCTGGGGATGGAACCCAGGGCCTTGTGCTTCTGAGGCGAGCACTCTACCAACTGAGCTATCTCCCCAGTCCGGAACATAGTACTTGACAAGCGACCTGAGCAATCTGCACTGAGGAGAACCAGAGGAGGGTAGATACAGGAATCCCAAAGCCCTGAGGCTTGTGCAAAGTCTCCATATCCTAAAATAAAGAAGCCCAACTCTATATAAGCCAAACCCAAAAAACCAAAGGCAGAATGTTTTCTCTGATATGCAGAAGCTAATTCACAGTAAGGGGTTAGAATAGAGTTACTTTGTATTAGGTAGAGGGGAGTGAAGGGAGGAGAAGGCCTATGGGAGAAGGAAGGATCCTAAGGTGAAACAGACACTATTACCTCATGTACATGTATGAATGCATGACCGATGTTGAAGCTAGAATTAAGGACAGGCAGTTAGTGTAGAAATAGGGGATCGGGTCAAATCAAGGAAATGAAGCCATGAAGCCATCTGCCTCTGGAAGTTGGAGACTGCCCCTGGGAGGATGGAATGTCAAGGATCTGCGGAGCCCATTGATTACAAATTTACCTGCCTTTATCAAGGACTGCAAGCAAGGAACTGCTAATTAACGCCCCGCCCCGTGGGCTCTTACCTGCCTGAATCACCCTGGCCCTCCCCCTGCCCATGGCTTCTCACTTAATGCAAAACCAGGCCTAGTCATGTAGGCAGGAGGGAGAGATAAGCGGGGAGAGAACTGGAGAATGAAAGAGACTTTAACCTATAAAAGATGAAGGGTGCGCTCACTCCTGGGGACTTTAGAACATCAGCCATGGCCCCCTTCTTCCTGCCAGGAGAAGTCTGTATTATTACCTTTAAATAAAACCTGCTTAATCTGCTTGCCTTGGTGTGCTTCTCTAGTGTTCAATCTTCAACATTAGAAGGAGCAGAACTTGTCCCAGAGGCTGTGATTCTACCCATCAGGCGGCACAGGGGGCTTTTAAGGACCTGATGATGTGTTAACATTCACTTGTTAATTTAGGAAGATATTCACTTCCTAGATCCTTTGGTAGATATCTCCTTCCTGTGGAGCACAGATGGCTCAGAGTAGTCTTGTTCCTTGCCCCCAGGTTAGGGAGCGGGAGAGGGAGAAGAGGAAAAGGAAAACATTCCTTTTAAAACTAAGCCTCAGAGCTACATTCAAAAGGGGAAGTTGAAGCCTGAATTGGGGACAGGCATTTAGTGTAGAAATAGGAAGTCAGGTCAAATCGAAGAAATGGAGGCCATGAAAGCCATCTGCCTCTGGGAAGTTGGAGACTGCCCTTGGAAGAATGGAATTTCAAGGATCTCCAGAGCCCATTGATTACCAAATATACCTGAGCTAGTCAGGAACTACAGGCAGGGAGCTGGTAATTAATGCCCCCTGGGCCCTTGCCTGGCTGAATCACTTTGGCCCACCCCCTGCCCCATCCGATTCTCACTTTATGCATCTCACCTGCAAAACCAGGCCTAGTCACTTAGGCAGGAAGGAGAGATAAGGGGGGAGAGAACTGGAGAACAAAAGAGACCCTAACCTATAAAAGATGTAGGGTGTGCTCACTTCTTGGGATTCTAGAACATCAGCCATGGTCCCCTTCTCCCTCTCGGGAGAAGTCTGTATTATTACTTTTAAGTAAAACCTGCTTAATATGCTTGCCTTGGTGTGCTTCTCTAGTATTCAAACTTCAACATTAGGGGGAGCAGAACTCGTCACCGGTAAACAGCGGTATCAAAGTGGACCAATTACGAGAAAGTGTTACCTTGGTCTTCCGGAACCTTGGACTGCTCTTTTCATTCAGTTCCTCTGCTAAAAACAAAACAAAACAAAACAAAAAAGCCCCTAAATCTTCTATTTCAAGAGGAAGTAGAGCAAATTACCTGTGGCCTGAGCTAACAATGTAGGTCCAAGGGAAGCAGGAATGGGGCCACAGCAGATGCCAGGGCTTGGCCAAGGGAAAGAACACTGCTTGGGTTGAATGGTGTCCCCCACAAAATTTGTGGAAATCGGGTCTATAAAGAGATAATTAAGTGGAGCTCTGATCTAGCATTAATGCCCTTGGTGATCTTTACAGGAAGAGAGAGCTTAGTCCTGCTAGCTACTGTGTTTCAGCATCTATCTTGACAGGTCTTTCTCCATGGACCTTGCTCTCAGTCCTGTTGGCATCAGATCTGCTATTTTGCTGCCGCCATTATTCTGCCTCCCCCACACCATTTTACAACACAGATTGTTAGCCCCTGAACTTCCTAGCCAGTAATTGGTCCAGAGTGTTAGCCCACAAACCTCCTCGCCAACCATTGGTCCATTGTTATTAGCCCGTGAGATTCCGCTGCTTAATAGCTCCCCCGCCATTTTCTCTTTCTCTCTCTCTCTCTCTCTCTCTCTCTCTCTCTCTCTCACACACACACACACACACACACACTCGTGTGTATGTGTATTTGAGCAGATGAACATGTCTGTGTTTGCATGACTTATGGGGATTGTGTGAAGTGTTTTTAGGTACTGAATTTGTATCAAGATTATACTAGTTTTCCTGGGGCTATGAAAACATTTTTGACTCAGTTATTACAATTTTTTCATTGAAATGTCTATTTAATATAGCATATGATTCTTAAGGATATTTGCAATGTCATTGTTTTCTTATGTCAAAACAAAATAAACATAGTACATGTTCAATATATTTCACATCAATTAACTTCAAAAGACACATGAGAAAGAATGGCACGTAATGAGTATAATGTATGAAGCTGCTCCCCTGCCCATCAGGTACAGCCATTTTGCCCGCCTCCCAACCACTTGTCAATCTGTGAACATCCTGGCTAGCTATTGGTTCATTAGTCAGCTTGCAAGTATCCTTCTCCAATATTGGTCCCCTGTTAGCCCGGCAGAATTCAACTGTTTTACTGTAGCTTCCCCACCATCTTTTTCCATTCTTCTATCTGTCCTACACACTTTTCTCTATCCTCCTGGCTTTCCACTCTCTCTAGCACATGCCCTTTTCTTTTCCTTTCTCTTTTCCTCTCATTTTCTCTCTTACCCTGCAGGGAGACACTCTGATTGCTTAATAAATTTCCTTATGTGATTTCCTGTGTCCGGCATGGTTTTCGAGGGATTGCTTACATCTGGTGCCATGACTCAGATGGGTCCTTCCACTGTCATGAGTGGAACCTCATCTAAGCCCCAGTGCCCCCCGGACATGGCTCCACCTTCCATTCTGCCCAGTCGCTCTGCTCTGCATTTATCACCGGACTTCAGGTTGGTGAGTAGGCCGGTTTATCTGCCGAGTGGATTCCTGATTTTATGGTGGAGATCTCTCTCAGGGTTGAGGCTCATCTGGTACTCACATTCACCCTCGAAAACCCTGATATCAGGTCCTCAACTCTTCTGGCTTTTGCCTGACCCCACATTGATATTTGTGTGACGACACAATCAATGTGCTGCCCCTCATCTCCAGCCCAGCACTCTGGCCTCGGGATGCCCTGGCCACAGACACGGCTGCATCAGCCCCCACCATGGAATCTGGGTCCTCCAATCTGGCAGATTCCACCCTGGGAACTCTTCACCCGACCCCCAGTACTTAAAGCCATCAAAATCCGTTTGTGTAATGGCACACAACTTCTGTGAGCAAGCGGGCCGATGGAAAGAGATTCCTTATTTTCAAGTCTTTTCTTTCTCGCTTCTTAGCTCTTCCTGCAGGCTCAAGCGCCCCCAAACCTAAGTTAAAAGGACCTAAGCATCAAGTTTCTGCTAGAACATTTTAGCCCCTTTCAGATTCAGATCTCAGTCAAGGCTTACATTGAAATGTAAATGGGGAAGGCGCTGTGGGAAACCAGTCTGAAGCCCAAGGAAAAAAGTGTCCATTTTAAATTTCTCCTGGGCTACAACTCAGAATACTCTTCTCCCTTTCACCTTTTCTCTCCTTCTCATTTTCTCATGCTTTAATTAATAACCATTATCATTTTTCTTCTAGGACTTTTGTTTTTCTTAAATACTATATTTTTGAGCTCACAATTTTGATCCTACATATCTAGGTTAATGATTTTTGATCAGTTCTTTTTATCCAACTCTAGAGTTATTTTTGAACATCTGTTACATTGCAATGGAGATAAATATTACAAGGCCTTTGCTTTTGTATTAAATATAAGCACACATAAAAATTAAAATTTTAAAAATGGATCCAAATATTTTTAATTCATGTGATTTAAAGAGGTTCAATTTAAATTGGGTAAACTAATGGAAGTAAAATGTCCTTAAAATTAACTCACAAGTCTCTAGGTGGTCAAACTAATAAAATGTTGATGTTTATAAAATGTCTAACATCAATTTTTCCAGGACTTTTCTTCAATAGAAAAGAGATGGCAAATACTGTTGGTACACTTGTCTGATATCTTGGTTTTTCTACAATAAGATAAGTGAATTAGAGTCGACATGTATGGGATTACTCAAATATGTTTGTTAGAGACATCTGATTAATTTATAAAGTTATTCCATGGAGTAACATACTTAAAAACATTATTCTTTGTATATTAAATGTGTTCATATTTTCCAGGTATACAATCCTTTAAAGCAGAAAATTTATCAAGCTGCTGTTCTCCAAATTAAACCTGTCTGTAATGGTAAACCTATCATTTAATGTTCTATTATAGGACCTGTCATCAATAGGGTATATGTAAAATGACATTTAAGAAAGACTATAATGTGCAGTAGCAAAAATGGAACAACAGTGACTGAAATTGGGGTCTCTGATGACCTCATGGCTGTGGCATGCCTGGTGCCTGGGAGTGCTCCTGTGCAGGGGCACAAGATGCCTAACTGCTGTGGCAGTACATTGATCTCAGGCACACAGCTCTTGGGCAGGAAGGAATTCTTTTGCTAGATAACCAGTGTTTCATCAGCTCCCTTCTCTGGTTCCTGCCCACCTTACAGTAACTTTGGAAACTAACATTGCACATATATAAAGATTGCTGACATAACTCTTTAGATCTGCATTTCCATCAGAGAACGAGCTCCATCTGATCTCAGCTTCATCTTCAAAATCTGTGTTTATAACCCTTTATTTTCTAATATTCCTTTGCCCCTCACTGAAAAGCCCCACGTTACCTGAGATAAGGCTCTGCCTCACAACCCTGCTACACATTACAATGGCTCCAAAGTAAGCCTGACTTTAACTCATTTAAAGTTGTGTTCAAAAGTTTGATGTTTGTTGTAAAGATTACTGTGATCTCAAATGGGAACTCAGCCAAAATTCAAGATAACTATTGCACAAACTGAATGTTTTACTGTTGGTGATTCCATTTTATGTTTTCCTTGTAAACTCTAATTGTTGCCTGATCAATATTTTGCAGAAGTACTGCTTCAAGAGCGAACATCATAAATTAACTTGGAATAGTAAGCCATCACCTATAGAACAGATAATGTAAACCCCAATTAGATAAAAGGGGGTAAATAACTATAGAGTTATAGACATTGAAGTTAAAGCCCAGTACTCTTACTTTATGACTGGTGAGACTGACTTGCTTGATGGTTAAGATCAAATTTAGAGATTGAGATTAAATACAGAGGCCAAGAAAATTCCATATTTGAGTCTTGCCCTCAAAGTCAGCCTGAACCCAGGGAACAAGAGGACTTTTCCAAGGAGCTTTGCAACTCTGTGTCACACAACCTCCTGAGCAAGGAGATTGATGAGACCACTAGAGGATGAAAAATCACTCAGTGCATCTGCTGCAGAGGAGGGTCATGGAAAAAGGGAGATATCCCCGGTGCTTTCAAGGAAAGCCACCTCATGGAGGAGACCCTGCCTAACCAATGGCACTGGTGGAGCTAAGAAGCTGCTCTTAAGTTCTCTATGAGTGACCCCTGTGGGAACTCAGCTGACTCTTTAACAGACAGGAACAGGTCACTTTGACCAGCTTGATCTTAAACACCTAGCAAGATAGTTAAAACCAAAATATAGTCATTCTTGGGCATTTAAAAGAAGTAATAGTTAAATGTAACTTAAGATGTACACTTGTGTTAGCCCACTAGAATAAAGACTAAAAGTTACAAAAGAGAGATTCTTAGGCAAATGTGCCTAATAACTATCAAGAGAAACTGCCAGAGTCAGAAGTTTTTAGTCAATTTAAGGCCTACAGACACAGGTAGGCTTAATCTATGTTTGCTAGTATCTCTACTAAATGTTGTGTTTACATTCCTGATAACCTAGACAATGTTAAAGTTCCCAAATAAAGGCCTTGTCCTCTCCAGCCTTTGCTAGGCCTTGTTATGGGAACAGCTTCTCAGTTCTTCCACCCCCTGGTGAGGAATTATTGACTTCTGTCATCTTTATGATATGCATTGGCATGTTTCAGATTCTGCAACATTTATATTGTATCAATCTCATTTCAGTACTCATGTCTTTTTGTTCTTCTCTCATAGAAGCACCCATCCCCAGATGCCTTTACAACCTGCTCTTCCCAACCGGACTTCTACCATGAACCCCTCAATTGACCTGATTTCTAAAAAGGGAACTCCAAACTGCTTGCCCCACACTGCCTGCTTCCAGCTTGAAGAAGCCAGATCGGTCATCACCCCCTTTCCCTACAGCAGTGAAGGAGTTCCTAGAATTAGAGGGGTAAATGAAGTCAGAATTGGGGACAGGCAGTTAGTGTAGAAATAGGGGATCAGTCAAATAGAGGAAATGAAGTCCATGAAAACCATCTGCCTTTGGAAATCTGGAAGGAGAATGGACTTTTTACATCTCACCTGCAAAACCAACCCCAGTCACTTAGGCAGGAAGGAGAGAGAAGGCTTCAAAAAGAACTGGAGAGCAAAAGATTTTCTTATAAAAACAGAAACGGGGGAATGTAATGTATAAAGCTGCTCCCCCGCCCACCAGGTATAGTCATTTTGCCCGCCTCCCAACCACTTGTCAATCTGTGAACATCCTAGCTAGCTATTGGTTCATTAGTCAGCTTGCAAGTATCCTTCTCCGATATTGATCCCCTGTTAGTCCGGCAGAATTCAACTGTTTTACTGTAGCTTCCCCGCCATATTTTTTCCATTCTTCTGTCTGTCCTACTCACTTTTCTCTATCCTCCTGACTTTCCACTCTCTCTAGCGCATGCTCTTTCTTTTCCTTTCTATTTTTCCTCTCATTTTCTCTCTTACCCTGCAGGGAGACACTCTGATTGCTTAATAAATTTCCTTATGTGATTTCCTGTGTCCGGCGTGGTTTTCATGGGATTCCTTACAATGAGTGTATCCCTCACCATGAAAGTATATATTATTACAAAAGAATGCTTAGAAAATAGAGAGATTGGAGACTATACCATGTAATCATTATTCTCTCACCCCATCTCCCATGTAACGGCTAATAATTTATTCTGGCGAATTCTCTACCTAAGCAGAGAAATTGATGGTGAGTGCAAATGATTCTGTGAAGTGTTTCAAAGGCCTCCTCCTCTTCCCAGTCAACAGCCACACACCAGCTGACACCAGGGCTGTTCACACCCAGAGTGAGCCCAGGGAGTGAGGGTGAAATGAAAGTCACACTTTGGCCACCTCATTTGGGGGACCACAAGACCCAGCAAAGAGAAGGTAAGTCCAGGGCTGAGGTTTCCTATCCTGGAATGCTCTTATTCTGATCTCCCAGGAGCAAGGTTGAGGGGATATTTGGAGGAATGGATACGTTTCCTAGCCAAATATGCACATTCCATTAAGACAGGGTATTGGATCCAACACAAACCTTCTTCCAGTGATCACCTGTAAATAGATTCCTACAGAACTCTGAGTCCTGGAAATTCTGAATGACAAACCTACTGAGAGCTCTCTTTTATTCTAATTATTTCTTCACTTGTATTGGAGACATGCTGATTATGAACATGCTGTGATTTCAGGCACACGCACGCGCACACACACATGCACAAGTGTCATGTGACTCAACTTTACCCGTTGAAAGGATACATATTTCAACATTTCATACATGGTCTCTTAAATTAGGATGGATAGGACTCAGACCAGCTCCTAAGTTTTGTATACTTTTCACTACTAAAACTCTACGGGCATTTTTTAAATTAATGCTGCAGATTCATTTTCTCCTTTCTTGACACATTGATCAAGGAATTATTTCTGTATTACTTCTGTTTGTAACATTCTTGTTAGAGAAAATTTGAAAAGATAGAGGTATATGTTTTAGAAAAAAATACACAGAATATATTCACAAAATTCTGCAATTGTGTGCAAAACCCCAGATATTGTATTTTTGTTTTTTAACTAAAAAGATGTTGCTGGGCGCAGTGGCCCACACCTGTAATCCCAGCTGAGGTAGGAGGATCTGAGTTCAAAGCCAGCCTCAACAAAAGCAAGGCACTAAACTACTCAGTGAGACCCTGTTTCTAAATAAAATACAAAATAGGGCTGGGGATGTGGCTTAGTGGTCAAGTGTCCCTGAGTTCTATCCCCTCTACCCGCCCCTCCCCTTTAAAGATGTTAGCACATTTTTCTGTTATTTTTCAATAGTTAGAAATTTCATCTCTAGACTTCGTTCATGGAAGACTGAAGTAGCTGAAAATAAACATTCCATGTGAAAACATCATCCAACAACTGGATACTTTCAATTGTGAAAGAGAGATAAAAGCATCTAACACACTTGCAAGAGAACAGAGAGGATAGAGAATTTTAAAAAAATATTTATGATCCATGGTTGAGTATTTTCAGAAATTATGATTGACATAAATCCTTACATTTAAGGATCAATAAATCCTAAGCATGTTTTGTTAGGAGACAGACAAAGAGATAAAAAGGACACTGCAAAACGCAGGGAGAGAGAAACCTCACTTAAACTTATCAATGAAATCTGCAGCATAAACAATCACATCTTGTTTAAAAAGTCAGAATATATGCAAATGACCATATGAGAAGGTGCTCATCTCATTATTTATAAAAGAGAAGCAAATTAAAATAAGTGCCATTCGCATGCCCTGGAGTGACTAAAATTAACAACAGCAAAGATTAGTAAGAATGTTGAACAAGTAGAACTGTCTTACAAGTCTGGTAGAAATGTAAAGTGAGAATCATTGAAAAAATAGCTTGGTAATTTATTGAAATATTAAATAATCTATCTTGTGATGTCATCTTGTTTCATGTAATTATTCAAGAAACGAGAACACACAGTATATCAAGATTATACATTAATATTCAAAGTGGCTTTACTCATAATAGTAAAAAACAGCTCAAATGACCATCACAGGTAAAGGACAAAGACTGTGAAATGTTCATATTATGAAATATTACTCAATAATAAAAAAATTTAAAAACTACTGATGGATGCAGCAATACAGAAAAATTTCAAAAACTTTATTCTAAATATCAGAAATCAGATCCAAGGATGATTTGACCACAATCTGCTCCATTTTGTTTTATTGATATATATAGCTTGTGTCATCAGGGTGAATTTCAACAGACTTGAAATTGTTCTAAGCTGTTTTGCTGTAGTTCCTCTAAGGCACTGACCCTTAGTCACAGCATGAGCATACTGATGAACAGTGCTGCTTTGGAGCCAGGGGTGTGTGGAGTTGCTCAGTGGTTTGTGCCAGCCTATGATCACGGCTGAGAACAAATGAGGCTAGGGATTTGCACGTGGTCTTTAATGACAGGCACAGAATGATCTGCCTTTGGGGCCCATTATATACCAATAAATATGCCCAAATCAGGGATAAGAAGCCCTAACTAGTACAGTGTCTGGGGGATTTGTAGTTCTGAGGTGTTTACTGGGGCTTCTTATCAAAAACAGGACATGCATCACAGAGACAAAGCAAGGGCCATTGGAGCTGCAGCCTAGCCTCCGTGCCTCTTGCTGTGAGGCAGTGTTTAACTAGGATGCACATCTCAACTCCAGTGCTGTTGGTACACTGTCTCCCATTCCCACCATCCACCAGGGATCTGTAAACACTGTCATAATGGCCCTGGAGTCTTCTTAGAAATCAAACCCAATCGACCTCTGTTAGAGGTAAATATAACAGAAGTGACATTGCATTGAAGACACAGAAACAATTTCAGTTAAAAAATATTGCTAATAATTTGCTTATAAGTTAAAAATATGATTCTGGCAAAGAAAGTGGAAACATTTGCTAATACTGGGGTAATAGCTGAGTGACTTTGGTTTAAAGCAGCAAAGCTTCAGAATCAGTTACACACAGTTAAACATCCCAGAATAACATGAACATAATCAAAACAGTCTCAGGATATAGCAAAATGGATGGGTAGAGAACTACTAACTAACTAACTAACTAAAATTAATTAATTAATACATAAGCCAGATCCACTAAAATTTATTTCCAGTGTTTGGCTCAGCAAAAGCAAAAGTAAACTTTTCTCTTTATGGTCAGCAGGTGGCGCTCCAACCAAAGCAACCTGGGCAACTAAAATGGTCTATACCTGTTATAATGGTGGAATGAGACAGACATCATTACCCTATGTACCTGTATGATTACATGAATGGTATGAATCTATATTGTGAACAACCATAGAAACTAAATTATGTACCCCATTTGTGTACAATGAATCAAAATGCAGTTTGTAAAAAACTTAAAAGCTAAATAAAAATAATAATTTTAAAATGTGGGAGTTTCAAGATGGCAGCCTAGAGGGCGGCTGCATTTCACGTTGCTCCAGGAGGCAGGATTCAAAAGAGGAGATAGTGAGAGACTTGGGACCAGCTCAAGGCCGCTGGGTGAGTCTCTCCCGTTGGGGAGGCGTCCCGGATGGAGCGGTAGCCCCGGAACGCAGGGAATTTGTGAAGTGGAGTTGCTCGGCGAGATGCCCCTCCCCCCGCTGGAGCGGTAAACTTGGACAACTGGGATCATCGTAGAGGAGGCGGCTCAGCACAGCGCTTGGACTCGAGCAACCACTGGGGCTCCGGGCGGCTGCCTGAAGAGGAGCTGCGTGGCGAGCTGTTTGGATGCAGAACGAGCGCTCCTGAACACTGGGGGGTTGCCCGGAGAAAGAGGAGGAGCATGGCGGGTCACTTGGTCTAGGAGTGACTGCATCAGAGCCACAGGCGGTTGCCAGAGGAAGAGGTGAGTGGTGAGTTGATTGCACTCAAAGCGACTGCTCCTGAACACCGGTGGCCTGCCTGGAGGAGGAGCGTGGTGGGTCGCTTGGTCTCGGAATCACCGCTCCTGAACACCCGGGGGACTACCCCGAGGAGGAGGAGGAGGAACAGGGCGGGTCACTTGGGCTTGGAGTGACTGCCTAGGGCTACGGGCGGTTGGTGGGAGGAGGAGACGCTAAGTGAGTTGCTTGGACTCCTAGTGACTGCATTGGAAACTGGGCCGCTGTCCGGAGGAGGAGGAGTGTGGTGGGTCTCTGGGTATCGGAGCTATTGTATGGGGCTCCAGGTGGCGGCTCAGAGGAGGGGCCGCATAGCAAGGCAATTAGGTGCAGAGCAGGGTCCCAGGAGCTAGGTGGCTTCTTGCTGGAAGAGCCGCACAGAGACACGTCTAGGGGTGGAGCGAAGGTTCCAGGACTGCGGGCAGATTCTCTGGGAGAGGCAGCCTAAGGAGACTCGCCTGCGAAGGGTGAGGCTCCCAAGCCCAGGAGGTAGGTCCAGGCCCCTGGGAACGTTGCAGAAGAAGACAGCCCAGCCCAGGTGGTAGTTGTAGATTGAGGGGAACCTCTAGGAGGGCAACTGACCAGCGAGACGTCCCCACTGAGTGAGTCTTCCCTGCCGGGAGAGGTTTTCCCACAGGGACGGTAAAACCAGAGACACAGGCACAAACAGGACTTGCCTCAGCCGGCAGCCTAGTTCCCCATTGGATGACCATTGGTCAACAAGTGGAGGCACCTCTGCCCACTAGCAGGGAATATATGCCACCTGAGGGTCACCACCCCTAGAGAGGCAGCTTCTTCTTGGAGCTCCACATTATCAACTTCCTCCAAGACTTCAGGCTACTGAAGGATAAGAGGGGATATACTAGCAATCTTCAGGGACATTATAAGTCGATAGAGGAAATCTGCAGTATCTTAATGACCCACTGATTCCTGAACAATATGAAAAAACAAGGGAAGAAAATGCCCCAAACAAATCTAGATGTTACATCAATAGAATCCAACGACAGCATGGCAGAAGAAATGACAGAAAGGGAGTTCAGAATGTACATAATTAAAATGATCAGAGAAGCAAACGATGAGATGAAAGAGCAAATGCAGGCATTGAATGATGAGATGAAAGAGCAAATGCAGGCACTGAATGATCGCACCAATCGACAGTTAACAGAGCAAATTCAGGAAGCAAAAGATCATTTCAATAAAGAGTTAGAGATATTGAAAAAAAACCAAACAGAAATCCTTGAAATGAAGGAAACAATAAACCAAATTAAGAACTCCATAGAAAGCATAACCAATAGGATAGAACACCTGGAAGACAGAACTTCAGATATTGAAGACAAAATATTTAACCATGAAAACAAAGTTGAACAAACAGAGAAGATGGTAAGAAATCATGAACAGAATCTGCAAGAACTATGGGATATCATGAAAAGGCCAAATTATTATTGGGATTGAGGAAGGCTTAGAGAAATAAACCAAAGGAATGAACAATCTATTCAATGAAATAATATCAGAAAATTTCCCAAATCTGAAGAATGAAATGGAAAATCAAGTCCAAGAGGCTTATAGGACTCCAAATACACAAAATTACAACAGACCCACACCAAGGCACATTATAATGAAAATACCTAACATACAAAATAAAGACAGAATTTTAAAGGCTGTGAGAGAAAAGAACGAAATTACATTCAGGGGGAAACCAATACGGATATCAGCAGATTTTTCAATCCAGACCCTAAAAGCTAGAAGGGCCTGGAACAACATTTTTCAAGTTCTGAAAGAAAATGGATGCCAACCAAGAATCTTATACCCAGCAAAACTTACCTTCAAATTCGACGATGAAATAAAATCTTTCCATGATAAACAAAAGCTAAAAGAATTTACAAAAAGAAAGCCAGCATTACAGAACATTCTCAGCAAAATATTTCATGAGGAAGAAATAAAAAACAAAGAAGCAAATCAGCAAAGGGAGGAATTATCCTAAAGGAACTGTCAAATAAAGGAGGAACCAAGATGTGTCAAAAAATAAATACATAAATAAATAAAATTTTAAATATGAACCAAATGACCGGGAATACAAATCATATCTCAATAATAACCCTGAATGTTAATGGCTTGAATTCATCAATCAAAAGACATAGACTGGCAGATTGGATTAAAAAGAAAGATCCAACAATATGTTGCCTGCAAGAGACTCACCTCATAGAAAGAGATACCCATAGACTAAAAGTGGAAGGATGGGGAAAAACATACCATGCACATGGACTCAGCAAAAAAGCTGGAGTATCCATACTCATTTCAGATAATGTGGACTTCAAGCCAATGTTAGTCAGAAGGGATAAGGAAGGACATTTCATACTGCTTAGGGGAAGCATAAATCAGCAAGATATAACAATCATAAACATCTATGCCCCAAACAGTGGCTCATCCATGTATGTTAAACAAATCCTTCTCAATTTTAGAAACCAAATAGACCATAACACAATAATACTTGGTGATTTTAACACGCCTCTCTCACCACTGGACAGATCTTCCAAACAAAAATTGAACAAAGAAACCATAGATCTCAATAACACAATCAATAATTTAGACTTAACAGACATTTATAGAATATGCCATCCAACCAAGAGCGAATACACTTTCTTCTCAGCAGCACGTGGATCCTTCTCTTAAATAGACCATATATTATGCCACAAAGCTAATATCAGCAAATACAAGAAGATAGAGACACTACTTTGTATTCTATCAGATCATAATGGATTGCAGTTAGAAATGAATGAAAGAGTAAAAAACAGAAACCACTCCAACACCTGGAGATTAAACAATATGCTATTATATGATGAATGGATAACAGAAGATATTAGGAAGGAAATTAAAAAATTCTTAGAGGTAAACGAGAGCAAAGAAACATCATATCAAAATCTCTGGGACACTATGAAAGCAGTACTTAGAGGAAGATTTATTTCATGGAGCGCATTTAATAAAAGAAGTAAAACTCAAAAAATAAACGACCTAACACTACAGCTCAAAGCCCTAGAAAAAGAAGAGCAGACCAACACCAAAAGTAGTAGAAGACAGGAAATAGTTAAACTGAGAGCTGAAATCAACGAAATTGAAATGAAAGAAACAATACAAAAAATTGACAAAATAAATAGTTGGTTCTTCGAAAAAATAAACAAAATTGATAAACCTTTAGCCACACTAACAAAGAGAAGACGAGAGAAAACCCAAATCACTAAAATTCGGAATGAACAATGAAATATCACAACAGACACGACTGAAATACAAAACATAATTAGAAGCTATTTTGAAAATCTATACTCCAACAAAATAGAAAATTTCAAAGACATCAACAGGTTTCTAGAGACATATGAATTGCCTAAACTGAACGAGGAGGACATACACAATTTAAATAGACCAATTTCAAGTAATGAAATAGAAGAAGTCATCAAAAGCCTACCAACAAAGAAAAGTCCAGGACCAGATGGGTTCTCAGCTGAGTTCTACAAAACTTTTAAAGAAGAACTCATTCCAATACTTCTCAAAGTATTCCATGAAATAGAAGAGGAGGGAACCCTCCCAAACTCATTCTATGAAGCCAATATTACCCTGATACCTAAACCAGACAGAGAACATCGAGGAAAGAAAATTTCAGACCAATATCCTTAATGAACATCGACACAAAAATTCTAAACAAAATTTCAGCAAATCGCATACAAAAACATATTAAAAAGAGTACACCATGATCAAGTGGGTTTCATCCCAGGGATGCAAGGTTGGTTCAACATCAGGAAATCAATAAATGTCATTCACCATATCAATAGACTTAAAGTCAAGAATCACATGATTATTTCGATAGATGCAGAAAAAGCATTTGATAAAATACAGCACCCCTTCATGCTCAAAACACTAGAAAAAATAGGGATAGTGGGAACATTCCTTAACATTGTAAAGGCCATCTATGCTAAGCCCATGGCTAATATCATTCTAAATGGTGAAAAACTGAAAGCATTCCCTCTAAAAACTGGAACAAGGCAGGGATGCCCTCTTTCACCACTTCTATTCAATATCGTCCTTGAAACTCTAGCCAGAGCAATTAGACAGACCAAAGAAATTAAAGGGATACGAATAGGAAAAGAAGAACTCAAACTATCCCTATTTGCTGATGATATGATTGTATACTTAGAGGAACCAGGAAATTCCACCAGAAAACTTTTAGATCTCATAAGTGATTTCAGTAAAGTAGCAGGATATAAGATCAATGCACATAAATCTAAGGCATTTTTATACATAAGCGATGAATCTTCAGAAAGAGAAATTAGGAAAACTACCCCATTCACAATAGCTTCAAAAAAAATAAAATACTTGGGAATCAATCTCACAAAAGAGGTGAAAGACCTCTACAATGAGAACTTCAGAGCACTAAAGAAAGAAATTAAAGAAAACCTTAGAAGATGGAAAGATCTCCCATGTTCTTGGATAGGAAGAATTAATATTGTCAAAATGGCCATACTACCAAAAGTGCTATAGAGATTCAATGCAATTCCAATTAAAATTCCAATGATGTACCTTGCAGAAATAGAGCAAGAAATTATGAAATTCATCTGGAAGAATAAAAAACCCAGAATAGCTAAAGCAATCCTTGGCAGAAAGAGTGAAGCAGGGGGTATCACAATACCAGATCTTCAACTCTACTACAAAGCAATAGTAACAAAAACGGCATGGTATTGGTACCAAAATAGAAAGGTGGATCAATGTTACAGAATAGAGGACACGGACACAAACCCAAATAAATACAATTTTCTCATACTAGACAAAGGTGCCAAAAATATGCAATGGAGAAAAGATAGCCTCTTCAACAAATGGTGCTGGGAAAATTGGAAATGCATATGCAACAGAATGAAACTAAACCCATATCTCTCACCATGCACGAAACTAAACTCAAAATGGATTAAGGATCTCGGAATCAGACCAGAGACGTTGCATCTTATAGAAGAAAAAGTAGGTCCAGAGCTTCAACATGTCGGCTTAGGACCAGACTTCCTCAACAAGACTCCCATAGCACAAGAAATAAAAGCAAGAATTAATAACTGGGATAGATTCAAACTAAAATCTTTCTCTCAGCAAAGGAAACTATCAGCAATGCGAAGAAAGAGCCTACAGAGTGGGAGAAAATCTTTGCCAATCATACTTTAGATAGAGCACTAATCTCCAGAATCTATAAAGAACTCAAAAAACTCTACACCAAGAATGCAAATAATCCAATGGACAAATGGGCTAAGGAAATGAATAGACACTTCACAGAAGAAGATCTACAAGCAATCAACAAACATATGGAAAAATGTTCAACATCTCTAGTAATAAGAGAAATGCAAATCAAAACCACCCTAAGATTCCATCTTACCCCAATTAGAATGGCGATTATCAAGAATACAAGCAACAACAGGTGTTGGCGAGGATGTGGGGAGAAAGGTACACTCATACATTGCTGGTGGGGATGCAAATTAGTGCAGCCACTCTGGAAAGCAGTATGGAGACTCCTTAGAAAGCTTGGAATGGAACCACCATTTGACCCAGCTATCCCACTCCTTGGCCTATACCCAAAGGACTTAAAATCAGCATATTACAGAGATACAGCCACATCAATGTTCATAGCTGCTCAGTTCACAATAGCCAGATTGTGGAACCAACCTAGATGTCCTTCAATTGATGAATGGATAAAGAAACTGTGGTATATATATACAATGGAATATTACTCTGCCATAAAGAATGATAAAATTATGGCATTTGCAGGCAAATGGATGAAACTGGAGAATATCATGCTAAGTGAGATAAGCCTATCTCAAAAAACCAAAGGAAAAATGATATCGCTAATAAGTGGATGAGGACACATAATGGGGGGTGGGAAGAGTTAGTGTTAGGGTTAGAGTTAGGTTTAGGGAGGGGGGCAAGAATGGAGGAAGGAAGGACTGTATAGAGGGAAAAGAGGTGTGGGAAGGGTTGGGGGAAGGGAAAAAAATAACAGAATGAATCAAACAACATTAACCCTATGTAAATTTATGATTACACAAATGGTATGCCTTTACGCCATGTACAGAGAAACAACATGTATCCCATTTGTGTACAATAATAAAAAAAATGTTCCTCTTGAGAGCATTATGTTAAGCAAAATAAACCAAATTCAGAAAAAATAAAAAAAAAATAATAAAAATGTGATAATGGATCCTAAGGATTTATCAGAATGGATTAAAGCAAAGCTGAATCACACATGCTCAGAAAATGGCAAATTTCCTGATTCCCCTTCTTGTGATATAAATACCCAAAGCCTACTAGAGCCATAGAAAAACCGTGGAAGATGACAGTTATGATGGACACTGTAATAAAAGAGGCAACACCAGAATGTCATCTCATGTGACTGCAGTGACCTCAGAAGGATGTAGCAGGCCAGTGAGGGAATATATTTTGCCCTCCCTTTCTTTCCTTCTGATATCTTTGTCTAAGTTTGACACCAGGAACGAGTTGGGAGTATCCCCATCTCCTCTCTGTTGTGAATAAGTTTATAAAGGATTATTATTTTTCTTTAAATATTTAAATTAATTCACCTGTGAAGTTATCTGGACCTGAGCTTTACTTGCAGGGAAGGTTTTCTAATACTATTTCTATTTTTCACTTGTTATAGAATCATTCATGTTTTTAATTCTTATTTTGTTTTCTAAATCCTTTTGGGTAACTTTTGGTCATTTATGTCTTCCTATGATTTCCACTACCCCCCTCCACTTTATCAAATGGTGAAAATTGTTGGCATAAAGTTGTTCATTATATTCCCTAATAAGGTTTTTCTTTTCATTTCTGTAGAGTTTGTAGAGATGTCTCCTTTCCCCTGATTTGGAAAAATTAGTGCCCAGTAGTGAGGCATAAAGCTAAAGTGAGAATACAGTAGATGCATAGATCAACTGTGCATTCTAGGTGATAATTTCCTTTAAAGCAGGAAGATGATACCATCATGTGATTGACACCCAAGGTTGGGGTTGGTGGGAGGGGTGTAAAATTCTCAAGGAAGGGTTCTGTCTCTATCTCACACACAGGCGCGCGCGTGCGTACACACACACACACACACACACACACACACACACACATTCTCTTTCTCTCCTCTCTCCCTTCATCTTCTACATTCTTTTAGGTAGAAGAAGGTATCCTTCATTCTGTGCTCAAATAGAGTTTAATACACCCTGAACAATATGATCCTATTTTTATTGTTACCTCCCTATCCTTTTTTAACTATACATTTCTTGAAGCTAAGAACTATATTTAATACACCTTGGTAATCCTGGAATCAAACTTACGGTCTGGAGTCAAAAAGTGTTGCTAAACATAAAATGTTCACTCACTTTCAACTTAATGTATGTATTTATCATTTATCCTCTAACTTTAGAGATAGAAATTGCAATAGGTGAAGAAATAGAACTCTGTGTGTGTGTGTGTGTGTGTGTGTGTGTATACATGCCTATTCATGCTTATTTGCAAGTGTTGAGGCCTAACATGTATAATTTTAACAATGGTTCCTTTTTATTTTGAAATCAGAAAAAAATAGGAACTGATGGTTGCCTAATAACAGATACATATTCCTGGTTAGATTTGTGTGCTTCATTTGTTTGAATATTTGGTGAAAGGGAAAGAGACTTCATGCTTAGGTTTTTATGTATCATTGTTGACTTAACTCAGCCCTTGAAGGGAAAATAACACAATCAACTTTGAAATAAAATATGCAATCACACAAAGACTTTATTTCGAAGCCAACTACTTTTAGAGTCCCTGAGATGGCATGACTTGCTGTCATGTACTAACTAGTAAGATACATGAGATGAAAACTTAATACCACCTCTAAGAGAGACCAAATCTACAACAAACCAGTTAATTGTTGTGCAAGAAAAAGTCATCTCCTCTGCTTCACCATGGTCCACCAAAACAGTCTACATAGAATTCTGGGAAATGTCTGGGATTTTTTGGCCAATCTACTAAGAGGTAATTTCCTGACCCATGCTTTCGCTGAAACCAGTGTCTGGCAAATCAAGAGAGCATCATTGGACACATATAGTCAACAAGTTTTGTAATATTGATTGCATAAAAAGTCTCCATTTTAGGGAGCCAAACTTTTGTAGTTGTAATGGGATTTTTAATTATTATTATCATGAAGACCAATTTCTGCTGAATATTTTCCCTTCTTTATTCTTTAAGAAGTTGATAGTTTCTCATATCCAGGGTTACAAATCACATTTGAGGACATATTGGACTTATTCTTGTCACTCTGAGGCAGGAATAGCACACTCTAGAAGAAAGAGGATATGTTAGGTTTCAGTCTTCGCACAGATTCAACTGAATATCTATCTATCTATATATAGATATAGATATATTATATATGTATATATGTTCATATGTGTGTATATATATATAGATCAATAGATAGATAGCAATCCCTTTAAACTTTTACATAGAACTTATGCTATTTCAGGATGAGTATAGTACATCATTAAGTTCTCCAAATAACTGCTGTTCATCTATCTAGTATTCTACTGTTTATAAGCAAAATTTTGGATAGATGAATTTTTAAAATTCAGTTAAATGAAGCCATGTATTCATAGTCGTGGTAGAATAATAATGTCCCATGCAATTTGATTTAGCAGTATTTCCTCAATATCTTTTCAAGGAGAAATAACATTAAGATGAGGAGAAAGGAAAAGGAGGGCAATGAGACCTGGAACCCAGCCCTAAGTGCCTTTTCCCAAGTCAGGACTGTTGAAATGGCCAGTCATTATGGCAGGAAGAGTTCCTGCTTGGAAGGAAGGCAGCCTGGTCCTACTGTCCTGAGCACAGCCCCAGGACGGGCGTTCAACCTCACAGAGTCTCAGTTCCTGTTTGCAACCCGGGAGGACTAACCAGGGGGACTTTTCAGGGTGGACTCTTCCGTGCCGGGAAGCCAGCCAGTTGTGGTCATCTGCTTTCATACACGATCTGTCTTTCATCATCACCATCAAAACCACCCCCACGTGCCTCTCAGGCCTGATGGCTTCTTCCTTCTGCTACTCTTGGCAACATTGCTCAGCACATTCCAGAGAAACCCCAGGCACGATCGCGTGAGGCCAGCAGCACACTCACCCCAGAATAGTCGGAGTGGGCCTGCTTCCACCACAGCACCACCATGAGCACAGCCAGGCACGACTCCAGCATAGTGCCAATCAGCATGACAGACAGGACTCCCTGAAACCCAGCAGAAAAGAGATAGAGGGTGCTTGAGTCCACGGCAGCCTTCATGCCTGGGTGGGAAGTGACTGTAGAGATGAAGACCACCTCCACCATCAGAGGATGAAGTAAGGACACCGCCAAGACCAGCAATGGCTAATTCAATGCCTCTGGTCATAACCCCCTCTAGAGGAAGAGGGGAGATCAGGAGTAGCTAAGTCAGCACAAACATTGACACCTGGATTCTTACCGACTGAGACACAGGTAACTGACTGCATGGTCCACTCACTGAGAGAGCAGAGTGGTAAAAACTCCTCCCAGGTCTGAGAATCCACAGCTCCCACTCCAACCTCACCTGTTCTTCTTGGTATAAGCCTAGAGAATTCTCTGCTTCTCTAGCTTCTGTTTCCTTCTTTAACAGATGTGCACAATTTCTTTCTCAGAGGTTTGTTAGGATCAATGAGGTTTTTGAGCATGCAAGTTCTTTGTAAAATGTAGCACTGACCAACCCTTCTCAAAATCACCTTTCTGGTGACTGGAAAAATTAGAAAATACCATCAAGGTAGCAAATTGTCATAGTTTCTAACAACCCGAGCATCCCAGAAAGGCTCTACTCCAGAAGGACAGGTTCTATCATTTCTGTCCTGGGGTAAGGTATTCTTCATGCATGTCACTTGATAGTGAAGGCAGATAATGTGACTGGGTGACCTCTAGCTCAATTACCCACAAGGAGAGATAGACATGGTCTGCATTACTTGACATTGTCCCAGCCAGAAAGCCTGACTCATTCTCTCTTACTTACAATGTAAAATTATCCCATTGTGAATTTATACTTTATTCCCTACACAATTTCCTCCTAAACACTCCAGAAATTTTCCCAAGATTAGGCTTAGCTCTGCCGATGTTAATTTATGCCAATTTCTATGCATTTCAATTGCATGTACTTTTTCTCATTGTAATGTCATTAACAGGGGGAGAAGCACCTTTAGTCAGCTCCGTAAGGAGTGGGGTGCAGACATGAGTTTGACCAGATCTTCCTATCTGTCCATCCTCCATCTGTGTCTTTGGCTTGTATGATTTTGGCACAATGAATATTCCGCAGCCTCTTTTTGTTGTTAGGTTGCCTACTTTTCTCTCAGGATGTTGCTGTCCAACTTAAGAAATAATATTTTTGTTAGTCAACCTTATTGCTTTAATTCCCTTAATCAGAGTTCCCCTATAATTATTATCAGCTAAGAATCTTATTTCTTTAGATATTTTTGTCTCCCAATTTAATAAAACCAGTCTAAGTTTTAACAAGAATAGCGATGATGTTGTCGACTCACAGATCAGTGACTCTCATCACTGTGATCATGGAAAGGACGAGAAACCCTGTTCTTAAGACCCCTCGCTTCCTACTCCATGTCTCAGTGCTGGGCCTGGTGTTTGCTGACTAAATGAACCCCTGCCACACACACAGGCTGGGTTTCCTCTTTTGTGTTTCCTGACCTCCTGTCCTTTCTTCTGTTTGCCTTCTGTAATTCACCTCTCCTAGGTACCAAATTCTTGGTTGGATAAATTCATACTTTGCATTTCAAGAATTGATTGGTTTTATTAGGAAGAATCTCTACCCATGATAAGGTTTAATTTTTCATCATTATGGACATTTACTCTTCAAATCCTCCCTATCACCATGACATCCCTAGTCTAGCCCTTTACTCTCATGTGTGCAGTTCCCCTCCTTTACATAGTCCTGACCTTCCTTTGTTTTCCCAAACCAGAAAGAATACTGTGGAGAGCAGTGACTGAGATTGGGGGTGTCTCTGATGCCCTCATGGCTGTGGCATGCCTGGTGCCTGGGCATGTTTCTGTGCAAGGGCACAGGATGCTGAGCTGCTGTGGCAATGCCCTGCATGAGCAGGCTCTGTGCAAGAGTCTATAAGCTCTGACCTTGATCTCAGGCACACAGCTCCTGGGAAGGAAGGAATTCTTATGCTAGACAACCACAATGTTTCACCAGCTCCGCTTCTGCAGTTCCTGCCTGCCTCATAGTAACTTTTTAATTATTTTTTATTTTTACAGACTGCATTTTGATTCGTTGTACACAAATGGGGCACATCATTTCTTTTCAATGGACTTTCTTGAGAGCTACACAAAGCTCCAAACATTGCACTTTGCAACTGTGGATTGCAAGTATGGAAAAGCTACAAAAGCTGTCCTGGTTTCTGTAACTTGCCTGAATACAAAGAATAATGGTTGCATAGTCTTTAACCTGATAATGATACATATATAAATAAAGATTGCTGGAGTAACTCTTTAGATCTGCATCTTCAGCACAGAGCAGAGCTCCACCTGATCCCAGCTTAATCTCCAAGATCTGTGTCTGTGAATCTTTATTTTCCAATCCCCCTTTGCCGATTGCCGACCCCAAGAGTTTGGTCACGCTGGTCGCGACAGAATATAGTTTTTCAAAAGAGGAAAGAAAGACTTTTAAAATACTCATAAAACTCATTAAAAAATTCATAAAACACCCCATTTAGAAATACTTACAGTCAGACTGGCTTTGGCCATGTAGCAGTCCCTGGATGCATCTCCACCATAGTGGTAATAAAACCCGTAATGCACGGTTGGCTGGGACTGTTGGTCCAACTCACACTGCTGTGAGGCGGGACCCAAAGCATGGAGGTTGACAGAGATGAGGATGAAACCCACCAGGCCACATAAAGTGCTCAGAATGCTCATCACCAGGTTGCTACTAACCTAAAAGAGAAAGGCCGAGTAAAGATCACACTTGTGCACACCAGCTCTTTCTCCCACCTCTTTGCCAGGGTATTGCAATCATTTATTTAATTTGTCTCCCTTAGGAGGTCTTGGATTAATCATTTATTTCTGTATGTCCCTGTAGTGCCTAGGAAAAAAGTCTCCAAACCTGGAAGGTAAATCATAGCTCACTGAATAAATAAAGGAAATGTCCTTCAACCCCAGACATAATCTCAGTGGTGTGACAGGGAATATTCCCCTATAAAATATTTACTCTGCACTGACAGAGGTCCCATGAGACTATGCCTGCAAAATCCCCAAGACTATGGGGTCAAAGGCAGAGGTATTAGGCTCCAGATATTGCTTCCATAACTCTCAGTTTATTCAAGTACAGTCTGAATGTTAAATGTCTCCCAAAGGCCTACACATTCAAAGCTTAGTCTTCAGCTTGGCACTATTGGGAAGTGGTAGAACCTTTAAAGGTGGGACTAGTGGCGGGAGTCTTAGGCTGCTGGAGAAAGGCCCTTGAAGGGAATATTGGGATATTGGTCCTGCCTTTTCCTCTCTCTTTGCTTCCCTGCTGCCAAGAAGTGAATGGCTTTCTCCACCACATGCTGGCCCTGGTGTTGTGCTGCCTTACCTGAGGCCCAATAGCAATGGATTCACCCGACCATACACAAAAAACCTCCAAAATCATGAGCCAAAACATCCCTTTCTTCTTTTTTGTTGATTTATCTTAGGTATGTGTTATAGTAACAGCAAGCTTACTAATAACACTGAAAACCTGTCCCCTCCAGTTCATGGAAGCATCAGTCACACAGGAGAGGGGATAAGCAGTTCACTACTCCTTGCACACCACCTGAAAAAGCACATCCAGCCAACCATAAGCATCTGGATATGGTTCCCAGGTAGGCCTTGAAGTCTAGACTGGCATATGATTGGTCAAGGCCAGGGCCACCTATGGATGGCTGTAGGCAGAGTTCTAAATGCAGATCCCATGTAGGTAGAAGAGAAAGGCCTGAACTGAATATTGGAAAATGAGGTCCCAGTGTAGACTGGCCTCAACCTGTCTGAGTCCTTGAGTCCTCGGTTCCTCACTGTCCCACCCCACACTGGGTCTTATCTTTACCTTAAAGAAATAAGCAGAATAAGTAAACTGAAGTCCAAAAAACCAAAGACTAAATGTTTTATCTGATAAGTGGATGACAATATATAATGAGGGGGTGTTAGGGGGAGAGAAGAATGAAGGAACTTTGGATGGTGTAGAGGAAAATGGGGTGAGAGAGGGTGGGGGATGGAAAGATAGTAGAATGAAACGGTATTACCCTATGTTTATTTATGATTACATGAATGGTGTGAATCCACAATTGTGTACAACCATAGAAATGAAACGTTGTGCCCCATTTGTGTACAATGAATCAAAATGTAGTCTATAAATTTTTTTTTAAATTTAATAAAAAATAGTCTAAAAAAAAGTGGTTTCCTGTATTCTCCAACTCACAGGAGAAGAGAACTGAGCTAATACCGTCCTAAAACTGTGACTCTAGGTGGAGGAGCTTCAGGGCATGCCAACAGTCTTGCACTGAAGTGTTACTGAATTCCCTGTAACCCACTCTCACATGTGGATCACACAGATCACGCACAATTGATGCTCGGGGCCCCCGATTTCCCAATATAACAATGGCAGTGCATACTCCTGACTTCCTGACTGACTGTCACAGTTATGGTGTCTAGAGTATATTTTTTTTTCAATTTCATTTTTTGCAGTACTGGGGATCAAACCCAGGAATGCTCTCTCACTGAGCTGAATCCCAGTCCTTTTTTATTTTGAGAAAGGGTCTCACTAAGTTGCTGAGGCTGTCCTGGAATTGCAATCTTCCTGCCTCAGTCTCTAGAGTACATACTTTTAGGAATGACCTAGATTTGTCCTGGGCTAATACCATTCTTCAACCTCAAAAGGGCTGAAAGAATGTGTGACAAGATTAAAATTCACTACAAGCTAAGTGCTTCTTGTGAGCTTTAGCCTGTACCACTTCAAGACCACATCCTGTGTCCTTGAGTCCCCTGCTGTTCACTGCACATTTGTTCTTTAGGGTAAGAGTCCCATGCATTTCCTCCTGAAAGTCTGGAAACATTACTCCTACACCGCTATTCAGTATGATTGTCACTAGCCACATGGTCCACTTAATTTAAAGTACGATTAAATGAAATTTAAAATTAAGTTGTTCAGTTGCATTAGCCACATTTCAATTTATCAACAGCCACCTGTGGCTACTGTAGTAGACAGCACAGACCTGGTGCATTCCCCTGACCACAGGAAGATCTGTTAGACAGCAGAGCACTGATCTTCTGGCTGGGGGTCCAGGTGGGAGTTCCAGATAGCAATCTCTAATTTCTGATGGAAGGGATATATTGGCATTGACCTGAGCACATTCTCTCTCATTTCCTTGCTGCTTTGGGGAAACACCTATAGTCAGAGCTTCCAAAGTGAGTTCTTGAGTGATTGCATTATAGGGCATTCACATGACCGCACACACCATTCCCTTAAGGGACTGAGTGAAGATAAGGTGAATCTTTACAGGTTACAAAAGTTTCTCCCTTAATCCAACTTTCTTCTTCCTGCAACTGCCAATTCAGATTTCCCCCAAAAGAGTTAAATGTAGGTCAATACAAAAGACAACTTCTAGAACTCAAAAATTTATACTCAAACCCAACAAAACTATCAACTTTGGGGTGAGATAGATGAAAGAGAGATAATTCTTGATACGAACAACAGTATTTTGACTGGGTTTTCTCAAGGGTTTTGACACATAGGATTATCAGTTAACCTACACCAAAAAAAAAAAACAAAAAAAACAAAAAAAAACACCTTTTTATAACACCATCAGCTTCCTCACCACTGAAAAGCTAAATCTGAATACACTTTACCTACAAAACAGCATTTTAAATCAACAGACCTTTGTGTGTATGTGTGTGTGTGTGTGTGTGTGTGTGTGTGTGTGCATGTGTGTACAAGAAAGAGAGATTCCTGGGTACTGGTCTAGGATAAATGCAGACTTTGATTGAAGGCACCGTGGTTGGGTGTGCGAGCCCTTGACAAGAATATGGAGGATCCAGAACCAGCTCAACTACTCTGAAGCTTAGTTCCCAACTTTTCAAAGTGTAGAGACTGACTCTGTATCATTCTAAGTTTCTTATTCATGCCTTGGGTGGTAGATTGTGGTTTTCACACTTACCAAAGGCTTTGTTGACTTCTTCTCTATGACAATTGATAGAGATCCACAGATGACAAACTACTCAGAAAAGAAGAAATTGTCATGTCAGTTTCTAGATATAGAGAAGCTACAATGTCACCATTGATGGTGATGACCAATTCCCATGGGCAAAACTCTGGGGAACAAATGACCAATGATGAAAGAAACATTAAAAATAGATTGTCCCTTTTGGCCATAAAGCATTCAGAAAGCACAAGAAAAGGCAGATGTGAGCAGGAATCTATTCCAATAAATAAAATGAGAACTTTAAAATTCACTAAATAAATGTATTGTTTTGTTTTGTTTTTGGGTTTTTAAGAGAAGACAAATTTGAAGTTAGATGATCTTTAGAGAAGAAAAAAGAAAAGAATGGGAGATGATCATGTGGTTTTGGTCCTTCTTTTCTTAATGCTATATTATTGATTTGCTTATGTTCAACCATGCTTCCCTCCCGGGCATAAATCCCACCTGATGACATCAGATCACCTTCCTAACATGCTATTGAATTTGATTTATTAGTATTTTTTTTTCAGAGTTTTGTATTTGCCTTCTTGGAGACACTATCCTGCAGTTTTCCTTTCTGGTAGTGTCCTTGTTTGTCTTTGGTATCAGGATAATGCTGGCCTCCTCAAGTGAGTTTGGAAGTATTCCCTCCTCTTGAACTTTTTGGAAGACTTTGAGAAGGATTAATATTCATTCTTCTTTCAAAGAAAAGGATGAGGGAGGCTAGCATACAGGAAAGAGGTCACTTTGAAGCTATTGGCTCTACAGACTAAGTAAGGTCAGTGACAAATGTCTACCAAAGGAAGATTGGGGCTAGATGTCAGGAAACCTCCAAGACTGTTCAGAAAAATTGAAGAAATTATTTTCATTCTCTGGGATCTTCATGATGTAAGAGATGTAAGGAAACTAACAGAAAAACACCTTTTAAATGGTGCAGGGAGGGGAACATCTGTGTTTCCAGTGGTCACAGCATTAAATAGTTTGCCTGTAAACATAAATGCCGAGTCTTCAAAAACTTGAAGGAACTAGATGCCTTTACTTCTTCAAATGTGAACTGTGGTTAGTGACATGCTTCTAAAAGGAAGAGAAGGGAAAGAAGTGATGCTACAGTGGAGAAATCCAGAAAACGCTACCTCAGCCCCATGATCAACTTCATTGGTCACATAATCTTGGTGGTGTGCATCCTTCATGTGACCTGGTGGGAATACCAGGTCACCTCTGACACCTTCTAAAAGTTCATTACCCTAATCTAAACATGAGAAGAATATCAGACAAACTCAAACTTAGAAACATTCTGCAAAAATCCTGCCTGGGCCTTCTCAAATCTGTATCAAAATCATCAAGGATGAGGACAATCTGAGGAAACCCGGAGGAGTCAAAGGAGACAGAATCATTAAATGTCTTATCCTTGAAAGAAGTTTGGAAGAAGGACATTTGGGAAATATGGTGAAATCCACATAAACTGTTGACTTCAGTTAATAAAAGAAGAAAAAATAAATCAGACAAAGAAAAAGGTGGAGCTTTGGATACATAACAAAGCAAACATAGGAGAGGCAAGTGATAGTTGCTGAGCAATAGGAAGCAATTAGGAAAGAAAACCTTGACTATTAGAAAAACACACATCAATCTAGGAGAAAGTCACCTTCTGCAAAAAAACCCATTAATTCCTCCTGTCACCCCAGCTGTGGTTCTGTTTAGAGAAGTTTCCAGTCCATCTCGAAGCAGAGACGTCCGCACAGATTACCCTGGGTGTCTCCAAAGGAAGCGATGAGCTGTAAGTGTCCTTTCTTCTCTAATTCCCACAAGTAAGCCTGTTTTTTCTGGGAGTGGGTGGCCTTTTTCATGGGTGCTCACTGTACTATCTGGAAAGTCCTTTCCCACTCTTTTCATACTTTATGATTTTTTTCCTTAACCCTGGAAAGATTCCACCAATCCTGGTATAGTTTAGGATGATATAGTGAAAAACAAGGTGATATTTAAAAGAAATATCTAAACCAGATAAGAAATTGATCCAAAATAAAGCCACTGCTGCCCTCCTGTGCATTGATACTTACCCTAGACCACACACAAAGGAGAACAGGGTGAGCCATTGACTCCTTGCTCCTGACAGACGTATGGTTGCCTTTGGAGAGCGCCATATTGGCACCTCTCTATCCTCCCCACCCACCCTCCTGCAGAACCCTACTTACACACAAGCTTCCTATGAATGGATAGCCAGATCTTAACAGGATGGAAAACACCGAGGTAAAATGTGGAGAGAAGGGAGCAGATGCCAAAATGATCCCCAAGCTCAACACCATCAAACCACACATGATCTGGACCGTCTGTTGAAAGAGGAGAGGAGGTTGATGAAAACCAGGGTTTGTAAAGACAAGTCCTTGGCACTTCACCTGTTCTGCTCGCACATCTTCACCTTCTACAAGATCCCAGGGAGGACACAGGCACTGCCAATGCTCTGGAGTGAGAAATACTAAAATTCTTTTAGGAAGGGTGCTGTTCTGCCACAGAAAACCACTGTCCTGGGGTATTTCTGCCTCCCAAACTCTAGTCTGTTCGTGACCTGTATTCCTAGCTCATGGCAAGTGCTGGGCTGCCTCTTGGGGAAACAGGGGACATCTAAAAATTCCTCATTTTCACAGGAGCACTGAAAATGTAGAAGCCTCGTCTCACACCTCCTGACACACTGGACACAACGTGGAGCCTGGATCTCCCACAGCTCCATGGCCTCTTCAGTCCACGTTCCTATCCTGGGGTTCCTGAAGCTCTATTTTAAGAGGTAGTTTGCCTTCCTGAGGTCTGTCTTCCCCTCAGATACTCAAGTTCTATTGACATTTACCAGGCAACTTTCCAAACCTTCTGTCACAGTATTCTCACAGGAACCCACAGGAATGTGTATCTGAGGCTAGGCAACTGGTCCCAGTGGGTCCTGAAACCTGGTCAGATGCAGCACCTTGCTTCAGGTAATGCTAGTACAGAGACTACTCTAGAAACCAGAATTCCATGGTTTCCTCCCAGACCTGGATAGCTGCCTCCCTCAGCTTCCTTCATCCAGAAGTTTCTTTAATAAATCATGGATGAGAGGAGAGAGATGAGCAAAAGTAAATATCATCTTTTGTCCACAGTCTGTAAAAAACAAAAATAAATAAATAAATAAACAAACAAACAAAATGGAAATATATTCAAAAAAAAGGAGGGAAAAAAAAAAGGAAGTGTGTTTTTACTGTAATTTGCAGTGAGAGAAAAAGTCCCTTCAAAAACTCATAGAAGATTGCTTGCCTAGCATGTGTGAGGCACTGGGTTGGATTCTCAGCACCACATATAAATAAATATAATAAAGGTCCATCGACAACTAAAAATTACATTTTTTTAAAAAGTCAGTTTGATTATTAAGCATGCAATTGGTGGGGAAAAAACATAAAATGTGTAATTCTTTACAACTGGTTTCATAAAAGAAATATAAAACACTGCACTTTGAAAATCCAAAAACAATAAATGAAACAACCAAAATTCAACTGCTCATTTTCAGAGTAAGGAAAAAACAGATTTCATCCCGTGGGAAAGTTCCAGGGGATGTTCTCGACAGCTCTCCACATGACTTGCACCGGTTTGCAAATCAGCCTGTCAGGCCTCTGGCAAAATATGAGTCTCCACTGTCACAATGGCTCTCTAGGACCAAGACACTCCAAGTCTCTTTCCTCCACCCTCCCCCCAACTCCCATGTGTTCTTTCTTGGATTTACCCCAATGACTTTGACCTCTCCCTTTAGAAGTTTCTTCAAGTCATCCTGCTTATGATGGGTGGGTCTTGTATTTTCTGTTTGGGGAAAGTTCATGCCATTTGCTGTGAGCACCGTCACACTCCCGCTGGGCCCAGGCTGTGATATCATGATAGTGCTGCCAACACTGGAAGAGAAAACAATGCAGCTCTCGGAAGTACTGGGCTCCCAGGTTCTGTCTCCCAGAGCTATTGGAGAGGACTTGCCCCTCTGTCCAGACTTGAATCTCTGCCCCATCTTTTTTTTTTTTAGAGAAAGAAACTGATAGTATGGAGCAGTGAAAGCACAAAGCCTTGGTTTCCTGAGGATTTTGCCATCATGTTTGACACTGATTGTACATAATCAACACATCAAAGGAAGGCATGGGCATGAATCATGAGAAGTCCTAATGTTCAGAAGAAAATGTCCACAGAAAGCATTCAATAGGTAGCAATCTCCTCTTCCCCTGGTCCTACCTACAACAACTGCATTGCCCTGTATTTGATGAATTGCAACCTCAAGCTACCTTGTCAGTCATAATCTATGACGATCCAACCTTCAACTTCAAGGCATTCCTTGCCCATGGGTTGCACAGTTTGCAAAGGGCCTACAGCGTTTGAAGAGAGAAATGCTCTGCTTCCATTCATCATGTAACCTCAGGTAAGTGCCTTGCCAAGATCGCACAGTTAGAAAACAGCAGAAAGAGAGTTAAAAGCCCCTGCGCCCCTAGTGTCACAACAAGAGTGCTGGGTTGAGAAGAGTCTTCCTGCGTTGCCTACCTGTGCCCGTGGACCAGCGCTGCGGTCACAGCTGAGCTCTCAGAAACCCTCGGGAGGTCTTAACTCTGGGTTCTCCAAGTCAGATCAACAGTTCCTACTTGTTGGCTTCTGAAAGTCACAAGCCCTTCCTGAGCCGTGTTTACAGCTGCACAGGATGTGATGCTTGCAGCGTGCAGATTTGTGAAACGTGCCTGCACTTTCTTTCTTGTAAACTTATAGTAACTTCAGAAAAATCCCAAGTGAACAGACTAGCGTTGGGAGAGAGGAGACATCTCTGAGCTTTCTGTGTGAATTGCCGCTTGAATGCCTACAAGCTCCATGCTATTAGACAGGGCTATGTTCTTGAAGTTTCATTTTTCTAATTCATACCAAAAGTTTGGTCCTTGTCTCTGAGGCTGATCCAATAAGAAGGACAAGATTTTGAGAAAAAGGAGTTCTATTGCTTTGCTAGCAAAGGAGACTAACATAGTGGACATCACATCCCAGAGGCTGAGATTCTAACTGCCTGGGGGAACAGTAAGCTAAGTGGAGATTCAAAGGCTACAATGGCCACACTGTGGCTATGCCATGTCAGGAATCATAATTCATCTGCCGCCGTAAGAGATAGATCTGCAGGTACCAGCCCCAAAGTGAGGAGTCCTTCATTCCTGTGGTCTGTGAACCAAAGTCAGATAACTTGGGTTAGGACAAGAATAAAGTTCATCTTGCTCTCCCCATGGGTGAGGGGTGGGGTGGGCAGAGGAAGTAGAAGACAGAATAAAAGTGTGTCCGTTTTAAAAGAAGTCCCAGTGGCAGAGCAGCAAGGATTATATTCAAAGCATGAAGTGGACCCTTGTTACATAAACTGTTAAACAGAAAACAACACTAGAAAATTGTTACAAAGATAAAATGTTTATGAAAGACCTATACTGCTTCTAAGCAGCATTCAATAATATGTCACCAATTCTAATAATAATATTGCTAGTAAACAGGAAGATGATAATAAATTATTTCATATTATATAACTAACCATACAATAATAGTAATAATGCCTATGTAGTTTTCAAGGAACATTCAATAATATATGGCTAAAAATAGTAACAATAGAACATAGAAAAATGTTTTTATTTTGCTGCGTAAATATATATAATTTTATATATATATTTATATATATATATATATTTTTTTTTTTTTTTTCAATTTCACAACTGAAAGCAGACTTTTAGCACTCATTGCCTCATCGCTGCCTACTCTAAAGTCACCTTCCTCCTCTGTCCACTTTCTCTACTAATAGACTTCAGGAAAAGTTGGGGACTTCTAGGGAAGTAATGAAACTGGAGGAGCTGCGGACAGGGAAGATTCAGCGAGTCCTGGATCCACTCAGCAAACTCATGCTTGGTCTCAGGAGGACAGAGGTGCCTGAGCCCCTGCAGCTCTGGGTGGCTCTTCTCTGGAAGCTGAACTGGAGGTTACCAAGCAGGGGAACCTGAGTCAGCTGCAGACACACCCCTGCTCCTGCCACAGCTTCCTTCCTCCTTTCCTTGGGGCTGGGGGTGGAGGTGGGACGGACTGTCAGAAGGAATCCAGGGACACAGCATGAACCATCACTGTCCCCCAGCGGGTGGTGGGCTTTGCATTTGGTCATGCTTAACTCTCCTGGTGGAGACAGGAGTTAAGGAACCCTATTTAGAAGGTTGGTTTTGCTCTCAGGGCCAGAATGACAAGAGGTTACTAATCAGAGTCCCCTCATCTTAAGCTCTAGAGATGGGTCTGAGAGAGGGAATGGATTCTCCCAGAAGTCTGTGGCAGAGGGCAGAACAGCCTCTGCCCCTGGCCCTCCTGGTCTCCTGGTGCCCCTTCCATTTCCCCCATCACATCCTGCCCCCCCCCCCCCTTATTACTACTGCAAAATCCAGTGAGTTAGTGGGATGCAGCTTTCCTTCTGAGCTTCACCAAGAAGGAGGTTGGCCCCTTAAGGGGCAACCACACCCACTTCCCCTCCAGGAAATGCATCAATAAGCCAGCTGAATCTACCCACCCTGGCAAAGCCTTTCTCCCCAGTCTGTGTCCTCCCTGCACTGTTATAATTTAAAAATGATAACTTAGAGAAGTTTGAAGGATTCAAACATGTGTAATGTACTCAGCACGTACTCTTGTATAGTGGCCCAAAAGTGGTCTATAACTGTCTTCCCTTATCTCTCTCTTTCTTCCTCTCTCTCCTGTTTGCTCTGTTCCTTTTGGGCTTCAACTTCTGAATCAGACTCCTCTCTCTATTCTCTCAGTGGCGTTCCATCCAGCTTTTACATTATCAGTTGCTTCCAGAGTCCAGACCCCACCAACCTAATCAGAAGGGGAAAGACTGATATTATGCTAACACATGTGATTAATAATCTAGGACAGAGTTTCTCAAAAGAGGCTACTAATAAATAACATATTGGATAGATAATTCCTTGTTGTAGGGGACTGTCCTGTGCACAGTAGGTTGTTTAGCAGATTCCCTGTCCTCTACCTTCTAAATGCCAGTAGTAATCCCACTCCAGGTGAGGTGTGCCAGCCAGGAATGTCACCTAACATTGCCACACGTTCCCCAGTAGAGGAGAAGCAAAACCCCTTCACTCCATTAATCTAGAGGCAAAAGGGTTTTCTATGACTTCCGTGTGTAGGTGGGCATGTAAGAATTAGCATTATTTTCTTTAAAGCAATTTCTTGATTTTGGCTTTTTAAGCTTTTAATTATAATTAAAAACTCATGTAATTCTCCATCCTAGCCATTTCGAGTGTAGAGATTGGCAGTATTCATTAGAGTCATATGGTTGTGCAGCAGATCTCTAGGGCTTTTACTCTTGCAAAACTAAACCTCTATACCCACTCAACAACCACAGCCTCTCTTTCCCTTTCTGCCAGACCCTGGCAACTACCTTTCTGCTTCCTGTGACCTCTGTGGATGACTTGGGACTCCTCTTGTGATTATGATCATAGAGCATTTATTTTTATGTTTTTGGCAACTGGTCTGCTTCACCTAGCATGATGCCCTTGAGTTTCATCTCTATTGTAGCATTTGGTAGGATTTCTTCCTCTAGTAAGACTGGTTAATGTACCACTTTACGTACATGCCACATTTTCTTTTTTTAACCCATCAGCAGATGCTTGGGTTGTTCCACCTCTTGACTATTGTAAATAATACTGGGGAAAAAAAAAACACAAGAATGCAAACATCTTTACAAAATCATATAATTTATGGATCTCTGGGTATTTTTTTCTTAATTGTTTAATAATTTGTTTTTATTAGAGTTTTGTGGTATTCATTGTAGTTGGGTTCATCCCTACAAACTCATGCTTGCATGGAAAATGGATTTTGGTTCAGGATCCTCCCCTTTTCCCTTCTGTCCTCCCTCCCCTCTCCCCTTTTCCTTCTTCTACTCTACTAGACTTCCTTTCACTCTGGACATCTGTTTTTCAGGATTGATTTCTGAAGATTTATTTTATTCCTTTGAAATGAATGGTTTTCTGTTCCTCTTTATGCCTCGTGCTCTTTTGCTGAGATTTGGGTATTCAAAAAAAAGTCTTCCAGTCATAACAGATTGGCCAATTGTACAAGAGGAATCATTTCACCAATCTGCATAGCTAGAGATTCCAGAGACCCTCAGAACTTTTGGGGGTGCATCGTGTCTGGGATTAAGTGTGTAATTTTCCAGTTAAAGAGGTTTGTCTGCTTAGTCTTGGGGCTTGTTATCTCTTTCTCCTGCTGGTGTCTGACTGAGGTGCTACAATCTCTCCAGTGCTGAAACCAGGGTTGCTGAAACCAGGGTGCTCACCATTTTTCTTGGTACCCACATGTTACCCAAAATGTGCCAGTTTGTGTCAGCACTTGGAGTCAGATAAGACCGAAACCAGGCCCCTAGATGACACCTGCAAAATGCAGAATGCTGAACCCAGGGTCCACTCATCTTGCCCTTCTGATGAAGAAGCTTGGGTGCCAGGGTGACAGAAGGGCTAGGGTTGGTAAAATGACATGAACGTTACCACCACCTGGATGGATCTCCTGCTGGCTGTGCACCCCACCTGGTGTTACATCCCTTTGCCTACTTCTGGGGTTCTTGCAAAGGCAGTTTAGTCCATATATTGTTGTGGAGTGAGAAACTTCAGGAGGAATGAAGTCTGACGCTCACATCCTCATGGTGGCACTCAAGTGAGTTTCTTGCTACTAGATCCTGTTTGATGTAGAGTTGGGAAGTCATCCCATGTGCCTGTGGCAAAGCCCAAGAGCAGGTGTTTACATGGGACAGTGAGGGAGGTAGGACTAATTTTACAGATCATTTAATGCTACCTGCAACTCTGTGCACATGCTCCAAAAAACATGCCTTATTGCTGCAGGTCCACAGGCCGTTCTTCTCCACTCTGGCCTTTCTTGTTTTAAGACTCTCTCCTTGGAAAATAAAAAGGCCCTAACTTTTGGACCCCAAACAACCATCTGGTTTATGGTTTTCTACCTAGATCCTGTTTCCCAGGTCCCTTCTGCATCTCAGCTTTCATCATCTACCCTTCAACCTTGTTCCTTCAAAACCACAGGGATCTTTTGGAATTCTTTTTTTTTTTTCCCTTGGTACCTGGGATTGAACTCAGAGGCACTCAACCACTGAGCCACATCCCTAGTCCTATTTTGTATTTTATTTAGAGACAGAGTCTCACTGAGTTGATGAGCACCTCACTTTTGCTGAGGCTGGCTTTGAGCTTGCAATCCTCCTGCCTCAGTCTCCACCCCAGCTTCTGAGATTACTTGAATTCTTTAAGGATGTCTGCCCTTCTCCTAATTATCATGATCATCTCTTCTATTTCAGGTCCCTCTCCTACGCCTACAGTAGGAACTCTTTTCCATTAATGTATCTTTCTGGAACTCTTGCTTCTTTTTAGTGAGATATTATTCTTATTATTCCTTGGAGTTTGGGGAAACAAAAACTAGTAGCTACTAGACACCATCTCCTTTTCCTTCTTCCATTTATTTTCCTCTACTCCTCCCACTTTGTATGCATTATCTTGACAAAGAATTGAGAAGTCCTAAATGCTTGGAGTAGAGAAGAAAGCAAGTGCCTTGTTTTGCAAGAAGTTTAGTCTTTCTCATAATGTCTTGTGAATAAATTGCGGTTGGAGAAAGGGAAGTCTGCCTGCAAACACAGCCTGGCCATCTGCTCCAGGATTCAACAAATTCAAAGATGAGAGGTCAGCACAGGCTGTTTCATAAAACTTACTGGAACTTCTCCCATCAGAGAGAAGAAATGGGAAGTGTGACATAAAAGAAAGAACAAAGATTGTCCTAGAGCTGAGATTTAAGCAAAGTAAAGTATGCAGTAGTTTTTTTTTTTTATTGTTTTAGTTGTCAATGGATGTTTATTAATTTATATGCAGTACTGAGGATCGAACCCGGGCCTCACATGCAAGACAAGCATTCTACCACTGAGCCACAACCCCAGCCAGTAGATTCTTTGTAAGTGGGAAAAACTAACAGCTAGGAGCAAAGTCTCTGACCTCTGAGGGTATTTGGATAAGCCCAAATGAGGAAAAAAAATTTTTTTTATATAAAAGTAGCCCCGGGTCAATTGATTCCTATTCGTGCCTCATATATATTATTTGAGCACACTCTGGCTCACAGATGGAGGTCTTCCTGCTGTGTCCTCCCCTGGCGGAGAGAAAAAAAGAAAGCTTTCCATGTTCTCGTATGAGGGCATTCATACATTCATGAGCGCTCCACCCTCAAGACATGATCACCTCCTGCCCAAGGCCCCATCTCCTAGTGCCAGTCCACCGGAGGTTAGGATTTTAGCCTACAAATCTGTCGCGGGCGGCGGGGGTGGGGTACAAAAATCAGTGATAACACCTCCACGTGATCAAACATAGCATCACCAAAAATGGAATAAACTGATAGTAGGTAGGTACCTCCCTATCTGATACAATAGAAAATTAGTAAGTAAACTACTTTACCTATGTTGGGCTCTTGCTCCAAAAGTTAACATGAACTCATGGGGAAAAAATAGAAGTTTCCAGGATATGGGTCGTTTTATAAAATATCAAATCCAGACTTTAAAAAAAATAAGTCCATGTGACAAAAGACCAAGAAATATATAATCAAACAAGCTACAAGGGTGGGAACTGATCTGGGTCTAGATTATAGGGGTCCTAAGAGAAAATAATTATTGTAGCAATGTTCCTGTGTCCATAACTGACTAAATGTCAAGCTCCAAAAATGTAAGCTGTTGGCCAGGTGACCTGTAGTGGAACCTTGTCAATATGAGATAGAGGAATAATGTCAAGGTCAGTTGGGAGATAATGACAAATAAATTTCTATGTCTGATATGTACATTAACCTTTAAAACCAAAAAGTTGCATGTTAAGCTGATACAAAGTATCATCTCTCCTTTATGCTTTAAGTAAAAAGAAAAATAGTTGAGTTTGAATTGTTACTGTATAATGTACTGTTACACATATTTTCTTTTAGAACTGGGTAATTATAAATACTCTTCAAAACCTCCTTTTGATATACATAAATTTAAATTAAATGATAGAATTATTTTGACTGATAAAAAGAATCTTCACCAATGAAGCATGCAAAAAATTAATTAAAAATATTCTCTGTTGAAAAGTTTGTTCAAAATGCTGTCATTTGAGCAATAATTATATTTCTTATAATTTCTTAATTAACCAACATTATTACCAAAACCTACAAATAAACTTTGCTTGAGAAAAAAAATAATTACTCTTCAGGAAAAAAAAAAAAAAGAGAGAGACAAAGTAGCCAACTATATAAGTGAACTGTATTTATGTATATGTATAAACATATATAAGCATATATGTTATATATTAATCATACATTATTTTCTAATATATAAGCATATATATAATTTGGGAACAATGGAGAACACTTTAATATAAACTATGTATTATATTAGTATAAATACATTTAAGGACACAATATAGTATTGAGGTTGTACAGGAGAATGTTATTCCTAGGAAACATATACTAGGTATTTAGGGATCATGAATCATGATGTGAAACACTTTTCTTTTTTATAAATTTTACTGTGTTTGTATAAGAGGTGATATTATGAGATACATAAAACATAAATGGTTACAACAGTGAAGCAAATTGATAAAACTATCATCTTACATGATTACCTCTGTGTGTGTGTGTGTGTGTGTGTGTGTGTGTGTGTGTGTGTGTTTAGAGCAGATGAAATCTACCCAGATTCCAGGTCTTCATATTGTCCATTAGATCTCTATATATCTACTATGTTGTGTGTCCTTTGACCTACATCTCCCCATTTCCTCCCTTCTCACCTACCTCTACCCCAAATAACCACTGTTTTGTTTACTATCTGTCTTCAACATTTTTCTCTTAATTGAGATCTTATTCTCTTTCCCTTTCTCTGCTGGCTAGTTTCACTTGGCACAATGCCTTGCAGGTTCCTGATATTACGACACATGGCAGGATCTCCTTTTATCCACTCATTGATTGATGTGCACGTGTAAGTTGTTTCCACTTTTTGGCTGTTGCATAATACTTCAGTGAACACAAGAGTTCAGATTTCCTTAAGCATTGCTGATTTCATTTCCTTTGGTGGGTGCGGAGAACAGGAATTGTTGTGTTCATATGAGAGATCTCTTTTAATTTTTTGAGGGATGTGCACATTTTTTTTTAAACCAACCACACCAATCTACATCCCCACCAAGAGTACACAAGTTTTCCCAACTCATTCTACTATTGCATCATAGATTAAGCTTTTAAAGAGACACAAACATATTCTACCTAGCTTGTAACAATCTAGAAAAATAGCTGAATTACTTATGTGTTACTATGTATCCTTCCCCACCAATATGGGGCTTCCAACAGGGAAACATGTTGTCTTTGGTAACTTTACTTACATTATACCAAGTAATTATCACAGGACTGTGAGCCAAGCGATATTATTATCCATGAATAATATAGAGAAATCTTGTAGTGTGTCCAGGTTGAACACATAGCAAATAAGAGACATGAGATTTTCAAGATGAAAACCCTAGGTTGATTGTACAGAAAGTTCACATTCTTTACCCCATTACTCTTTTCCTGACCTCAATACTGAAGTCTCTAGTCACAAATATGGCATCTGGATGGGAAGCAGGTAGCACATGAATGAGCTGCTTCTAATTTTATTACTTTTGCTCTGTAATGACAAAATCAAGTGTAATTGATGAAGATTTACTAAAAGTGGTATATTGCATAATCCTGTATACGGCATTGGAAACAAATCTGATTAAAATATAATCCTGCCTGGTAGGAAGTAGCAGGAGAGAGGGAGAGAAAAAATGAGTTGAATCTGATCCACACATAATTATGCTCAATACTTAGGCACAGGCAAGGACTGACAGTTTTATTCCATGTCACCTTTCATGGGAAAAAGAAAGCAGCAGAAGAAAAAGCGGGGGAGGTGCATGTATACACATTTCTTGAAGGAAAAAGAAACTGTGTCCCAAAGGTGGGTAAAGGAACGACGTCAAACAAAAGGAGGACTCTCAGGAAGCAGAAATATGCAGGGTGCATAGAGCTCTCCTTTCAGAAGCGTCAGCATTTCTTTGCATATTTAGTGTCTTTATGTGAAGTCTCCAGAATAAATAAAAGAGTCCAAGTTCCGCTGACCACTAAACGCATGATTTATTTATTTAACTTCTAATATTCTGATAAAGATACAGAGGATTGAGTTGTCAAGTTCCTGGAGAAAATGAAGAACATGATTCTGAATTTATACACACACACACACACACACACACACACACACAGATCAGAGTGGGATTCTGGTACTTTCCTAAGTTGGAGTCTTGCACTGAAGTCAGAAAAGATTTTCTGGAACATTTTTCTTTTGATGGGTCGGTGGCGTCACACTTCCTTTAAAGGTGCAGGAGGTGCTCTTTCTGCCACCTGAGGATTTGGTGGCATAATGAACACGACCTGTGAAATAAATGAGAATGCCACAGGTGAGTGGGCAGAAGGACCTCAGGCGTCCCTCCCCCGCTGAGGTCATCAGCGGCAGCATCTCCTCCTTCTCCGAGTTCCATCCAGAGCAGTCTGGTGGACTCTCAGGCCTTCCTCAGACTGGGCTAGAGCTAGACCCTCACCCAGCGGTGGCCCTGGGGCTGAGATGCCAACCGTTGGGGCTGAGTCTCAGAGTGGATCCACCTTATGTGTGGATGGTGGTTCCTGATGAGTTAGGGGAACAGAGGAGCTGTGGGAAACGCAGAGCTGCTCCTCCAAACCAGGTTACCCATGAGGACAGTGCACATCCACATGGGGATCGGCCACCACAGATAAAGCCCTACCAAACCCACGCTGGCCCAGGACGGCAGGAATTATCACCAAACTCACACTTTTAGGGCCTCAATAATGCAAAACTCAATATTAGACTTCAGGTGATTTAGTTCCTGTCTCCTCTGCGGGGGTGTTTGTTAAGGTGTTGCCGGGAGAGCCTCAAAAGCAGGCAAAGAGGCACAAAAGAACAGAAATGAGAACCACAAAAGTAGTCTCATTAAACTATTGTTCTATATTTGTCTGTGAGTTTTCCTACCCTGGGGTCTTCAGGTAATGAAGCTAATGAGCAGCCGCTGGGTTTTATTTATTCATTTATTTATTTATTTGTTCTTTTTAGCTATACATGAAAGTAGAATGTATTTTGACTTGTCATACATACTTGGAGTACAACTTCCCACTTTCCTGGGAATTTATTTCACAGGTTGTGATATGGAATCACATTGGTCATGTGTTCATATATGAACATAGGAAAGTAACATTTGATTCATTTTACTATCTTTTCTATTCCCACTGCCCCTAACTTCCCTTCATTCTTCTTTGTCTAATCCAAAGCACTCCTATTCTTCCCTACCCACTACCCTCTGTTTATTGTGAGTTATCATCCCCATATCAGAGAAAACATTTAACCTTTGATTTTTGGGAATTGGCTTATTTCACTTAGCATGATGTTCTCCAGTTCCATCCATTTACCAGCAAATGCCATAATTTCATTCTTCTTTATGGCAAAGAAATACTCCATTGTGTATCTGTATCACATTTTCTTTATCCATTCATCTGTTGAAGGGCACCTAGGTTGGTTCCCTAGCTTAGTTCTTGTGAACTGAGCTGCCATAAACATTGAAGTGGCTGCACCACTATAGTATGCTAATTTTAAGTCCTTTGGGTATTAGCCAAGGAGTGGGATAACTGGGTCAATTGGTAGTTCCATTCCAAGTTTTCTGAGGAATCTCCATAGCGCTTTCCATAGTGGTGGAATCAATTTGCAGTCCCTCCAGCTGCAGTCCCTCCAGCTAGCCACTTTCTCTCTGGAACCCTCAATATTATGGTTTGAATCTGGAGTGTTTCCCAAAAGACTCATGTATTGAAAACTTGGTCCCCAATGCAGCAATACTCAGAGGTAGAGGTTTTGGGAAGTGATTGGATTAAGGGAGCTCTAACCTTATCCGTGGATTAGTCTATTGATACATTCATAATTTGAGTGGACTATTGGGAGATGGTGGAAACTACAGGGGGTGGGACATAGTTGAAGGGACTAAGTCCTCAAGGGTGTGTCCTTAGAGACCATATCTTGTCCCCGGTCCCTGCCTTACTCTGTCTCTCTCTATTTTTCTGCCCCATGAAGTGAACAGCACTGGCCCATCACACCCTTCACAGTGGAACCAACCACCCACGGACTGAAACCTCTGAAATCAGGAGCCACAACAAATCTTTCCTTCTTTTAAGTTGTTTCTCTCAGGTGTTTTGTCTCAACAGTGAAAAATCTGGATAACACACTCTACTCTTTTTAGGGCCTCTTTCCTGGTCTCTTTCTCCTTCCATTTCTTGCTTACTCTCTGTGTGAGTCTTTCTTTTCTGGTAGCAGCAAGCAGACTCTGTTGCAGGTCTCAAAAAGTGGTGGAGAAGCTTAATCCCTGGAATTTCTTCAGTAGTCCAGGGAAGGTTTCCATAATTGAGTAATGAAATAAAATCCGGAATTCTTGGGGGACCTCTCCATTGTGAAATACTCTCTGAATAGGACTCAGGATACTCTTTAAGGAGGATAGTCAGAGTTCTAAGATCACACTCGAGAGCTCAGACTTTTGTGATTCTCTCCCCTTGAGTGTGGCAGCTTGGGGAAGCGTTGGAATCATAGGGCTAAAACCTTCGTAATTTGAATGGACTGATGGGAGATGACAGATACTGCAAAGGGTGGGGCCTGTAGATATGATGAGGTAGCACTTCTGTGACTAGGTTAGTGATCAGTTGGCTCTGAGTATATCAAAAAGAACATTATTCTGGCTGAATCTGACCTAATCATGTGAGCTCTTTAAAATAGCCTGAAAGAACTTGAGACATTTGCCCTCCTGCTGTCCTTAAAGAACAAGCTGTCATGAGTTCTAGAGTGAAATATGCCACACGAGCATGGAAGAGAGCCAAAAGTGGCAGATGAGAACATAGTCCCATGAGTATAGCCTGGTAAGACCCTGAGCAGAGGAGCCAGCTCAGCTGTGTTCAGACTCTTGAGCCTTGAAACTGAGATAATTAGCATATGCTGTCTTAAGCCTCTAGGTCTGTAAAGTGGGCCACACGTAATAGAAAACTGGTAGAGATGTCTTCATGTGAAGGCCAATACTCACCCCGCTGGGGTTGCAGCAGGTCACTTTGCATCCAAAGGCAGAGAGGGTCACAGCAATGAAGAATTCCAGCACACTCAAAATGAGCACCACACCATCCAGACCCTACAGCAAATCATAACAAAGGAACATGAGGAATGGAGGGGGAGGCTCCAAGCTTATTTGCCCCAGTCTATTGTCAGTGATACAAAAAGGTAGTAAGATACACAACAACGATTGAGAAATTGTCGGGAGCTGGATGTGGAGGCTAAAATGTCCTCAAAAGGAAATTTGAACTTTGGCAAGAATGTCAAGAGATGTCAAGAAGGTTGCTGGATTTATCACTCCTTGTGGGATAATGTTCAAGACAATTTTAACTTATTAATCACCATGTAACTTCATCAGGCTCCCTCAGGAAGCCCTGGGGACGTCTAGGAACTGAAAACTGTCCTCTTTTTTTTTAAAAAAGTGGGAATAATAGTACACACTTATCAGTGTTTTAAAATTAAACAGGAAAATGGTGCAAACATGCTCTTCCCAGTAAATACTAAATGAGTATGTGTTCCGTCACTATTGCTTTCTGCTCTGTTGGCCTCATTATACGTAGAAGAAAGAGCAATGAGAGGCAGACCTGAAGACTACATAAAAGAGTGTCTGATTTCTCGATCACATCCAACTTCCCAAGGTGCCTCACTAATGAAGGTTGCTTTTGCCAAAGTCAGAGCCCTGCATACTTCCTTCCACCCTGGTATCCCAGGCAAAGAAGAAGTACTTACTATTAGAATGGACCTGGTCATTTGGCAATTTTCAAATGTCTGACTGTAGTGATATAAATAGAAGGCGAAGATGGTCACACTGAATGCATTGATTAGGATCCCTGCTGAAGCCAGCACAGCGCTGAAGATGTTCAGGCCTAGACTGCCTCGGACCTAAAAAGAAGTGAAAATCAATCAAACAGCCTGCGACGTCCCCAGAGAGGTCTCCATTAACCTCTTTAAACCTCCACCTCTTTCCCAATACATTTCATCTTCTCAGTCTTAATTATTTCAATTATCTCTTCATTGACTCTTTTCCTTCAAGATTTTCAATCCTAAATTCTTGCCAAAATGAAAATATGATCTTGCTATTACCAAGATTAAATCCTTCAGATGACTCCTCTGGGCACGAGAGATGAACTCCAAATACCCCAGGAGGGATTTCAAAGTCCTTTACACTGTTTCCGTGTCCATCTCCTCCTCTGCTCTGCTACAGGTGAGTGACCTTTCTCTCATCATTATCTAACTGCTTATCAACTCTCATATCATCTCTCTCTGCTGTGTATTCTTTTGTCCATATTTTCTCATGGTGAAGGTATGGAAGCTTTTTCGAGAGACTGAAATTGCTCAGACAAGTGTGAGGTTTGGTATGAATGTTGTACGAGGTACATTCTAATGACTGTCGCTGGTGGAGAAACTAGGAAGGACAGATTTGGAAGGCCTGTATTTATCATGCTTCAGAATTTCAAATTTATCTTCCGAGTAAAGAAAAGTCAAATCTGGCCTTTAGCCAGTAAAATATTTGTTGAGATCTGGACTTTTGCCTTTGATTGGTTTTTGAAAGACATGGTGGCCTAAGAGTGATGTTTTAAATTTGCTGCTTCTTATGTAATAGTGCTTTGTGAACTTCTTTTATTGCAAACTCGAATCCTTCCTGGATAGAGTTGGAATACACATTTTAATCAGTAAGTCAATAAAGATTAGTCCACTCCAATACCTAACCAATTGTTGGGCTGGATTCAAGTTTAAGACTGGGATGACTGAATTCACCTGACATTTCTTTTCCAGAATTCTCTACATCTGCATAAAATTTTTTGTAAGGAAGTACCTTGCCACTTGACCACCATTTTTGAAAGAGAGAACTTTCTAGGTAAAATTCATAATATCTCTTGATATTTTTAAATCAAAAAAACAACCTTTGATTCATGTTCAGGAAGAATGCATATTCAAATAAATCCTTCCTCTTCAGATGCCAAAGTAGAATAAAAAGAAATATTACCATTCCTTTTGTAGTTCTTATTGCTGCAGCAACTGACAAGGAGCCTGAAATAATAAACTAGGAATAAGAAGAAAAATTTGGTTCAAAAAAATTAAACAAACATCAGAAATTATAACTTACTAAAACTTATTAATTTATTAAATTCATGGAATTAAGGGGAAAATAACATGGTAATTGCTATTATTTACATTGTTGATGAGACATTTAATACAATTTAAAAGAGTTATTGACTTAAATATAGTTGATAAAATGTGAAGGACAGTATTTTCTATAACATGATAGAATGTCTGTCTTCATCTAAAAGTCAAGTTTAGTGTGGATATATGAGGGTCTCCTCCTCAAAATTAAAATCAAGATAAGGATGTGGATTATTATATAATACTATTCTGAGTATATTAACCAAAATACTTAGGTGAGAAAATATTTGAAAGGTTAGACTTACTATTATTTACATATGAATATGACTTATATTTCCAACACCCAAGAATATCATCTAAAAACTAATATGGACTATTGAAATTTCAGTCACATGGGAAAACATATACCAATATTATGTATGTTATACATAATACCACATATGCTCTGGCAGAACTTATACATGAATTATAGATATTTGTGTATTTCTATATAAAAAATAAGATTTAATGAGAAAAAATTCAATAAACATAGAAAAAATTACATATAGTATCTCAGAAGACTAGACTTAAGGAATGTGAAAGATTATATGAATAAAACATGCCACCATTCCAAAAGAAATAAAAGTTAGTTTGAAGATAATTCTTCAAGATTCTCATCAAGACACATGGCTGTACTGCAGACTGAAGAGGCTCCAAATAAGAAAACTAACTGTACAATTGGTCTTTGTACTTGTACCAAATAAAGGAGAAAAGGGAGGCACTTGACAACTGAAGTTTGGAAGTAAGGGTGAGAAATAACTGAAGGTAGCACCAAAAATATTTCTACTGACAAAGCAGAAACTCGTCAAGTGGCAAACACCTGCAGTCCTCCTATAAGTCAATTGACAGACACAGCTCCTGCAGTTCCCAGTGAGCCGCTGAACGTGCATAGAAGTTATGAACAGGGTAAACTGGTTTCCATCCTGGTGATGCAAGGAAAATGAAAGCGGAAGTGGAAAATTGGAATGGTTAGAGTCTGTGATTCTAGAACTGGACCGATCCTTTATTCCTCAGACCCTCTTAAGTCACGATTTCTTAACCCACGCTAGGAAGAAAAATCTCCCTGAGAAGCTGGTGGAGATTACTGGAGACAGGACTGTGCAACTCAGTAGGGGGCCCAGATTTTGGAAAGAGTTTCAAAAAAGCTATTTTGGCATTCGAATTACTAAATAAAGTGTAGCTCAACTTCCAAGAGATCGGCATTTGCTGTTCTTCAAATCTGGCACTTCTGCTGTAACCGACAGGAAAATAAAAAAAAAAAGCAGGCCTATCACAAAACTCTATCTTATTCTTGATTTTATAGATAAATGGAAATCCTTTAACACTTGATCTGTTCCCTGGATCTGACATAGACCCATTTTAGACAATTTAACCTTCCTCTTGTCAGTAGATGAAAAGATAATTTACACTCAATGTACCCTTTCAATTTACTAAAAAACCTTCCAGTGTTTTGTTTTAGGGAACTATTTTTAAATTTTTTAAAATTCTAATTACTTTCATTAAACTTATGAATCAAAACTTATCTGACAGCAACTCCATTTTCTAAGCTCGACAGTACAAATTGCCTGCCTATCAGTTATGTCTCCTCTTCTTCCTTGCTAACGACACCTTCATTTTGTGTGGGCTCCCATGAGCTTCAGCACAGTGTGGACTGCTACAGAAGTGAGTCTAGATTATTCCAAGTGGATAATAGCAAGTGCATTACTATTGCCCATAGCTAATTTAAGAATACATGTATGAAACGATTTACATACAATTTGTATATTTAATATACAAATATTAAATATTTGGCTTATCCAGCTTTCCATGAGTTTTGTTTTTTCATTCTCACTTTAAATATGAAAAATCTGAGCCATGGGAAGTTAGAATATACCTTTCTCAAAGTTCTAGAACTACTAGGTAGAGTTGGGATAGAATTCCATGCAAAGCCTCACGTTATGAACGACAGTGTTTTGTCATCTCCAAGTATTCCAGAAGGCACGCTACTCACCAACACTGACCCCCAAACTGTGTACCCTATGTACACCGAAATGGGGTCTGGTCCATGGAAGGGCAACGTGGCAGTCATCATTATTATCCCCAAGCTGAGGTTTATCACGGCAACTAGGATCTGCACAACCTAGAAATGACAAAGGAAGTTAAAAAAGATCATCCACCACTGAAATGATGACCATGCTACTTCTATTCAACCACTCAGTGACCTTCATCCTCCATCTTTTGATATAGTCTGAGGAATTTCCAGATATTCTTACCACTTTTTTTCTCATAAAGAACTGTGGATGTACTAACTTATCAAAATTATCCCTCAGAATATTTATTATTGACCCATTAATTTCAAGGTTAGCAGGAACATACCCAAACCTGCCCAGGGGCACTTTTTTGATACTCTTGTTGCTTCTCCTACCACAATGGTCTTTTCTTTGTCACATGCTTGAACAGGAATCACCCCGAACATACGGAGCTATTATTCTAGCAAGGAGAGGTAACCTGAAGGAAAAACTTAGATGGGGGCAAGAAGCAAATATGGCATTCTCTTGGAATCTGGGGCCTGAGGAAAGAGTTTGAGTACAGTAAATAAAAATGAAGAATTGGAGTTCAGTTACACCCAAGGCATTAAGAAGGAACCAAAGAAAATGAAAACAGTGCATCACAACCTTTGGGATGTAGCGAAGGTAGTGCTCAGAGGGAAATTCATAGCATGTGTGCCTGCATTAGAAAAGGTGAAAGATCTAAAATCAATCACCTGAGCTTTCAGGTTAGGAAACCAGAAAAATGAAGAACAAATAAATGCATAGTGGGTATGCATTCTATGCATACTCATGAGCTAACTCATTCTATGAGAGGGTGCAATACCATAATAGCAAAGTCAGAGAGAAATTACCCCCAATAATAAACACGAAAAAATAAAAATCATAACAGAAATCAATAAAATTAACAATATAAAACCAGTAGTTGAAGACTACAAAATATAAAAGGTCTTCTAGTCAGCCTATGAAAGAAATAGGAGAATACCAATTAGAAATATTAGATACAAAATAGGGAACATTATTGCAGAAACTGTGGACATGAAAAGGTTAATAAAGGAATACTATAAGAAACTCTGTTCCTACAAATTAGATATCCTAGATGAAGTGATAACTCCTCAAAGGCACAATGTATCAAAACTCACAATAAGAAATAAGCTGATATAAATAGGCTTATGTCATTAAATAGAATAACTTGATGATTTAAATACTCAAAAACCGAAAGCACTAGTTCCAGAAGATTTCAGCAGCAAATTCTAACAAATCCTTAAAAAAAGAAATGATACCAGTTCTCTATAATATTTTCTCTCTATATTTTTTTCTATAAATAGTGGGTATGCTTTCTAACTTATTCTACAAGAGCACACAATACCATAAGAGCAAACCCAGAGAGAAATTACTCCCAAATAATAAACAAATAAATAAAGAAAACTGTAAATCAATACCATTAAAATCCTTACTAAAATATGAACACGGATACTAAAATCTTTGACAAAACATTATCAAGTTGAATCTAAGAACATATAAAAAGAACTATCTTCTGTAACAAGTGTTATTTTTCCCAGGTAGGCAAGTTCAGTATTTAAAAATCAATTAATCTGACCAACCACATCAATAAACTGAAGAAAAATCATGTGATCCTATTGATAGATGCAGAATAGGCATTATGAAAGCTCTCAGTAAATTAGAAATGGGGAGGAACTTCCTCCACTAGCTAAAGAATATCTAAGAAAATTCCACCGCTGCCTTCATAGTTAACACTGAGAAACTCAAAGCGTTCCCACTAAGATGAGGGGCAAGGTGAGGAAGTACTACTCCTTTCAACATTGTACCAAAGTCCCAGCTAAACCAACATGGGAAGAAAAGGAGTTGAGATCAACTCACAATAGCCAAACTATGGAACAAACCTAGATGTCCTCCTTCAACAGATGAATGGATAAAGAAACTGTGATATAAATCTATCTATCTATCTATCTATCTATCTATCTATCTATCTATCTATGTATATATATATATATATGACGGAATATTACTTAGCTTTAAAGAAGAATGAAATTATGGCATTTGCTTATAAATGGATGGAGTTGGAGAATGTTATGCTAAGCAAAATAAGCCAATCCCCAAAAACCAAAGGTAAAATGTTTTCTCTGATATATGGGTGCTAATTCACAAAGGCAAGGTGGGAGATATGGAAGAATAGAGTTACTTTAGATTAGGTAGAATGGAGTGAAGGGAGGGAAAAGCATAAGGGGGTAGGAATGATAATAGAGTGAAACACATTATTACCTCATGTACATATATGACTGCATGACCAATGTGGTCCTACAATATGTACAATCAGAAAAATGAGAAATTATACTCCATTTATGTATGATTTATCAAAGTATATAAATGCATTTCACTGTCATGCACGACTAATTAGAACAAATTTTTAAAAATTAAAGAAAGATGAGGAAATAAGAGGAGTTTATATTACTAGGGAAGAAATAAAAATGTTCATAAATGACATAATGGTCTATGTAGAGTGTCTAAAGGAAAAACAACAAAAACCTCCTGGAACTAATAAAATCCTAAATGATTATAGCAGAGTTTGGAGGAGATACAAGAGTCAATCACTTCCCAATGTACCTTCAATAGGTAGAAATTGAAATTAAAACACAATAAACAGTTACATTCTTTCATGACTTGGAATATATTATTCCAAGCCCTCCTGTCTTGTAGAGTTGATGCTGAGAAATTAGAAGAAATGATTCTGATTGCTTGCCTCTAAATGTGACCTGACATTTTTCTCTTGAGGTTTTTAGAATTCTATCCTTATTGTGTATCTTAAGCATTTTAATTATAATGTGTCTTGGAAAGGTTCTTTTTTGATCTTGTTTATTTGGGGTTCTGATTGCTTCCTGTATCTGAATGTCTATCTCATTCTGAAGGTTCAGCAATTTTTCTATTATTATTTCCCTGAAGAGTTTATCCATTCCATTAGCCTAGACCTCATAGTCTTCCTCACTTCCAGTGATTTTTAAATTGGGTCTTTTCATGTTGTCCCAGAATTCTTGTATATTCTTATCATGGTTACTTAGTTTTTCTTTAATACTCTCTGAATGTTCAAGGTTGAACATTTTGTCTTCCAGCTTTGAGATTCTTTCTTCAGCACGGTTTACTCTATTTAAAATTAGCTACTTTAAAAATGACATACTTAGGTATTGATTTGGTATTTGTTATGTATAGGTCTAAAAAAAATTATACAAACTGCAAGGAAAACTATAAAACTCTGATGAGATAGATCAAAGAATTAAGTAAGCCTGAGAAGATATTCTATTCCTTGTTCATAGACAGGAAGACTGAATATTGTCGAAACTTCATTTCTTCCCAACTTCATGTAGATAGTCAATGCAATCTCAAAATCTCAACAAGTTATTCAGTAGGAATGAACAAACTGATTCTGAAGTTTATATGGAAAAGTGAAAGACTCAGAATAGCAAATGTCTTATTGATGAACTATAGAGTAGGAAGTCTAACACTAACCAACCTTAGAACATATCATAAAGGTGTATCATAAAGGTGTATCAAGACACTACGGTATTGGCATGGATAGCAGAAAAACAGATCAAGGGAATAGAATAGAAAGCCCAGAAATGGGCCCACAAACACAGTCAACTGATCTTTGAAAATGGAGAGAAGATACAATGAAAAAAGATAGTACTAGTAAAACTAGAAAGCAAAACATAGACAGACATTTATCCTTCAATATAATTAATGCAAAATGATTCACATACCTAGATGTAAAGTTCAAATCTATAAAATTCCTAAAAGATAACATAGATAAAAATCTAGATGACCTAGAGTTTGGGACACTTTTTCAATATAATGTGGAAGACTTTTCCATGAAAGGGCAAATGGAGAAGCTGAATTTCATTCAAAGTAAATTATTTTGCTCTGTGAAAGATACTGGGGGGTTGGAAGGATCGTAGAATGAATTGGACATTATTACCCTACATACATATATGATACACCACCAATGTGATTCTACATCACGTACAACCAGAAGAATGAGAAGTTATACTGCATTTATATATGGTGTGTTTAGATTCATTCTAATATCATGTATAACTAATTAGAACAAGTTAAAAAAAAAAGGAAAAAAATACTGTCAAGAGAAGAAAATGCAAGCCGGGGGGACTGGGAGAAGATATTCCCAAAAGATATAGATGACAGAAGATTATTATAAAAAAATATGCAAGAACCTCTTAGAACATGACAATAAGAATACAAACAACTTGGTTAAAAGAAAAATAGAGGCAAAGATTTTAACAGACACCTCACCAGAGGAGATATAAAGATGAAAGAGTCATGTATGAAGGTACCCCACATCACACGTTAACGGGGAAATGCAAATTAAAGCCACAGTGAGATCCCACTGAGCACTGTTAACTGGACCATCCCAGAGCACGGACAACACAGAACTCTGGAGAGGACGCAGAGCAGCCGGATGCTCACCCATGGTCCACACTGTTCACTTACCACAGTTCAAAATGATCAAATTGGCGGACACTTGGAATACAGCTTACGGTTCTTTTTTCAATTAAGGTCTTTGCTTGCAATGCACTTATACGTAATAGTGGGTTTGTTGCTACATATTTGTACATTCATATAGCTTAATTTGGTCATCTTCTTTCCCCGAAACCCCACTTTCCTTTCCTCTCATCCCTTCCTCTGGTCCTTTATCTACTCTACTGGACTCCCTTCTATTTTCATGAAATTCCCTCATCTTTTTCCTTTTTTTTTTTTTTCTCTCTAGCTTCCACATATTAGAGAAAACACATGACCTTTGACTTTCTCAGTCTGGCTGTTTACTTAACATAATGTTCTCCAGTTCTATCCACTTTCCTTCAAATGACATAATTTTGTTCTTCTTAAAGGCTAAATAAAACTCCACTCTCTATGTGTGATTATGTGTGTGTGTGTGTGTGTGTGTGTGTGTGTGTACACACACATACCACCCATTCCTTATCCATTCATACATTTATGGACACCTAAGTCCCATAATTTCACTGCCATAAACATGGGCACGCACGTATCATTATGGTATGCTGACTTTAATTATTGTGGGTAAATCCCTAGATATAGTCAAACTGGGTCATATGGTGGTTCCTAGTCTTTTGAGGAATCTCCACACTGATTTTCATCATGGTTGTACTAATTTACAATTCTGCAGTCTATAAGTGTTCCTTCTTCCCTACATCCTCACCAGCATTTATGATCATTTGTAGTCTTGATAAAAGGATTCTAGCAGTTACTTACTGAACTGAACATACTCTTACAATACACTATGATTTGGATTCAGTTTGTCTTCCTAAGGTTTGAGCGGTTAAAGCTTGGGCCCCAATGTGGTAGAGTATAGGTGGCAGAAGCTTGAAGAGGTGAGGCCCTTGGGGGAGGTAATTATTTCAAGTGGGCACTGTCCACATAAGGGTTTATACCGGTCTTGAAGAGAGGGGTAGCTCTCACAAAAGCAGGTTGTTATAAATTCAGGCACTGCATGTGCTTGACCTCTTCTGTACATGGCCATTGTCTTTTATCCTCCTGCACAACGCCCTGATGCAGCCAAGGAACTCTCATTAGGATGCAATGAAGTTTGCACTTTTTAGCCACCAGAAGCGTAAGCCCTATAAACCCATTTCCTTGTTAAGTTACCGAGTCTCAGGTATTTTGTTCTCACAACACAAAATGGACTCAAGCACCATATACTCCAGCAATTGCACTCACTCCAAAGAGCTGAACATTTATGGCCACTGAAAACCCAGACACATTTGTTTATGGCAGCTTTATTCACATTTACAACCAAAATATCATTCCACAGAAGAATGTATAAATGAACTGTGGTACATTCAGACAAAGGAATATTTTCCATGCTAAATTGAAACAAGCTACCAAACCATGAAAATACATGGAGGAAACAATGTATATTAAGTGAAAGACATCTGTATTAAGAGGCTAAATTGTTTGATTTGTTGGTTAATTAAATAGTTAATTTAAATTGTTGTCTATGACCAGTTGTATGAGTTTCTGGAACAAGGTCAACTATAGAGAAATTAAAACAACAGCAGTTTCCAGGGCCAGAGGGGAGGAAAGAATGAGTCAGCAAAGCATGTAGGTTTTTTAGAAAAGGGAAATTACTTTGTCTGACACTGAAGTGGTGGATACATGTATTATACACTTATACAGAGAGAGAATCTTAATGTGTATTGTAGATTTTGAATTATAATGGTCTGTCACTGAAAGTTCATTGTAAAAAATGTACTGGTGAGGGAGATTGGTAGTGGGAGATTGCATGTATGGGCTCAGGGAATACATAGTATACATCTGTGTCTTCCTCTCAATTGTACTGTGAAGCTAAAATTGCTCTTTAAAAAGTCTGTTTAAGAATACTTATTAAGTCGGGTGGCACAAGCCTGTAATCCCAGCAGCTCGGGAGGTTGAAGGAAGAGGATGATGAGTTCCAAGCCAGCCTCAGCAAAAGTGAGGCACTAAGCAACTCAGTGAGGCCCTGTCTCTAAATAAAATACAAAATAGGGCTGGAGATGTGGCAGCCCCTGAGGTGGAGTGGTCGAGAGCTCCTGAGTTCAATCCCCGGTGCCACCACAAAAGAAAAGAATACTTATTAATATATTAAAAATAAACCTTGGGTATGTCAATATAAATAACATATTTTATGGAAAATAACTGTTTTCCAAAATGGAAAATTTTTTTAATAGGAGGGGGAAAAAAGACTGTAAAGTAGGATTAATTGAGTCCAGCTGAAGCTTGAGACATAAATGAACCTCTGTATTCAGCATCCCTTAACCTGCACTATACTGGTATTATTTAAACTCTCCTTTTCTTTCAACCACATCCTTCTGAGATTCCAGGTAGAAGTGTTTGGAAGGTAAAAGATTCTTTACCATCTGAGAGGCAGGCTAAGAAAAGGAAACAGAGGGACAGAAAAGGGACAAATTGTCCATCTACTACCAGACAGGCCTGTGGCGGGGACCTCAGCTAGCACGTCGAGCCTTTTCTTCAGTTGCTCTTCCACTGGGGTGAAATATAACTCCCCTGGGTGACCCACCTCCTGGAATTGGTCTGAAATCATCACACTTTAAATGAAGCTGGATCGGAAGCATGATGTGATAGAGTATGATAACATGTTTTTCAAATGAAAAGCCTGAAAATTGAACACTGAAGACTCTAACACTGGTGGATAGACTACAAGGCTCAGGGGACAGTGTTTAGCACTGGGTTGATCAGGTGTGAGTTGACACCACTGTTCTCTCAGACGTGCAAGTGACTCACCCCGAGGACCTTGGGTTCGCCCTTCAAGAACTTCTCTGGCATATCTTTCCACAGGTAGGAGCGGAGAGTGACTGGCTGCACCAGGGACTGCAGAGCAGGGCCCCCCTCCAGGGTGGTCTGTGGCACTCCTTGCATGGTTGCCATGGCAGCAGAAACAGCCCTAGGAGAAGAAGTGCAATTCAGAATGAGGACCTGGACGTGACCAGAGAGAGAGGGACAGGGTAATCTGAGTCAACTTCCTCCCTATGGGCAAATTCTGGACTATAGTCCCTGCTTATATTATGATAGCTATTTGAGGTCAGGAAAGTATAAAAAGAGACATATTAAGAGGGGAGAGAGGAAGAAGGAGAAAAGAAGAGAGAATCTAATGTCCATGTGATGTCAAGATCTTAGACAGTGTTGGAGAGAGGAAAATGTGGAGAGAACTGAGATATATGTGTTCGATCCCCCCAATTAGGGAAATTTCTTCAATTTCATATTTCAAGTGTGATCAAATTTACCTAGATCCCTATTCTGCCTTTTCCATCAGTTACAACCACCTCTCCATTGAAGAATCACTTTAATATGAGTAGTAAGCTATCCAGAATCATCAGCATTACCATTTATGTATAGTATTTCATAATCCCCTTTTCCTTCTCAGAACACAGGTACACTCTCAGAACTAGAAGCCTTCCCACGTCTATCTTTACCGAATGTGATTTATGTAACCTTGAATTTTGTTCTACAAACTCCAGACTTTGAGGACGGAACTTAAGGCTCAGAGTCATGTCTTTGACACCACAATTTTAAACCTCTTGTCTTATTAGAGTGCCTTAAATCTTGACCTGCCAATGCATAGTAAGGATACAGAATAATTGTCCTTCCAAGAATGCAATCAAACATAATATTCTGATGCCTCCTTCTCTGCTCAGAGTAATAACTCCAATCAGGTTGTATGTAGATAGGTGTCAGTAATTTGAAAAATTTTATTCATGTGGGTCCATATTCAGATGCTTCAAGGTACAATTCCATAAATGTTGAGAGAAGCAAAGCTTGTTGAGATTCTTCAACTCAAATTGATTCTGATAATAATTTATTCTTCATTGAGACTCATAAATGTCTCAAGTTTGGAGATATGTGCTCTCTTATTGGTAACAGGATATTTTTTAAATACTTAATTTGTTCAAATCCTTTATGTTCAGGAAAACAACTCAGATATCTTCAGACAATCCACTTATTTTTGTCTTTGATAGATCAACAGAACCACATTATTAGATACTTAGCAATAAAACTAATGGAAATCAGGAAAAGGAGGGTTGATTTCAGAGGAAGAATGAGGAGGAAAAGTCTAAATAAAATTTTAATCATCTAAACATTGATTTTTAGTATTCATATCTATGGAATTCTGTAAAATTAAAAGCTCAAAGTGAAAAATCATGAAATGATAAGTATAACCTCAAAAAATAAAAATAAAGTCAAATTTATAACTAATAAGAAACACATTATATGAATGATATTGAAATACTTAAGATTAGAAGATAAATATGAGAATACAACCAAAACATCAGTTTCTTCTTCTCTTAAAGAAAATTTCCAAAAGCAATGAGGAGAAACAGAATTAAAACTCCATTTCCTTTTAAACTTAAAACAACTACATCTCTATAAATCAGGTAAAATGATTGTCAAACACGAAGATCATATGAGAATAAATTGGAGGTGAAACGTAGAGAGAATATGAAAGGAACAAGTCCAGCTGGCTAAAGAATTTAGAGTAAACTTATGTAAGAAAAGACGTTTTCTATGGTATAAAACATGTATTACTGTTTGTAATTCTGGAAATGGGTACAGCAGTTGGTAGTGGTAATTTCCCTTCTCAAATATAGTTTTGAGAACCTTAGAGTAAAGGAGAAATAAGATCAAAAGGCCAAATTTCCTGAATAAATCTTATATTGGAGTCTACAAAGAAGGAAATGGGTATCCTTGATATAAGCTTCCAAAAAGTCCATGAATTAGCATCATCTCAGTATATCATCACAATCAAAGACCACCAAATGCACAAAAACCACAATACTACAAGACCGAATTATGAGAAACATCAAGTGCTGATATTAGAATAATCAAATGTAGAATATATCACAAATATGTCATGCACCACATAATGATGTTTCAATTAATGATGGACCACGTACACAATGATGGTCCCATAAGATCTTATCACCTAGTGTTCATAGTCACCTGTTGGTGATGTACATTCTGAGGTTGCACAATGACAAAATTACTTCATAATGCATTTCTCAGAATGTATCCACATTTTTAAGTGATACCTGACAGTATTCAAACACAAATTGAATCATGAAACTGAAAAGTGAAATATCAAGTGCAAAAAGTAACATGCCAGATTTTCAGCAGAGCTTCAAATAAATCTCAAATATGAAAACAGTACAATGGTGACATTAAAAAAACACTTGATCAGTGTGTTAGATAACAACACAGCTGAAAATAGAATCAGTAAGCTGGAAGATAAATCTGAAGAAATCACCCAGAAGTCATAGTTTTAAAAACAAAGAAAATATATATAATTAGATTCAGCATGATGGCTGACTAGAGCTCCTCATGTCTATCTCCTGTAAAAAAAAAAAAAAAAAACCAAAACAAGTAAGCCACACATTTACCACATTTAGGGGAAATTAACTAAAGAAGGACATCGGAAAGCTGCAAAGCAATAGCAGAAATCATGTAGAACACAGAGATTTAGAATGACTCTATAGAGAAGAGAAGGAAATACCTTGTCTCTACCACCCCATTGGGACCAGCTCTGACCCAGGAAGGAATTTTTCCTGGAGAGAATAAGTTAGCAGAAGAACACCAGCAACCCACCTCGCCACCATGGACATCTGCAAGGTTTGCTGTTGGAGACTCCTGAAGTCCTCACAGAGGCTGAGAGAGCTACCCAGAGTCCACATGTCTATGGAGCTGCCTTGTTACGCTTCCCAGGTTAGAAGCCTCCTGGGCCTGAGCTGCTGCTGTGTTGTGACCTCTAGAAAACAGACTGCTGCTGGAGCACCTCTGGCTTCTGAGCAAGTGACCTTTGCACCCTACATTCTGAGGCTTTGCTTCCTCTGTGTTATGCCCACTTGACAGTCACACAATTCCAGAGATAATCTGGGGCCCACTCACCAGGTAGCTGCCCCATTCCCCAATCCTTTCTAATGGAAATCAGGAGGAGGGTCAATTTCATAGAAAGACTGAGGAGAAGAAGCCTAAATAAAATTCTAGTAATTGCAAACATTAATTTTTAGGATACACTCAAATTTATGGAATTCAGTAACCTGCTCCTCAGGAAGCAAGTTTAAACTTCACCCTACCTCCAAGGGACCTAGAATCTTAGCCAACTAGGGCAGTCACAACTCCCATGGCTGGTGTCCAAGTTGACCTAGTGTTCTGCCTCCTAGGGACCTAGAGTCAAGGCTGACTAGACAGTTGTGTCTCTCAGCACACAAGCTGGAATGGCTCCATATTCCACCAGAAACCAGAGCTTTACTGTGCCTTCTGAAGTGGAGTGATGTGCTGAGCCATGCCCCAGGGAACCAGAGCTTTTGCTGAGTGTTCCACAACCCCAAACCCCCAGCCTGAAAGAAAGTCATGTTCCCTACCTCCTGGAACCGGACTACTCAGGCTCTGAGACGGTACGCATCTCCAGGGAATGGACTCATTACGGTAGTGCTTCATGCTTCCCAGGGACCCAACCGACATCTGAGCTTTGCCTCTCCTGGACCATTGTGGACTCACAGAGCTTGGAATACCGCCATGCCCACCATCCCAGGGTTCAGTGTACCATGTTCCCTGGGGCCTGAGTTGCCACTGTGCCATGTTCCTTCTAGGACTCAAATTGGAGCTATAAAATCCACTAAAGCCTGAACTCCAAAGCACCCCTTCTTCCACAGAGCCATGCTGATCCTGAGCATCACCCTCTGCCCCAGGATCAGAAAGTCTCAACTCCATCCCCAGTCTCTAGGTCCAAGCTGCTAGCTTGTGCCTCAGGGTCAAAGACCCCAGATTTGTGAGCACTCTGCATCTACTTGTGCCTCAGTGAGAGAACATGTTCCTAAAGTCCCAAGTGACACAGTTTTGTAAGATCCTGAGCCCAAGACTCCAGCTCTCCGCAGCTGAAACAACCATGTGAAGCCTGCAAGGCTACCCCACCCGGAACCAACATGACTGCATCTTGCCTGACGTACATGCTCAGACTCACATGCAGGTGAAGACCTTTGCCTGCAAGGCTACTTTGTAAAGTCTGGAGGATGTGAATGCTCCAGAAGTCATGCAGACATCCACACAGCTACACAAGAAAAGTAAAAAAGCAAGGAAAGATGACACCTTCCAACAAATGCAAGAATTCTTCAATAACTGACTCCAAAGAACTAGAAATACATGAATTTCCTGAAAAGGAATTCAAATGCCCTTAAGGAAACTCAGAGTACAAAAGAATACAGGTAGACAATTCAATGAAATCAGAAAAACAATTCATGATCTGAATGAAAAACTCAGGAAAGATATTACATATATTACAAAGATTATACATATTATATATATGTATATTACAAAGATGTCATACATATATTACAAAGATATCGTATATACATCACAAAGAACCAAGCAGCAACTCAAAATTGAAAATGTCAATAAATCAAATTTAAAACTACAAGGGATTTCAAGAGCAGACTAGATCAAGCCAAAGTTTTAAATCTGTGAACTTAACATCTTTGGAAATTAGTCAAAAGAGGGGAAAGAATGAGGGGAAGAGTGAAAAAGTATGAAGAAAATCTAACATACCATTAGCAAATTTTCACATTATGAGAGTTCTAGTAGGAGAAGAGATGGAGAAAGTTTGAAAGTTCACTTAATGAAATAATTGCTGAAGAGTTCCCAAGTCCTGGTAGAGAAATGGACATCCAGATCCATGAAGCTCCAAGTTCCCCAAAGAGATTCAAGCCAAAGAGATTCAAGCCAAAGAGATTCAAGCCAAAGAGATTCAAGCTAAAGAGTTCCTCTTCAAGGCATATTATAGACAAAAACATCAAGACCAGAGACAAAGAGAGAACTTTACAACAGCAAGATAGAAAACATGTCAGATATCAGAGAATCCTGATTATATATCCAGTGTATTTCTTGGCAAAAATTCCTGAGGACCAGAAGAGAAGGGGATGATAAATTCAAAGTGCTGAAATAAAGAAAATAACTGCCACTCAAGAAAGAGTGGTGGGGGTGCTGGGGATATAGTTCAGTTGGTAGAGTGTTTGCCTAGCAAGCACAAGGCCCTGGGTTCGATCCCCAGTACCGCAAAAAAAAAAAAAAAAAAAAAAAAAAAGAATGAGGGGGCGGGAGGAAGGAAAGATAATAGAATGAGACAAACATCATTACCCTATACACAAGCGTGTGACTCAACTTCGTGTACAACCAGAGAAACGAAAGTTGTACCCCATTTGTGTACAATGAATCTAAATTAAAAAAATAAAAATGAAATTTTTTTTAAAAAAGAATATTATAACCAGAAAAACTCTCCTTCAAGGAAAATATAGATTTTTCTCAGGGAAGTGAAAATAGGAAATTTATTATCACTAGACTTATCATACAGGAAATACTAAATGGAGTTATTCAAGCAGAAACCAAAGGGTAAATACTATCATGAAAATATATGAAGGTATAAAAGCCATAAACATAAGAGTCCAATTCAGAATAATCAATAGTATAATGGCAGTGTCTACATCATTCCTATCACTAATACAATGGGTAAAATTAAAAATGGTCAAATATAAGGTTTCATAGGTCGTAAAGGAACACACAATGTAGAAAAATGTAAATTGTGACATAAAAATGCACATCATGGGGGGAGAGGGTATCTCTTTGTCACCCTCTATCCTTACAATACTTCCTTTGTATTCACTACTCTTAGTAAACAGTTAAACATTTTTAAAGTTGTCGCTAAGAGAAGCCACTGACCTCCCTGAGACCGTTGACAATTACAGTTTACTTACTTGTGCCTCTGGTACAGAGAGGGAGAGACATAGGCAACTCCTCCATCTCCTGTTGGCTGTCAAATCCTGTGGATCAGCACCACCGCCCATCTTTTGCATCCTTATTTTTGAATTAACATTCCCCTCAGGGGTCACAATCTCCAAGGAGGCATAAAGAGAGTGGTCTGAAGGGCTAGACTCACCTTTGACAAACTTAGGAAATATAGACCCCAAAGGAGACTTGCTCCTGGATGGGTTTTTAGTAGAAAAGAGTGGTGATATAGAAATGTGACCTGGGCAGGGACACAGACTGGAATAGGATCCAACGGAGTCCCAGCTCTTTCATTAACTTGTGTGATTCTGGGCAGGTCACTTTCCCTCTCTGGGTTTCTTTCATCTCTTCTGAAGGGAGAGTGCATCGGGCATAGTCTCCCCGGATCTTCTCTGTGATCTCCACAATGCTAAGAATCTTCAAAGTATTTTCCATCAGGAGACTTCCTCATGAGCAGCCTCAGTTCGTGGCTTGGATGTACCATGCAAGGTGATAAAGATGGCTGGAGAACTAGGTCAGAGCACGGACGATGGCAGGACAGCAGAAGGGCATTCCGCTGGGAACCCTGCCTTTACCCCAAGCCATCTCCACCAGACTCTGCATGTGGCAGATCTTTTCTTAAATGTTGAATTACAAAAACAACAAGTTTGGAGACAGAGAATGAAGACTACTCAAGAAGGGGTGTTTTAAAGGTATATGGCATGATTAATCAAACATTGAAAATATTGCTTATAGTTTTTTGAGAGCCCAGAAATTTAGAGAACAAAAGTAACTAAAAAGACCTATGCACACCCAGCTCTGGTCTTCAGGAGGTTGTTGACTGTCCCTCATCTTCATCTTGTGCTGCAAACCCACTCCTCAAATGCACCAGCTGTACACTTAAAGTTGAACTCCACCCAGCCCAATCCAGAATTCCAGCCTCTGCCATGTGAGCTGTCTCATTCTTTCTCCTATCCCCAGGAGCCTAAGAGCCAGTAACTGAAAATCCATCAGTTTGAAAGCCCAGGAAGGACATCCCTGGACTTACCTTTTTCCTGCCTGCAGCGTCGGCTGTGTCTGACGGGGTCCAGGGTCTAGAAAACACCTCAGATTCTTTGTGCAGTTAGAATCACCTCCCCACGCTTCACACCTGACTCAGATTAAATCTGCATTTTTTTTTTTCTAGTGGTTTTTCTAAATCCTAAGGGCTGTGCTGAGAATTTCTGAGGAAGACAGCTAGTTCCTCTTTTATGCCAGAAGTGCTAACTGATTTTGTGTCCCTAATATGGGTGTGTATGGATATTGTGCAATTTGCTGAAAAAGCAGTGGTCACCGCTTACAGTCTTACATGTGAAAATAACAGTGGTGACTATTGTGGGTATCGGTGTGAGGATTTGCTGTGTGCCCGACTCTGTTGAAAGGTTCTTCATACACACAAACTACTCTAATGGCATTTAGAAGCCCTCGTTGAAAGTCCATTTTCACATTTTCAGACAGTTCTGTATTATCTCTGATCTTCATAGAAAACTATACATGATTTAAACATGTTATTTGCATGAAATTACATTGTTGGAGAGTCATTGTGAAAGTCCATACAATGGCAAGAAGTTATCAGGGTTTTGTGATGTACACCTATAATCCCAGCTACGTGGTAGGCTGAGCAAGAGGATGGTAAGTTTAAGGTCAGCCCTGAGTCAAAATTAAAAAAAAAGAAAGAAAGAAAAATCATACTGTGCTGGTTTTCCCGAGTTTCATCCTCAGTAATGAAAAGGAAAAAAAAAAAATACTAAGTTTTATCTGTACTTCAGTTACTTGAGAGGTGGAGGCTGGAAGATAACACATTTGAGGTCAGCCTCAACTGTTTAACAAGACTGTCTCAAAAAAAAAAGTGTGAAATATAGCTCAGTGGTAGAGTGCACTTTCATGTTAGTGAGTGTGACAATATGCATAAATACAATATATAAAAACAAATTATATATCCACATATCTATATGCACATATATAGATATATATCTCACTATATATATGTTGTTGTTGATTAATGTTTACTCTATCCCAGTCTACATTCTATGAACGTATGTCTACTTATTTTTCACATCAAAACTGGAGGTGGATACTATTATTTTACTTATTCTCCAGAAAATGAAATTGAAACTCAAAGATATTCATATGTATCATATACAAAGGAGAGAAGCTCAATAAATAGTCAGAAGCCATGCATGCCTATAATCCCAGTAACTTGGGAGGCTAAGAAACAAATTCAAGGCCAATTTCAGCAACTTAGCTAGGGCTCTATGCAACTTATACAAAATTTTTAAAAAGGGCTGGAGATGTTGCTCAGTGATTAAGTGCCTCTGGGTTCAATCCCTGGTATAAAAACAAAATTATAAACAAATAAAAAAATATTTTTGAATGTTTTGAAATTGCTCTGTATTCCTTCATCCTTACTTTCTTTATAATTTTTTTAAGTGACCAAGTATTTTTATTAGAATATTTCTCCCTCCATTAGTCTGGTAGTTATATAGCCTTTTGCTATGGGGTTTACTCCTAACCCTAAAAATTATAGCATATGTGATTTGTCTAATTCCAGTGAGAATTAGATTTTCTATTTTCTCCAGGAAATTCAAAAGTATGATGGTATATTTCATATCAAATATGCAAATAAATATGTGTAATAAAATACAAAGAATTCTGAAAAAGTATTAAAAATCAAAAACACTATTTACTTTTTAAAAGAGATAAATTTTAATATATAAAATACATAAAGAAAGAGAATGAGGAAAGACATATCAGGAAATCTTAAAGCCAAAACCTTTATGAGAAAATGTTGTCCTGAGAGTAAAAAACATTACTGATAAAAAATAAGAATATTCAGTATTACAGAAAGTCAAATCTCCAGAAAGATGGAACATGTCTAAATGTATATATGTCTAATAATAGAACAACTTAATATATAAAACAAAAGTTGACAATCTACAGTATATTAGATGGTATTTTTAATACATATAATCAAGGAAGGATGTATATGCAGAATATATAAAGAATATTAGGTAAAGGAGACAACTCAGTGAAAATTATTCAAGAGACTTCTCCGAGCATGTCACAAGAGAATATCCAAATGGCAAAAAGTGATACGAAAATACATTTAAAATCAAGAAAATTAAAATTAAAACCACAGTTAAATACCACCATACTCCCACCCAAATAAGTTTATACTCTTTAATAAAACATCTCAGGTTTCTGACTCACTTCTCTGAATTTACTTATTTTAAATCATTGAGGGAAAATTCCAGTGAATCACCCTTGTCAAGATATGGCCTGTGGCCTCTTTTTCTTACTGTCTAGTTCCTGTTATTGGCCAAACCCAACCAGAGGCCAGAGGTTACCTCTACTATTATCTCCTAATTCCAAAATAGCTTATGTTGGTATTTCTCAAAGTGTTTCACCTTGAACACTAGTTCCCTGAAATTCTTTGAGGAGGAAAAACAAAATAAAACACAACAAAAAGAGTGATTAGATTTCATGAACCATTAAGTTCAAAAGACACTAAACATCCCCAGTCTTCTGGTGGACCATAGTGCACACGAACATCTGGAAGACCTTCAAAAGTCCTACTAAGCCAGCACAGTGGTGCAGGCCTGTAATCCCAACAGCTCAGGAGGCTGAGGCAGGAGGATTGGGAGTTCAAAGCCAGTCTCAGCAAAAGTGAGGCACTAAGCAACTCAATGAGACCTTGTCTTTAAATAAAATACAAAATAGAGCTGGAGATGTGGCTCAGTGGTCAAGTGCCCCTGAGTTCAATTCCGGGTAAGCCACCGCTCCCCTGCCACAAAAAAAAAAAAAAAAAAAAAAAAAAAAAAAGAGTCCTACCCAAAACTTGAAGTGTCTTAAGAGACTCTTGCCTGAGTCTCCCTGAAGACATGAAGACAAGGTTGGCTGAAGCGCTGCCCGGGCAGAGGAAGCTGAGCAGATGAGAAATGGAGTAAGCTACACGCGGATGCACGAAAGTCACGAGCCCGAAGTGGGTGCTGAAGGCGGCAGCCGAGTCAGGTTGCTTTAAAAAAGTTATAATTGGAACATATTTGATGGCAACTTTGTAAACAAAGTCACTTTTAAAGGAAAAGGGCCACCATACTGGCGATCTTACATGAGGACTCAAGAATCAGACAAAGTGGGAGCTGTAATCGCAGTGGGAGAGCATATATTCACTCCGCTGTGAGCTGTGTGGTGCTGGGTGCTCTGGATTCAGTCCTCAGCATCCCCACCCCCAAAATAAAACCAGACAGACATGGGTTTGGGTCCTGCTCACTGTGTGAGCTAGAGCAAGTTCCTTAAACCCTCAAGGTCTGTTTAGTCAATCTGCAAGACGCGCGTAACAGGACAGATGTGTTGGGAGAGTTATGTTAGATAATCCGCATACATTGCTTAACATTGTTTATGAGCACAGAAAAAGCAATTATTATTAAATAATTCAGAGAGGCAAGATGACAAAAACGAAACGTTCATTAGATTTAGCCTGAAGGAGGCCATGATTGCCTTATTCCTGTTTCCCAATCATTTTCATTCTCCCCAAGCAAGCACTGAAGTTTTTAATCATTTCCTTTGTTTTATTTCCATATTTCTGCAAGAATTTTTTAATACTATTTTAAATTTTTTATCTACTCATAGGTCAATATATAACACAATGAGCTAACACCACATCCTCCAGCATTACTGTGGACAGACTCTTACCAGAATACTGCCTTTTCTCTCCAATGTAGTTTTATTATAATGTTTGGATGGATCAGTTTCTAGTATTTAAATCTTTATGGCTAACTCATTATGCATGCTATGATCCCATTTGACCTTTTTTTCTCCCCTGGAGCTGATAACCACCTCCTCTGTGCTTCCTTGTTTACAGACCTGTAACTAAGTTGTTTCAAATACTCTGCAACAAATATAAATCTCTCAACATTTAAAGACATCTGATAATCCATCAGTTCCATTTAATATTTTTCCCAGAAATATTCCTTTTTTGGGTGACTGTGAAATAGATATGTCTAATTCATCATTAGTCAACAGTTCACAACTGTATTCTTTTATGCCTGTTTTTCTCACCAGTTTGTTGTACCTCTGAAGATAACAAATATACCTTATTTTTCTTTTTGATTACAACATGCAGCAGGGTCTGATACCAGATGGGGGCATTTTGTTGATTGCTATTGGGTGGGTAGTAGATTCAGTGGATCAGCAGACAGTGGGGATCTATCATATCATTAGGAAAAAAATTGCATTCCAACCTCATAGCTAGTATAAAAGATTAGAACAGAGGAAAATGTGAAAACAACACATTAGGAATGGGGGTCATGGAAAGTTGAGATGATAAATCCAAGTACTGCTCTTTCTTGTTTTGAATCTAGGAAGAATACTATTTTGCTTGCTTTTAATAGAAGGTATTTTTTGCAGTGTTGATATAACTGCAAATTAAATTTTAAAAAATGTTTGTATAAGCTTTCTCTGTGCTGATGTTTCTGATGTAAGAGCAGGAGTCTGGGTGGGGTGGGCAATGTCCAGGGTCCAGGCCTTGAGGGAGAGGTGGGCAGGCAAGGTGGAGGGGTATTGAAGAAAGGTGAAGGATCACTTCAGAAGAGAAGAGTGTGCAGAGCTGCTTAAAAGCTCAAGGCCCATCTGCACAGTGGAGCTTGCTTTTATTGGGCTATGCTAGTTCTCCCGCTTCTGCCTTGAGTGGATCTGGAGTTGATTGGCACCATGATTGACAGCTGAATTTTATATAATTTCTTTCCTACTGCTCATGCATAAGTTTCTTTTCCCATAATGCATGGAAGGGGAGCAAACTACAATGCCAATGATATGTTAAATAGCAACAAGTTAACTTTAGGTCAGTGCCTTGGACTATGGTACTCCCAATACTGGTGACTTTCCCTTCTTGCACTTGAATTTCGAGGAGGTGGCCTAGCTTTCTCACTTTAACCACAAGATGGCTCAGTTTCCCCTCACAGGAAGGGGTTTCGGGTGGAGTGTTGTAAGGGTTCTGGATGGAGCTGAGAGCTCTAGGAAGTGGTCCCTTCCCCAGCCCTATCTCCTACCTAACACTAAACAAAATGGTCCTGCAAACAGCAAAAGCACAACAAAGAAAAACATTATTCTTAAGAAAGCTTTCTTAAAATTTTAAACCCCTAACCCTAGACACTGGTTCCTATACATGTTAAAACCAAAGAAATGCTTTCCTTCTGGTTCATAGGCATTTCAAAGTCCTACAATTTCATGTTACTAATTTCACTTGTTTTGAACAGTGAGCTTCACAGACAATATTAATCACCAACTGTTTCTGGCAAATATTCTCTGAACACTTCCATTTTATCAAGTTCTAAAGTCATGTTTATAGTACATTGGATTTGATCTTGTGAGTTTGAGGCAGGAAAAATAGCTTCCACAAAAGGATAAATAAAATGCTGGCTGTTTGTCAAACCTAACTTTGGCTACTTGATATAAATTTTTTCAAAGTATCATTTTCTCTAAATTCTGAAAAAAGAATCATTTGCCTTTGCAAGATTCCTATAGCATGTTCAACAGTGAAAGCAAATGCTATATTTCTGGAGTCATTCAGTATCTTTGCCTTAGCAAATTAATAGATGAAATAAAATTATGTCTAAACACTTTGATAGATTGATTCAACATCATAGGTCTTGCTCTGGTTTCTTGGAAAAGGGCAGTAAATCCATAAGATTAAGCTCTAAGCATGATGAGCACAATGGTTAATGGTAGCGGGGATATCAGGACAAACAGAATCCGAGAACTCTCATCACATTAGCAAGAACTCTGCCATGAACACTTTCTGGGGAGCAGGGTGACTGAAGACGATCAGGCACATTAGTGGGAGTGAGATGACCCCAGTTCTAACTTCAACTCAGCCTCTAACTCAATGTGATTAGAGTAGGGCTTAGTTTCTTCATCCTCTGAGTGACAAATTGAGATGGGCAAGTTCTAATGACCAACCAGTCTGATCTCCAGTGATTTCACACCTGGTGGACTCTCTCCATGTGACGTTCTCACTGTTAACGTGAGCCAGTTCTGTTGAGAACCACCTTCCTGACCATCAACGCCACCAGCCACGTGCATCCCATGACCGTTACATATCTGGACTCTTTTTGCCAATGTGAAGATATCAGTCCATAAAGTCCAGCCCTAGAGATATACTGGGTTCCTTGGAACAGGCTGGCACTCTTATCCTGAGAGGGTTCGAGTTGCACAACAGAACAGTGCAGAAGAATCCCAAGGCAGTGTCCCCTGCAAAAAGGAGAAGAGTGGATAGAGTGCTGAGCCTTTATCCTTCAGCATTTTGAATATTTCATTCAACTTTCTTCTTGCTTGCATAATTGATAAAGAAAAGCCCATTGTAATTCTCTTACTTTTTCTCTATAAATAAAAGTTAGGCTTTTTTTCCCTTTCTGGGTGATTTTCTTTCTTTCTTTCTTTCTTTCTTTCTTTCTTTCTTTCTTTCTTTCTTTCTTTTTTTTTAAAGATTTTTCTCTTGGTTTTCGATTTTCTGCAGTTTGAACCTGATAAGCCTAGGTGTAAATATTTTGATAATTATTACGAATGGTATTCTCTAAGTTTCCTAGACCTATGGTTTGGTGTCTATTACAGATTTTGGAAAAATCTCAGTCATTATTTAAACTTCAAATATTTCTTGTACTCCTTTCTGTCTTGGTGCTTTTATAATATTTCCATTATACATATGCTATGACTTGGATACGTGATGTCCCCCAAATGATCGTGTGACCATATAGGAATGTTCAGAGGTGAGATGATTAGATAGTGAGAACTGTAACCTAATCAGTGGGTTAATCCATTTGATGGGTTGATAATTTGAATGGATTACTGAGTGGTATCTGTAGGCTGATGGGGTGTGGCTGGAAGAGGCAGACCACTGGGGGCAGGCCCTTGGGGATTACATTTTTCCCTGTCTCCTTCTTGGCTGTCTTGAGCTGAGCAGTTGTCCTCTGCCAGGCCCTTCCACCATGATGTTCAGCCTCACCCCACGCCCACAGCAATAGAGTCAGCTGACAATGGACTGAACCTCTGAAACCATGAGTCCAAATAAACTTTTCCTCCTCTAAGTTGTTCTTGTCAGGTCTTTTGATCAGGGTGATGGAAAAATGACAAAAATGTGTGTTACACCTTTGGCAATTGTCACACAGTTTTAGGATAATTTTTCATATTTTTTTCCACTCATTTTTGCTCTTGGCTTTTCAGTTTGGGAAGTTTCTATTGACATGTCCTGAGGCTCACTGATTATCTTCTCAGCTGTGTCCAGACAATTGACAAACATTTAAAAACACTCTTCATTTTTATTTCTAGAACTTCCTTTGATTCTTCTTTAGAGATACCATCTCTCTATTTACATTACCCATTTATTCTTTCCTTTTGCACGTTTCCCATTAGGGTCCCTAGAATATTCATTATGATTATTTAAAATTTTTGATCTGATAACTCTAAAATCTCTCCCTTATTTGAGTTTTGTTCTGTTGCTTGATATTTCAGGATAAGGAACTGTGTATGAAAGATCTCCAAGTCCCCCTCTCTCTGATGCTCTATATTTATATGATACATATCACATCTCTCAGGTACAACCCAGTCAGTCCCAGTACCTTTCCATTGTAAGAACTGTGACTCGTGTGTGTGTTTTATTTAGCCAAATTCTCAATGCAGAGATAATCATGCACCATTAGCTACTGTGAGTTGAGCAGCTATAAACATTAATGTGGTTGTGCCACTGTAGTATGCTGATTTTAAATCCTTTGGATATATGCCAAGGAGTGGGATAACTGGGTCAAACGGTGGTTCCATCTCTAGTTTTTTGAGCAGGAGGCTCATAAGGTCTAGTTCATGTTATTCCCTGCATGAGAGGTGAGTGGCTGTTCCACCAAAATAGGAGAAAGCTAGGCACATACTGTGCCTCCCAGCCACTCATCCCAAATGTGTCCCAAATCCTTGCCTCCCACATTTAGGTCTTCTTTCCCAAAAGCCATAAAAGAGAACATGGCATTATCTCTGGTGTCCCATCCATAGCCCAAATCATTCAGCTTATGAGATCAGGAGAGCTTTGCAGTTTCAGCCTCCTCCTCTATCTCTCTCTACATCCTCCTCCATCACAAGTGCTCAGATCTTTCAGAATATGAAGAAAGATGGAGAAAGGAGAAGAGACAAGAGTACATGACAGACAGAGTCCAAAAGATGTTTTTCAATTTCTAGAATACAGAGTGGGGTGGTGGTGGAAGGCACACACACACACACACACACACACAGCACTCTTAAAGTACTGCAAGTCTATCATCATAAATAAATATTAGCTTAAGAATCAACTTCATGCTAAGCTTTTAATATTCAATCTCAGTTATCTTTTCTATTTTTATTTTCGGTTCTTCTTAGTTATTCATGACAGTAGAATTCATTTTGATAAAATCATACAATTATGGGATATATCTTATTCTAATTAGGATCCCATTCTTGTGGGTAGGCATGATGGTAGGAATCACTTAGGTATTTTCATATGTGTACATAGGAAAATAATGTTCAATTTATTCTATCTTTCCTATTCCAATCCCCCTTCCTTCTTTTTGTTCCCTTTTGTCTAATCGGCTGAACTTTTTTTTTTTAGAATTTTAAACGGGTTAATGGAGGTTCTTTTTTTTTATTGTAAACAAATGGGATACATGTTGTTTCTCTATTTGTACATGGAGTAAAGGCATACCATTTGTGTACTCATAAATTTACATAGGGTAATGTTGTTTGATTCATTCTGTTATTTTTTTCCCTCCCCCACCCCTCCCACCCCTCTTTTCTCTCTATACAGTCCTTCCTTCCTCCATTCTTACCACCCTCCTTATCCCTAACCCTAAACCTAACCCTAACCCTAATGCTAACCCCTCCCACCCCCCCTTATATGTCCTCATCCACTTATCAGCGAGATCATTCGTCCTTTAGTTTTTTGAGATTGGTTTATCTCACTTAGCATGATATTCTCCAATTTCATCCATTTGCCTGCAAATGCCATAATTTTATCATTCTTCATGGCGGAGTAATATTCCATTGTATATATATGCCACAGTTTCTTTATCCATTCATCAACTGAAGGGCATCTCTTCTTCCCCTTCCCCTTTTCTTGTGGTTTAGCTTCCACATATCAGTGAAAACATTCAACCTTTGGTGTTTTTTGTGGGGGAGATTGGCTTATTTCACTTAGCATGATAGTCTCCAGATACATTCAGTTACTTGGAAATGTCATAAAGTCATTCTTTTGTATTGCTGAGTATTACTTCAATGTGTGTATATACCACAATTTCTTACCCATTCATCTGTTGAAGGGCACCTAGTTGGTTCCATAGCTTGGCTATTGTAAATCGAGCTGCTATTTTCATTGATGTGACTTGTGTCACTGTAGTATGCTGATTTCAGTCCTTTGGATGTATACCAAGGAGTGAGATAACTAGGTCAAATGGTGGTTCCATTCCTAGTTTTGTGAGGAATTTCCATACTGCTCTCCAGAAGGGTCGTACCAATTTGCAGTTCCAAAAACAAAGCATGATCAGTTCCTTTTTCCTATATCCTCACCAACATCTGTTGTTGCTTGTATTCTTGATAATTGCCATTCTTACTGGAGTGAGATGGAATCTCAGTGTAGTTTTAATTTGAATTTCTCTAATTGCTAGAGATGTTGAATATTTTTTCATATATTTATTGGTCGTTCACATTTCTTCTTTTGAGAAGGTCTATTCAGTTCCTTTGCCCATTTATTGATTGAGTTATTTGTTTTGTTTTGTTTTTGGTGTTAAGCTTTTTGAGTTCTTTGTGTATCCGGGAAATTAGCATCTTATCTGAAGGGCAGGTAGCAAAGATTTTCTCCCACTCTGGAGGTTCTCTCTTTACTCTCTTATCGATCTCAATTGTCTTTACACCTTTCTATATACCTAATAATATCTTCATTTAGCAGGGGGAAAAAAAGGCTCAGAGGAATGAGTTAACTTATTTGCTATACCCCCAAGTAATATGGAGTAGAAATAACAGGCAACCCAGATGTAGTTCACAACCCTTAAGGTACATTAGTTCGGCTTCTCTTGATAACCTCCCTGAAGGCGTTGGGTTTGGGTGGAATTCTGAGGACTAATTTTTTTTTTCCCACTGACTCCCTCTTGTGGCTCAAATAAATACATCACTTTAAAAATTAAGGAAAGGAAGCAGGTAACAGGGAAACCACATCAAACAAACTGTATACACTATAAATACATTACCTTCGTAACACACAAACCATTTTCTTTCTCTGGATCAAAATTTTCCACATATTTCAGGATAAAGGACTGTGTACAAAGATCTCCAAGTCCCCTTGTCTCTAATGCTCTATATTTGTGCTATGTCTATCATACCTCTCAGGTACAAGCCAGTCCTAGTACCTTTCCCTTATGAGAACTATGACTCATCAGTGTGTGTGTGTGTGTGTGTGTGTGTGTGTGTGTGTGTGTTTTATTTGACCAATTTCCCTGTGAGTGTCTCTATGACTTTACCCTTGCTCTGGCATGGAAAAGAAATTGATGTGTGCATGGTTGAGTTCGTCTGGTTTATCACACATTCACAGAAGGGAAACTAGGGCCCTCTGAGGCATTGCCTAACCTCAGGAACCTGGTTAAAAATCCCAGGAACCAGGATTTGGGTTTAGGTTTTCTGATTCCAAGCCCAAATACTTTCTTCCACTCATGTCTATACCAGATTGAATAAACCTAACATAATGAGCATCACCAAAGACAGTAAAAGGGTCCAAAATGATGGGGCAAAGGGTAGTTTGGGGGAATGTGCCAGAGAGGGCGCCTTGCCAGCAGTGTGGAGGTAGGTCAAGAATATCTTAAAACCCTGGTAGACGACAAGAGTTAGGAGTACGGAGCAAACAGTCCGAGACTCGCTCTTCTTTCTGGGCACCTTAAGACTGTGCCCGGTCTTCAGGTGTTTGTCCTCAGTAGTACACAGGTCACGCCATGAGCGTCAGGAGAGTCCCCTTGAAGCCAGGGTTTGATGTTTCCATTGCTCCTCTATCCTAATTTATTCCCAAAGACACCCTTTTCTTTTTGCTGGGGAAATCATCCTGACTTGCATTCCCGGGAGAACTGGGACAACCAGTTCCCAAAGATGGATGACTTCAAGATAGGTTCTGAACTGAGACTGTTGTCTCCTCTAGCAACGCCAAGCCACACTGAGACATCACATCCTCTGCCCTGTCCTAGTGGTAAAGGGTGTAACTTCAGTATCCCATAGTGCAACCTGGCCCCACCCCCTGGCAACAAATACAAAGATACAAAGAGAACGCCAAAGCCTTTGGCATAAATCCTGCTCAGTAGAGAAGACAGGTGTGGGGACAGGCTTTGGGTCTCATGACCCATTACTGATAGTAGAATCAAAAGCCCTTAGTTGTATCTGGAGGTTCCAGGTTCATCTAGAGCAGTAGTTCTCAAAGTGTGGTCCCCAGGCCAGTAGCATTGGTATCACCTGGAATTGTTGAAATACTGGGACCTAACCCAGATCTATTGTGTCAGAAATTCTGGGACTACAAGCGGTGTTTTAATAAGCCCTTGAAAGTGAGTCTGAGGCACCCTCACATTTAATATCTAGAGGCTTAGGACAGTGACTAGCAAGTCTGACTGCAGGGTAGAATCAACTGGAATCTGAATAACATCCACAAGACCAGGGCCCTAAATAGAATAACATATGTTCCATGCATGTATAATTTTATCAAGATAGACTCTATTGTCAAGTACAACCAAAAAGAGCCAATAAAAATAAATTGATTATTTAAAAATATTTTGACTCCTCAATCATCACCCAGGTTAATTAAATTAGAATATCTGATGGTGGATCCACTGCATTAGTACATTTTAAAGTTTTCTCAAATGACTCCAATTTTTATACCAGAAGAAGAAACTCTGAATGGCGATTATCAAGAATACAAGCAACAACAGGTGTTGGAGAGGATGTGGGGAGAAAGGTACACTCATACATTGCTGGTGGGGCTGCAAACTAGTGCAGCCACTCTGGAAAGCAGTGTGGAGACTCCTTAGAAAACTTGGAATGGAACCACCATTTGACCCAGCTATCCCACTCCTTGGCCTATACCCAAAGGACTTAAAATCAGCATACTACAGAGATACAGCCACATCAATGTTCATAGCTGCTCAGTTCACAATAGCCAGATTGTGGAACCAACCTAGATGTCCTTCAATTGATGAATGGATAAAGAAACTGTGGTATATATATATATACAATGGAATATTACTCAGCCATAAAGAATGATAAAATTATGGCATTTGCAGGCAAATGGATGAAATTGGAGAATATCACGCTAAGTGAGATAAGCCAATCTCAAAAAAACAGTGGACGAATGATATCGCTAATAAGTGGATGATGACATATAATGGGAGGTGGGAGGGGTTAGTCTTAGGGTTAGAGTTAGGGTTAGGGAGGGGGGCAAGAATGGAGGAAGGAAGGACTGTATAGAGGGAAAGGAGGGGTGGGAGGGGTGGGGGGGAAGGGGAAAAATAACAGAATGAATCAAACAACATTACCCTATGTAAATTTATGATTACACAAATGGCATGCCTTTATGCCATGTACAAACAGAGAAACAACATGTATCCCATTTGTTTACAATAAAAAAATAAGAAGTAAAAAAAAAGAAACTCTGCTGAAGAGGGGAAAGTAAATTTCTCAGAACACCTTTGCCTTCTTCCTCCACCATTTCAATTAACAAGGAAAGAACCCCAGGACTTTTTTCGTTCACCCCTTTTAAGTTAAATTCTAGTCCCATCTCGTGTTTGGGTGGAGAAACTGGCTTTTAAACCTATGTTTGGAACTTTAGTTTTATCTGAATAATTGGATCTGCAGGTCAATACTCACTGTACCATTTTTTTTTCCAAGCTGATTCTACCATTCTACCTATTATACCTCCCACTTGGTAAATGATAGGGCAACTCTACCAACGTTTAATCAGGGAGCTCATCTTTGGCCTCCTAAAACTGTTTCCCCTTCATGTGCATGTACTACGACTTAGAGGAACGAAGAGAATTCTGCACCCTCTCAGTGGTCTTGAGAGTGTGCTGGATCATTGTGACATTGCTGTGTACTCAGGCAGAGAAGGAAAAAATGGGGCTGAAGCTCTTTCCAGCTCCAGCTCAGATCCCTGATACCTGCAGAGAGCCATGGGTAAGGTAGGCAGTTTTTCTGAGTTTGGTCTGCCTGTTTCATCTATGTGAGAGACAAATGTGGAAACTGGCCTAACTTGAATGAGGTCCTCTATCAGATGAACCCAAGATTCTCACATGGCAGCTGAGCAGTTTCTGAGAAGTCAGGGAAGCTTCTTAAGGCTTCAACATGGACTTAGCATACTATGTCAGTCAGCTTTGCTTTGCTGCAACCAAAATACTCAATAAGAAAAAACTTAGAGGAGAAAAGTTTATTTTGGCTCACAGATCCAGAAGTTTAGTACATGGTCAGCTAAGTCCATTGCTCAGGGCCCCATATAAAGCAGAACATCATGACAGAAGGGCATGGTGGAGGTGAGTTACTACATTCATGGGAGTCAGGAAGCAGAGGGAGAGGGAAGAGACCAGAGAGAGAAAGGGGGCCAGCGGGAAGACAAACCCTTCCAGGGTACACCCCAGTGACCCACCTTCTCCAGCCATGCCCTTCCTGCCTACAGCTACCACCTAGTCAGTTCATTCAAGCTGGGATGAACTAATTAGGTCCTAGATCTCATAATCTAATTATTTTGCCTCTGAATATTCCTGCTTTAACACAGAGCTCTTGGGAGACACCTCATATCAAGCCATGACACATACCATCATCTCTGCTGCATTCTGATGTCTAGAGCAAGTGACAGGGCTAGGCACGTTCAAGGGGAGGAGAAGCAGATGCTTACCTACTGATGGGAAAGGCTGGAGGGTCCAATTGAATAGACAAGCCTGCTGGACAGGATGGAAGACCAGGGCCATTTCTGTTACCTACCACTGTTTTTTGTCACCATGAATGTTTAGGCACCTGAACAAAACACAAGCAGTTTGCATTATCTCCTAAGACAGCCCTATGGATTTGGGATCATAGGACCTCAGTAGTTCTTCTGCTTGAAGAAACTCTTCTGTTCTCATCTTTCTGGGGAAAAGAGGAAATCAAGTTTCCATTTGGCTCCCTTCTCTCCTTCGTTCCTTTAACTATCCTCCCAACTCCAATATCTTTATACCTTAAGTCTCTATTTTCTTATGGGGAGCAAAATTCTCTCTTGTTGCTGCCTGATACCTTCTCATTTCTGATTTATCCCCTCATTTTGGACAAAATGACGGATGTTTGCGATTGAAACAATGACTTCCTGAATTTCATCCAGCTTTCCTTTAAAATTACTTTCAACTTTTATAGCAAGTAAAATAATAATTCATTTGGGAAATTCTGGCCATTGACTTAAAGTCCATACACTCGTGTGAAAATCTCTTCTTGACTGACTTCTGCTTCTCCTGGATCTCAGCAAAGATCCGTCCTTAGGGACTGTTCCCAGCTGTCACACAGGGGGTTTTCTATTTCCTCTTTTGAGATTTCATCATATTGTTCTCTTATTTTTTCATGGTTCTCATAACTACATTACCAGGGACACATTACCTTCTTTCCTTTTTCTCCTCTCTCCCCAGATAGAAATTCTGTGAGAATAAGGACTGTAAGAACAACTAGTACATCAATGATTCCTTAGAAATTAGTCTAGAACTATAACTTATTGCTACTTATTTGTACTGAATAGTCATTAACTAAACAAATACACAAGACTAGCCCACAAGCCATGCCAGACAGGCAACTGGCACACAAGAAATAAGAAAGCAGTTATGAATAATGAGGAAAATTTTCAGGAGCTAAGGATAAGGAGAGAGCATTTGAAATTTAAAAAAAAAAAACTGAACAAAAATCTAAATCAGGATAAATATGACTGAAAAAAATCCTATGGAATCCAAGAGTAGATTTTAGACAATTAAACTGACAACAGAACCTATTTCATAGATCCTTCTACGAATGTCTGTCTGGCTCCTATTTGAGAAGAAATAGCTAGTATCTGTCATTCCCTTACTACTATAACCAGGCTGGAACATCTATACCAGAAACTTCATTTCAACTTTACATAACATTTCTTAAATATTGACAGGGTATCCTGGATGCCCATCAAACTATTTTCAGAAGAGACATGTTCATGTCAGGATATGTTCAGGTCAGGAGAGAGGCCCAGGGTGATAAAGTGAACCTGTGGTAGACTCTTTGCTCTCTGCTCAGAAAACTTCAAGAGACACTTAGTTACCCAGAGAGTCAGGAAGGTAAGGTTGACTCACTTTTTATTCCAGGATTCTTGAACAACCTTTGGTATGGAGATAGGTTTCACAGTCTAGTGAGAGGGACATGAGAGAGACAAGGTATACCGTGGTTTGGGCCTTCCAAGTTACTAGGGCAGCTTTCCCCAGCAGACTGACAAGCTTGGCTTCAGTGTTTCATGGTAGGAAGGTTGGGGCACATCTGGATATGTGAGACTGAATACCCTTTGTGCTTCCTAGAGCGTGCTACCTCTGGGCCAAGTACCTTCAGTCCCTTGGGTTTCCTTCTGAAAGGAGAGCCCCAGGTGAGAGCCGGTGGACAGACAGAGCATTCCATGATTCCCCTGAGAGTCCACCATGGAAAGCAATCTGGATGGGCTTTCTTCCTCTGCAAGCCAGGCTTTCAGAAGTTGACTCAGTTTTATTACTTCCCAGGCAGACAAGAAAACAAACAAAAAATGCCTTATATCTTCTAACTAGTGACAAGTTAGAAGATGTTGATTTGGGCAAAGAAAAACAGGGAGGACACAGCAGGGAAGCTATTCTCCTGATTCTTTGGTTTTTGCATTTGGAAAAACTGAGGCATGGGCTAAGAACAGTCAGGTCTGGGTGACCGGATCACTTTGTCACAGGATCAGTCCCAGACTTGAGGACCCAGGCCTCTTCAATACTTCCTCTGAACCAGGAATACAAGAATCCAGATGCCAGGAGCAGAGCTCTAGCCTCGGAGTGTTCTGGGCCTGGTCTTTAGGACAGGAGTGGGGACAGGGATGTTGAGGTGTATAACTCTGCAGTTCCATCTTCTCACTTGACCATCTTTTCATCCCTGAAGGAAATATGCAAATGCCTTGCTACAAAACTGCACTGTGGACATAAGTGCTGTGTGTTCTCAGACCACACCAGTGCCCAAGTTCCACCACAAGACCCTAAATGACCACATGAGAGTCAGCAGATCCTCACTGAGTCATCCTGGGAACTTGGACCCCCAACTTCTTTGTGCTGATCTTGCAAAAGTCCCTGTGTTGTGTCTCCTCTCCCAGCTTCCTCTGTTGTAGGAACTTCTACATCTAGACTCTTCCTCTTGAGCCACCCCCAGGGCTTTGCTCTACCAACCACCCACTTTTGCATTTTTAAGACACATCATTTTTCATTTATCTTATAAATAATTTGCTTTTGGAAACATTTTCATTTATAAAGGCATTCGCATTTCTATTTCTTTTGTCGAAAATGTGTGATCATGTCTTTCATCTGTCTGTCTATCTATCTATCTATCTATCTATCTATCTGTCTATCTATCTGTAACAGTGGTTCCTTCACCTTCTAAATATAACCCTTCTTGCTCTGAGGCTTATTTTTTAAAAGAAAAAAATTTTTTTTTCTCTTTCTCTCTTCCCTTCTCTCCCTCCCTAACAAGATTAGAGAGATAGGATATATTTTTCTTACCCCAGTTAATTGTCCTTGAACACACTCACAACAGAAAGGAGATGCCTGCTGAGGATCTGGGAAGTGAATATCTCTCAAATTAACAAGTTAATCCCAACATGCTGTCCTGGGACCCCCGATCAGAGCACACCTGGAATGTAACCCTAGAAGAGTTCCTTTAAAACCCCCCTCTGCCTCCTGATGGGTAGAATCACAGCCTTTGGGACAGGAGTCCCTTGTGTTTCTCCTTTGGTAGCAAAGCAATAAAACTCATTTTTCCTTTTTCTCAAAACGGCAGTGTCTTCGTTATTGGATTGGCAAGGGGACAAAGAACGAGCTTTTAGTTACAAATGCGGCGCCCAATGTGGGACCTGAGAGCAGCCCCTGCTCCAGTTTTTCCTGGGCAGGCCTACCTGTCCAGCTCCCTGTGGACAATCTTCCTTCCATGTTGAGGATACGAGTTGGCTGGTGAGCTTGTTGACAACCTTCCACTGAGGAACTGGGAGGTGGGTGAATGTTCCCTCGGCTGAACCAGAGGAGCTATTCCTGTGAGTAAATTGAGGGACAGGGGGACTGTCCCAGCAGCTGCTCCTTTTCGCTGGGGGCAACTCCTGCCTTCCTTCCCTGAACAGTATGAATTGCTCCATCTTGTTCTACTTTGAGAAAAAGGAAACTGGTCTCAGTAAAGTCACGACACTCTTGGCCATCTGGTAAGTCCCCCGGTGTGCACACTGAGACCCTTGACTCCACACATCTAGTTCTCTCTGTGGAAACATCTGGTCCCTCTTCGCAGGGACATTTCTGGTCCCACTAGTGTAGGAGTTACGGTTAAGCGGGACTGGAGAACTTTAGGATTTTACTCCCTTCTGCTCTGTTCTAGGTTCTCATGTGTTTGTTGGCCTTGGGTTCAGGAATTCCCTCTGGTCATCTGTGTGTGTGTGTTGTTTGTACCTGTTACTGAGACATGGGCAATACTGTGTCAACTTCCACCAAGGCCCCTTGGGAAAAATCTTGGCTGAATGACTAAATACAGTTATAAACCTATGACTAAGAAAAAGATGGTGTTTTATTGTAACAGAGTCTGGCTGATGCATGTCTGAAGGGGAAGAAAGGTGGCCCCCGTTTGTTCTTTGAATTACCATATGATCTTGCAGTTGGAGCTGTTGTGACAGAGGTCAGGAAAGTGGGAGGAAATCCACCAAAAAAGGCACAATGGTGTTTTATAAAAGGACGTGGGTAGAGATCTAGCAAAGAAACACATACTGGTACCAAGCCACCTTTAGGAATCCCCTTTGTGTTAAACTTATTTTCACAGAGTATTAATAATGTTTGATTAAAAAAAAAAAAAGTACATGTAAAATTCACTTAACACTCTACGGAAAATTCTCCAAACAAACTGCTTTGTTAAATTCAGTTTAAAGCACAGATATCTGTTCTCTCCCCAAGTTTCTCACAGAATAAAAAACGACCTTAGGAGCCTGTCAATGTTTTTATGTTTGAGGAACTCAGTGACTATATTACTAAAGGAGGGGATTCGAATGTATTGAAAGTTCCTAAGGTTTAGTGCTTGTCTTTAAGTTCGGAGAGGTGATCTTAACTCACACTATTTAAGATCATGGCTGTGGTTTGAACACGCTCCCCAAAGGCCATGCGTGACGAACAATGCTGCACGCAAGCTTGGGGAGGTGGGGCTTAACTCATACTGTTCTAAGGGCCTGTATGTAGGACATCTATAAAAGCCTATAGTGTTTTACAGGAAATCTTTACAAGAGCTCGATTTAAGTTTTGAGAGGTGTCCTACCGGCAGGAAGACGGGACATCCTGGGTTTTCGGGGCGGTGATTAGGTCAGGAGGGCTCTGCCCGCCCCAGCAGGTGACTGCACGTGCAGCTGCACAGTTCCAGCCACCACAGAGGGTTGTTATAAACGCAAGCGGGGCCCCTCCTTCCTCTCTTTCTTCTGCCCGCCCTGTCCTTCCACCTTCACTATGGAATGGAGCAGCAGGAAGGCGCTCACCCGGCAGGCACCACGTTCTTGGACTTTGCAACCTTCCCAATCATGACCCAGTTACATTTCTGGGCAGGATAAATGACCCGGCCTGGGGGTATTCTGTTTCATCAGCACAAGGCCGACTAAGACAAATTTGTAAGCCGTTGTGTTAAACTGAATTTGGATTTTAATAGCTAATGACAAAAAATCTGGCTCTTTTTTTTTTTTTTTTTTAACACCATAGGCTAACAAATTACATGGATAGGCTTCGTTTCTCTACTTTCAAAAGCAGATTAGATTTTGAGTGGCCATTCTTTCTCCGATAAATTTCTGCTATTGACTTTCTTAATATTAATTTAAAATGTAATTACAAGATCTTTATTTATGGAATGTGGAATAACATCAAACAAAAGGAATTGGTGAATAATTAATTCATTAATAATTCATTGATAATTGTTAACATGAAGATTTTTAAAGAAATTGAAATTTATAGATACAAAGAGCAAATCACTACGTTACAGCTTTTGTGACTATATTCAGTGTTTCTATTCTTTTTTGCATTCCAGTTATAAGAGTAAAGTCAATATAGAAAAGTCATTATTGTATGCTTGATAAAATTCTTATATTTCAAAAGTGAAGTTCTACCTAATATTGGTATCAAATAATATTTAACATTAGTATGTATGTATAGCAGATGTGTGAAAATTAATATTTGTACAAGATTATTACAGAGAAGATAGAACTCCAACACAGCAGAGATATTCTCACCTGATACAAACTGTTCTTGATATTTTATGAAAAAATGATAAAAAATAAACTGTAAAATAAAATCCAAATGTGTCAACTGCTAGTGTTTTAAAAGCAGGTGTACTAAAAGCAAGCAAACTACATCTGCTCAATAATGTGCACAGACTCCCTAGTATATCCTTTATTCTTATTTTCAGTGCACAAACAATAAAACACTTTTGTTTAGAGGATGCCATGAAGTTCAGCATGTTAGTTTTTGTCTATATTCTTTTCCCTTCCATCTTATGATACAGAAAAAATTTGCAGTACGACCCTGAAAGGTAGGCCGTGTCTTCACTTTAAATAGCATTGGTATTTATGTCACCATCCTTGTGGTCAGATGTCACCATGTTAAGTTAAGTGAAATGTAATACAATTTTAAGGAATTTATTTGATTCAGGAATTGGACAGCTCCAAACCAGAAGAGGTTCAGGAACTCCATTGAGGGAATGCGAAGGGTGGGGGCTGGGTGTTTTGTAAGATAAGACACAGAAATAAAAACCAAGAAAGTATTTAGTTACAGTTATATAGTTGCCTTAGTTTATCCTTCTGGAAAGTATCTAGTTACGTAATTATTAGTTTGTTGGCTACTTCTGATTGGATGAACTTAAGTCTGCTTTTCTTTAACACAGTGGTCCCCTTTTCCGGTAGGGAACAAGTTTCAAGACCACCAGTGGGTGCCTCACACTGCAGATAGTACCAAACCCATGAATACTGCTTTCTCCTATACCTGCATACCTATGGCAAAGTTTAATTTATAAAATAAGCACAGTAAGAATTGAATGATAATAGATAATAATAAAATGCAATAATTTTATCAATAGCTTGTAATAAAAGAGGCCACATTATGTAAACGTGGCCTCTCTCTCAGCTACCACGGGTGGGTAGCATGTGCAGCGAGGATAAACCGGCAGAGGGATGACTCGTGTCTTACACAAGACAGTGTGAGATTTCTTCACACCTCTCAGAAGGGCAATTTAAAACTTAAGAATTATTTATTTCTGGAAGTATCCAATAGTATTCTGGGACTACAACTGACCACAGGTAACCGAAACCCCAGAAAGCAGAACCACGGATTAGGGGAATTCTGTTTAACCATTTACAAATCACAGCGCAAGTTAAGTTTCACTTATGTTTGCAAATCAAGCCACACTTAGGTCAGCTGTCAGGCCTGACCGGTTTCATCCGCTTAGAGCTCCTTCAGACCTGGTCTCCACTTTAACTTACCTTAGCAACAGGGTTAGCTCCGAGTACACTAGCAGTGTCACTGCCCCGTGACATTTCGGTCTCGTCTGCGCCTTCACCTCTGCACTATTCCTCTTCTGCTTGCGTCAGCCATCTGATAGACAGCTCTACTTTTGCAGTAATTTGTTTGGAATGTTCTTTTGAGATTTCCTTCTTAAAGTAAGTAAGGATTTACTTCTTTTCCAACCAGCTGATGACAATCTCTACTTCCAAAAGGTCTGTGACCCATTTCTCCATCTAAACACATATATATGAAGACACGGATGGAAGATGGAGAGGCATCCCCAAGAAGCAGTGAGTTTCCAGAGGTTCTTTCTGTTTATTGAGAACCTGAGAAATGGCTGTTGGTAACTCTCCAGTGGCTGAAGGCATCTCTAAGATGCCTTCCACTCTTTGAGCTTCCTACTCAACTTGAGGTACAGAGTGAGATATTGTGAAACATCTAGACTGCACCCCTGAAGCAGGCTCAGCACCACCAGCCACTTGCCAGTCTGGAGTAGGAGGACTCTTTGAAAGGGCTGAGGATACCCCAACCAATGCACAGGAAGACGGATTAGGGGTAAATGTGGAAAGATCATAAACATAGAGTTTTGGAATTCTCCCAAATTCAAATTTAACAATACTGTTAACAATTGGCCAGTATCCACTTTTCAAAAACTCTTTACATCCTTTCTCATGAATTCTCTCAAGCACCGTATGAGGTAATTATTATTATCAGTCCCCTGCTTAATCAGAAAATTCAGTCTAAGAGAAACAAATTGCCTTACCCAACTCCACCTTGGAATGGAGAACATGAGTTCTGAGTGGGTCCATCCCACTTTTATTCATGTGTTATTTCTATTTTGTGTCATTTTTCCTGAACTCAAAATTAAGAAAGAGGAAACAGAGTCACTTTTCACATATCAATTATCTATAACTACATCAAAATTCATATCCTGTGTAATCATAAATACTTCTCTGAGAAAAGGACACGATGTCTCATCATTTGGAAAGCAGAGCCGTGAGATTGTTCTGGAAGGAACGGCCAGTGGAAGTCTGCCTGAGAGCTCCTCAGCGGTCAGTGAGTGGCCCACTGGCCACAACACCCAGGACCCTGCTGTAGAACAGGTGGTACCTCCATTGGGGTCCCAACTCTGGGGTTGATTACGTGCTTTGGAACAGTGAGCTAGGGAATCAGTCTCATCCTGCCTCTGTTGCTGACCACCTGCAGGAATTGGTGAATCACTTTCCTCTTCTGGGCCTCAGTTTTGCTTACTTGTCAAAATATAATTGGGTGAAACCATTCTTAGGTTTCCCTCAAGATTGAGGTGATGAGTTTCTACAAAACCATGCATTTTACTGGTGTTTAATTCAGTCTCACACGGAGTTTACTCTCAACAAATGCTGTGCAATTATACTGAATACTGCATTAGGACACCATATTCTATTCTAATTTGATAATACAGAAAATTGGTTTTGTGCAGAACTGTTGACCTCCATGCAATGTTTTGCCCTCAAAGTTGGGAAAACTGTCCTGAAGAGGCATGGCCCACTCCAAGTTTGTCACAACTTAATGAATGTGAGAAAACAAGGAATTCTTCCAGACTCTGGAATTTGAGGATGACAGCATCAGTGAAATACATAGAATCTTGTCTGAAAGGACTTCTTCCTAAAAAAAAAAAAAAAAAAAAAAAAAAAAAATACATGGCAAGATATGATTGTTGGGACTGCGATTGTGGCTCAGTGGTAGAGCGTTTGCCTAGCACATGTGATGCACTGGGTTCAATCCTCAGCACCACATAAAAATAAATAAATAAAATGAAGGTATTTTGTCCATCTACAATTTTAAAATATTTAAAAAATATAATTTTCATAGCTTTAAATTCTGCAAATGGACAGCTCTATGTTACTCTAAGGAGATGATTGAACAGACGAGGCATTACAAAAGTGCAACAATGCTTATTATAGCATTGCTTGTAGTGGTAAAAAATAGAAATAACCTAATAACCATGAATATGCGAAGGGTTAAATCAATACAGAAATATACACTCATTTGAATATGCCATTTGGCTTCTTTTAGTGGTAGGAAAATTACTTTGTATCATTTTAGCATTTTAACCATTTGGAGTGTGCAGTGACATTTAGTATGTTCATATTATTGTGTACTATCACCACCATCCAACTGCAGAACTTTATTTTTCCAAGCTAAAACTTTACATCCCTTAAACAATAAGGTCCCCATACCCTCTTTCCCTGACCCCCCACAACCACAGATTTTCTATGAATTTGAGTACTTTCTGTGCCTCACATAAGTAGATCATGCAATATTTTTCCTTCTGTGATTGTCTAGAGATATGAGCGTAGGACTGCATTTCAAGACACATGCTCAGATATGCAACCAGAGCTCCAGGCCTTGGACTCGCATCCTGGTGTCCTTCCCCATCTTGCCCACTAGTAATGAAATTCTGAGTGCCATTTCCAATCTTTATCTGTTATGTGCTACATCCAAGAGAGCCTGACTTATTCCTAGAACGCCCAGACAGTGAGGCAAAACGTCAGGGTGATCACATCTTATGATCACAGATGATCACGAGCCTTTCACCAAATGATGGCCTTCAGGAGGGAGAACAGATCTGCCAGCATCCCAGCAAACTCTGCTGTTGAGCTGGTCGAAAGCAGGCAGCTTGCTGCTTGAGTACAGAGCAGAACTGCCCTTGTCAGGAGGGAAGAAAGGGGAAGATGGAAGGAATCGACACGATAGAAAGAAATATACCCCAAGTTCCTGAGCCAGACAAACTCAGTGTAGGTACTCGCCAGTTGTACAAACACAGGCAAGTAATTATATTTTTCACAATGCATACAGCAGGCAAAGTACTTTCTGTGACTGTTTGTTTGTTTTGTTTTGTTGCATTTTTTTTTTGAGAATGTGGTGAAATAGGCTGTCTCCTTCGCTACTGTTGCAAATACAAATTAATGCAACTCCTTCAGAAACCGATTGAGCAACATTCACAATCACTTCAAAGGCGTATGTATCCTTCGGTGCGGTGATTCCACTTCTGAGAATGTATCCTAACGAAATAATCCAAAATATGGAAAATACTATTTGCATTTAAAGGAGACTCCACTGTTGTTTAAAATGGCATAAAATTTTGAAAGAACGTAAATATTACATAGTGGGAAAATACATATGTTTTAATGCAACCATCTCTTGCTTTACTAGCACTGCAATGTCCATAAAGAGTAGGGAGCAACCTAGAAAGAAGATTCACATAGGACTGATGAGAAAAGCAGATTACAAAAGTATGTATTTGCTTTCATTACCACCAAATTCATAAAATATGTTCATAGCGAGGATATGACATAACATAAAGTATGAAGATTAGGTTACAAACTAGTATGTGTACAATATTATTTTCTATTTCATATGTGTATTATTTATTTGAGCTTTTATTTTCAAACTTTACTATAATGAATGAACCTGTTTTTGAAATAAAAAATAATGACTAATAAAATACAAGTAGGAAAAGTTAAAGTAAATATTCCAAAAATACCAGTGGTTAATTTAGAGTGGTTGGATCATATGTTGATTCTTTAAATTTTTTTCTTTTTTTAATTTGTTCTTTTTAGATATATATGACAGTAGAGTGTATTTTGACATATTATACATACATGGAATATAACTTTCTATTCTTATGGTTGTACATGATGTGGAGTTATACTAGTCTTGCATTCATGTTTGAACTTGGGAAAGTAATGTCCAATTCATTCCACTGTCTTTGGTATTCCCATGCTCCTCCCTTCCCTTCATTCCCCTTTTTCTAATCCAGTGAACTTATATTCTCCCCCTCCCCTTTATTGTGTGTTAGTATCCACATATCAGAGAGAACATACAGGTTTTGGATTTTTTTTTGGGGGGGGGGATTGACTTATTTCACTTACCATGATAGTCTCCAGTTTCATCCATTTACCAGTAAATGCCATAATTTCATTCTTCTCTAAGACTGAGTAATATTCCATTTTATGAAAACACCACATTTTAGCTATTGTGAATTCGGCTGCTATAAACACTTATGTGGCTGTGTCACTATAGTATACTGATTTTAAGTCCTTTGGGTATACACATTTTTAGTCAGTTTTTTTCTACCTCTGCGACTAAAAGGCCCAACCAGGACAATTAAAAGGAGGAAAAGTTTATTTGGGGGCTCATGGTTTCAGAGGTTTCAATCCATAGACAGCAGGCTTCATTCCTTAGAGCTGGAAGTGAAACAGGACAACATGGTAGAAGAGTGTGACAGAGGGAAGCAGCTCACAGGATGATCAGGAGGCAGAGACAGAGGTCTCCACTTGCCATATACAAATATATACCCCCAAACCACACCATAATTCCCACCTCCTCCATCCATACCCTACCACTTCAATTACCACTCAGTTAATCCCGATCAGGGGGTTAATTCACTGATTGAATTAAGACTTATAAACCAGTCATTTTTCCTCTGAACCTTCTTGTGAGCGTTTGGGAAACATCTTCACCTGAGTTTTTAAGGAACACCTCACATCCAAACCATAACATATACCAAGGAGTGGGATAACTGGGTCAAATGGTGGTTCCATTCCAAGTTTTCTGAGGAATCTCCATACTGCTTTCTACAGTGGTTGCACCAATTGCAGTCCCACCAGAAATATATGAATATACCTTTTACCCCACATAATTGCCAGCATTTGTTGTTACTTGTATTCTTTTTTTAACCTTTTATTTATTTTTAATTATTTTTTTTATTTTTAAAGACTGTATTTTGATTCATTGTGCACAAATGGAGTACATCTTTTCATTTCCATGGTTGTGCAAGATGTAGATTCATATCATTCATGTAATCATACAGGTAATGATGTCTGACTCATTCCACCATTTTTCATACCCCCCCCCCTCATTTCCCTCTACATAATCTAAAGTTCTTCCATTTTCTCTCACCCCCACTGCCCTTCCCCCATTATATATCATCACCCACTTATCAGAGAAAACAATCTTTGGTTTTTTGGGATTGGCTTATTTCACTTAGCATGATATTCTCCAATTTCATCTATTTACCTGCAAATGTCATAATTTTATTTTTCTTTATGACTGAGTAATATTCCATTGTGTATGTATATACCATAGTTTCTTTATCCATTCATCTGTTGAAGAGCATCTAGGTTGGTTCCACAATCTAGCTATTGTGAATTGAGTTGCTATAAACATTGATGTGGCTGCATTACTGTAGTATGCTAATTTTAAGTCCTTTGAGTATAAACCGAGGAGTGGCATAACTTGGTCAAAAGGGGGTCCATTCCAAGTTTTCTGAGGATTCTCCACACTGCTTTCCAGAGTGGCTGCACCAATTTGCAACTCTACCAGCAATGTGCAAGTGTGCCTTTCTCCCCACATCCAATCCAACATCTATTATTGTTTGTGTTCTTTTTTTAATTATTTTTTTATTTTTACAGACTGCATTTTGATTCATTGTACACAAATGGGGTACATCTTTTCATTTCTATGGTTGTGCATGATGTTATTGATAATAGCCATTCTAATTGGAGTAAGATGAAATCTTAGAGCTATTTTAATTTGCACTTCTCTAATTACTAGAGATGTTGAACACTTTTTCATATATTTATTAATTGCCTGGATATCTTCTGTAAAGTGTCTATTCAGTTCCTTGGCCCATTTATTGCTTGGCTTCTTTGTATTTTTGGTGTAAAGTTTTGTAAGTTCTTTATAAATTTTGGAGATAAGTGCTCTATCTGAAGTGCGTGTGGAAAAGACTCTCTCCCACTCTGTAGGCTCTCTTTTCACGTTCTTGATTGTATCCTTTGCTGAGAAAAAGCTTTTTAGTTTGAGTCCATCCCATTTCTTGATTCTTGCTTTGATTTTTTGTGCTTTGGGAGTCTTGTTAAGAAAGTCTGGTCCTATTCCAACATGATGAAGATTCGGGCCTACTTTGTCTTGTAGTTGTGATAATTGCCATTCTAACCAGAGTGAGATGAAATCTCATTGTAGTCTTAATTTACATTTCTCTAATTGCTACAGATAGCGAACATTTTTTTTCATTTATTTGTGAACTCAGTGTAGTTCTTCTGTGAAGTGCCTGTTCAGTTCCGTTACCCATTTATTGACAGGATTACTTGTTTTTTTGGTATTAAGTTTTTCAAGTTCTTTATATATACTGAGATTAATGCTCTATCTGAGCTGCAGGTGGCAAGGATTTTCTTCCCTTCTGGAGGATCTCTGTTCACGTGCTTGTTTCCTTTGCAGTGAAGAAGATTTTTAGTTTGATTCCATTCCATTTATTGCTTCTTGATTTTACTTCTTGTGCTTTAGGAGTCTTGTTAAGGAAGTCAAATCCTAAGCCAACATACTGGAGAGGTGGGCCTACCTTTTCTTCTAGTAGGCACAGAGTAACTGGCTAATGCCTAGGTCCTTGATCAACTTTGAGTTGAGTTTTGTGCAGGGTGAGACATAGGAATCTAATTTCATTTTGGTACATACAGATTTCCAGTTTTCCCAGCTCCATTTGTTAAAGAGGCTATCTTTTTTCCAATGTATGTTCTTGGCACCTTTGTCTAGTTTGAGATAACTGTATTCATGTGGGTTTGTCTCTGTGTCTTCTATCCTTTACCATTATTCTGCCTGTCTATTTTGGTGCCAATACCAAGCTGTTTGTTACTATAGCTCTGGAGTACAATATGAGACCTGGTATTGTGATGCTGCCTCCTTTACTTTTCTCACTGAGGATTGCTTTGGCTATCCTGGGTCTCTTATTTTTCCAAATGAATTCTGTGACTACTTAATTTAATGAAAATCACTTGAATTTATTAGTTCCAAGTTTCTGATGTACAAAATGGATTTAATGATGTCTAAGTGACAGGGTTGTTCTAAGGATTCCACTACAATGGTCTAGTACCTGGAATTCAGCACAAGTTCAATGAATGTTTATGTCATTAACTAAGCCAATATGAGCAAGGGACGCCTTGGGCAGGGAACAAGCTCTCTCTGTATAAGAAAGGAGAGTGGAGTGGTACTTACCCACCATTTTATTGGAAAGAAAACGAAGGTTAGAGCAGAGGACTGAGCAGCACAGGTCTAGCATAAAGGCACAGTCCTGGAAGATGTGGGCACGTACCACAGTGAAGCAGAGACGCAGGAGGCAGTGGAAGCAAGCTGGAAATTGGGACCACAGGAGGGAAACTGAGCTGGTTACATTTCCAGTAGAAAGCAAGTTCTGTTCAGATGGCTCACCTCTCAGTGTGCTGCTCCCCACAGCATTTGCAATTGTCTCCCAACGCCATACTTCTTATTCACGATGGATGGACTATGCCAAGCCTGCTAGCTTTCCTGTGCTCCCCTGAGCTCCACCTTTGATTTTGATCCTGAAGAACAGGTCATCCTTGGTATAACGGAGAAACACCTTCCTGTTCCCATCATCTCTGATCCCAAGGAGCTGGATGCCTACAGGTCACACTGAGGTCACTGCCCTTTCCCACTTCACCTGGACCATGCCAACATGACCCCAGACAAGGGCTACTGACGGCTTCCTTGCAAAGGTCATCATCATCCCCAAGACAGAGAAAGCTGGACACAGAAAACAAAAAGAAGATAACCTGAAGAGTGGCCTGCAGGAGGAAGCCACAGTCCTTGGGGAAAGTCAATCCTCCCCACGAGAATCACATTGTGAATGCACCTAGATATGGATATACACTGGGTCTGGGGAAATTTTTCGCTTTTTTCTGACTTATCCCAGGCTAATCGGGACATGAAACAGAGCTTTCTGAGAAGACTACCCACTCCTAAGGTCTTTTTGTAAACTCATAAAGCCACTAGGTCTTTTCCACTAGAACATCACACAGCAACGAAAGCCTCTTCTCTTACTATAGTAGAGACTTTTTATTTAGCCGTATGACTTTACTCTTCTTAGGTTGAGTTTGTTTTTGGAACATTTTGATGTGAGATATTCTGTATTAATTTCACTCTACAATTTCTCCCTGTCTAGATGAATCACCATAAGACACCTAAGTGTTCTACCTCATCTGTGGAACTTGACTCTTCATGTGGTTTTGAATATCTGCTTGTAAGACCCAGCTTCTACTCATTCCTACTGTGGAAAACCTTCCCAATTGTGCCTTCTAGAATTCAGTCAGTTAACAGTATAATACTCTTTAACCCTCAGTTTTTTTCTCTTAAAACTCTGTAAATCTGTTGCACAAGAGCAGAAATCTAGCTCTTGCTTCCATAACAAACTCTCACCCCTGGATCTGGAAGTAAAGTTGGAATCCTCTTTGCTTCTCATGACACTTCAGAATCAATCTTTTATTTTCTCTCATCCTTAGAAACCTCATTTTAGAATATCACATCATCCCACTAGGTAATTCATTGTCACTCCCCCCTATCATTTGCTGTTATCCTTCAAGGTTGGCTCCTAGATCACTAGGATTCCCTACCATCGAGTTCCTATCATAATCCGAGTTCGTATCATAATCCGAGTTCGTATCATAATCTGTAGCTATTTCAATAGTCATGTTGACGTTCCTTCTCCTGCCACGTCCTCTCCGCTTCTCGACCTCCTCCCCTCCAGTGTCTCGTCCATCCTTCCTCAGATACACCCTCCTTGGGTCAGATCTTGAACCTTACCAATACCAATAGCAGTAAACCTACCATTTGCCTATAACTCAAGCATCCACACCTCTAACCTTTCAAGATAGCTCCCTACAACTCCTCAGACTCCTACCTGTACCAAGGTTCCTTGACAAGGTCCCTCTTCCATGGAACCTTACCTGCCTGGAGCCTCATTTCCTCCCACACCCAGTCCAGGTCCCACAGTTTGCTTTCTGTGAACTTCCTCATCAGACTTGTCCTCATCTCCTTAAACCAAACTTTTAAGACCAACTAAAACCTCAGTCTAATTGTAACTGCACCCGTGTGTACCTGAATCCAGGTAGCCAACTTGCTTTGACTGGAAACACATACACAATACATTCTCTCCTCTCTCTCTCTCCCTCCCTCCCTCTCTCTTTCATCACTTTAGTTGATGACCATAACCTCAAATGGACTGTATATTTCTTTTCTTTTCTTTTTTTTTTTTTGCGGCGTTAGGGATTGAACCCAGGGCCTTGTGCTTACAGGGCAAGCACTCTACCGACTGAGCTACCTCCCCAGCCCACTTAAAAGTACATTTCTTTCATCCACTGACTCCCATGCTACCCCAGAGAGCCATTCAACCCCTTCTTCCCCCTCAGACCTCCAAGGCCTCCCCTTCTCTCATTCTCCACTGATTGCTTTGCTTCCTACAACACTAAGAAAAGTGAGGCAATCTGGAGAGAGTGTCCACAGCTGCCACACGCCTCCAGGTATCCACGTCTGTGCCTGTATATTCTTTCTGACCTTTTCATTACTAAGAATAAAATGCTGGTCATTCATTTAATGATAACTCTCTGTGCTTATTGTCCCATCCCTCCTCGCTTGTTCCAGTAATGCTCCACATTCTGTCTACAAAGTATTGGTGATCGATTTCATGAGAAAAACCCTACTGAAATTTCTACCATGGACAAAAACAAATACTTTTAATATCGCATATATTTAGCTAATGTTCCTTTTCATTGTCTTCCTAGCAAAACTTTTCTGATAAATAGAAAGTCAAATGTCTGTAACTTCTCTTGAATAATATTCTATCTTGAATTATATCCACTAACAAAACCAACTTTCAAGCTTCCGTGGCTAACTTTCTGAATGAGCAGAAGTGTTCTTTTCACTTGAACACTCTCTCCTACTTAAAGGATTTTATTCCCTTGGCTCCTTGGACAACTTACTCTTCTGGTTGTCCTCATTGGCTGCTCCTCTTCTACCTCCTTCACTGTTTTCTATTTATTTTTTTGACCCTAAACTTGGAGTATTCCAGAACTCAGTTTTGTATTCTCTTCCGTTTCTATATCTGCTCCAGTGGCAATTTTATCTATTACTGTAACTTTAAATATCATCTCCACTTACAACTTGGAAACTATTAACAATCTACCTTACATATGCTTTTCCAAACTCAAGACTCGGATGTTCAACAGCTTATGAACACCTTCATTTGGATGTCTGCTTCCAACGTCTCCCCTAACCTCTCCCAGACTTGAATCCTGATCTTTCTCCCCAAACCCACTCCTCAGTTAATAGCCTTATCTCAGACCAGTGTCACCTCCATCATTGTACTTGCTCAGGCCAACACCCTTGATGGCAAACTTCATTCCCCTCTTATGTCAAGAAACCCTGAAAGTTTCATTCTTCATAATACATCTAAAACCCAACTGTTTCTCACTACTTCTATAATCAACATCCCCTTTCAAGTCAGTATCATCTCACAGGCGAGTTATTACAACACCCTCCTCCTTGAGCTCCCTGCTCTGTTTCCTTGATATTCCCAGTGCAACAGTTGTAAAAAAAAAATATGTTATACTGTAATCTTTTGATTCAAAATCATCCAATGGGTGTCCCTGTTTTCTTAGAATAAAAAGCATAGTTAGTTATGAAACAAAAATAGCCCACAAACCCTAAAGCTCACACCATGCTTTTAGTATTTCATGGACCCCATATCCTTTGCTCTTAAATCCCTCCTGCTTTCTGTGGAGCATAGTGCAGATAGAAGCTGTGTGTGGCAGTGATTTTCATTTGTTTTATTCTCTGGTGCCTGACACATAATAGATTTTCAATAAATACTAATTGTAGGAATGGTTGGCTGCTCTTAACTTTATTTCTCCTTTGTGTGTATGGTCTTCTAAATGCAATAAACATTATACAGTGAATATAAGTGTGGGTGCTCATTTGAACTCACAGGGTTAAAATTCCAGTTCTTCTACATGACATTTTCAGTTTTGTACAAATTATTTTCAATTTTGTACAAATTAATTTTGTAGTTATTTTGTATAACTCCTTATCCCTCATTTTTCCCTTCTGTAAAAAGATGGAATGAATAGTGCTGGAATATAGAAATTGTTCAATACATGTAAGCTATTATTATTACAACTGGTATTATGAAAATAATAATTATTTAAATTAAATGATGAAAAAAATTAGGAACTTATTACTCTCTTTGATTTCAATTGAAATTGAGCCCTTCAGTAACACTTGATCGATAACTTTGCTCTCTGTATTAACTTAGCTGAACTACTGTCCAGACAACTTTCCTCCATCTACTTTTCAAAGAAAACAAAAAGATTTTGTCAGATATCTTTCAAAATCAACATGTGCATATGTTCACTTCCTGATTTGCTAGTTTAATAATCCTTTCAGAAAATAAAAAGAGATGAGTTATTCATCATCTTCCTTTCAAGCATGCCAACTGGTTCCTTGTGACATTTTTTTTCCTCTTTAATATGAAAAATTGTTTCATTTATACCCTATAATTCACAATGCACATTCAAATAATCCCCTTCATATATTAAAGTGTATTCTAGAAGTCCCCCTTTTGTCTAGGGTAGACTATCTCCAGATCCTGTCTTGCCTGGTATCTCAAGTTTGGAGGCAAATGGGTTTCTGATCCCTTCTCCTTCCATGTTGGCCCAGCAGTTTCCTCATCTCTGACATCTGGATGCTCATCTGCAGGAGGCCTCTGTGTGAATAGAGAGGTGCGTTCTAAGAGGGGACATGGTTTATAAGTGTTTGCCAGGTACTTAGTCATGGAGTTATTCAGTCTTCAAGAGGAAGGCAGGAGAAGGCTAACGTCTCGGCTGCCCCTATTATCATCCCACGATCTGTCTGTCCCATTCAAGAAAAGCAGCAGAGGGTCACCTAACGACTCATGAACAACAGCAGAGTAGATCTTTCTTATAGAAAAGCTAGCACCGACCCACACCTCCCACAAAGGACTTTTTTTCCATGTAATATGTAAAAAGGAGAAAAGGGCACTCATTCTGGGCAGATGAATTATACCAAGCCCCACTTCTTGCAGGGATACAGCCTCTGGGTGGACACAAACAGAGTAGTCATGCATGAAATTGCTTCTGCAATTTGTCTTGACTTCTTTAACTAACTGGTGACTGTGGACCCCACATTTCCTTGGGGAAGCTAGAGTTAGTCCATTAAGGACCCTCTCTGTCAAAGACTACCCAATACCCAAACCATACATTTAACCAATGCTTCAGCTTCTCAGGGTCTCTTCCTCTGGATCCTGAATACCACTGGGATTGAATACTGAATTCTGGGATTTTATGATAGACTTCACATCAAATCCTGTCCAGATTCAAGTCCATACTTTTTGCACCTGGCTGCTTCAGGATCTCTTTCCTATGTGTTTATGTTGGCTGCACCATCTCTAGTCCCTCCAGTCATTGGTCTGCTTCAACCTACTCTCTTTCAGACTAATAATTTAACACTCTCCTCCTTCTCATGTACATCTCCTCTTCAGGCCTCCCTAGCTCCTAGTGATTTCCACTAAAATAATGCAACCTCTCTGAGCATCTGTAAAGTCAATGGAAGCATCCTGAGAGTGGATATTGGGCCTTTTTATCAACACCATTCCTATGGTGCTATCTCCCTAAAAGTTTTCCATCATTACTTTTGTATTGAGTGATTGACAGTAACATTGTCCACTTTTTCACTAGACAACCTAACTGACCACTTCTCTCTTCTCTGAACAGTTGGCCATTACTGGAGTTCTCTCAATTATCTCCAGGCACATTCAAGCAAGTCCTTTGTAAGTATGATTACCATCAAATCCCAAGTGGTTGAAATTGAAGGAACTTATGTTAATTCCTACCTGTGTAAAAAATCTCCATTTACAGTTTAGGGAAATGAAGCTCGAGGTAGGTTAGAGGGCCCAAGTTCATTGGGCTTATGAACTAAAAGTAGAATCCAAACTTTCTTTTCTGTATGTAGGGCGCTTGGGAAACTCCTTATGAGATCAACATATTCATTTTCCACACTTTATAAATGAAAAAAAAAAAAAAAAAAACTGAAGCCCATTAATCCTGTAGTAGGAAGGAACTGTTCAAGCACCCAGGTGAGTCAGTGATAGAGGGGAAACAGGAGTCCAGATTCCCTGATTCCAAGTCCAGAACTCAGACCCCATGGATGCAGGGAACTTTTCAAAACTTCACCCCCTACTTCTGCATTTAGACTCCAACATCAATCATCAGGGGTACATAGAAGTCTCACGTACCACCTATGTGTCCTCATCATGGCAAACCAGACCCTGTCCTCTTGAGCAGGAGTGGTTCTCCCTTAAATCACTCTTGTGGGTATGCAGGAGGGAGAGGCAAGGTTGCTACTGAGAAGAGCACAGGCTTTTCCCTTCTAGTACATCTCCATGATTTGTGAGGAAATTGGCTACTGCCTGATCATTGTTCTGCTTGTGAGTAGGTGGAGAGACACAGGGACTAGGCCTCTTGCCCTGCCCCTGAGAGGAACTGAAGGTATATGCTTTTCATATGGAAAAAGTATTCCTGGTCAACTGAAGGTCATCTGTTTGTCCCTGGAGAGTTTCCAAATTGTCTGATCCTCCTCTCCATAGGTCTCCAACTTCTCCAATTTGCTTCCACCAATTCTCTAAAGCTGCACCTTCATGGAAGGCAAAGCCATAGATCGGGTTTTCCAGAGAAGACCAAGCCATATTCGAGGTGCCCTCGAGACAATGAATCTGAGATGTTTGGGAAAGTTGAGGAAGACATTGGCAGTGGCCCAGGCAGCACTGTCTCTGGGCTCCATTTCCCTAAAGGGAATTATTTGTGCGTTCTCTCATTCAACAAGTATTTGCAAATTATATCATGTGATAAACTACACAGTGAGGCGGGGTACGAGGGTGATGAAAACACAGCCTGTGCCCACCAGGAGGACACAGATCAGAGGAGGACAGAGACCCAAGGGAACACCACTGCAGTGCACCAGACAGAGGGAGAATACTGTGGGGTACTAGTTCTGTGATGAGAGCCCAATGCAGGATTTCTCCTCTAGGGCGCGAGCAGCCTGATCTCAAAAGTGGTGAGTCCTGTTGTTGCTGGGCAGGCCTCCTGCTCCCCACTTACCACAGCCTGGTAGCCCTGGGGACTGTCTCTCCACATTGCAGTTCACGAAAGCAATGTCCATCTGTGTTGCCTTATTCAGAGAACTACTACTTTAATCTATGAAGTCAAGGACTGTCTCCTGGTCTGTGTCAGTCTAACGGTAAGTAGTTTCAGACTGAACGTCCTGCCATGTGAAACCTCAGTCTCTCTCCTTTGCATAATCTCTACTTTTTCAGGAGTCTCTAATTCTATTGGCCTGAATGTCTGTGGCAGACCCCAAAACACAATGATTGAAAAAAGGTCTGGTAGCAGACTGTATGACATGGGGGATGCAGTGTACAGAGTGAAAAAAAAATTAAAATAGGACAATGGAGACTGTAGTCCTCCATTACTCTTTTCAAAATAACAAGTCTTCCAAGTTCAATAGACTTATGTCTCAAAGTCCCCCTTCATTGAACAGGCATTTCCTTCCATAGAGGCAGAAATCTTTTTCACTTGGATTTTATTTGAATTTGAGAATATCTCTTCTGGATCCCTTTCCTGGGATTGGAAGTCCTTATGTCTTAGGGATGCTTATCATCCCAATCATAAGTAGACTTAGAATCAGAGGAGCCATACAGTGTTTAATTTCTTCAAGTTCATGCCTGTGTATGATGGACTAAGTTAGACAAAAAACTTGAATCTTAACCACAAATACATAATTACTCTTTTGGCCTAGAAGGACTGGAAAAGAGGGAGAGGGAATGGTAGATGATTTACCAAGGGATTGGACTCCTAAAAGAAATGTCAACATCTCTCAGCAGCATTTTCTTGGTACCTTTTCCCAAAATCTTATAGTTACTACCTATGGATGGTGACAAGCCTGGCTTAGTTAATCCTCTAAATATAGGATCATAGTATTAAAATCATGCACCTGTGGAGCTTTAATGATAAAGACTTCTAGTACGATCAGAAGACCAAGGCAATAACTCTCACTCACTTAGAACCACGTCTCAAGAATCTCAAATGTGTGCAAGGTTTTACACTTGGAGCCTCCTGCCCATGTGACCCAAAAGTTACCAAAAACAGCTCCATTGATCCAGGAACTTGAGGAAGTGAAAGAGCAGAGAGACCCATCTAGTTAGAAGTCAGCATGAAGAAGCCAAGAAGATAGTAGAACAGTGGTGCAGAGTAGATACCAGACAAAGCAATGGGTGAGGACAGAAGTATCCTCCCCACTGGGATATTGGGGGATTCACTTAATGGAAACTAACCTCATTTCTTCAAATAGCACTCAGACAACTAGAGCCAAAAAGAATTTCCTGTAACATCAGGAAAGTTGCAACATGGCAGACTAAGCAGACCCCAGAAGTCTGCATTTTCTAAGTTACTACAGAAATAACCTGGACAAAAGTAACAGGTAAAAAAAATTAAAAAGTATATATTGAAAGAAAGGGAAGGTGGAAGGAAGGAAAGAAGGAAGGAAGGGAGGAAGGAAGGAAGGAAGGAAGGAAGGAAGGAAGAAAGGAAGGAAGGAAGGAAGGGAGGGAGGAAGATGTCATAGTTCCATAAACCAAGAAGGATCCTAAAACTGAATCAGCAAACTAGAGCTGAGATGGAAAACCAGGGGAGTTTGCACAGCATTGGTGTTGGGGGCTAGGATCATGGAGTGTGAATGCCCAGGGCAGGATTTTAGGTTTGCTAGGTTCCTAGGAGCCTACAAAAATGTTGGAAGCTAAGATTGAATATTTACCTACTTTGTGAAAATAAGGCAAGAAAAATTTTATGTAATATCCCAAGAGCCCGACCATGAGCTCACTAAGCCTGGGGCAGGTAGAGTATGCAGACTCATAATTACATAAAAGAGAGGGTAACTTCAAATAAAGGGATTAATTTAAAAACTGCCCCCTGGATCTGTGAAATGCCTAAGGTTCTAGCAGAATCAAACCTAAAACTACCACCCAGGGAGATGTCCATAAACCCAACTCAAAAGACACTTACCTATCAAGGAATCCCACTGTGGCCACCATCTACACAGTTTTTATCTAGAAATAAAAACATTACGAGAAACATAAGAAAAACCTCAAAACATGAAAACAGTGGCAGATGGAACACGCATGCAAGTCAGTAGCCTGAGAATTGGAGATAATGCAATAATCTGAACACAGCTCTATTGAAAGTAGATTTTAAGGAATTAAAGATATGAAAAGTAATTAAAACCAAAATGAAAGACCCATACAGTAAGAAAAACAGAACAAGTGGATTTTAAAAAGAACTAAGTAGCATGATTAGAAATAAAAACTATAGTCTTTGAAGGTAGATTAAAAACTAAGCTGATCGGTTATGATCAGATTCAATATGCCTGGAAATATAAACAGCAAAATGAAGTTTAGGTCTGATTAAATCACACAGAACACCACGCACCAAGGAAAAAAAGTGAAAAATATGAATGAGAGGTTAAAAGGCATGGAGCCGAGAGTGAAATGGAAAGATCCAACATACATCTAAAGTGAGTTCTGGCAGGAGAGGTGTGGGAGCAAGTGAGCATGCACAAAGAAATAACTGAAACTGTTTCAAAATTAGAGAAAGACAGGAGATTTCAGACTGAGACTACTGTAGCATAAACAAAATCAGGCCACATCTAGAATTATCACCAAATCGAAAAGTACCAAAGACAAAAAAGAAGTGAGGAAAAGAACCAGAGAGAGTGGACAGACCATTCTTCCCTGTCATTATGTGGGATGTCAAGGTTTCTAGATGGAATAGACACCCCTCTCTTCCCTTCCTCCGTTAAGACATGTGAAAGGGAAAGCAACTTTTCTGTCCCTGATCATCTCTGTTGTTGAAGCCTTCATCTCTGTCCTCCTATCAGTCAGGCCCAAGGACTTTGGTGTCGGGTACCAACCACACCTGTCCCGATGGGCAGGGCATTCTGGTAGTGATGTTTTTCTACACTGTGCTGGACTAGTGGCATATGCTTCTGTCTTCTGGTGGAAACAGGTCTGTTACAACAACCCTGGGGTGAGTATAAGGACAATTCACAGGATACCTGCTGTGTTTCAAGTTTGAGCCATGATGATTCAAACCCAAAAGAATGGCAGAGAAAAGAGTTGATGATTGGTCATGAGTTGCAAATAGAAAGTGACATTGATAGTGAAAAAAGAGTTTGCAGAGTAGGCTTTTTCAAGAAGTTGCTTTGTTTCTTTTGGGATCAGCTGAAGTCTTCAGGACAGTGGACTAGAGAAACGTTTACTATGAAGGTAGTTGGCTGTAGAAATCACCAGACCCAACCCTTCATATTATCTAAGAACCAAGACTTGGATAAAATTTCATGGTGATTGGGTGGTACAAACTATGGGCCAAGAATGAGAATTTTTATATCTTCATTCTTATCCTGAACAAAGCCATTGGCCTTCCTAGCGATTCTCCATAGCCAGATTCCCTTGCTGTTGCAGTAACATTTTACTGAAACTTTTCTGTTCTGTTTATGCTTTCCTGTGATTAACCTTACTTTCTCTTACCTCCTGATAATATAATTTTTAAAGGTTTTTATTTTGGCCTTAAAGCTACAGCAGAAAAGGAAAATTTTAGAGAATTTGGACGAATTGTGATTTGTTGCAATTCCATTAGAAAATAGTGAAATGATTAGCAGACTGGAGAGTAGCATGTGTTCAAATTAGTGTTGTTTCAATTACATATTATGATAAAGTTGGAAGAGTTACTACTGTACAAAATTTAGGGAGAATCCAAAAGAACCCTCCAAATCAAAGTTTAAAAGTTATTAACAAAATTTCTTTTCTTGGGAGGATTTTCCTTGCCTCAGTCACAAGGTCATATTCAACAGGTCATAGAGAGGTCTCCAAGGTCATAAATATGAGTTACTCTTGGCCCCAGAGGTAAAGAGAAACCCATGGCATAGTGTGATTAGACTTTCTGTGACAAGACACTGAAATAAACTGGAAAAGCTTTAACTTTGTACTTTCAATATGAGTCATTTTATTTCTCCTGAAAACGATTTCTCAAACACCCAAATCAGTAAAATTACATTAACTGGTATTCCACAATGGCCATAAACTTCATAAACTTCTCTAGGTAACTGGGCAGAAAGTTTTTCATCTATCTATCTATCTATCTATCTATCTATCTATCTATCTATCTATGTATCTGAAGGCAAAATGTGTTCTCTTGTTCTAGTGTGAATTAAGTCGTGTAGCTATTTATACAGACCTATTTCTGTATGATTTTGACACTCATATTGCTTAAATAGAGACATTAGAGATTTGAAGGATGTTTTTAAATGCTTTAAAAATACATGACTCATTTCTGACTCATTTAGTGGCTCTTCTTAAATATTTGGATTTGAAAGCTACAATTACAATGTTCTGTCACATCTACGTTCTAGGCAAAATATCAACTTAGAATTATAAAAATAACTTCAACTTTATTGCTGTATGGGAGAAGGCAACATGACTAACAATAAAGAGTTCCTAGTATTGCTTTCTGGATCTAGTCCTTGGGTCCCATCCAACAGGGAAATATGCAACAGAAATGCATACACATGTTTTCCAAACATACATAACTGAACATAGCAGTAGGACACAAATTAATCTCCAAATGAAAGTTCCCCACGTGTCTGTAAAGATTGAACAGACAAATAAAACATGCAGTATGTTCAGACAATAAAATACTACACAGCAACACAAGTGAATAAAGTACAGTTGAACGCAGCTGTATAGGTAAATCCCACTGCATGAGTTTGAGGGGGAAAGAAAAGTCTGTGTATAGAAGAGTACATACTGCGTGATTCCATATGCATAGTGTCGATGCAGGCAAACCTGAAATACAGGGACAGACTCAGGGCAGGGCTTACTTTGGGAAGCAGCTATTGGGAGGGGGCCTGAGAATAGACGTCTAATGTGTGTTCTTTTTTTTTTTTTCTGTTATAATCAATAAAGTTTTTAAGAAGTTACCTTGCCTTCTTGCTACTCTCTATTCATTGAGCCTATCTGTCACTCCTTCTTCATAGTAAAATCCCTTTTAAAAAGTCATCTCCCCAAATCCCCAGAGTCATCCCCGACTCCTCTCTTTCTTTCCACACTCTATCTATCCCATCATTACAACCTGCTGGTCCTAACTTTAAAATACACCCCGAGTCTGATGGCTTCTCACCACTTCTTGAGTACTCTGGTCCATCTCTCCCACTACGCACTCTACCCCGTCTATTCTCCACAAGGCAGGCAGCAGGACTTTTAAAAAGAAATCTAAAATCAGATCACATCTTTCCTTTACTTAACCCTGTTCTATTTTATTCCAAATAAAAGCCAGTGTCCTTACAGGGCCACATGGGACCTGACCTCTAGTTCCTCTGTGACCTTCTCTCTTGCTGCCTTCCTCTTTGCTTCCTTTACTGTGAGCACATCAGCCTTCCTGTGGTGATTGACCTGCTCTTTCTTCAGGAATTTCACACTTTCAGGTCCCTGGATCTGGGATGCTGTCCTTACAAATACCTTCACTGCAAGCTTTCTCACTTCCTTCCCTCTTATTCAAGCTCTCAGCCTCAGTGGAAATTTCCCCACCCACATACACAAAAATGCAGCCTTCTTTTCCTTTCACTTGCTTATTTTCCTTCATATGATTACCACTGCCTCACACACTACATATTTATTTATTATTGCATGCCCAGTCTCTCTAGTCCATATGCTATGGCCTCACTACACCCTCCTGGGGTTTTCAGCTCTTATTTATCAGTTTGCAAATAGATGAATGTGTGTATTTTAAACCAGGGGTGCCAGACCTTGCAAATTTCCTTTTCTTCCCATAAGCCAAGCGATACAACAAAATGATGTTTTATCCAAGGTCTAGTTCTTATTTGTTTTGTTTTATTTTATTTGCTGATGGGGGGGGTTGGTTGGTTGGTTTTTGCATTAATCAAAAGTTTCTTTGCAATATCTGGCCTACCTAAATGGAACACTGCATATTTCATTTTTAACCTTTCCCCACCCACTGGCTTCCTCAGCCAGGTTTTCTTTCACAAATGGTGTGACAATTCATTCAGTTTCTAAGATCAGAAATTTTGGAGTTGTCCTTGACTCTGTCTACTACTTTACTAACTCATTCAGCTTGGAAATCATTTAGGCAAGAACCTTTCAAAAGAAGGTCTAATGAACTCAGGTCAAGAAAGGATGATTTCATCCAAGTCCAAGAAGATATAGTGGATGATTAAAACACATTTTTGAACTATACATACATACTGAAACTCTGAGTTCTGATTCTTAATTTTAAAAAGGAAATGCAGGTTCCCCAGAAAGGTAAAACAAAGGCAGTAATTGAATCACAGAGGCTCAGATCCTCATCACAGTCTGTCTAGTCCTTCCCCTCACCTAGTCAACTCAAGTAAGAGTCTCCTTACTGGCTTCATGAAGCAAGCAGCCACACTGAAGCATCAAAGAATTGAGGACAACCTCAGGACTGATGACGGTCTCTAATTTCCAGCCAGAAACTCAGGACCCTTAGTCGCCCACCATAAAAAAACGGATCCTGCTAATAACCTAAATCGTTTGTACATAGATTTTTCCCAATTAAGCCTGCAGGTGCACCCAGCTAAGCCTCAGTTCCTGAAATCGATAAGATTAAAAACTGTTTGGTTTTAAAGTCATTGAATTTCTAGAGACTAGTCATAGAGTAATAAAAAAGTAAGACACAGCGGGTTATTTCCTGGAACTTGAAGACAATAAAAGTTGACTTTTGACCATGTTCAAATTTCAGCACCACCACTTACTGGCAGGAATGGCCAACCTCGTTTTCCCTGTCTTTAAAGTGGCTGTCCCCAGGTTGTCGGGAGGGTGGCATGGTAGTACATGCAGAAAGATAAGAGCAGCGTTGTTGGGTATTGAGTGTTGGTACATTTGCCCAAGTAATGCCCTTTGTCCAGCTCAAAGAAGGGTGGTCTACTACAGTCAGGAAGTAGGAGAAAACACCATCTCAACCAAAGACTAGCATCTTCCTTCTACTCGTTCCATGAAGACCCTCCCACTCCACCTCTCCATGAATAACCTAACTCCTGCCTTCTAGTCTGAGTCTACAGACTGAACTAACAGAGGGCCCATCTTCGAGGAGCTTGAAAGTAAGAGCAGAGGAAAAGGTGGAGGTAGACAACCATAACCTCATTGAAGAGATAAAATAAGATGCATTTTGGAATATCCAAGATAAAATTCTTAGCTTTCCCTGCTTAATAGCAATCATTTATTCCCCAAAACCAGGGATTCTGCATGAAGACCTCTCTTTGCTATCAGTTTAAAGGATTTTTTAAAAATAATTCTTATGTATATTTTAAAGAATGCTTACATTCAGCTTAAAGAATATCTTATATTCTTATAAGAATATATACAAACTTATACACACACACACACACACACACACACACACATATGCTATTATTCAACCTAAACTCCCATCCAGTTTCCTAAAATGTACGTAAAATATCTTTACGTTGGGTTATAAAATGCTAAATAATAATCCTCTGACTGCCAAATAAGCACAATGGTTGGTCAGAAACAAGGGGCTTGTGAGCATTACGTGGCTACAGTGCTATCCTGGGTACACTTCTCCATGTGATTTTTGATGGTTTATTCATTCTTCTTAGATTTAATTTTGCCCCAGAATTTTCTTTTTTTAGTTTAAAATGTTGCACTGCACTTTAAGAATACAAATTAAACTTTACCTGAGTAAACATTGGCAGAAAAATGCTGTATAGAGAAATACCTATCTTTTCTGAAATCTGGGTATAAAAAGCAAAGACATATTCCATTAGGAAAAAATATGGAGGAAACAGTGCAATTATTTCTAGACAGCAGTATTCTCAACCAGTAGGAATTTTGTCTCCAAGGGACATTTGACAATGTTTGGAGGAAAGTTTGGGTTGCTACAACTCTGGAAGTGCCATTAGCTTCTAATGAATAGAGGCCAGAGATGCTGTCAATCTTATGGAACCCAGAATAACTCTCTACAACAGAGACATATTGGTTCCAAATGCCAGCAGTGCGAAGGTTGAGAAACCCTGGTATCTATGATTGCCACAAACTAAGAAAAACTTAAGATTATATTTGCATATATTGTTTCTGGTTATTGGAAACCATATTCTTTCATTATTTAAAACCAAAACAATTTTAGGAACATAAAGAACTGATATGGAAAACCAAGTTTCAAATAGCACATTATGTTGCTTTAATTAGTATTTGTACAGACTACCCAGGAAGGATTTTGTTAGAACATAAAGACCGGGACGGACGCAAACTTCATGAATCATCTCAGCTGTTTATTCAGGAACAAAGTTTCACATCGGAACAGGGGATGCAGGGATGAAATGGTACTGGTGGAACCACTTTCCTGGTGGAAAATGAACCACTGAATAAAGGAAGGGACTGGGTTTACATAGGTTATTTTGAGGGGTGGTCTAGTGAGCATATCAGTTTTTTGGGGCTCTCAGAAATTTGACTTTTGGGGTGCAGGGGGGGTCTGTGGGCCATGTCTGCAGAGGATTTACTTTGAAGGAGATTAATGCCTCCTAAAGACAGTTACTTTAGGGGTGCAAGAACACCTCTTCCCTGTCTATAGACAGAGCAACTGGAAAACATTTGTCCTGAGAGATGAAGGCTGGCTGTGCGTGGCCTTCTTTTACACTCCCTTTTCCCAGGTCACATTATCTTGGGGATTTCTTTTTTTTAATTGTTCATATCTATTAGACTTAAAATCAGTTTTGCTTGTCTTTCTGAAAGTGAAAATATTCTCTATGAAAGTGAAAACGACACCTGGAATTTCCTTTACTGGTGATTTTTCACTAAACTTGAAAAGGCAAACAGCAAATCTTAAAAGTTCTCACCTGAAGAAAACAAAAAAGTCAGGTGATGGACGTGCTAATGAGCTTGATGTGATCATTTTACAAGGCATGTGTATGTCAAAACATCATACGTTGTACACCATAAACGTATATTTTTTGTCAATTGTACCTCAATAAAAGTAGAAAAATAGAGTCACAGTTTACTACTGAAGTATATGGTTAGACAATTATCAAGTAAAAGAGGGAGACTCCTTTTGAAGAAGAGAGAGAGAGTAGAACCACAGATGTTGGACCTAGAGAAACAGAGTTTGCCTCCTTTCCCTGTCGCTTAGTATGTAACCTTGAGCAACCTGACCTCTCTTTTCCTCAGTTTCAGCACCATAGAACCATTGGAAGAATAAATGCTAACACAGGTTAAAACAAAACACATTCTAGAGTGCCTGGAACACAGTGCATATCCCACAGATCTTAGTCCCTTTACATGTCATGACTTGTTATAGGTACAGGCACTTCTTTTTGCATAAAGCATCTATTTTATTTTGAGGTTACTATGTGTTTATAAACAAATTGACCCAAGAGGGAGCTTTCTTAAAAACTGTTTCCTTCTCCAGGAAGATAATGGGAGCTTTCTTACAAACTGTTTCCTTCTCCAGGAAGATAATGGGGCTGGATATGTTCTAGAATTCTACGATTCTATGACTCAGAGTCTGGGCTTCTGTGGTTCTAGCGTCTGGGCACAGTAGTAACCCAGGGCTCCTTACTATGGACTCCATGTGACACCAGTGGAGAAGGTTTGGCTGCAATGTTCACTCACTCAACCTCTTAATGAGGTCTACCACTGAACCATGGAGTCGCCTTCCCAGGAGAAAAGAGGGGCCCATGCCATCACTATCCAACAAAATGAAACTGTACTGACAGCTTTTCCCTTCGGGCCTCATATCTCTCTGCTGGATTTCTTAAAGGGAGAGCCAAAAATCTTGGGGGTAAGCATTCTCCGATAATGGGTCTTCCTGAAGAAAAGAGTTCCTTCTCCATGTACGTCTGCAGAGGCGCCATTGTGCAATGCTTTTCAAGGAGGGAGTCGGTTCTGCTTTTCTTTCCTCCCTCATCTTTCACCTGTTATCAATCCTTGTTGAAGCAGGAGCAGTACTTCTAGGTCATTTGCTTGTATAAGGAACTGGATGGCCAAAATATATTGTTATGTTATGTGCAGGTACAAATATATAACAACAAATCCTATCATTGTGTACCACTATAATGCACCAATAAATAAAAGTGGAAAGAAAAATAAATTAACTAACGAATTAATTTAAAAGAGTATTGGTTCATCAGTATAAGAACCAACATGTGGCCAATATATTTCAATAAATATGAAAAATAAAAGTTTTGTATTTAAAAACACACAGTTTGTCTCAGGTCTTAGAAATGATTTTGAGGGTTTATTTAACTCTGAGAAATAGAACTTTGACTCTAACAATACCACTAGCCATGAGAAACCCTGGATCTATTTTGTGAGGAGTTGGTACTGGCCTTGGAATCCTAGCAGAGGATGAGTAGGACACAGGTGCAATTTTTCCAAATATCCCTTGAGGAAGTGACCTCAGGGTGTGGTGGCACCTCCCTGGGAATGAAACCAGTAGAGGAGAGGTTTCACTTCCCCTTGTGCTTCTGCAGGTATCAGGAGTTCTTTGAAAACTGTATTTAAAGCTCTACAGTGAGACACAAGATAGACATACACACAAGAAAAATCATCTTCATCATAGACTCACCCAGGGGAGAATTGCACACACGGCCTTATCCTTTGTTCAATAGTAAAATCACTGGAGTGTTGGGTCACAGAGGCGTGGTCTAGGGACAAAACCACGAACACTAGCAGGGAAGTTTGACCCAAGAGGAGCCACCACCCCTTCAAGGCCAGGGTGGTCTCCATCCTGACAGGCTGAGTAGGTTATTCTCACCTCTCTCCAGGCCCTTGGATGAAGAGGAAGAAGACACAACATCACTCTGGCACATTTCACACATTTTCAGGAAACAGGGATGAGGCAAATACAGATGGCATATACAAATGGCGCCTCCGTGCCTTTAGATTCCACAGTCACAAATTCAAACAACCAGGGACTGAAAATACTCTGAAAAGAAAACCATGCCTGTCCTGAAGCTGTGGACTCTTTTCCTGGTTGTCCTCTCAATGATACAGCATGACAACTATTTATATAGCATTTGCATTGTCTGATGGATCCTAAGAACCTAGAGATGACTTAAGCTACACAGGAGGAGTGCAGGTCCACAAATATCATGTGTCTTACCTAAGGGACTTGAGTGTCCTCATGTGTTGGTATGCTCAGGTGTCCTGGAACCAGTGCCCCACGGATGCCAATACAAGACTGTATTTAATGGTATTTAATGTGTGGAAGATGCGAAAGGGCAGGTTATGAGCAAAATCATTCATTCTCAGGCTACAGAATGGAGAACCCTTAAGGTGAACACTTTGGAGTCCCTATCCTGAAAAAGTTTACAGTGTAGGCGTAGTCAGACATGTGCTCAAATCTGTCTGATAGGAGAGAAATTTGTGCTACCAGGGAAATGATAAAGGACATGAGTGATGGATTTGACTCCAGAGGACTCAGGCAAGAATGACAGGGTTCGGTGGGGGATGCTTGATTTGGAACTCCTGGTTACCTGAGAGTGTGGGCAACTACAGAGAAAGACATCCAATGGAGGGAAAGAACAGCATGGCTCAAGAACAGACCGGAGGGGTGGGGCACTGGTAACCGCAGGTACCTCTTCTCTTCACAGGGTATCCAGATCCTGCTTGCGCTGATCATTGCGGGCCTTGGAACTGTACTTGCATTTGGTTACATCAGTATTTCTGAATTATTCCCTCTCGTTTTCCTCTCAGGATATCCATTCTGGGGAGCATTTATTGTGAGTACTGTGGATTAGGAGCTTTTGAGAAGTCGTTATAAAGAGTGACAGGAACTTCAAGTCCTAGGATAATGGATTCCCTAAAAATATGTCCCATCCCTACCCCAGAAGACGGAAAAGGCAAGTGCCCTCCATGACAAAAGAAGGGACTCCATTTGGACATTGTGCTACCATTATCATGGGGGTAACTGCCCCTGGTGCATGGTGCTTACGTTTCCAAAGCCCCCGGGTGTCTAATACATCATGTGCTCCTCATTTCCAATTGGGGAATTTAAAGGGGCAAATATCCTACTTTTTCCTTTGCAAATCGGGAAACTCAGTTTGAAATTAGGTAATAATTAAAACGTTTACAGCTGGTGCTCACAGAATCGCAGACTCTCATAGCTTAAGGAGAATTTAAGATTATCAGAGCTTAACCTCCTTCTTAGCCCCAGAGACAACTTTATGACTGCTACTGATGTAATAGAGATAGCAATAATATTCTGAGTACAATATGGCTGCTTCTACCCAATCTCCACAGCTGTGGTTCCCAGTCTTGTGCTACATAGTTGAAGACAGAACAATTAGACTCTCTGCACTAGGACATACGTTCACAAGAGAGCAAGAACATTATCCATTCCACTTCTTCTTATGTTCTCAGAATCTAGAATGATGCTTGAGGCAAAACATGCATACAAGAATGAGTGACTGAATGAATCAGTCAGTGAACAAATAGGTAAAATAAGGAAAAGAATGAGACCATTGTCTCTATTAAAAACCCATGCTCTCTTTTGATATGCATAAATACTACAAGTCTCCTCTATCATTTGCATTTCAGAAACAACTGGTAATGTTCTCACTTTCCCAATACAAACAATACGATGTTGGGCATGATTTTCAAACTACACATGCTCTACTGCAGAAAATCAAATGGACCAACTCCTCACGTCCCCATTTCACAACAGAATTCTGTGAGACTGTATAATCTGCACACACGAACTGCAACGAGGTTTTGGCATGCTGCCTTTTAAATGTCCACTCTGCATGGAAAAAATATTTTCTGAATACAAAACTGTCTTCTTTGTAGTGTCCCAGGTGCTCAGAGTACTGGGGAGCACGGCTTTCCCTGAGAGAGGTGGCAACTGTTGTTATATTTGTGATAAATACTCTGAGAATTCCCAGGAGCCAGGTGAGGTTTTAGTGGAGGAATCATCTGGCCTAGGGGTGCTGGGTGCTTTCCTTACAGGTGCTCACTGCTAAAGTGGAAGAAAGGTGTTTCCTGGCAGTGATGAAGCATGAGCTGAGGGCTTCTTTCACCCAAAAGAAGACCCAGAGTCCATGGTTGTGGCATAAAATGAGGCCACACGGAAGCTGGAGTCAGGCTGTGTCAGCTCTTGTGGTCATGTTAAGAATGGAAACTTCAGTGGAGAGGAAGGGGAGTCCACTGATAATTCTGAAAGAGGGTAGGGATATTTGCAGTCCTGTTCTTGTTGAGATATTATTGTGTTTTCTTAATGGGAAACAAATTCAAGAATGATAACCACAAAGCTGGGAGAATCCATTGAGAGGAGGTTGTAGTAATTCAGAGAGGGAAGATGGTACCCTGAACTAGCTGAACAGCAGAGGAGATAAAGAAAGATAGACAGTTTGGAAGGAAACTTGGAGGCAGAGCTGACATCGCCTGGTGATTTGACAGGGACAGGGGTCAAGTAGAGGGAGGTACCAAGGTGGTTTTCTTAAGGTCCTTGGACTCTGAGATCTGGGTGTCCTCACAGTCCAGTGGTAATTCCCACAGAGGAGATTTTCATTCTCTGAGCATTAAAACAACTAAGGGCCTCCTCTCACTTTTCCTGGGTGGTACTAGACTCTTTATGCTTCTGGAAAAAGTGCCTGGGTTGATTACACTAGGTTTTGGCCCCCATAACAGCAATTAGGGTTTTTTTTTTTTTTTTCTGAGAAAATCTCCCTTACTGCTCAGAACACACACAGCTTCTCCTTCCCTCTTCCAGGACCAAAGACCAGGAATTGCTTTCTTTTTGAGATCAGCTAAGCCAAATATCTGTGTGGTGCCTTCTGAGCCTGCCTCTTCCAGATATATGGGCAGAGAGCCTGTGTTTGGTACTGAGCCAGTTCAGCACAGATTACTCTTACGTGGGTACCTATCCCCCATCTTCCTAATGCCCAGGAGGAAAGACTATACGGTCTGGGAGATTCACAGACACATAGCTGGTAAATCTAAAGGAGACTATATTGTAAAGTGGCCAGACACATCACCTGTTAACCCTTGTCTCTTGTCTTCTTGACAGTTTTTTCTTACAGGAAGCCTCATAGTAATGGATGAGAAATTTAAAAACATCCAGGTAAGTCACTTTTGTGATGTCTATGTAATTTAGCCTCCATTTGCTTTATATTATCTTCTTGTATAAAGATTTTTAGTATTAAGATGTCTGTCAGGTACATATTTATACATAAAATTTGCAATTTACATTGTTCCTATTTGTCAATGCCACCTCCAACCCTACATTCTTACACTGGTTCACATTTCCCTGGTCAAGTAAACTGAAAATGTTGATTAATGGAAATCATTCTATGCCTCTGTAATTAAATGATTCTTAACTGGGAGTAATTGTGTCCTTTCTCCTCCCCCAGGAAATATTTCACAGTGTTCGAAGACTTTTAGGTTATCAAAACTGGGTAGGAGTGGGATAACTGGATCAAATGGTGGTCCCATTCCAAGTTTTTTAAGGAATCTCCCTACTGCTTTCCAGAGTGGCTGCACCGATTTGCAATCCCACCAGCAATAAATTAGTGTACCTTTTCCCCCACATCCTCACTAACACCTATTGTTGCTTGTATTTTTGATAATAACCATTCTAATTGGGGTGAGATGAAATCTTAGTGTAGTTTTGATTTGCATTTCTCTTATTACTAGAGATGTTGAACATTTTTCCATATATCTGTTGATTGCTTGTAAACCTTCAGTGAAGTGTCTGCTCATTTCCTTAGCCCATTTATTGATTAGGTTATTTGTATTCTTGGTGTAAAGTTTTTTGAATTCTTTATAAATTCTGGAGATTAGTGCTCTACCTGAAGTGCATGTGGTAAATATTTTCTCCTACTCTGTAGGCTCTCTCTTCACATTGCTGATTGTTTCCTTTGCTGAGAAAAATCTTTTTAGTTTGACTCTATTCCATTTATTGATTCTTGCTTTTATTTATTGTACTTTGGGAGTCTTGTTAAGGAAGTCTGGTCCTAAGCTGACATGATGAAGATTTGGGCCTACTTTTTCTTCTATTTGGTGCAGGGTCTCTGGTTCTTGATCCACTTTGAGTTGAGTTTTGTATAAGGTGAGAGATAGAAGTTTAATTTCATTTTGCTGCATATGGATTTCCACTTTTCCCAGCACCATTTGTTGAAGAGGCTATCTTTTCTCCATTGTATGTTTTGGAAGCTTTGTCTAGTATAAGATAATGGTATTTATGGCCAAAGGACTTAAAATCAGCATACTACAGTGACACAACCATATCAATGTTTATAGCAGCTCAATTCACAGTAGCTAGATTGTGGAACCAACATAGATGCCCTTCAATAGATGAATGGATAAAGAAACTGGTATATATACACAATGGAATATTACTCAGTTATTAAAAAAATAAAATTCTGGCACTTGCAGGTAAATGGATGGAGTTGGAGAATATCATATTAAGTGAAATAAGCCAATCCCAAAAAAACCAAAGACCAAATGTTTTTTGATAAATGGATGATGATACATTATGGGAGCGAGTAAGGGAAGAATGGAGGAAGGATGGATTGTGTAGAGGGAAATGAGGGGTGGGGAGAGAGTGGGGAAAAGAAAAGATAATGGAACGAGACAAACATCATTCCCCTAATTACATGTACGATTACACAAACAGTGTGACTGTACTTCATGTACAACCAGAGAAATGAAAGTTGTATCCCATTTGTGTACAGCGAATCAAAAAATAATGATAATGATAATAAAAACTGGGTAGGGGTGCTATTGGCATCTGGGAGTAGAAGCCAGGGATGTGTCTAAGCATCACAAAATGGACAGGAAGGCCTCCCATACCAATAAAAAAATTAACTGACCAGAAATTCTATAGCACCAAGGTTGAGAAACCCTGTTTGCAACCAAACCGACCCCAGGAACCCAGTAATTCCCGCTTTCCAATCCCAATCCCACTTCCAATATGAACAGAGACTTTTCTTTCAAGCTTGCCCCAGGTCCAGAGGAAAGGGCCTGGGCATTGATGCGTGTGATTCTAAGTCTGAATCAAGGCTCCCACGCGTTGCTGTGTCAGGTTGAAAGGAAAAGTACCCACTTCTAGGGGTTGCTTTTGTTTGGTTTTGTTTGTCTGTTTAGGATTTGCTAAGATTTAGTTAAGGGTATGCCGATACTGAAATTTTCCTCTTCCCTCTAAGCACTCTGATCTTAAAGTCCTGGAGAAGTGGGCCTTTGCTCAAAGTCTTTTTATCTCTGTTTTTATGGTCCTTCACTAATTTCCTCCAGGAATAATTATAAGCCATAGGGAAGTTCTGAGGGGATGAACACCCCCATCTCTTCCTGTGGAAATAAACACTGACAATGCACTGAAGCTCCATGTGACGTTCTTTCTGTATTCACTTACTTCCAAGGCTGAGAAATACACTAAGGTTAAGGTAAACTTATCCCTGATTCAAGGAGAGCTATGCAGATGGAAGGCCATGGGAGGGCCTGGGGATATCAGAGGACCTGGCTTTTACAACTCTGGGATTGCTCACAGTCACTTGATTCCTGAATCCCACTCACCTATAAAATGGGAATACGAGGTGTACTGCCTTACACTGCAAACCTGTAGTAAGGATCAGATGAGACTAGAGCTGGGTGTGCTCTTCACAAAGCACCATGCACAGAAGGGTTTGCATACCTAGAGACCTCAGTCTATGAAATATCATGTGGGAGCCAAAACAGAGTCTGCAGAGAATGGAGAAATGAAATTTGACAGAGATGTATATCTGCATGCTCCTCTGCATTTTCTGCCCAAAATCTGCATTTGCAATAAATATGACTTGGTAGACATTGAGTCATAAGTGTACTTCCGAGTCCTGCCCCACTAAGCCCCAAACTGCTCCAGGAAGAGCATGATGTATAAGCGGACTATTGCAGTTCCCACCACACAGACACAACACAGTCAATACAGATACAGGAAATATCTGCCAAATTTAAAATGCAAGGGTTTTCGTTTTGCCTTTAAAAGGGCAAGATCAGTGCTGGGAGTGGGTTTGAAGAAAAGAATAAGAAGCCCCCTTTTCTTTTGGAGGAACTCAACCATATATCTCTCCCCTCCCTCCTCCAAAATAATGGGCTTGAATAAAAGGAATTAGGTGGGGCAATCTGAACTTTATATGTCTTCCATATCAAACACTGAGACCAATAAGGACACTTTTAAACCCCAGTTCAAACCATTTTCAAATATATGTTAGTGATTTTTTTTTTTTTTTTTTTTTTTTTTTTTTTGCGGTACTGGGGATCGAACTCAGAGCCTTGTGCTTACGAGGTAAGCACTCTACCAGCTGAGCTATCTCCCCAGCCCTATGTTAGTGATTTTGTGGGTCATTATTTGACTCTTCTGGGGATTTCCATGTAAGCCCTATGACCTTTTGATCTGTGTGGCCTAATGCAATACCTGACACATATTTGAACACATTACATATTTATAAAATAAGTGAATAAATGTATACTACCCTAAAGGTAGGCAATGTAATTCTCATTTTCAAAGGTAGAAATCAAGATTCTGAGAGACAAAGTAATTTGCCCAAGGTTCTTGCAAAACTAGGATTCAAAATCAAGTCTAATTTCCAATTTGAGATATTTTCTATTTTCTAACACACCATACCACTTAGAGATTATGAATGATGGTTTACTGAGATAGAAATGAACATTTCCTTCAACATAGAATGATATCCTTGGCCAATTCTAAAACTTGATCCATCTTTTGACTTTGATGAATCAGAATTTGACTTATCAACCCTTCCTATCATCCTGACCTTCTAGAGTAATTCATCCCTGACAGGTTATCTAGAAAGTGAAAAAACACTAAGAGTTTCTTCCAAGGTATTTTTGGTTTGAGTTAGTTTTTCTTTATTTTTAAAACTGTTTTCCAGATACGAGGTATCATTACCATGAGTGTCATCAGTTCTGTGGTCGCAGTGGCTGGGATTGCTCTCATCCTCATCAGCTACACTCAGAAACACAAGTTCTGCCGGACACTTGCCCTTGAAGGATCATGTGGCCTCGGTAGAACGTATTTCCTTGTAAGTGAAATCACTTTGTATGAGGTGTCTATTCAATCTTATCTGAGCTGGGTCCATGATGCATTGATTTTTATTACAACAATTGAAACAGTGCCCACACTTGAACTGACCCTTGAGAGCAATCCTCAACTGACCACCCCACACCATGGGATGATGGTGAAGATGACTCAGGAGCAAATGTTTCTGGATTTTAACTGTGACTTTATTTCATGTAAGCCTGTGACCCTGATCTAACATTGTATTCTCTCTGAGTCTCAGTTTTTCTCACGTGGAAAATGAAGATAACACCTACCACACTGAGTTAAAGATTTCTTAAAATCATAGCCAGCACGGTGTCAATGGTCAATCATTTTAGGTCTTACAATTACCATTAACATCAATTTTAGCTTTTAAAAATTCTCTTACCTTTTCATCATTAGTATAGAAAAAAATGGTCAAAAAATTTTACTAAATGAACATTAAAGACAAAAGGCAGTTGAATAAGTGGGGTGTTTTAAGAGTGTCAGGATATAATTTACAGCAATTTTATTTAATAAAGCAAATGAGATATATCTTTACCAAGAAACATAGATACAATTTTAAATATTTATCTCATAAATAATTAATGGACCTCGCAAGCACAAGGCCCTGGGTTCAATCCCCAGTACCGCAAAAAAAAAAAAAAAATTAATGGAATTATTTTTAATCATGCAAGATTCCAATTAGCCTTTCCCTGCAGTTTCTCAGGGAGGTCCTGAGATTTCAATTATTATTATTATTTGTGTGTGTGTGTGTGTGTGTGTGTGTGTGTGCATGTGTGTGTGTTGCTAGGGATTGAACCCAGGGCCTGTGTATGTGAGGCAAGCACTCTACCAACTGAGCTATATCCCAGAGCTATATTCTCAGATGAGATCCCTGAGATCTCATCTTATCTCCACCAGTTGCAATGTGAGGCCTTGGGACTTAGAATTTTAAGGAGATTGAAACCAGTTAAGATGGAAGTAAAGTAATACCATTGGAAATTATCTTCGTCACTGAAGAAGGAAAGAAAAAGAGTTATCAGTTACTGGATACAAGGTCTTGGCACTCTTTGGGAGTTGTTGGTGTGGTTGGTCTTAACAACTGAGTCTGAGTAAAGAGTCTGAAGTAAGCATGCTCCAGCTCTTAACTCAAAGAACCCCTTTTTGAAAACACTTTGCTAAGATGAGGGAATCAAAAGCAGATCCTTGATTGGCTAGCTAATATGCAGGCCCAAGCACTGGTGTTAGCTGTTGCACTGAAAGAAAGTGGTGATTACAATGAAACTGAGAATGCAGATTTTACATCCAGTAAGGACTGGTTTCATTACTTCAGAAGGCAGCATGCACTGATGAGTGTTAATCTATTTGGTGACGTTGCAAACTCAGATAAAGGCACTACTATGAAATTTGCACCCAGATCCCAAGATATAGGCAGTCCTACTGTCCAAAAAACTTTATAGGATTCAAATACAGTGTTATAAAAGGTAGAGTGGGCTGGGGAGGAGTTTTGATACTGCTGCTGTTCAAGAGGCAGTTCTAGAAAAGCCAGAAGAACTCGGTGAAGATGAACCTCTTGGCATCAATGATAAAAGTGGTTGTGACATGCAAGACAAACACACCTCAGAGCAAGTGATGCCAGTAAAAAACATCCACATCAAACCCTCAGAGATACTTCATGACCTTGAAAGTAAAAATGGTAAAATTTTTGGTTCCTACGCCAAGGTATAGGAAAGATGCTTACTGCTTATTTTAAGTAAGATGAAGGCAAGTACTGTTTACTCTTGGTAAATTATTTACACTTAAAAAATACTTGTAATTTATAGCATTTAATATTTTAATGTACAGTGAACTAAATACTAGTTTTACATTACAAAAAAGTGACAGAATTATGTTTTTGCATTTAATATGAACATTGAGAATTAATTTTTTCTGTGCTTTTTCTCTTTAATTTTTAGTTTTTGTGCTTTTTTAGTTGTATGTGACAGGAGAGTAAAATTAGACTTATTTATGCAAACATGGAATACATCTTATTCTAATTAGGATCCCAGTCTTGTGGTTGTACATGATGTGGAGATTCATTGTGGGGTATTCACATATGTACACAAGAAAGTTATGTCAGAATCATTCCCTGACTTTCCTCTTCCTATCCCCTATCCCTTCCCTTCAGAAGAATTCATTGTTTTGACCAATTTTAAGGTCACAGAACATTCAGATATTTTCCCACTTAGGTTGCATTGTGCCTGCATTTAAAACACATTAAACCAAATATAAATACACATATCACATCTACAGATACTTATTTTATCCTTGTGGTATCCAGTTATTATAATTTTATATATTTTTGTAAAGAATGTGATTTTAAAATGTTTTCAGTTGTAGATGTGGACACAATAACCTTTCTTTCCTTCATTCATTTTTACTTGGTGCTGAGGATCAAACCCTGTGCCCTACACATGCAAGGAAAGCACTCTACCGCTGAGCCACAGCCCCAGCTCCTTTGCTAACCTCTTGTACTGCCTTCATATACCAAAGCTTTGAAGTTAGTTTATAGTATTGAATTTCTCATATTTTGAGTTCATTTATCAATCCATCTGTAGCCAAAACTCTGTCTAATAGAGATTGACGATATTTTCCAACAAGGTCATAGTAAATATTTTAGGCTTTGAAGGCCATGATCACGGTTGCAGCTACTCAGCTCTGCCTTTGTATAGCAAAAAGCAGCCACGGACAATAATAACTATTAAGTGTGAATGTGTACCAATAAAATTTTATTTATGAACACCAAGAAAGATCTTATTTAATCTTCACAATCACCCATGGCAACAATTGACTGGAATCAAGTAAGGGATGCCTCCTATGAATACCATTACTCCCTGTTGTCTCCCTTACTGTTTCATTCAAGATGGTATCCTGGTCCCCATAGGTATTGGAGTTTATTACCACTGCCTTATCAGAAAGATATGTAAATTATGCAATATCTAATGGCTACAAAACTATCCAAAATGAGTTTTCCCAAACTTGTTCATATAGAGTATAAGGGGTTCTGGACTTAAATCTTTAAAATGAAATAACTTTCATTCCAAACACCATTCATTTCTCCTCCTTATTTTCAGGGCATTTTGTCAATCCTATTAATCATCACCATAGTAGAGCTTTGCATCTCTGTGACCATCGCGTCCTTTAGAAGCAAGTGCTACACAAGTTCAGATGAGGTGCGTTTAATGTTGTTGTGTGAACCGAATCCTGTTGGGACACTCCAAGGTGACCTCTGGTCTGGTGAGCAGAGAGGTGCTCAGATGCTGAACCAAAATTCTAAATTTGAGTAGATCAGGGAGGGACAAGCTTAGGATTGAAGCTCACCCCACCTTTAGGACAGTTATGCTTTCCGTTCTTTCCCTATCTGCTCTTCTGTCGTTTCTGCTCATACATACTTCCTTATCTCCCTGCCAAAATATGTGAAATCTCAGACTTTAGGGGAACCCATATTACTGAGATACAGGAAGCTTATACTTGAAGGGAGTATGAGACAATTCTCTCACCAGAGAAGAAGTAGAAAATATATTAATAACATTGCCATTTATGCTTAGTATGTTAGTCATTGTCATAATCACTGAGCATCGACTTGATTTTACTAAAACCAATGGAACACCTTAACATTTGAAGAAACTAAGGCACCAAGAAGTTAAATAACATCTCCAGGAACAGATGGTATCCTGAACTTCGAGAGTCTGACCAGGGGTGTTCAGTTCCACAGAACACTTTCTAAATTATAAATACCAGTCCAGACTCTGTGTTTGGCAGGATTTTTCCTGTTTTTTTTTTTTTTTTTCAATTCCATATTAGTATAATCTACAAACTCTAAAATGCACCATTCAATGGTCTTTGACAAACTGTATACACCTGTGTAACTGCCATCACCATCAAGACAGTGCAGTCCTCTCTGCCTCAAAGGTTTGCTTTTCTAAACTTGGAGTTGATGTCCTCATCACCTAGGTTACTTTTGGTTTTCCCAAACGCCATAGTCATGAGAGCTGAGAGTACTCTCTCTGCCTGGCTGCTCTCACGCAGAAACATGCTTTTGAGATTCATCTATGCTGCTACATCCATCCTCTTATGTATGGGTACATCAAAATGTGCTCATTTACCTTTGATGATGATTGTTTAAAGTTCTGAACGATTACCAATAAATTGCTATGAAGATTTGAGTCCATGTCTCTGTGGACATTCGATTTCATTTCTCTTAGAGTTTCATACCTAGGATTCGATTGTTAAGATCATATAGTAAATGGGTAACTTGGTAAGAAAATGCCTCACAGATCTCCAAAACAGTTGAACCATTTGTCATAGCAATAGAGTTGTTCACTTCCATTATAAACACTTGAGTTATCAGGAGTACTAATAATGTGGCTATTCTAGTGGGTTTAGCATGCTAGTGCTAAGATTTTTCTCAGTCTGTGGTTTACCTTTTGATCTTTTTAATGTTTTTTTTTTTTTTTTTCCCCCAAGAAAAAGTGATTAAGTTCAATTTATCATTTATTTTTCTGGTTAGTTCTTTTTGTATTGAAATGAATCTTTTTCTGGCCCAATAGGATGAAACTTTCTTTTATATTTTCTTATAAAAGTTTTATAGTTTCAGTCTTTATGTTTAGGTTTATCAGAGGATGCATTTTGAGTTAACTTTTGTTCCAGTTGTGAGGTAATTGTAGAATTAATGCATACCCTCCTCATGGAGTTATCTAGTTGTTCTAACACCATTTGTTGAAAATGCAATTATTTCTCTCCATTACTTTGGTCCCTTGTTGAAAATTGACCACTTACTTATAGGTCTCTTTGGGAGTTCATTTTTTCCTACAAGTCAATACGTCTATGCTTCTAGGTATTCTACACTGTCTTAATTTCTATAACTTTAGAGTATCTCTATTGTGGTTAACTATACATAACATAATGTCATTTAAATCATTTGTAAGCATACAATTCAAGGCACTTAATACATTCATAATATTGTATAGCCCTCAGCACTTCTTATGCCCCAAACTTTTTCATAATCCCCTACACAAACACCTTATTATTAAATTCCTCCTCTTCCCCTCCCTTCAGGAAAATCTCTATCCTGGAAATCTCTATTTTACGTTATGAAATTACCTCTTCTAGGTACCTCATGTAAGTGAATCATGCAACATTTATCCTCTGTATCTGGCCTATTTGACTACACAGGTATAATATTTTCAGTGTTCATCCATGTTGTAGTACATATTGAAATTTCATTCCTTTTATGACTGAGTAAAATTCCATGGTGTGTATATGCCAAATTTTGTTTAGCCATTCATTTGTTGATAGACACAGGCCATTTCTACATTTTGCCTACTGTGAATAATGCACTTTGAATATTGGTGTACAAGCATCAACTCAACTCCATGCTTTGGAGATAGACTTAAGAATAGAATTGCTTGGTCATATAGTAGCTCTACATTTAAACTTTTGAGATATTGCTAAACTATTTTCCATGGTGGTTGTTCCATTTTACATTCCTATCAGCAGTACACAAGGATTCCACTCACTCCATAACTTTATCAACACTGGTTATTTACTGTTTGTTTGTTTTTATAATAACCATCCTAATGGGTATGAAGTGGTATCTCATTCTGGTTTTGATTTGCATTTCCTTAGTAACTTTTGATTTTGAGTGTCTTTTCATGTGCTTATTGACTGTGTACATATCTTCTTTGGAGAAAACTCTCTTATAACAACTTTCCACCTTTTAATTGAGTTGTTTGCTTTTGTTGTTGAATGGTAGAGTTCTTTATATGTTGTGCCTATAAACTCCTTATGAGATACGTGATTTTCAAATATTTTGTCTCATTCTCTAGACTCCTTATTTTTACTTTCTTGACATTAATCTCTGATGCAAAAAATGGTTGGTTTTTGCAAAGTGTGATTTATCTATTCTTTTGTTTGTGGTTTTGGCGTCATATCCATGAGATCATTGCCAAATCCAAAGTCATGAATATTTCTCCCAATTTTTTCTTCTTTGAATTTCATAAATTTCACTCCTAAGTTTAGTGATTCATTTGGAGTTAATTTTTGTGTTTGGTGTTTGGTACAGGTTTAATACATTCTTTTGCTTGTAGACATCCAGTTTTCCCAGCACTGTTTGTCTAAAAAGACTGTTGTTTCTCTCCATTGAATGATTTTGACATTTATTTTGAAAATGAATTGATCATATATGCAGTGGTTTCTTTGTGGATTTCCTATTCACTCCATTGCTCTATATATCTTCCCTTATTCCAGTCTCATATTGTTTAAATTGTTGTAATTTTTTAATTATGTTTCAAAATTGGGAAGTTTGATTTTATAAACTTTATTCTTCATTTTCAAGATTATATTGTTTACTCATGGGCCATTATAATCCCATATAAATTTTAGAATCAGTTTTTCAATACCTAAGTAAACAGCAGTTGAAATTTTTTAATTTTTTAATTTGGTCTTTTTAGGTATACATGGCAGAGTATATTTTGACATATTATACATACAGGGTGCTGTTGGAATTTCGATAGGCTTTGTATTGAAACTAGATTGCTTCCTGCTTCCTGAACAATTCTAAGCCTTTTCATACGTGAACATGGGCTGCATCTGCATTCACTTTTTCTTTAATTACTTTCAGCAATGTTTTGGTGTTTTCAGCACAGAAGTCTTTCATCTTCTTGTTTGGATTTTTATCCTGAGTAAATAATATTTTAGATGCTATTATAAATGGAATTGTATTCTTAACTTCATGTTGTTCATCATGGTTTTTTTAAATTACAACAACAATGACTTTGTGGGTTAACCTTATACCTCAAACCTTGCTGAATTCTTTTATTAACTCTAGTAGCTTTCTTACATATTTAGGAGAATTTCCTACATAGGAGAATCATGTCATCTGCACATAGAGATAGTTTGCCTCTTCTAATTTGGATGAATTTTATTTCTTTTTCTGGTCTATAGTTCTAGCTAGAACCTTCAGTACAATCTTGAATAGCAATAGTGAAGCAATAATCCTACCTTGCTCCTGAGCTTTGTGGGGAAGCTTTTAGTGTTTCCCTATTGGGTATGTTGCAAGTTCTGGTTTTTTTCATAAATAGCCTTTGTCCTGTTGAGGAAATTCCACTCAATTTATAGTTTTCTAAGAATTTTTATCTTGAAAGGTTATTGGAGTTTGTTGAAAACTTTTTCTGCTTCCAGTGAGATGAGTATTCAGGATTTTTTCCTACATTATGTTGATGTGATACACTCACTTAACTGATTTTCTCAAATTGAACCAACCTTGAATTTCAGGCATAAAATCTCACTTAGTCAAATGAATTATCCTTTTGATTATTAGATTATTTGTCAATGTTTTGTTGGAAATCGTTGTATCCACATCCATATGGATTATTGACCTATAAGTGTCTTGTTAGGTATCAGGGTAATTCTGGCTTCATAGACAGTGTTAGGAAGTTCTCCTACTTCTTCAGTTTTTCAAAAGAGTGTAGGAATAGTTTTCAATATTTTGCATATATTCTGTTAAATGTAATCCTAATTACTACATTTTTTTTACATTGTACATGGAATTTTGAATTTTATTTCCCAATTATCCATCCCTGCATGTAGAAATTCAATTGATTTTTATATATCCCTACAGTATGATCTTATTAAACTTATTTATTTGTTCTTATAGCTTTGTTTTAAATGTTCTGAAACTTTCTAAGTAAGCAACCACTTCACCTGTACACAAAGACATTTTTACTTCCAAACTTCAGGTCTTATTTTAACATGCTATACAGAGTCTTCAACACAATGTTTAAAAGGGGTGCTGAAGTTAGGTGCAGTAGCACAATCCCAGTTACTCGGGAGGCTGAGGCAGGAAGATTTCAAGTTCAAAGTCAATCTCAGCAACTTAGCAAGACCCTGTCTCAAATTAAAAAATACAAAGGGCTAAGGATGTGGTTCAGTGTTCAAGTGCCCCTGGGTTTAATTCCTGGTTCCAAAAAGAAAAAAAGAAATGAAGAACTGCTGAGTATACCCATCCTTCTTTTGTTCCTGATCTTAGTGTTTAGTGTTTTACCCTTAAATATGGCATTATCCTGTGAGTTTTCACATGGTAAATTTACCTTGTTTTACTGAGGTGGATGTTGGATTTTGTAATTTTTCATCACATGCATATGTTTTATTAAATTTTCTGTATATTAAATTCTACAACTACAGAAGAGTATAAATTCCTGTTGCAAGTTCTTTAGGAATAGTATTAAAATAAATTACTCATACCAAATACTTATTGCACTGAATTCAGTGAGTAGGAATTTTTACTCTACTATGGCACAGTGATGTACAAAGTACAACAGAGAATTCAAAGTTGCTATCAGATGACCCCTGATCTCAAGAAGACAAAAGGTGTGTGACAACTACTATGCTAGAAGCATTATTCTTATGGTCTTCAGTCACAATGGTAAATTAAGTGGTTATTATAAGTAACCACTCATAGCAGATTTGAGAGGAAAACATAGAACCTACAATTTGGTTGGCATGTATGGGTTTACAACTCTGTGGTACTAGTCTTGGAAAATAAAGATAATAACCTCATAGGGATGTTATAATGATTACTTGAGATGACTTTAGAACTTTGTGTAGCGCTCTGACCATCATTTAGTTATGGAATGAGTAAATTTAGCTTAGGAATGAGTAAATTTTAAATTGTAACACTTAAGTGCTTGAATAAACGGAAATTATAGTTCATGTCTCCAAAACTTTCTTTCAACAAATCAAACAAAAATCCGGGTGGAGATTAGTAAAAATACAGAAGTGCCATTTATCCTAACGAAGTGTCCATTTCTATAATAGCACTTGCTGAATCTACTTATACGTTGTTCTACCTACAATGGTGAGCACCTTAAGGTCAAAACTCACATCTAATTGTCTTTGATAGATAGCATTTAGTTCATCCAGATGACCAAGAAATCCTTATAGATTAAACCTTTGTATGTGAATATTGACTAGGTGATTTCAAATGTCTTAGGAGTTTGTAATATCAAGTATGGGAAGAATATTTGAAACAATTTTAGTCAAATACCCTGGTTCAGTATTTGAGATAATAAGGGGTTATCACTGTCCAAAACAATACTAATGAGTTGATGGTTAAGGTGGGTGGGTGTTTGTTTTCTGATGTAATTTCTAGATGTAATTTCCTACCTACTATCTTAAGTCAGAGATGAAAAAATTTAGATAACACCAAAGATGTTTCTGTCTTATTAATACTCCCGACTCCCCTTGGTTTTTTAGGTTGTGTTTTTCTTACCTTCACATGTTACTCCAACTAGTGAACAACCTGACCCAGAAGAAAACATCGTATTACAATTTAAGCTTCAAGAAGAATCTTCTAGGATTGGTACAACATCAAACAGACAAACTGTTTTCTTTGGAGGCTATTCTTTCTTCAAGTTAAGGGTTTTAAGAAACCCTTTAGTCCATCATTGCATATTACAAACATGTAGTAAATGTAAGATTAGTAACCATGCCTCTACACCTATTCCAGAGGAAGAAATTGAACCAAAACCTTCACCGCTCAGATTAGAAAAAAGAGTCTCAGAAAATCTGGTTGATGAAGACCTGCAATATACTATAACACCATCCCCCTCAACACAAACTCCATCACCGACCCCACCTGTGCAAACACTCCAAGCGTTGCCTGCGGATGACTTGCCATCTCAAGTTCGACTAATACAAGCCCCTCCTAAACAAGTCATGTTATATAAAACCCCATCATCACATATCAGCCAGTCTTTGGATCTGACATTTGAAGACTTGCCCTCTCAAGATGTGTTCATTCAAGGCAAACCATCCCAAGAGACAATCTTCCAAGAGTCAACATCCACACAAACAACATCCCAAGACATGGCCTATGAGTTGCTGTCAGCACAAGCCATACCATTCTACTCCACGCAGTACCCTAAGATTCGACAGCTATCCCAAGATCTTGAGTCACAAAACATTCAATGTCAAACCCAGCGATCTTCAGAAATATTATATAAAGACATTCAAACAGAAGTCATGGAACAGTCCCAAGAATGGAAACCTCGGGGCAACTACCCAAGAAGGTTTTCCTGGTTCCGTAAAACCAAAGATGGGAAGTACCCAAAGAGACATTCCTTAGACCTGACAAGGAAAGGCAAGCCATCCTCAAGGAGATATTCTTTAGACCTACAAACCAAAGGTGGTCAATCTCTAAGACGGAAATCCCTAGACCAGAAAATCAAAGCCTGGCTCTCCGCAAAGAGTCAGTTTCTAAGCAGGCAAGCCCCATATAGCCAAACCACAGAACAAATCCCACAGCATCCATTCAAAGATCTGCAGGCAAGAGGGGAGCAATTCCCGAAGCAAAAATCCAAAGATGGAGAAGATAAAGAGCAGAAAATCATTAAGGAGCCATTCCCAAAGAAACAAACTCAAGATAAACAAGCTGAAGATCAGCACGCTCAAGAGGAAAAATCCCCAAAGGAACAACCTCAAAGTTGGCAAGCCAAAGGCCCGCAAGTTCAAATGAAGAAAGCTTTAAAGCAGTTGTGCCAAGATTGGGACTCGCTAAGCCAGGAACAGGAAGATGGGCAATTCACCCCAAAGAAGTCTCTGCAATGGACGAAACAGAATTGGCCATGTTTCCAGCAATCTGAAGACTGGATAAATCAAGGTTGGAGAAACAAAGATTGGGTAGCACGAGACTGGCAATCAGAAATGCAGCATGCCCTAAACAGGAAGACCCGAGATCTGTTAGAGAAAGAAGCCCGAAAGCAGAACACCATGGCCCAATATAGCCTAGACAGGCAAAGTCCAGAGAAGGACCAAAAAGAGTTTCAATCCAGAGTTGGATTAAAAGAAGATACGCAAAAAAGACGCATCAAAAAAGGGAAACTGCAACCAGAAGACATGAGCCCAGATTACCAACCTTCTTCTAGCCAAAGTTTAGTCCATGACAGGTATGTAACCTGTTGGTCCAACATAGATTCAGAACCAGAGGTGCAGCCGTATGCCTCAACCAGTTCAAACTCCTACAAAGACTTGAATGTAACTTCCAGCTCATGTTCCAAAGATCCACAGCAATCTGAAGATTCTGACTAAGGGATGGAATCTACCCAAGTACCACACTGCTCCCAGTATTGGAAGCTAAATGAAAGACAAACCATACAGTCTTCCCTATGTTCTCAACTGTGGTTGCTACCCAAGTCACTCACCAGAAGATGAAAGGCATGCAGAAAACTCAAAGAGTTCATTCTTATTAGAATAAAATGACAACAGTTGAAATGTTAATACTATATCAGAATTTTCTGGGAGTGAAGGAATAAATCACATGTCAACTTTTGTCATCAGATTTAGTGTTTCAATTTATGATTGCCAGTTCATTTTAGAACTTAATATGTAATAGATCGACTTTTCTACGGAGCTAATATTTGGGTCCTCCTCCTCTGTGTCGTATAAAGGGTTCAAAAGGTCAACTAGGAAGAAGTTTATTCAGGATCTATAAGTGTTTAAGAGTCAGAAGAGTCAGGAATAAAACTCACATCCATCCTTCCTCTGTTTTGGTGTTTTCCAAACACCAAACAGTTTATATCAATAGGTGTTTTCCGGTTTTACTATTCATGCTCCTTCCCTGAATTTGTGTCAAGGACATACACCCAAGGTTGACTCAATGTTCAACAAGGCCAAAGGTGGCAATGAGGACAGAACATGTGGAGGGAGACAAACAACACACACCTAGAGACAGGAAGGTAGTCAGGGAAGGGCAGAGGTGCAACCGGTGTAAGAGAAAATACAACAGACTGCAATGTATTGAGCCATCTCCAGGTTTCCTACACCTGTATTCACTGCTAATTCCTCAGTCCAACATAATTTCATTTTCTGTGGTCACAGGAGATTATGTTAGCAAAAGTCATCAAATATCCTCCATCTTCCAAGCCCTACTCATATGTGTCAATCCTCTTTCTCTTTGATGCAATTATCTTTTTTCTGTAATTTCTAAGTGCTCAGCATTTTTCCTCACCTGCTTGGAGGTTTCCCTGGAAACTCTCTCCTTGCTTGCTTTTTAACCACAAACTCTCAGTCTTAAATTTTTTCTCTCCTCCTCTCAGAGCTACCTGTCCCTTCCAATAAACATCTGGAGACATGGAGGGGGTTACCAGGTTCTATCATTAGCATTCATGGACTTCTATCTAGATTTATTTGTAATTTCAATTTAAAAAACTAGGGATTTGGAGACTCCTAAGCAAGTGACAACTGCTACTACAATACTCTACAGTATGCATATTTTTACAGTATAGATCTTTTTAAAGGGGACATCTTTTGTGAAGGGGAAAGATGAGAAACTTAAAAACAAAACAGTAAGCTTCAGCAGCAGGAAAATATGAGAGAGAAAAACACAAAGAGCCTTTCTTGGAACTCCATAGCAATGGAATCTGAGAAAGACTAATTCTGTTGACTGTGAATCAGAGAATGTGATCTGATCATGTGGGACATCATAACTTCCCTAGAATAGCTAGTAGTAAGAAGCTTGAAAAATAAAAACTTGATTTTGGAACATTAAGAAACACAAAGGTGATGTACACTTTTCCATAAACCACCATAAAACCCATAAAAAGAGTTGGTGTCGGCAAAATGGATAATAAGAAGAATCTAAGGATTTAGGAATAAAGAAAAATAGTAAACAGATTCATGCTATCCATGTGTAAATAGGTCAGAGGATTACATCAGCAAGAGGCCACAGAGTTTCACAGCCAATGCCAATCAGAGAAATGGGATAAGACAGCTTCTAGGCTGACAGAGCAACATTTTCAATGTTTTTATAGCTAAGCTCAAAGAGATACCTGTAGCTGAGAAAGAACCAACCACAATTAACTTTGGAAATAACACAGACATAAAGAAAAATGAAGTATTTGACCACTAGGATTAGAATGGTAATAGTAAGAGAAATAATATTTATTGCTATTATTTTACTAGAATTTATTTAGCATCTACTATAGTCCAAGTACTTCATAATTCACTCAGAATAACCCTACAAGATGATTATCATTCCAAATAAGAAATTTAACAGTTTATATATATAAGTTAATATCAATAGGTATGTTCATAGATAATTTAGCCTAAATACTATAACTAGAAAATAAGAATTAAGTCTAGATTTTTTTACTGCAAAAATTGAGTCTTACCCTACATCACCAGAATTGGCTTGCATGAATTAAAACATAATAAATAATTTAGCTTTCTTCATTTGTCAAATAGCTATGAGAATGTTATTCTAGTCATCTCATACTAGTGGGGAACAAAGAATATGGAAGAGGTTCAGAGTGCAGCTAAACCATGGGTAATAGGGTGAAATGATACCGTATGAGGTGTTTCAGAGGAGAGTTTGTTAAACTCAGAGAACACTAACCTGCGCTGGATAATTTTATGAAAGTTGGTTACCATTAGGATTCTATGCCCATGGCAAATTGAATAAGAGAAGGGTAAATTCAAAGAAAAGAAATCTTAAGGAATTGGTCAGTGTTTTTAAAAGTTCTAACTGGAGAGTGCCTAGAAGTTGGTCACATTGGTGACAGCAGGAATTTCAAATAAGGAAGATCTGATCTCGATAGGAGATACCAGAGGTGACAAGGCAGAATGTGAAAAAAAAGGGAAAAAAAGACCAGAATCCTTCCCTTTATTTCATCCGTTCATGTCTTTGCCACTTGGCAGATTCTTCCATGCAGATATGGAGTCTATGTCCTTACCTTGAATCTGGATTATCCGTGCAGGTTGCATAAGCCAAGGGAACACTAGCATGTGACTCAGATGAGAAGCACTTGTGAATTGGAGGAGACCCAAGAGTCTTTCAACTGTCAGATACATAACCGAAGGCATCCTAATTCATCTAACTCTGGATACTCATCAGTTGACCACACAACCATACAAGCATGAGAGAGGTTGGTAGAGATGAGTTGAGTTGAACAGGACCAGAACGACCAGCTGTACAGTCACAGAAAGTATCAATGAAGTAAAGCAGTAGTTGTTGGAAGTCACTGGGTTTGGGGTTGGTCTCTTTCACAGAGAAAGCTACTAAAATCAGGTGAAAAACAAAGAAAACCAGTGTCAAGCTACAGGGACGCTATGTGTGCTTCTAAAATTGACTGATTAGATCTACAACCCATGTGCATGACTATGGAAAATGAGAACTTTATTCTAGTTGCTATATATTTGGGGACTAAAATATCTTTATAGATCATCTAGTTCAATTTGGTCTATAGAAACCTATGAGGAAGCTAAAACCAGCACATGGGGACATGACTTCTCCATGGTTACAGTGTGTTTCTGATCAAACCAAGACTACTCGTCAGCTGGCCGGATCCACAGTCCTGGGCGGTTTACTTTCTAACTTTCTAGGGATCTTGGCCAGTCCTGAGATTCTATGACTCTGTGACTCTATGATTCTATAATTCCAAGCCAAAGCTCAACAATGCCAGTGCTCCAGACAGGCCTGGTACGGGAAAAGAACATGGTCTAGATCCAAGTACCAACTATAATTTTTTTTCATTTGAAAATACCAACTGTACCATCATGGATCCAAAAGATGCCCACAGTCCTGTGTTTCTGGTATTTCCTCCAGAGATCAACATACCAGAATATCAGTCAAAAGTCCTCACAGCTACCACCTTTGCATCCCAAAACCTCTTGCAGAAATTACTTACTACAAAATTGAAGATCTTAGGGGTAAGACATGCCTCTGTGTATATATTCTACTACAGGGGTAGAGGGGAAGGATAGAAAGAAATATCTGGTGGCACATTTTCAGGCAGGAGCCAGTTCTAAATTTTATTTCTACCTAACTCAGAAAGTATGAATTACATTTCTATGCAACTTATGTACAAGATTCTGTAAAGAGGAAAAGATAAGATGAATAAGTCGAGGTCCCTGGGCTCTTGAAATTCACATTCTCCAAACTGACCAACTATGAAATTTTTCTAGTTGATTTCTAAGAGAAGAAATGGGAAAGAAAATCAACTAAAAATCAACAGGACAGATTCTGTATCCTGTGTTATTTCAATATTCATTTTTATATTAATCCAATCAGAAATCAGAATTCAAAGCCTGACATGACAAATATATATATTTTTTGCATACAGCTGTTGTAGAATATCCTCTTAATACTATTAATACTCATCTCTCCATCCATCCAGCTAACCCATCTCATAAATATTAATTTTTTAAAACCAATCCTTCTTTAGGACAACATGGGGATTTGGTTATGTTTGAGATTGTAATTTTGTCCATGTCTTGGAAAACAGTTGCCCTTTCAACCCCTATCCTCCAAGAATAAAAAATAGAAATTATGTTCAGAAAAAAATAATAGAAAAGTAGAAAAAAGATGGTCAAGTAACATGAAGAAGAGGACCTGAATTGCTTTAGCATCTATTCAAATATTATGAAATTCAAAATTGTGCTAAAGAGTTCCAATTACTTTCCAATGGAGCATCTGGTAAGAGCTATAAATGTTGGTAGTGATGGGAGTCAGATAGAGAATAGTTACTTCCAACTAAAAAGGACAAGACAATTTTGTGGCAAGTTTGGCATTGAACCTGTACTTTAAAGAAGCGGTGGAATTTCACCAAGTGGAAATAAAGAGAGGAAGGAGGCAGGACGTTTAGATGGGAGAAGCATCCTAAACAGGTGTATATGGGAGCAGAGGAATGGCAAAAGAGAACTGGGAGAGGTCAATCAGGCTTCAAGAACTCAAGAAGACTGAAAATTAAGAAACAACCAGGATGGATAAATAAAAACCACAGGACATCCACACGTTGGAATAGTATTCATTGGTAAAAGAAATGAGCTCTCAAGTCAAAAAGAGACATAGGAAAACCTTGAACACTATGGTTCAGTGAAAGAGGACAGCTTATAAAGGCTGTAAGATTGTTTGATTCCAACTAGAAAGCATTCTGGAAATGTCAAAACTATGAGACAATAAAAAGATCAGTGCTGGTCCAAGGATCTAGGGGAGAGAGGAAGGGATGAAAATGTGTAGCTCAGAGGATTTTAAGGTCAGGAAAATTATTCTGTATAGAACAATAACACTATCATGATAGACTTTTGCCAAAACTCACAGAATGTGCAACACCAAAGTGAAGTTTAATGTGAACTATGGACAGTAGTTGATGATGTGTCCATGTTGGTTCATCAGCTATAACAAATGTTCCACCATGATGCGAGATGTTGATGGTGGGGAATGGTGGTAAGGGGAAGAGGCTATGTGGGAAACCTCTGCAGTTCCTAATCAAGTTAGAGTAAGATAAAGGAAAGGGGAGGGGGGAGAACAGGATAACACAAAGATAAGGGGAAGATCAGTAATGTAGAAGGAGATGGAGAAGCAGAGTGGAGGGATGGGAAGGGGAGGCAATGCAAAATGAATTCATAAACATGCACATATAATATACCAAAGGAATTTCACCTTTATGCATAAGTCAAAAGAACCAAGTATTAATTAATAGATGAGTGAAAAAGAAGTCTAGGAAAAAATGGGGAAAAAGAACTAGGAAGGAAGGAGAAGGGGGAGGGAAAGGGAGGGCTCGTGAACTGAAGTCTAATTCCATTTATGTATGAGTTTGTCAGGATAAACCCAACTACTATGTATGGCTATAAAGTTCTAATTTTAAAAAATGAGGGTCTAGGTTTGATGAAAATGTTATCACTTAGGGCTCATCTACTGCAAGGTGATAGTTGCTAAGGCAGCAAGTAAGATCACTCAGACTGAGAAGGTAGACTGAAAATAAAAGCGGGCAGAGAACAGATTCCTGTTCTTTATGTCATAGCTTCTGTTCTTTATGCCAATCTCATGGTCTTCCCGAATACTTACCAAGCTGCTGCTGCTTGGTGTTGCATTGCATCACAAGTATGGGACAGGAGGGAAAACAAAACCCAATAGAGAGACCCAGAGAGCACTAGGCCTGGGAAGTTCCAGCATGAGCCATATGCAGGGGTTTTCTGACAGTCCCCTTCTGCCTGAAGCCAGGCTGATGCAGCAGTTTGGAATTCAGTACACCTCAAACATCCCGAGTGTGTGCTGAATGGTTGGGAAGCTCATTAAGACACAGATGTCCCAGTTTCCCCGGGGATTCTGTTAAGTACCAGATAGGACTGACAGTTTGCATGTCTGACTCACAAGTGATGCCGATGTCACCATCCACAGCCACATTTTCAGCAATATTGATGCACATCATTTTTCCTGTTCCTAAATATCACAGATGGATTAAGGACCTACCCACGAACATCACAAAGGGACTTGGACTATTCTTCTCTTATTGATAAGAGAGGGTAAATTGCCAGATCCCTTTAACCAAAAGAAGAGCCAAGCAGAAGGGAACCAACCACTTCGTTTTTTTCTCACTATGATTTTCCCTCTATTTACAGGCTACTCAGATCCTGATTGGAATTATAAACTTTTCTTTTGGAATTGTTTTCCTCTTCACCTCGGTGCCTCCTTACCCAAGGTTTCCTTTTATACTTATTTCGGCGTACCCATTCTGGGGCTCTGCTTTGGTGAGTATAGTCAATCAATGAAGCCATGCCAACCAGGATGTGAGGGAGTTCCTAGTTATGAAACAAACTAGACTCAGGAGTATGATGTGCTTTGCAAAGTGTGACCCCCTCAAAAAGGTTAACCTTTTTGAAATGACTTCCCCATTAAATTATCAGAGTTACTGATATCCCAGCTTTAAGTCTTGAAATTCCTCTGGGAATGTTTCTTTGGGCCTTGTTGTTGTTTATTTGTCTGTTAATTCATTCCATATTAGTTGCTAAGTATTGTAGGATAGACCTGTAGAGCAAGACAAGGATCCAATGGTAAGTGCAATGAGAATCCTTCCAAGGGTTCCCCGTCCAGGCCAGGGAAAAAATGTGTCCATGGAGCATGTGAAGACATTGTGGTTAATGACCTCACAGAGGTGTAGGACATACTCTGGTAAGCAGAAGCTAAGGAACACCTTCCTCTTTAGAGAAGTGGAGAGACAGGGAGGGGAGTGTGGAGGCATTCATTTAACCACATTCAATAAACACTACTTTAGCACCTAACTGAGCACCAGAGAATGGGCTGGGTGGAGGAGTTCAGTACAAAGGCAGTCCCGGGTCTCAAGGTCCCCGTTGAGTGAAGAGTCATGAGTGGGGAGCAATGAGCAATGACAGAGGTCATAGGAGAGGCATCTAAAAGTGTAAGGGATATTGTCCGGAGCCATTTCCAGTTCGAGTTTTAAAGGATGATGAAGATATATCCAGGACATTGGGAGCAAGGGGTAGGAGTGTCTTGTTGAATGTCAAGGGAAAATAAATGAAAAAGGTTGAAGCATTTCATATTCTATGAACTCCAAGAGTTTAGCCCAGGAAGTGAGAGTGCAGGGAGGAAGCTGGGGAAATATCAGCAAGGAGGCTGGAAACTTAAACATGGGTGGGCTGTAATCAGATTGCAAGTTTCCACCGGACAATAATGGTACCATATTTAACTCACCTTCATGAAAATTCTTAGGATATTTTTTGTTCAGAATTTTCTGGGAGTGAAGTCATTAACAACCTACTAGCTACAATGCTACCTTGTGTTCCCAACAAAGAGAACACATTAGGTTGTAGTAAAATGGAATCTGATCTTATTGTTCATAAACTGATTTGAACGTAGGGTGTCATGACATCAAAGCTGAATTCACCATAGCTATAAAAGGAAGATGAGTGAGAAAACTTAAGTCCAGTAAGGTTAAAAGAAAATCTCATGCTTAGGTAAGTGGCAAAGGCTGGAGCAGATTTCCAGTCCAGTGTTTTTGTCCACTGTTCATTTGTTGACAGTCATCCAGAGAGCTTCTACTTCTCAGGCCTGTGAAGACTGTGTGAACTCAGGAAGAGGACATGTAAAGAGAATAGGTGGAGATCTGTCCTGCGAGGACTCTTCAAAGTCAGCTAACCATGTCCCTCATTAAGATATTTATTCTCTTTAACAGTTCATTATGTCTGGAGCCTTTCTAATTGCATTGAAAAGAAAAACCACTGAATCTCTGGTAAGTGACGTTTCCACTTGATTAAAAAACTACAACTTTGAAATTATCCATCCTAGCCTTGAAAATGAGTTGGGAAAATCACTAGGTCACCATCACTCCACAAACTGTGAAGTACTTACTTATACCAAGAAATGGTGTTTGCTTCCTATTTTCATGGAATCATAAGCTATGAGTGCCAGAAGAGAATTTTCTGGGCCATTAATTCTTATTTCTATATATGAAGACACTGAGGCACAGAAATGTAAAACTAGTACAATTTTGTCAGTCAATTAATGGTAGAAGGAGTCTCCATATTCCTGTGCAGTCAGTCACTTGGTCTTTCTGTGTGCTTGGGGCCTCTTGCATATCAGACACTCCGATAAACAATTATTTGACCCATAGGAAAAACAAACTGTAGGTAACCTAATTAAGTCAGAAATGGAATCTAGAAATAAAGAATGTTGCTAAAAAAGGTAAAATCATGACTTACAGATTCATTTTAACTAGAATATGTCTACTCAAAGAATCAAAGACCTTAGATATTAATTATAAGCCAATAAATGATTTTCTGAATATCTAGCATAAGTTTGTAGTTTGAGGAAGAAATCAAAACTGCAGAGAAATGCAATGTTCAGTTTGACACAAGAATCTTAAAACGAAAATGTAAATAGGCCACGAGGTCTAAATGCAGTGCCACACAGCTACCCCACAAATCCTGTGTCCCAGGTGTTTCCATCCCCTCCCCATTTGAATGGAAATCAATTCAGATGCAGAATATGGGGATGGGAAATGTACTAAAAATTCACTGGATCCCCTCCCTTATTCTTTGGATGAGGGTTTGAAGTCCAAAGAATATGATCATATGAATACGATCACACAGCTGGCTTGTGACATGTGACACTGACTAGAATCCTGCTCTGCAATCTCCCACCCGCTGCTTTGACCCTAAGAGCACAGACTGGGCCTAAGTCATTGTGTTATGCTCTGATTCTATTTCAGATCAAAGTGAGCCGGGTAATGAATTTTCTTAGTGCCGTGGGAGCAACAGCTGGGATCATTCTCCTCATATTTGGTTTCCTTCTAGATCGAAACTACATTTGTGGCTATTCTCCAGAAGGCATTCGGTGCCGGGAAATTACTGCCCTCTTGATTGTAAGTACGCTGCATTTTTAGAGTGAGAAAAGATTTCTTAGCACCTACTCAGCACCATCCAGATAATATTGTGGATATGCATGTCTTGTCTTTTACTCACAAACATTTAGGGATACACAATATTTGATAGACATTCTACTAGGCATTGTGGAATTGAACAATCAACACATTATAGCTCCCACCTTTAGGAATTCACACGTGAGAGAAAAAGAAAACATCTAGACAAACGAGTGATATGCCAAAAGTGATATACTAAAAGAAAAATACAGGCACAGCACTTTGGTCTCAGTTCATAGTCCTAGAAGTACGTTAGAACATTAAACAGAATGTTCTTATGGTTTTTGATGTGATTTTAATAAGTTAAGTTAGGCTTTTGATAAAGCATGGTAGATTGAAAATGGGTACTTATTTCTGCTCTTTCCCAAATACCACTAAAATTAGTGTAAAGGAGCGTAAAAGGTATGAGTCCACATGGAGAGAAAAAGGTAGTCAACACAACAAAATTGGTGAAGAAGGCTGGGGATGTAGGTCAGAGGTGGGGTGAAGTGCTTTGCATATGTGGGGCACTGAATTCAATTCCCCAAAAGAACTGCTGAAGAAACTAAAAGCTACCTAAGAAAAGGGGGATCCTAGGAGAAGTTAGGTATTTCACATGGCAGAGTCTAAGAAATACTGACCAGGTAGTTGCATTACCACCACAGACATCACAGGCAGAGAGCAGAAAACAGGAAGACAGGTTCTGGTGATGGTGGATTGGACTGTGTGTATCAACTCTTCTCCGAGAACAAAGAAAAATGCTAAACCAAAAAGCACTAAAACAAAACCATCTTAAAGGCATTAAAAAACTGAAAGTCAACTGGAATTGCCGGATGAGCTTTTAGGTGAAAGCCTGTCGCCATGGATGTTAAACAGCACAAAAGCTGCTGTGTCTCCAGGCTGGTTTGTCAACACTGCCCATCTGGAATCTGATTCCCAGCACAAGCGAGAGAAAGGGAAAGAAGTCAAGGCCCAGAGTTCACAGGAGATAGAAATACTTTGAAAAGACCTTCTCCACATAGAACTGAGTCCTTGATAGAATTCTACACTCTTCAGTTAAGAGTAAAAAGACATAACGAAGTAGCCTGCCCCATCATAGCAGAGAAAACTTTCTATATAACATCAATAAGGAAATGGTAGCCATAGATCAAGTACCCTGACAACCTCTTCCTCCTCCCCACTCCAGGTGGGATCTTCACTTTGAGTGGGCATCAAGGGGATGAGGCAAAAACCACAGACAGAGGAGAGGAAGAGGAAATAATGATGGAATATTTTTGGAACCAATAAAAAGATTAACCTACCAGTCCAAGAAGCCTCATGAATCCCAGATACCTGGACACATCGTAATGAAAATGTAGAAAACCAGGACAGAGAAAATTTTAAAGCAAAGAGTAAAAAGAAGACCAGTCATTTTCAAAAGATAGGCAATTAGAATGGTTCCATCTTGGAGAAGATAATAACTGGAAGGATAAATAAGGGAGCTGGAGTCTCCAGAGTGTTGCTTCATCCTCACATGCCAAACTACCCAAGCTAAAACTATTCTGGCATTTGCTAATTCAGACCCATTTAATTCCTCACAGACTCCTATGCTAAGGAAATAAGTTGGATGCTTTAGTTTACAAAAGCTCACCTATCACTGCCTAATGTTGAAGTGCTCAACATCTTACCATTTTTTAAGCTGAAAAATGTGGATCTTAATGATTTTTCCTAAAATGAACATATTTGTATACAAGGATAATATTTTCCCTCTTTCTATATTATGAAACCACTACCCAGACACCAGTAAGAGTAAGGGGTTAAATTTCAAGTCCTTGAGAGCGAAGTATCTACATAAATTGTATGAAATTGTCCTAAATGACAGATTTTCCTATTCTTCCCCACTTTCTTGTTTTTTCACTCAATCATATATTTGTATCAGTGTGGACTCGTATGAGTATTTACTTAATACTTTAGTTATAATTTAATATTTTGGCTTAGCTTATTGTGCAAATTAGCTAAATTTTAGCCCCTGAGGACTCTTTGGATCCTAAGATCCTTTTACATACCCCTATTCTGTGAAGGGATTTATTTGTTTTAACACTTCAATAGTTTCAGCCACTACAAAATTCTCTAGCTTCTTCTTGTATATCCTCTGCCCATTTCTCCAAAGGAGTCCACATCCCTTCTACTGAAAAGTGGTACTAGAAACCCAGATTAGGTACTAGATGTGCTTGTTTTACTGGGGTACCATTGTTTCTTAGGCCCTCTCAGTTAACAGACAAGGAAACACCTCTACTTTAACCCAGGTTATTCAGGTTATTCACCTATCTCTAAATATCTCTATAGACACTCAGGACTATCTGTACTGGGCTGAACATGAGTTTTTTGTTTTTTTGTTTTTTTGTTTTTTTAGCAATTTATTTTTTATTTTTATTGTAAACAAATGGGATACATGTTGTTTCTGTTTGTACATGAAGTAAAGGCATGCCATTTGTGTAATCATATATCTACAACAGGGTAATGGTGTTCGATTCATTCTGTTATTTTTTCCTCCCCCCCACCCCTCCCACCCCTCTTTCCCCTCTATACAGTCCCTCCTTCCTTCATTCTTGCCTCCCTCCCACCCCCCATTATGTGTCACCATTCGCTTATCAGCAAGATCATTCATCCTTTGGCTTTTAGGAATTGGCTTATCTCACTTAGCACGATATTCTCCAATTTCATCCATTTGCCTGCTAATGCCATAATTTTATCACTCTTTATAGCTGAGTAATATTCCATTGTATATATATACCACAGTTTCTTTATCCATTCATCAATTGAAGGACATCTAGGTTGGTTCCACAGTCTTGCTATTGTGAATTGAGCAGCTATGAACATTGTTGTGGCTGTATCTCTGTAGTATGCTGATTTTAAGTCCTTTGGGTAGAGGCCGAGGAGTGGGATAGCTGGGTCAAATGGTGTGAACATGAGTTCTTAATGTCATCTCCAACAATGATGCATTACCATGTGGATGGTTTAAGCCTCCCCTAATGGTTATTGGTAAACTTCCTCCCCGAGAGTGGGAAAGCTGGCTCGCATCCTCCTCCAGCCAGGCATTTAAATTTTCAATTACTTTCTGCTCATGTCAAGTGGTGTCAGAATTGTTAACCAATGCCTCTATGGGAAGCAACTTCGCCAGCTGGATGCAGTGCTGATGAGCAGCACCATGACATTGTTATATATTACTGACTCTAGCTTTCAACGAGACTTTGCTAAACTAACCTTTCTCTCCCTCACCCCTTCAGTGAGCTTATTTCATCCATTTGTTATACAATTTGATGACTGTGTCATAGTCTACATTCTGGAATTACCCAATCACCTAAAATATAAAATATTTTTTAACTTGCATACATTAAGCTTCACTCTTTTCAACACAGAAGTCATTAATTTTCATGGAACCAGCTTATCTGTTTTTTTTTTTCCTTGCTTGCACTTTTTGGGTTGCATCTAAGAAATCAATGCCCGACCAAAGGTTCAGAAGATGTATTCTCATACCCTCTTCTAAGGTTTTTATTGGATTAGCTCTTCCATTTGCACTATGATTCATTTTGAGTTGTGTGTGTGTGTGTGTGTGCGCGTATGTGTGTGTGGAAAGGGTTCAGGTTCCTTCTTTGGCATGTCCTCTACGCACCATTTGCTAAAAACACTTGTTCAACCTTTTTCATTCAAAGCCACCTTGATGAATACCAATTGACCATAACTATGAGAGCTGACTTCCGGGTTCTAAATTCCATTCTGTCACTCATATGCCTACCCTGCGTCAGAGCCACACTGCCTCAATCCCCACAGCTTTCCGATAATTTCTGAAAACAGGGAGTACAAGTGCTACAATTTCATTCTTCCTTCTCAGGATTATTTCGGCTATTGCGGGTCCCTGAATTTCTATATGCCTTTTCGGCTCATCCCGTCAATTTCTGTCAAAAGAAAATTTCAGATGATATTTGTTAAGAGGTTACCTTGAATTTGTAGATGAGTTTGAGGGTTAGTAGCATCATAACAAGTTGCCTATAATTCCTGAACCATGAACCCCGCATATCTTTTTATCTCATTTAGTTTTTAAATATCTTTCACCAGTGTTTTATAATTTCAGTATACAAGCCTTGCACTTTCTTTGATGAATTCATTCCCAAGTATTGTATTCATTTTGATGTTGTTATAGATGGAGTTGTTTTCTTAATTTTATCTTCTGAATATTCATTGCTAAGGTGTAGAAGTGTTGGGGTTTCAGCCATATCCAGTGTGGATGGGGGAAGGGTTAACTGCGAGAGGTCAATGTTGGCTATAAATTGATTAATTACCCATAAACTTATCTAATCAATAAACACACAAGAGTCAGTACTCTTTTCAAATGAGAGGGGGCGTGAGGGATCAGGCCATCCCAGACTGGCCTCTAACAAGATGGAGTTGCCCAAATCTCCTTTATTTTATAGTCACACAGGTAAAGGGGCCCAGATGGGGAGGGGCTTCTTCTGTGATGGACAGTTTGGGGTGGAGTTAGGGGAGCCATTTGCTCAGGGAAACTAGCCTATAACTAGATGGTGACCCACTCCCACACAGGGTCCTCTACTCCCCACCCCACCAGCAATCTGGAACAGTCCCTCATGACTGCCAGTTCCTGGGAGCCAGGCCTCTGTGTCCCATGACTCAACCACATCTGATTCTGCTAGATATGGATGACTCCCCACATAGAAGCACAGCTGAGTTTTTTGTATTAATGTTATATCCTGAAATCTTGCTCTCCTTCCAAGAGTTCTAAGAGTTCTTTTTAGAAGCTTCCTTAGAATTTTCTGTACACAAGATCCTGTTATCTAGAAATAGCTGGACCTCTTCCTCTCCGAGCTAGATGGTTTTGCCCTGTGTTTTCTTGCTTAACTACCCTGATTAGAATACCTAGAACGATCCTGAGTCAAAGCTGTAAGAGCAGGCATGCTTGTCTTATTCCCGAATTTAGGGGGAAGCATACAGTCTCTCCCCACCAAGTATGATGTCAGCTGAGGGTTTCTGTATATGGACTTTACCAAGTTGAGGACGTTCTCTTCTATTCCCAGTTTCTTGCATATTTTTACCATAATTTTTTTAGTCAAACACTCTTGCTATACCTATGAATAGGGCATATTGCATGGATTGGTTTTCTATCTCAAATAAACCTTGCATCCCACTAAGATAAACCCCATTCTGTCATAGTACACAATCCTTTATTGTTGTTGTTATGTTCTGAGATTCACTTTGCTAGTACATTATTTTTACATCTATATTCATAGCCAATATTGGCATGTAGTTTTTTTTTTTTTTTTTTTGGACTGTCAGGTTTTTGTGTGTGGTTAACACTGGCCTTACAGATTAGTGGAAAGTATCCTTTCTCATGCTTTTGGGAGACTTGGTAAAGTAAGAGTATTAGATCTCCCAGAAAACACCTTTTAAAATTCAAGATGGGCCTGGGCTTTTCTTTGTGAAAAGATTTTAATTCATATATACATATATATATTCAAATTTTCTATTTCTTCTTGAATCAGTTTCTAAGAGTTTATCTCTTATTGTCAAAATGAGTGAATAAAAGAATATTAAGATGCTTCCAAGTGATCTGGAGGCCAGGGAAGAAATTATAATGGAAATTTGACAATGTTATAAAGTAAAACATCAAAAACTTGTGGGCAGGAGAAATATGTAACTAATTAATTTATTAATTTATTGGTACAGGGGATTGAATCCAGGGGTGCTTTACCACTAAGGCACATACCCAGCACTTTTTATTTTTCATTTTTCATTTTGAGACAGGGTCTCACTAAGTGGCTTAGGGCCTCCCCAAATTGCTGGCTAAGTTGCTTAGGGCCTCCTCAAATTGCTGAGGCTGACTTGGAACTTGAGATCCTCCTGTCTCAGCCTCCCCAAAATCCCTGGGATTACAGGCACAACCATCTGAAAAAACCACTTTAAAAGCTAGTTAACATAACAAAAACACCTGACTGTTGGGAAAAACTGATGAAGGAAACCACAGTGACTAGGATCTGAGGTGTAAGGATCAAGATTTGCCCACACAAAGCTCAGGATTCTCTATCACTTTTCTCCTTGAGGTGTTTGCTGACTCCTAGGATACACAGGGTACCAAATCAGAAGCCAGGCTGATAAAGGGAGCTAGGAGACTGCAATGAGAAGCAGAGACCTCAGTAGCTGAGCATCACTGGGACACACACACATTTATTCAGAGTCCACCAAGGAAGAGTAGAGGAGACTGGCAATACCCCAGGATTTCATTTGTGAAAGAACAATACACCCTGAAACTAAGGATAAAGGAAATAACCACTCTTCACAAACTGAAATTGGACCAAAAATGAAAGAGGATAAGATAACAAAGATTAGATAAAACTAATGAAATATGAAACACGATAGATCAATAAAACTAAAAGATTGATGTTTGAGGAGATTGCTAAAAAATTAACAATTCATCATGAAAAAACAGAAAACACAAACAAGCCTGTGACAGCAGCCTGAACAAGTACTCGGATGGTGCTGCCACAATCTTTGACACTAAAATATGGCAAGGACATAGAACAATCACAGGTAGTTGTCTTTTATAAACCTCGTGTAGACATCTGAAATGAAAGATGAGGAAACCAAATTGAGCGATACATATGAGAATTCTCATGGACTAGTCAGTTGGAACCAGAACTGACTTGATTTGATTTCACATTCAAAAATCTATCCGTGATAGACCTAAATGTGAAATGGTAAACCATAAAGCTTCCGGAGAGGGAGAGAGGATTTAGGAGAACATTGACGTTGACTTTGGAGGAAGCAGAAAATGAGAGAGACTGACCACAGAAGAATAAATAAATAAAATGGAATACTTAAAAAAGTAAAAGAGGCAAACGAACTTCATCAAAGGCATCATTAAGAGATTACACAAATGGTACGAATCTACACTGTGCACAACCATAGAAATGAAATGATATACGCCATTTGTGTACAATGAATCAAAATGCAGTCTGTAAAAAATAAATAAATAATAATTAAAAATTAAAAAGAGAGTGGAAATCAAGGCACAGAATGGAGGAAGTTTTTTCCAACAGATGTATCTGACAAATGACCCATATCTGGAATATATGGAACATTCTTGAAAATTAATAATAAATGGGCAAAAAATTAAAATGAGAAAGGGTTTCACAAGCATATGAAAAAGAAAGAAAGATGGCTAGTGAGCATGTTAAAAATGCCATTAGTCTTCAGAGAAGCACAAATTAAAATCACAATGAGCTACTACTGTGTACCCATCAGAATGATCTTAATCGGAAGCACTGGCAATACCAACTTTTGGCAGGAATGTGAAGCAACCAGAATTCTTACATATTTTTGGTGAGATGCAAAATAATTTGTTCACCTTGGAAAACTATTAGGCAGTTTTTAACAACATACACCTATTTTATGTCTCATGTACGAGAATGTTCATAGCAACTCTGTTCGTCAGTGAAAAATCAAAAGTAATTCAAATGTCTATCAACAGCAAAGTAGCTCAATGAATGGTGATTATTCAAATAGCAGAATTTCTCTCAGCAAGAAAAAAGAATGACCTACTGATACATGGATCAACATGGATGTATTTCAATTCATTGACTTTTTTATGGTTCTTTTTATAACTGTGACAGTAGAATCCATTTTGATGTGATTGCATGGAATAGGTCTCATTTTAGTTCAGACCCCATTTTTGTAGCTTTACATGATGGTGGGACTCACTGTGTTGTATTCAGATATATACATGAGAAAATTATGTCAGATTCATTCCACTCTTTTTCCTTTTCTTATCCCCTGAATCCATTACATTAGACACACAATTTCAGATACAAAAATGAACAGACCAATTTAATAAATGATATCAGAAATTCAGAAGAGAGGATCCTCTAAGTGAAGAGGAAGGATTGAGTGGGAGAAAGCAGAGAATGTATTGGAGTGACAGCAATGTGCTATATCTTCATATGAAAGCAAATAGATGTATAGATAGATGATAGATAGTATGTACTTCTTTGTGTGTAACCTCTAATGCTAAAAATATTAGAGAATATTATTAAAAGCAGATAATGGTTTTATATTTTTATACAGAGTGCAATATAATGCATGATAAAGTCAAAAACACTACTAAAAAAAGAAAGGAATTTACTGAAAAGCAACTCAAATTCACTAGTAGTCAGGGAAATGACAATTGTATTAACAATGGACTAATATTTACATTCATTAGCCTGGAAAAAATTAAAGAGCTATCACATTTATCACTGGTGACATGGAGAATAGGATGCTCTTATGTATCAGCAGTAGAAATATGAGATGTTTATACCATTTTAGAAAGCAAGGAGATAGCATTTACTCTTATGACAGATACACATTCCTTTTAACCCAGATGTCCACCTCCACAGCAACTATACCACCTATAATTAAGGGTTTTGTACATTATCTGGCCATTAAAAGCATGTGGCTCCAAAATAGTCATTTGAAAATGCAGTAGACACACCGGGTTGAGGAACAGAATGTCATTGTATTAACCTTTGCAACTTCGATGTAAGATTCAGCTCGGAGAAGATGACATGCCTCAGCCAGCCCAGCGCTGGTGTCCAGCCTCTGGGCTACGGCAAGGGACACACGTCCCTCTTAGTTGTGCACTTAACTTGCTGTGACTAAAAGACCCAATCAGAACAACTATAGAGTAGGAAGAGTCAATTTGGGGTCTCGCAGTTTCAGAGGTCTCAATCCATGGACAGCCTGCTCCATTCCTCAGGGTTAAAGATGAGGCTGAACATCATGGAGGAAGAGTGTGGTGGAGGGAAGAGGCTCACATGATGATTGCACAGCAGAGAGGATTCCACTTGCCAGACACAAAATGTATACCTCTAAGCCACACCCCCAGTGCTCACCTCCTCCTGCCATAACCTACCCACCTTCAGTTACCATTCAGTTAATCCCTACCAAGGGATTAATTCACTGGTTGGGTCAAGGCTTTCATAACCTACTTCTCCTCTGAACATTCTTGTACTGTCTCACATGTGAGATTTTGGGGGACCTCACATCCAAACCATAACACTTGCCTAAATATGAAACATTTGGAAGGTCCTTTGTGGTGATTAAACAGAACATAAGGTGGAGCCAGGCACGGTGGTACACACCTGTAATTCCAGCCTCTTAGACGGTTGAGGCAGGAGGATCGCAAGTTCAAAGCCTGCCTCAGCAATTTAACAAGGCCCTAAGCAATTTAGCAAGACCCTGTCTCAAAATTTTAAAAAGGACTGGGATATGGCTCAGTGGTTGAGCACCCCTGGTTTTAACCCCCAGTACCAAAATAATAATAATTATAATAATAATAATAATAATAATAATAATAATATATCTTAGCTTATATGTCTTAAGTCTATGTTTCTACATGTTTCTCTTTTCCTAGGTCTGTAGTTTTCTTTTTGCACTCTTTTTCTTTCCTTTCCTGTTTTTATTCCTTTTGCTATCTTGATCACCTTCTTTTGCCTTTAAATAGACTACTTTTAGATATATTTTTGCATTTCATATATTTCTGAAATTGAGTATTACCTACGTATAATTTAGAAAATGTATGATTTTATGACTTTCTTGAAGAAAATAATATCCTATCCTATGTTTTGCTCTTTTGAAATAACTGTATACTCCCACGATTCTCTGCTAATTTGATTTCCAAAGCATGAGAAATACTTGAGAATTGGTGGGAGGAGAGTTTTTATTACCTAGGCATGACTGCCTCATTGTAATCAGAAAAAAAGAAAATGCCATGATGCTAATACCATGACTCTTTTTTTCTCTTCTTCATCTTCTTTCGTTACAGGGAATTTTCATCCTGTTGATGATCCTCAGCATTATCGAATTGCTCATTTCTCTGTCTTTCTCAATCTGTGGATGCCACTCAGAAGATTGACCCTTAGGATTGTCTTCTAGCACTACAAGAATAAAATGAGTTACAGTGTCACTGAAAGATGAGCTCTGCTTAGGAGGACTAGAATCTATTATTTTTTTAAATGGGGTTATTTTTCTGTTTATTTAGGTCTTCTGTAACTTCTTCCAGAAATGTTTTACGGTTTACAGTGTGTAAGTTCTGTACTTCTTTTTTTAAATTTTTAATTAATTTATTTTTTGTTCTAATTTGTTGTACCTGACAGTAGAATGCATGCTGGCAACTCTGTTACTCAAAAGGAACGGGTGTCTAAGGACGTGTTGTCTGCTCAAACACACCCTGCCTCTTGGCCAGGGCATGGCCCCTCTCCACACCTGGGTGCCATCCACTGTTTGTCATGCATTTTTACCGACAGGACTGCACAGTGGTGTTGCCCTGTGCAAGCAAAGATTCAATCCAAAGCCCAGGTCAGGGTGACCATGTTCTCTAAATTTTCTGACTCATAAAAATCTGCCAGTTTCTCTAAGGTTCTGCCCAGTGATTTCTACTCTACTGTGAGGGAAGATGATTAAGGTGCAAAAATGGTTTGGCCACAAAATGTATGTTGATGCTGCAAGATCATTGATGTAACAAGCCCATCAACTAGAATAGTAACCATGAAAACAACAAAAGCAAATAATTACGGAGCCACTACTGTGCTTCAGGCAGCATGCTAAGACTTAGCATGCTATACCTGTTGCTCATTTTGTCTCACAAAAACCCGAAGAAGTGAATTTTATTATTTCAACCAAACAAGTGAAGCCACAATTAAAGACAGGCAGGTAGTGGAGTGTAGTTTCTCTTGTGCTGGGCCAGTTCGTATGCGGGGTAAGCGCACGGAGTCAAGACCCAGACTCTGGGAGCTGGGTGGAAGCAGGCTTGTGGTGAGCAGCCTGCAAACTCGTTTATTGCGGGAACAGCTATACATTTTATAGGTTTCTTGCCCAATCACAATGTGACATGGGGGATCAGATCACCAGCTCCTATACAGGTTCCCTTGGTAACACTGAGTCAACTTGGGGCAGTTGTTTACTTTCCTAGGTAGGAGAAGCGGACCGCTCCTCCCTGCAGGTTTACACACTTGAGATGTTCACTGCTGCCAGTCAAGAACTAGGATTTCTCCCAACAGTGTGGAACAGGTAATCGGGTTGGATGGAGAAAATGGAGGCCAGCTTGGATCCTGGAAGTTGGAGACTCCCCCTGGGAGATTGGAATGTCAATGTCTCCAGAGCGCTTTGATCACCAAGATTATCTACCTATATGACCCCTCCCAAAATGTTGCGGACAGGGAGTAGTTAATTAATGCCCCCTGGGCTGCTTCCCGCCTGGATCCTCCATTTGGCCCTTCCACCTGCCCATCTGCTCTGGCCTTTTGGCCATCCCACCAGCATCTCCTGGGCCGAGTCACGTAGGCAGGAAGGAGAGAGATAAGCGGGGAGAGAGCAGGAGAATAAAGGAAACTGTAGTCTATCAAAGGGGCAGCGCGCTCTCACTTCTTGGGATACCAGAAGACCAGCCATGGTCCCTTCTCCCTCCTGGGAGAAGTCTGTGTTACTACCTTTAAATAAAACCTGCTTTACATGCTTGCCTCAGCGTGCTTCTCTAATGTTCAAACTTCAACATTTGAGGAAGCAGAACTTGTCACTGCTAACAGCGGTATCGCAAGGAAACTGATGAATAGAAAAGGTATGTAATTTGCTTAAAGTCACAAAGCTTGCAGTGACATAGCCATAATATCCACAGGCAGTCTGGCTGCAGAGCCTAAGGTCTTAACCTTTAAACCAATCCCTGTTAAGGATGTCGGTCTCAGAAACCCTTCACACCTTTTAAAATTAAAAAGGAGTCTTTACACATTAGTACGAATAATATTTTTCCTAAAGTATATTTTTCAAAATAAAATAGTCTGTTTTCAGTAATCTCTTTAGTGCAATGGTTCCTAGACTCAATTGTATATTCAAATCAACTAAGGAACTTTCATAAACGCTAGTGCGCCAAATGCAAACACATACCTATTGGATCCAAATGTGGTGAGAGCTGAGTATCAGTCATTTTGTAAAGATTTACAAAGGATTCCAATGCAGAGAAAAATTTGGACGCTACTGCTTTACTCCAGCGCAATGGAAAGCAACTGGATTCTCATCATGGCTTTGCCATTCACTGTCATGTATCTCAGGTTCTGAAGTCTGTGGAGTAACTCCATTGTAATCCCATGAAAAACAGAAATAAGTTCTTAGTATTATCAATGAGAATAGTTTTGAGCTCATGGGCCCCTGAAAGCGTTTTGAGGACCCCAGGAAATTCCCAGACGACATTTTGGGAATCATGGCCTTCCACTGACAATATCTACTTGGCATTTGAGATCTGCCCCGGTCATCTCAGTTTTGCTGACAGCCCTCTGAGCTAGCTGCACCTTTGGTCATGGATATGAAACCGACATTCCAAGTAACTGACTTTCCTGAGACCACAAAGGGAGTAGGATTTAGAACCAGGATTTGAGTCTAGATTCCCTAACTCCAATTCCCATTATCTTATGCTCACATGGACATTGAACAAACAAAAAACTTAGCATAGTAAAGAAAATAAATTAGCAGGCTTATGTTTATAGGTACCTAAGAACGGAAATGGCAGGAGAAAAGAGGGGCCATTTTTTATTTCCCAGGGGGTGAGGATCTGATAAAAAATATTTTGGCAACTGAGTGATGTTCAGATGTGGGAGGCATGAGAAATATTTAAGGTTGACTATCCTCACCAGGTAATGGAAATGGTTTTTAAGTCAGACCTAGGATCACATATTGGTTTTACCCCATAAAACTGTGTGACTTGAACTGGCTATTTAAACTTTAAGAATTTTAAATTCCTGGACTAATATGCAATAATAATAATATCTACCTAGTGGGTTGACTATAAAGCCAAAATGAAATGTGTGAAGTGATTTTATCAGTACCTAGAACTTAAAAATCACTTCATAAATAGTAGTTTTTTTTTAAATTTATCATTGAGATTATCCTGCTCCTGAAACATCACTTACTTTGTGATTTACTAGCTGTGTGATTTGGGTCTAGTTTTCCTCTTTTCGTGAACTATAGTTTCTGCGATTATTAAACAGAATCAATATAATCCATGTTATGATACTTTTACATGGATGGTGCTTGGCAAGTAAGTAGGTAGTCAATGTTACTTACTGTGGAAAAAATAAAGTAGTCCCGCAGGACAGAAGGAAGTATAAAGCTTGTAAGTACTTGAATTTACACTTTCCTTAGCATGACTTATAAGTACAACATTTTCTGATCTGTAATCAAAATTCTATTTTAAATTAGATATTTTGCCTCATTTCTCAGGGAGCCTCTATCTTCCTTACCAATGCTCTGAAATGAAAGCCTTCCAACAGCAGATAATCATTCTGGACGTCGGGTCTTGCTGAGAAGTTGGTAGTGGGCCATATTGTTACTTCCTAATATCGGGTCATCTGGGAGGGAGCAAAGGTTCAAGGAGAGCTGTTGTTTCTCATAGCACTACAGAAGGCACAGCAATGGGAAAAACCAGCCCTGATTCTGAGGGACATGGAGACCAAGGGCTGAGTAAGGAAAGGACACAAATAAATATGAAAAATGCAGTTTTCATAACAGAGGAAAGGAGTTTCAAGGATTTAAAAAATCAGGGTATTAGGAGATAATGGAATAAACTAAAGAAAAAATTTATACCACTAAATAATTCAAACACTAAATAAAACTGGTATAGTTTTTATGTTCACTTCATGAAATAAATCATATTTTAGAAATGAGAAGACTGCTAGATAATGACATCTTGGTTAATTCAAAGAAAAACTTTTCAGTGTGTCATGGATATTACACAGCAATGAAATATCCTCAAACATGCAACAGGGAAGAAAGTGACTGATCCAAGAAGAGGCTACTATCAACCCTCGTTGTGGGTGGGCATTTCGGCACACTCAAGCCCGGAGAGGACCACCCATCCAGACCTGCAATGATTTCGTGGAAGTTCATTTGTATGAAATCAGTTCAAACCTCATTGAGAATGTATTGCCCACAAAGATTAAACTAACAAACAACCCAAGACTGATGGCAGGAGAAAAGAAGGCAAAAGACTAGGTTGCACACAGTGAGCTCAAACCTCTTTGAGTCCATACATTGGCCACCTCCTGGCCCGGATCCCACACTCACTAAAACGAAGACACACACCTCTAACCAGCTCACTGTCCTACACTCCATCCTTGAACCTCAGGATCATCCACAATTCAGACCCCATATCCTGCGTTCTGAATGTGTCCTCCAAAGTCCAGGTGTTGGAAGCTTAATCCCCAATACAAGTGTTCAGAGGGGGGACCTTCAAGAGGTAATTGGGTTGCAAGGGCTTCACCCTGGTGATGGATTATACCATGATCATGGGAAGGGGTTAGTTATCACAGGTGTGGGTTCCTGATTAAGAGATGAGGTCAGCTCCCTTCCACTCTCTAACATGCGTGTGCCCACTCCTGCCCTGATGCCTTCTGCCAGGGAACAATATGGCCCTTGTCAGATGTAGGGCCCCTGACCTTGGACTTTTTAGCCTCCTGAACTGAAAAAAATAAATCTCTGTTCCTCATTGGTTACCCAGTCTCGGGTACTCTGTTACAGCAGCCTCAAACAGATTCTGACATGATGTAATTACCATCCCTGTCACCAGCTGATGTGCACAGACCCACTTCAGCAGATATGCATAGACCCACAACTAGAGTCTTAATGAAATCTTACCCTTTGTTCTAACCATCTTAATGAAAAGAGAGGCAGAGAGAGGAAGAAAGGAGAGACGAATTAACCTAACATTAGTCAACAGAGCTGCCATAATTCAACCATTTAGATTAAATGAATGATTACCTAACTATAGCTCTGTGTCTCTCATGAAATAAAGTCATAGACACAGAAATTCAAGAGTAACCAAAAATTCAGCTTATGAACATAAAGATTGCATATGAAGGTGAGCGATGATGATATCTTTAAGTAAATCTTTCCTTGATTCGTCTCCTGATTGTTTAGATAAAGATTGCATATGGAGGTGAGTGATGATGATATCTTTAAGTAAATCTTTCCTTGATTCGTCTCCTGAATGTTTAGACTTTCCCGGTGCCACCAATTTCTACCATTTCTCCCTTTGATCTAGCACCAAGCTTGATGGCTATGCATCGAACTGAAAAGAGAGCAGACACGAGGGAACTCAAGAGATGGATGAAAACGCTGGATTCATACAAAAAGTGCTATTTCAATTTATATCCCCAAATATGGAAGTTGACTTTTGCTTCAAGCCTCTGGGCACCACATTATATTTTTAGGCCGTTTCCGCTAATTCTGACATAAGACATATAGGGTCTGCAAAAACCCTAAATGTGAGAAATTGAGGCCAATATTTGGGAAACAAAAATACAGTACTCCCAAGTGTACATGCTTGATGCTTCTTGAGTCTCTGCATGGATACCGCCTCCCCACCTACTCACCACCAAAAACGAAACATGAGGGTCAAAGGCAGCCCAAAAACCCATCTTTGGAGAATTTCTCGGGCCCTTCTTTCCCTAGGGACCCACCATCCGCACCTGCTCACAGGGTGGGGGATGCAGAAGTTCTTCTAATTGAGGTACCATGAAATGTACCAGGCAGTCCCTTGGGGTATTTTTTAAGAAGTGAAACCCTCCTGGTAAGGCAGAATTTTTTTTGTATCTCCTCTGACTCTGGTAAGTTTATATCAAACCAAAATAATTGGAGCAAAACTCAAGGTAGCAGAAGCTACTGATTTCCTGTCACCTGGTATCTGTCAGAGGTACCACCCCTAGGCCTAGACCATCTTGTTGGCCCTCCAGTCCTTGAGAAACCAAAGCAAGGACTGAACCCAGAGGCAGGTACTCAAATCAGCCCTTGAGCCCTGGAGAGCCAGGTAAGGAATTCCTTTTCCTTTGATTCAGTGCTATGGGGAGGAGATAAAGAATAAGATGATTTTAAACACTAGAGGTTCTGATTTAATTCTAGGGACTTCGAGTCAGACTTCCTAATAGCCTCATGATTTGAGCCAGAGTGATTTCAAGGCTTACTGTCCACCAACACCCTTAGCTATTCTCTCTCCCACAACTACTCTGAGTCACTCTACAAAAGTGGCAGATTGCAGCATGTGCCTTAAAACATGGCTTCTCACCAGCCGGGTTTAAACTGGAGCTCTGCCTCATGCAAGTCCTATACTTTAGGCCAGTAATTAAACCTCTATGTGCCTCAGCCTCCTCATCCATAAAATGGGGCCAATAGAAATGCTGCATGATGAAGATTAGATGAACTAAAATAGAGAAGTGCTTAGGACTCCCTGCTACCAAATAAGAAAATGATCAGTCATGGTCCTATGAAAATATCTCCATGAATTTTGCTTTAAATGCTTTGGTCTCCAAAGATATACTGCTAAACCTCACCAGCTAATATTTCTGTAGGGGATATTGGCTATGAAATCCTGCCTCCCACCTATGACCTCAGAAGCCAGGGCTGAGAGTGGGCCCTGGGGACAGAGATAGAAGGAAGCTCTAATGACAGCAGCAAGTAATAATTTTAACCATGTCATAATGGTCTCCTGAAAGCTGTGTGTATGGTGTGTGTGTGTGGGTGTATGTGTGATTTCCTTTCCCTGTATCCCTTAAAATGACTTGATCTCACCAGTCACCTTTTGAACCTCCATCCTGAGCTTTTGTAAATCTGCTCAGAGGAAGTAACTGAATTTGATGTTTAAATTTGATGTTCATTTTAAATTTGATGGTCAGTTCAGAGTAGGCAGGAAGCAGGTTCCCCATGTGATCCTACTGGGATGCATGATTCCCTTAAGGAATGCACACTCCATTAGAAGCGTTAGAATAAACATTAGGAAGAAAGTGGTGGGGGAGAAGTGACAGATGCTGAGAGCTGGGGGCTCTGAAGGGGAAGTTCTTGCAATCAGGTGCTGAGAGCAAGAAATAACCTCAGGTGATGAGAATGTCTCCTGCAGAGTTTGACAGAACCTAAAGAGGGAAGGAGAGAGAAGCGTTTCTAAATAGAGCAGATTCTGAGAAGGTAGAAGACACGTCCACACCAGTGGCTCTGGTGGAGACAGGAGCTTTGGAAGTCGTTACAGCTGATCTGAAAAGATCTGGAGGGGCCGGGAGAAGGGTTTTTCCAGCAGGCAGTAACAGGTCAGCAAGAGTTGAAGCTCAGGAAGAGCATGACTTGAGCAGAGATTTAGAGAGTTTGATCTAGCAGCCTGTGAAGAATGGATTAGAAAAGAAAATGACTCGCATCCGTATATCAGAAAAAACATTCGGCCTTTGGTTTTTTGGGGATTGGCTTATTTCACTTAGCATGATATTCTCCAGTTCCATTCATTTACCAGCAAAAGCCATAATTTCGTTCTTCTTTAAGGCTGAGTAATATTTCATTGTGTATATATACGACATTTTCTTTATCCATTCATCTGTTGAAGGACACCTAGGTTGATTCCATAGTTTACCTATTATGAGTTGAGCTACTATAATCATTGATGTGGCTGCATCACTGTAGTATGCTGATTTTAAGTCCTTTGGGTATAAACCTAGGAGTCAGATAGCTGGGTCAAATGGTGATTCCATTCCAAGTTTTCTGAGGAATCTCCATAGTGCTTTCTAGAGCGGTTGCACCAATTTGCAGTCCCATCAGCAATGTATGAGCGTACCTTTTTTCCCACATCCTCACCAACATTTATTGTTGCTTGTATTCTTGATAATTGCCATTCTAGTTGGAGTGAGATGGAATCTTAGAGTCGTTTTGATTTGCATTTCTCTAATTGCTAGAGATATTGAACATTTTTTCATGTATTTGTTGATGGATTCCATTTCTTCTGTGAAGTGTCTGTTCAGTTCCTTTACCCATTTATTGATTGGGTTACTTGTATTTTTGGTGTAATTTTGAGTTTTTTCTATTTCTGGATATTAATGCTCTGAGGCACATATGGTAAAGATTTTCTCTGATTCTGTAGACTCTTCACATGGTTGATTGTTTCCTTTGCTGAGATTTTCTCTGATATGCAGATACTAATTCACAATAAGGGGGAGGGCTGAGAAAGAATAGAATTACTTTGGATTAGGTAGAGGGGAGTGAAGGAACAGGGAGGGGATATGGGGAGAGGAGGAGTAGTAAAATGAATCAGATGTTATTACCCTATGTACATATATGACTACACGACTGGTATGATTCTCCATCAGGTACAACCGGAAGAATGAGAAATTATACTCCATTTACATATGATGTGTCAAAGTGCACTCTACTGCCATGTATAACTAACTAGAACAAATTGTAAAAAGGGAATTTAGGGTTTACTACCTGAAAAAAATTTTAAAAAGAGACAAACTAGATAAGTTTTGGATTTAAGCCTTGAATATACTCTGTTGTATTTTGCACATTGTTGGCTCTTTTATAAAAATGGTTTTATTTTAAAAAAAAGAAAAGAAAAGAAAATGATGAGGATGGGATTCCGTAGCAGAGCAATAGCCCTGCAGGCGTGATGCCCTGGGTTTGATCCCCAGCACCAAATTAAAAGAAATATTTTCTGGTAAATGAGAACCAAACTCATAGAATAAATGGACAGATATAGAAAAAAAAAAATAAGGTCCACATGCAAGATACCTTGCGAGGGAGAATTGGCAAGATTTGGCCACTGGTTGCAAATGGGAGATGAGGGAGGTGGAGTTTAATCTGGCTCCAACTTTTGAAGTCTGGGGAATAAAGGGAATGAGAGCAGGGGACCTGAGGCTTGTTGCTGAGAAAGGGGTCCTGGCTTTGCAGCACAGTTTTTAAACAGAGAAGTTTCAGGAGGGGGACTCTGACAGAAACTAGTCCAAATCACTGAGGAGAGAGTGTGGAAGTGGGAGGAGGGGAGCCCAGTGCAAAGCTTGAGGAAGCAAAGGCGAGGGAGACGGAGGGTGGTGGCTGGGGTCATTGGCAGACTTAAGAAAGGGAGCTTTAGGACTGGGACAGGGCAGCACAGTTTGGTCATAAAAACAATCAGATAATAATTATTTTTTGAGTATTTCGTACTTTATCAATTGCAAATTATCTTATGTTCTCAAAGCAGTAGTTTGAAATGAGCAAGGTAGCTCTTATCCTAAATTTTAGATCACAACAGTAACAGGCAACAGAGGCGAAAGTGTTTCTGCAGCATAACACCATGAATGAAGCAAGAGACTGCAGCTGCAAGTAAGGGCCCATTTCTTGGAAGGGCAAATGTCTTGTAAAAGGAGATGGACAGAAGAGCACAGAGGGGGGGAGAAAAAGAAAGTCGGAACTGCGTTCTCAGAGACAAGCACCCACGTGGGCGGAAAGGATAAAAATGCAAAGCTATTCTGAGCCCCAAAGGAGGAAGTCAGGCAGCTTTGAACTTCTCAGTACATGATGGAGTTAGTGGACCTAAAAGTCATTATGCAAACAAAACCCATAGAGGCTGTAAGAGCTTTAGTGCATGGACACGGAAATGGCCATGCCTCCAAAAATCCAGAGACTTGCAAAAGTTGCTGTAATAAAATAGGGCAGTGCCTGATCAACTGAGTCTTGATTTTAGCATCAGTGCTGATTTTAGTATCTGTGAAAATAAAATCCTATTTTTAACACATTTTGGCCGGTGTAGTTAGAAGTCCCTGCTAATCTCCCAGCTGGCTTTTTTGCATTACTGTGAGTTGAACACTATGAAAGGCATTAGGTATAATTATTTTAATGATAAGGCAAAGTTGTGGGAGTGTACACTATCCTTAGGAATAGGTAGGCTAGCTGTAGTTTCATGTATATATATATATGGTCATGTTCTTCTTTATATAATGCTATTTCATAGTAATATTTGTTGAAGAATTTGTAGAACTAGAGTCGTCATAGTGAGATACTATTTAAGAGAAAAATAAAACATCTCCCCTTCCGTGGTCACTGCTGCCATTAGCCTTTACAGACAGCCCTAGTTGAACTTGCCCACATGAAAGGTTTACCTTACCAATAATACAGACACAGCCTTAATCAAACAGCTGACAAGTAAGGAGAAATGAAAACAATAATTACCCAATTATCTCCTTCAGTCCAAACAATTGATGACCTCTGCATTGTACGTTATCTCGCTACAGTTACTCCTCTGCAGAGGAGGGTAGTGAGTTCCAGCTCATTCCATACCTGCCTAAGGACCTCGGTAAAGTTAATTACTTCTCTGAGTCACCATTTTCATAGCAGCAAAAAGGAGACACAATGCCTGCTTAGGAAGAAAGGTATGGGGAAAGTTGGAAATGGCACATACAATATTCCTGCTACATTGTAAGAGCTCAATTATTTTTCATTTTTCATATTTTTTTATTTTTGTAGAAGCCTTTAAGTTCAAGCATTATTCTAGATACTGAACACGACAGGACAAAATCTCTACTTCGTTGGAACTTACATTCTAGGGGAGAGACACACAATACAAGCGAATCTCCCTCAAGGATAAATGCCAAGAAGCAAATCAAACAGGATGTTGCGAAGGAGAGAGTGAAATAGGAGTGTGCACTATAGGTTGAAGGTTCAGGGAAGGCTTCTCTGAAGAGATGACATCCAAGCTACATCTGCCAGGAAAGGCACCAGCCTGTTTGAGTCTGACATCCATCTATAAAACAACAATCATTATTAGTCCCACTTTATAGTTGAAGAACCTGAGGCCCAGAGAATTTAAAGAACCTGTTCAACACCTCAGAGCAAACAGATGAATGAGTGTTTAAACCCAGGCAATCTGACTCAGGAAGCACCTGAGTACATAATAGCAGCGTCCTTTGACGTGACTTCCTCGAGGTCACATAGTTAGAGCTCCTCCAGATTCCAAGGACGGTCTTCACTGTGCTCTCTGGCTTGTTGCAATGTGCAGGGGAAGCTAAGTGACAGGAGCCAATAGAAAGCACATTTTCCAAGAGTAAAGTATAAATAAAGGCATCCAGGACTGAGGAGGCAAAGAAGACACGCAGAGGGGTCCGGGTGTAGCTCAGTGGTGGAGCCTTGCCCAGCATGCACAGGGCCCGGGGGTGGAGGCCCGGCACTGGGGAAGAAGGGTGAAGAAGACAATGACCACACCTGGATCACACTCATGGAGTTTTCTTATGAGGTAAAGTGTACCCCAAGTGAGGCTGTCAGGAGCGCTGACACAGACTGCTAGGCCCATGTGTCCCAAGAGCCCCTGCAGATGGTTCTCAGAACTCAGCAGTAGGTCCTGCCTCAGATCCCAGGACACCAGGGAGGAGCACTGTCTACCCCAAAGACACCCACAGGGGGATGCTGAGCAAAGCACTCAGATGCCTGATGAGAGATTATCAAAAGCCTTGTCTTTGCTCTCCTTATTTTATTACTATTTTTTTTCTTTATTTTTAGGAGTTTTGAGGACAAAATGACAACCCCCAGAAATTCAGCGAGCGGAACTTTCCCAGTAGTGCCTACGAAGGGCCCTATGGCCATGCAGCCTGCTCCAAAAGTCAACCTCAAGGGGATGCTGTCGCTGGTGGGTCCCACACAGAGCTTCTTCATGCGGGAGTCTAAGGCTTTGGGGGTAAGTCAGACACCCTCCATTCCCAGTCCTAGAGACTCTCTGGTCTACAGAAGCTGACGCTGCAGGCCATGGCTGGAATTCAATCCAGCTTCACGGGGTGTTATCCCACCCGGCATGTCCCTTATGGCTGACCCAGCAGGTCCAATCAGCAATGTGCCAAAGGAATAATCAACTGGGTCACTGCTGCGGGGGGGGGGAGTCTTAGTCACCACTGGTTTTGAAGCAAGTGTCTTGAAGGACCTTTCATCTCAGTCTCTTGCTGGAATACCTGTTCCTTGGAAAAATCCTCCCAAAAAATGGATCTGAAGAAGAAAAAGGCAAAATCCTTGGCACCGCTGCCACTTCCCTTAGGCAATTTACACGGTTCCAAGTTAGAGCCAGGGCTTCCCACCGTGCTTTACCTGCCGGTAGTGATGAGGTCAGCTCACCATCCTCCTCTTCTCTCCCCAGGCCGTCCAGATCATGAATGGGCTCTTCCACATCGCCCTGGGAGGTCTGCTGATGATCCCCACCGGGGTCTATGCGCCCATCTGTGTGACTGTGTGGTATCCCCTCTGGGGTGGCATCATGGTGAGTGAAAACACAATGACCACTTGTAAAATGGTGAAGAAAAAAATACTAAAAAAAATTTAGACTATTTGTGTGCTGCGGAAAGTATATGAACAGGAAATAGCCTCTTGGTGAGGTGGGACGAGAGGTTGACTAAACCGAGCCAGCGCGACTCCCAGGGTTGGGGGTCAGTGGTCGTGCTTCGGATGAATTCAGAAAAAGATGCTCTGCGTGATCCAGGCGGGAGGGAAGAGCGTTGGCGTTGGGCCTCTCCAGTCAATCATGGTGAGGGGAGGCACTCGGGTGTGGTGTCTGGGAAAGCCAGAGGGAGCATGTGCTCCCATGTGCTCCCATGTGCTCCCATCTGCTCCCATCTGCTCCTCTTCCCTGCGATTCTTTACTTGCTAGGGCACCTGGGGAATCAGTCCCAGCCCACGTAAATTTCCTTTTGAGTATGAGCTCAGCAACCTTGCCTTCGGCTGTGTCACCTGCATGCTGTCCACACCTGAAGTCCTGTCAGAAGGGCATGGGGCAGTGACATTTATTTCCCCAGGGCTTTCATGGCTGCCACTATGAGTCCAGAGTTAAGAATCCCAGAACAACTAGAAATGAGTAAGAGCAAGGGTCTCCCTCCACGTTGCAGGTTGAACCTCAGGAAAGCAAGATGAGAAACCATCACGGTACTTTCATTTTAATGAAGTGCCTATCGATTCAGGCCTTTCCTTCTTCATTCGTATGTACTTCGTGGGCACCAGAGTCACTTAGATCACCGTGACCCCAAAGAACATTCTCACAAATTAAAAACAGAAAGAAAAGAAAACTCCTAAAACTTTTTATTCACACTGACATTCTGTCACCTGTGCTACACAGGGACATCAGCCCTAACGGTAGCTTGAAAGATGGTGGTCTGGGACCTTCTTTCCCACACAATAAAGAGTAGGGGTTTTATTGTTGCTGCTGCTTTTTGTTTCAATTTGATGGGACCAGTCAAGATGTTTCTATCTGCTTGGTGTACTAATTGAAAAGAAAATGTCAGTTCTCTTTGCTCTTACTATATTAATCCAAGTTACACATTTCCAGATGGTTGAATAACATGGACTAAACATAGACAAATCTGAATTAAAAAAAAAAGAAATATGACTAAAGAGAAGTGAATGACCTTCATAAAAATGGGCGCATGGTTTAGTGAAACTGGCTGGAAATGCATAGGACTTCTTTCTGACCAGTTCTCAATGTTAAAACGTGATCTCCCTCTCTCCCCCTTTTCCCAACTCTCCCACCCCCACCCCACCCACCACCTCGCCTCTCTTCTTATAGTACATCACTTCTGGATCACTCCTGGTAGCAGCAGAGAAAACCTCCAGGAAGAGTCTGGCAAGTAACCGTATGTCCTTCTTTCCCACACGTTAGAGAAATAGCTATTTTCTCAGTTGAAAACAAGAACCTTTAAAGAGCTCGAAAGCAAAGGATCCTCCACAATGCCAGTGATGATTTTATTCATGCAAAACCTGAAAGTGAGATCTACCCTACGTATGTCCTCAGAAACACAACTGAAGGCAGAGCCACGAAGTCTGTGCTTGCAATTGCGTAAATGTTAAGTGCGTGTGAAAATAACAGACCTTTCTCAAAGCCATGCTATTTCTCCTAGCCCAGCACTGAGGACAATTAGGTCATCAACATTGTGACTGATTCCTTTTCTAGCTCAGTTAGAACCTTAAGTCGTAATCTCGAGCAAGTCCGTTTCTCTGTGAACCTCTGAGTTTTCACCTACTAGATGGAGATGGTGTGGCAGCAAATGGTCACCATACCTATGTCCTCCAGAGGAAATCAGTATGAGGATAGAATGGAATAATGTCTGGCGGTATTTCAGAAGCTGGGAGCTTCCATGTGCTCTTGTTCCTATAACACCTAGGAGTTCACACCCAGCTCCTGATTTCTGGATGGGTGATGAGGAGCTTACAGCAAGTGTCCTCTCAAGAAATCCTCTCCCAACACTTGCACTTACTAAGCTGAGTCACTTGTAAAGTCTGAGTCACTTGTAACTTCAGTGATGGACTGAGGTGGTTCCTTTCTAGAAGTGGTCTAACAAACTCAGTTTTGGGGGAAAGAAACTGTGTAGATCAGATGCTTCCAATCTCCAAATGCAGCCAGACTTGCCCTCTGTAGATCTCATAGCCAGGGATGAAATGTGTGTGTCCTAAAATAATCAGCAACAATCCCATGCCATTGTGCCACGTGTCACATAGATCTTCCTGTTTTAACCTTTTATCATCCCTGAAAGGCAGAACATTCACACTGATATTCTCTCACCTACACTGCACAGAGACGCCAGTCCTAACTCTATCTTGAAAGATGGTTGACTAGGGTGGATTGAAACCGATGTCAATAGGCAGTGGTATTATTGCTGCTGCTGCTTCTTTTTGTTCCTGATTGATGGTACAGTTGATGGTACTGATTGATTGGAGGATTCTAGTTCCTTCCCAACCTATACCCACAGTACCATACTTAACTGTGATGCGAGAATCTCTCTCTCTCTCTCCTCTGCCTTCTTATGCAAAGAGATAATACTCTGGATGTCATTCATCTTCACTTACTTAACAAATATTTTTTGAATACCTAGTAGGATGATGGCACTGATATGATACATGATTTGAGATTCAGGGATCGCTCCTAGGTGTTTGCCTTAAACCCAACGGATGGTGATAGCATAAAATGGAATGGAGAAGACTGAAAAAAGGAACAAGACACTTGAGTTTTTATTTACATAAATACAATATACATGTACAATGTAGATTTTATTTATAGTGACGAAGAGGCTAAAAACAGCTTAGAGAAGACCTCCAGTAATTTTAGGTGCAGTACTTTGAGAGTCAGAGAGACGACATCTGGGATTCCTTACTGATATTCTCCAAGTGGAAGTCAAACATAATTAATGGATCTGTTTGTCTCTGTTTCAGGTCCAGGTGAAAGTAATAATGAACTCATTGAGTCTCTTTGCTGCCATTTCTGGAATAATTCTTTTGATCATGGACATACTCAATATTACAGTTTCCCATTTTTTAAAAATGGAGAGTCTGAATATTATTAAAACCCCTGTGCCGTATATTGACATATACAACTGTAAACTCACTAAGCCCTCTGAGGAAAACTCTCCATCTACAAAATACTGTTACAGCATGCAATCTGTGTTCTTGGTAAGTGTGAAACTGGATTTCTCTCCAGAGAAGGAATATGGCACTTTTATCCCGATTATCAACTCTGGATCCATAATGTCTGTCTGCTACTTATTGCATATGTGGTTTCGGCAAAAATTTTTACCTATTCTCTGCCTAAGTTTCAACTGTAAAATGAGGATAGTAACAGCAGTCATTTCATAGGCTTTTCTTTCTCTTTTTGTGGAATAAATGAGTTAATATATGTGAAGAACTTAGAACAGTGCATGGAATACAAAAAGTGCTGAGTGTTTCAAGATTAATTATTAATGTTATATGTGGTGTTAATATTTATCATGATTGTTAATATAATCATGGAAGAAAATCCTAAGATGTCAGAGTTTGAGGGAAAAGATTTCATCCCTCAAGTGTGAAGGGGTGCACTGAAAGCTAAATACAGTTTAATTTAGGACTCAGAACTTACTATTTAATTTACATAAAACTGATTATTCAACTGACTATTCTATCAGCAACATGCATTAACCATCTGCTATGTGCCTGAAGTCATTTTAAGGGTTCAGGTTATAAAGACACTGTCTTCCATATTAACAGTTTTCCTGGTTAGTTGTTACTGAGCTAAAGAACAGATCTTTTAATCATTTAGTCATCAGTCATTTACAGAGCATCGGACGTGTTCTGTGTGCCCTTATTACATTCTCACCTTCATTCTTCTGTTGCTTTTCAGGGCATTTTGTCAGTGATGCTGATCTTTGCCTTTTTCCAAAAACTCGTAACTGCTGGCATTGTTGAGAATGAATGGAAAAGAGCCTGCTCCAGGTCCCAAGCTGTAAGTGGGAACCACTCTGTCCCTAACATCCCTTAGCAAATGCACATCGACAAAGGATCATATAAGGAGAAGGGGATCCATTGAGACCTTAAAACTGGAAGCTTCACACACACACAAATGGTCTTGCTATGTTTCTGGAGAGCAGAAAATACCAGTAATGAGGGAAAATATCTTCAAAATTGAAAATATTTCTATAGCTAGACCGAAGGGATAGTTCTATCATATGCAAACCTTCTCACTACCCTTTTCTTCTACTTGGTCTCATGATTCCATACTGGATGTTTAAGGACGGTTGAAGGTTAAAGGCCGATTTAAATCACTAGTTCTTTGATTTCATTTCTCAGTAATTCCTTCTTCCTCCCACCCATTTCCCCCAGTTTCTCTTCCAAAAAGTAGATAGGTCCAAAGAAGCTCCAAAGTTGGGAAATATGAACATCCCAAGGATAGTTCTATTGATAGCTGCTTGGGAACCACAACCTATTAGACTTGGAATAGAACTTAGAAATCATCATTAATTCCTTTACTGTGCAGATGTGGAAAATAGAATCAGAGAGAGAGAAAATTGTTCTGTCAGGATTGCAACACCTAAGGGCAAATCAGAACCAGGGGCTGAATCCTCTATTACCACAAGGTTCTTTGCCCATGTTGTGTGATCATTCCAGGTAAAGCGGCAATTGGCCGCAGCCTGGGCATTTACTCACACTTCAGTTTTGATAAGTGACTTGATAAGGATTTTAGCACCTGGGAAATCAATCCTGGTTATGGGAGGCATGTAGTAAGTAACATAAGTTGCCTAAAAACTTGAAGGTCTTTGATAAATATGTGTAGAGATGGTTGAAAGAGGCCCCAATGGTAAAGGTCAAGAAAAGTTTGTTTGTGTTCTAGAATGTGGTTCTTCTGTCAGCTGAAGATAAGAAAGAACAGACCATTGAAATAAAAGAAGAAGTAGTTGAACTCAATGAAGTGTCTTCTCAAACAAAGAATGAAGAAGATATTGAAATTATTCCAGTCCAAGAAGAAGAAGAAGAAGAAACAGAAATAAATTTTCCAGAACCTCCTCAAGATCAGGAATCCTCACCAGTAGAAAATGATAGCTTTCCTTAAACTGTTTCTTCTGGGTTTTGCTTCCTCTTTTAAGCATTAGTGTTTAGCTTCCAAGAGACATAGTTATCCCATTTCTTGAGGCACTCTGAGCTTATTCTCCATGTTTCCACCTGGTCTTTGCATGGAGTGACCACAGTCCCATCTCTAGCACATTCAGCAGATTTAGCAATTGTAACAGATTGTATTGTCATATTTCTTGTTTGGAGAAACTTTCATACATTGGATAAAAGCACAGATTGTGTTCTCATATTTCTTGTTTGGAGAAACTTTCTCCAAACAAAAAGCAGAATAAGTGCCGCAGCACATGTTTCCCCACTAGATCTTTCCTTGGTTAAGCTTTTTAGTAGTAGTGTTTTGTGGTTGTTTCTTCCATTAGCAACAGGACAACTCAGCATCTGATAGAAAAGAAACATGATTGATCCATGCCATTCCCTTAAACTGTCTTTAACTCCTCCCACATCTACATTTTTGGGGAAGTTCCTTTTGTACCATTGTGTAAAGCAATAAAGAATCAATCCATCAACATATCATAGAGCTGACACTGTGGCATGTTCTTGGAGTCTCTGCACCCACTAGGGAAGCTCTAAGTGGTCACTACCCAGTCCCTTATTTGTCCAAATGGTTCAGCTTCTATTTGAACATGTTTTTGTCTTAACTTTCCCCAACTCTACTCTGACCCTTGGTTGCATTGTCTCCCTTCTTTTAGCCTTTAGGCAAAAAGAAGAAAAGAATGACTGGAGAAAACTACCCTAATGAGTATCCAAATCTCAAGTAATAATTAGCACTTTTATTTACAGAATGTTTTATAGGTGACTATTTTATAAAAGAGTTTTGTTTGATCTTCCATATTCAAGAAAGAATCCCATCCCCACTGAATAAGTAATTCAAAAAGGTGAACACAACCTGTCAACAGTCACAGCTAGCAATCATGAGAAACTTGTTTCATTCCCAGATCTTCATACTCAGATCCTGGTGATGTTCAAAGCAACCGAACTATCTAATCAGTGTCTGCATAAATCACCAGAGCCATGTCATCAGGTAGGATCAAGAAGCTACATAGAGAGTTACATAGAGAATCAGAATCAGATTTCACCCCTTTGGAATAAAAACCCTTAAAAATTCACAACATTCAGAAAACACGTTATAGCATAAATATATAATCAGCTGGTAGACTATATAATGCAGACACTAAGTACTGCAGACATCCTCAGGAAGAGGATCACGTATGAAAACAGCGTGATTTAAGTGCCAAATCGCAGGCAATAGCCACCCTGCTTTCCAATTCCTGTTCACGTTCAGAGATACCAGTACCTTACCCCGAAAGAAAGTCAACCTGGAAGATATCACGGTCATTCTTCTACCCAGAGCTACAAACTACCAGCTTCCAGATGTGGTAGGTGTACAGAACAAGGCAATTTCCATCCCCTGGGATTTTTCCACTTTGTTAAGGACTATCTGAGGAAGATATTTCCTGTAATTACAAAAGAAGGAGATTAACCATTTCTCCATGTAAAGTCCTCAAAATTTGCTATAAGTGAATAAAGTTTTGGGTTCTACTAAGCACAGTAGGTGATTCTCATCTGAGTGTCTCCCCATCCTTTACACTTGAAATGTCAGACCTTGGGGGTTCATCATCTTCACATAAACCCAATCTGGGCTGCAATGGTGAGGGGTTAGGTCATTAATATTCATGTTGGTGCTTTCTTATGCACAGTCCCAAGGAATATCTTCACAGACTGGGTTGTTAATAATGTATGCTCACTCTCAGCAATCACGCCATGACCAGAATACATGGCAGTTCTTCCTGCTATAAATAGAGACAAGAGTATGGCAATGGCAGGCCCTTAAAAACAAAAATAAAGTCAGAAAGACTTCAAAAAACACATTTGATTTCTTATTTTCTCCATTTCTAAAGTCCATCTGAGAACCCCTCTCCAAACTCATGCTTTCCTTAGGAATTTCATTTTACTCATTTTTATGATCTCAAGTAATTGTTTTTACTGAATTCACATAACTCATTATAAGACACTATCAATGCCCAATAGAGAAGAATGAAAATTGTTGCCATAACCTTCTCCCCACTTATCCCATCAACATAGAATCAAATAACATTAGCCAAAAGAAAATATGCTTTGTCCTAAAGTGAAAGACGCATTCTCTAGCTTTAGTTTTTCCTCATCAATTTTTACTTTTGTAAAAAGAATTTTATTTATTTATATACTTTTGATACTAGGGATTGAACCCTGGGGCTCTTTACCACTGAGCCACATCTGTATCCTTTTTTAATATTTTATTTAGAGACAGGGTCTTGCTAAATTCCTCAGGGTCACACTAAGTTGCTGAGACTGACTTTGAATTCATGATCCTCCTGTCTCAGCCTTCCGAGCCCTAATATTACAGGCATGTGCCACTGCATCTGGCTGTAAAAAGAATTTTATAACCACAGAGGAAGTTACCTTTAAAAATTAATTTCACCCACTGATTAGATTGACTTACCTCCTTTCAATTTTCCTTTTTTTCTTTAGTTTCTTTTTTTTAATTTTTATTTATGTTTTTATTGTAAACAAATGGGATACATGTTGTTTCTCTGTACATGGAGTAAAGGTGTACCATTTGTGTAGTCATAAATTTACATAGGGTAATGTTGTTTGATTCATTCTGTAATTGTTTCCCTTCCCTCCCACCACTCCCACCCCTCTTTTCCCTCTATACAGCCCTTCCTTCCTCCATTCTTGACCCTCTCCCTAACCTTAACCCTAACCCTATCACTAATCCCTCCCACCCCCCATTATGTGCCATCATCCACTTATCAGTGAGATCATTCATCCTTTGGTTTTTTGACATTGGCTTATCTCACTTAGCATGATATTCTCCAATTTCATCCATTGGCCTGCAAATGCCATAATTTTATCATTCTTTATGGTTGAGTAATATTCCATTGTATATATATACCACAGTTTCTTTATCCATTCATCAATTCAAGGGCATCTAGGTTGGTTCCACAATCTGGCTATTGTGAATTGAGCAGCTGTGAACATTGATGTGGATGCATCACCTGTAGTATGCTAATTTTAAGTCCTTTGGGTATAGGCCAAGGAGTGGGATAGCTGGGTCAAATGGTGGTTCCATTCCAAGCTTTCTGAGGAATCTCCATATTGCTTTCCAGAATGGCTGCACTAATTTGCAACCCTACCAGCAATGTATGAGTGTTCCTTTTTCACCACATCCTCGCCAACACCTATTGTTGCTTGTGTTCTTGATAATCGCCATTCTAATTGGGGTGAGATGGAATCATAGGATAGTTTTGATTTGCATTTTTCTTATTACTAGCGATGTTGAACATTTTTTCATATATCTGTTGATTGCTTGTAGATCATCTTCTGTGAAGTGTCTGTTCATATCCTTAGCCCATTTGCTGATTGGATTATTTGTATTCTTGGTGTAGAATGTTTTGAGTTCTTTATATATTCTGGAAATTAGCGCTCTATCTGAAGTATGAGTGGCAAAGATATTCTCCCACTCTGTAGGCTCTCTCTTCACATTACTGATAGTTTCCTTTGCTGAGAGAAAGCTTTTTAGTTTGAATCTATCCCAGTTGTTGATTCTTGCTTTTATTTCTTGTGCTATGGGAGTCCTGTTAAGGAAGTCTGATCCTAAGCTGACATGTTGAAGATTTGGACCTACTTTTTCTTCTAAAAGATGAAGGGTCTCTGTCTGATTCCGAGGTCCTTGATCCATTTTGAGTTGAGTTTTGTGCAGAGTGAGAGATAGGGGTTTAATTTCATTCTGTTGCCTATGTATTTCCAGTTTTCCCAGCACCATTTGTTGAAGAGGCTATCTTTTCTCCATTGCATATTTTTGGCACCTTTGTCTAGTATGAGAAAATTGTATTTATTTGGGTTTGTGTCCATGTCCTCTATTGTGTACCATTGATCTACCTGTCTATTTTGGTACCAATACCAAGCTGTTTTTGTTACTATTGCTTTGTAGTAGAGTTGAAGTTCTGGTATTGCGATACACCCTGTTTTGCTCTTTCTGCTAAGGATTGCTTTAGCTATTCTGGGTTTCTTATTCTTCCAGATGAATTTCATAATTTCTTGCTCTATTTCTGTAAGGTATGTCATTGGGATTTTAATTGGAATTGCATTGAATCTGTATAGCACTTTTGGTAGTATGGCCATTTTGACAATATTAATTCTGCCTATCCAAGAACATGGGAGATCTTTCCATCTTCTAAGATTTTCTTTAATTTCTTTCTTTAGTGTTCTGTAGTTCTCATTGTAGAGGTCTTTCACCTCTTTTGTGAGATTGATTCCCAAGTATTTTATTTTTTTCAAGGCTATTGTGAATGGGATATTTTTCCTAACTTCTCTTTCTGAAGATTCATCACTTATGTATAAAAATGCATTGGATTTATGAGCATTGATCTTGTAACCTGCTACTTTATTGAATTTACTTATGAGTTCTAAAAGTTTTCTGGTGGAATTTCCAGGTTCCTCTAAATATATAATCATGTCATTAGCAAACAGGGATAGTTTGTGTTCTTCTTTTCCTATTAGTATCCCTTTAATTTCTTTGGTTTTTCTAATTGCTCTGGCTAGAGTTTCAAGGATGATGTTGAGTAGAAGTGGTGAAAGAGGGCATCCCTGCCTTGTTCCTTGTTGGGGAATGCTTTCAGTTTTTCACCATTTAGAATGATATTGGCCATGGGCTTAGCGTAGATGGCCTTTACAATGTTAAGGAATGTTCCCACTATCCCTATTTTTTCTAGTGTTTTGAGCATGAAGGGGTGCTGGATTTTATCGAATGCTTTTTCTGCATCTATTGAAATAATCAAGTGATTCTTAACTTTAAGTCTGTTGATATGGTGAATGACATTTATTGATTTCCGGATGTTGAACCAACCTTGCATCCTTGGGATAAAACCCACTTGATTGTGGTGCACTATCTTTTTAATATGTTTTTGTATGTGATTTGCTAAAATTTGGTTGAGAATTTTTGCGTCGATGTTCATTAAGGATATTGGTCTGAAATTTTCTTTCCTCAATGTGTCTCTGTCTGGTTTAGGTATCAGGGTGATATTGGCTTCATAGAATGAGTTTGGGTGGGTTCCCTCCTCTTCTATTTCATGGAATACTTTGAGGAGTATTGGAATGAGCTCTTCTTTAAAGGTTTTGTAGAACTCTGCTGAGAACCCATCTGGTCCCGGACTTTTCTTTGTTGGTAGGCTTTTGATGACTTCTTCTATTTCATTGCTTGAAATTGATTTATTTAAGTTGTGTATGTCCTCCTCGTTCAGTTTAAGTAATTCGTATGTCTCTAGAAACTTGTTGATGTCTTCGAGGTTTTCTGTTTTGTTGGAGTATAGATTTTCAAAATAGCTTCTAATTATGTTTTGTATTTCACTCGTGTCTGTAGTGATATTTCCTTGTTCATTCCGAATTTTAGAAATTTGAGTTTTCTCTTTCTTTTTTTTGTTAGTGTGGCTAAGGGTTTATCAATTTTGTTTATTTTTTCAAAGAACCAACTCTTTATTTTGTTAATTTTTTCGATTGTTTCTTTTGTTTCAATTTTGTTGATTTCAGTTCTGATTTTAACTATTTCCTGTCTTCTACTACTTTTGGTGTTGGTCTGCTCTTCTTTTTCTAGGGCTTTGAGCTGTAGTGTTAATTCATTTATTTGTTGATTTCTACTTCTTTTGTTGAATGCACTCCATGAAATCAATCTTCCTCTAAATACTGCTTTCATAGTGTCCCAGAGATTTTGATATGATGTGTCTTTGTTCTCATTTACTTCTAAGAATTTTTTTATTTCCCTCCTGATGTCTTCTGTTATCCATTCATCATATAATAGCGTATTATTTAATCTCCAGGTATTGGAGAAGTTTCTGTTTTTTTTCTGTCATTTATTTCAAATTTCAATCCATTATGATCTGACAGGATACAAGGTAGTGTATCTTCTTGTATTTGCTCACAGTAGCTTTGTGGCATAAAATATGGTCTATTTTAGAGAAGGATCCATGTGCTTCTGAGAAGAAGGTGTATTCATTCTTTGTTGGATGGTATATTCTACATATGTCCATTAAGTCTAAATTGTTGATTGTGTTATTGAGATCTACGGTTTCTCTATTCAATTTTTGTTTGGAAGATCTATCCAGTGGTGAGAGAGGTGTGTTAAAATCACCTAGTATTATTGTGGTGTGGTCTATTTGATTTCTGGAATTGAGAAGGATTTGTTTGACGTACAATGTTCGGGGCATAGATATTTATGATTGTTATGTCTTGCTGATTTATGCTTCCCTTAAGCAGTATGTAATGCCTTTCTTTATCTCTTCTGACTAATTTTGGCTTAAAGTCCACATTATCTGAAATGAGGATGGATACTCCAGCTTTTTTGCTGTGTCTGTGTCAATTTTCCTTGTTTTTTTTTTTTTTTTTTGTTTGGTTGTTGTTGTTTTTTTAATAATTCTTGCTCACAACAGGGTAATCCACCATCCCAGTTTATCCAGGTTAAAAGGATTTCCTAGGATGTGGGATTTTCAATGTTTAAACCAAGACAGTTCTGGTAAACTAGGTGGTTGATCACCACAGTTCATAATACTATGTAATTTCAAAAAGTTACAATCACTTTAGCAGTTACAATATAATATACTTTCTACATGTAACAACATGTCATGATTTTCTTTAATTTCACAAGTATCATTTTTAAATTGCAACTGAGTATACCATGAATCAATCAAGATTAATTCAGCATTCTACTAGTCCACTATAATTGGGTACTTGAGGTGTTTCCTTTTATAGCTTGTTTTCTTCTTTGGTTGTTGTTGTTATTGTTGCAAATCACTTTTGGAGCTGCAGAAACTAAGTAAGGTACATATTTCCCCTTCTTGTTATCCAAAATGTGGCTTCATATTCAAGCCTTGTCAATGTCTACCAGAAGTATTGTCACCTGTTAAAATCCAGGAAAATTAATTTTGAATTTCACTGGTCAAAGTGAAATTGTCAAAGATCCAACCCACAGACATGGTAGCTTCGGATGAACTTAGTGTGAGTTCATTTATGGAATTTCATTTGTTCTAAATCCTTGGTCAATAACCTAGAGGAGGGTTCAAATATGAATCTTTTCTAGGGTAAGGCTGCAATTATTAAGGAGGCTCCCTTTAATTCAAACCTGGTTATGTGCTGTGAACATACAGAACCGAGCAATAGAAAACGAATATGGTAGAATCGTGTAATGGAAAAATCAAAGCAAATTTAGGATTATCCTATGGAACCATGATTGGCCCCCACTCATCTCTTCCCTTGTAACTTCCAGTAAGAAAGTATGCATTCTGCTGCAAGTGAGAACAAAATCCTAAAGGAAGACAGAACTGATCATTGAAAAACCATTGATTCATTTATCAAAAAATAGTTATTGATCACAGACTACTCTGCAGCACAAAATGGTGAAGAAAATAAGCGAATTGTCTCCTTAGAACTTACTATCTGGGTGGAGAAAGAGACATTAATAGATTATCTATCAGGCATCTACTAGGAGGTGCTAATCAGTTTTCTGTCATTGTGACAAAATACCTAAGAAAATCAATTTAAAAGGAATGAAGTTTGGAGGAGCTTGTCATCTCAGGGGTTTCAACCCATGGTTGGTTGTTCCATTGTGTTTGGGTCTGTGCTGGGACAGGACATCACAGTGGGGAGCACGTAGTGGAGAAAAGTCATTTAGCTCATGGCAACCAGGAAGCAAAAAAGGAGAGGTGAAGGGGCCAGGGTGCCAATATCCTCTTCAAGGGCACACCCCCAATGATATAACTTCTCTCCACTGGGTCCCACCTCCCAAAGTTTCTGTCACCTCCCCATAGTGCCACAGGCACAGGGATTGGATCACAAACTCAGATTAGAGTAGTTCTGTAGTTTTCTACTGTAGATGGGAGATTCCCCATTAAATACTTTTCACATACCTGGATACAAGGCTTGGAAAACAGAAAAAAGAACAGAATCAAAAATGAATTACATGAATTAGGCACCTAAAGTTGCTAGATTGAGTTACAGGGATGGATGAGGGTTCCCAGTGGACACTGACACTTTGTTCTGAATGTCCCCATTTAGCTGTCAGAGAAAATACAACTTGTAAAGATGAAATCGAAGACATCTAAGAAAGTAGGAGAAGGACGCAAAGAGATTCTTATCTTGGAAGCTGGGGAAGGACAGGTGTCTCAAAGAGCAGGGAAGCAGTGTTGTTGAGAAATCCTGAAGAATAAGAATTGAGTAGAGACCACTGGATTTGGCAATTAGGAGGTCAGTATCAGCATTAGAAGAAACAGCTGTAGGTAAGCATTAGTGAGAGAAGACAGATTGTAAAGCACTGGGAAATGAATAATGATGTGAAAGCATTCAAACTGTGAAAGCAGACTGCTTTTGAGATATCTGATTGCACAGGAAAGGAAAAATGACAAGTCAGTAGTTTGTATGAGAATCAAGGCAAGTGATCACTTTGAATAGTGGGTAGTCTAAAACCTGCAGGCACAGAGAAGTACAAGGCCACATTCATTTAGCAAATTGAACAAACATTTATTGAGCATCTAAAAGACAGAGGATATTGCAGTAACATAGGCAAAAATTGCTGTATTCCTGGAATTTATAGAATTCAGATGCATTAGTCTGCTTCTTACTAGCAAGTAGTCAAGAAGACAATGCAAAATTTGAGACCTATATTCACTTAGAGCTAAGGATCAGTCATGTCATGTTCACCTTATTAATATTCTAATAACGTATTAACAATTGTGTCTTTTGCAGTATTTTCAATCTTCACACCAATATTGTTCAGCTTTGATAGAAACAATCATTATGGCTAATGTGGTAGAAACAAATTTGTAGGCTGCAGTATCAATGGCAAGAACAGTATTACCGAATGGACCAGATAAGATTGAGGAAAAGTCCAGGAACTTAAAGTGTCAAAAGCTATTGTCATGTAATAATTCTGGTACCATTTTTCATCAGCTTCGACAGTAATGGAACTACCCAGTGATCTATCCACAATTCTCTGTGCTTTTGTCTTTATAGGAAATGAAACTTGTTAAAGCTATGCTTTTGCATTTGGCAGGAAACAGCTGCGATGAAGGCAAGTGTATGATAGGAACAATGTGTGTCACCAGATAGTAGAAGACTTATTTAAAATTTATTAAATGAGACAGAGACATAAACTTGAATTTGGCGACAAAATAATAAGCTAAACTCTATTTAAGAGCATTATTCATAGACCTTTTGTTTGCCGATGTAGAACTGCAAGAGATGCTTTTAAATGTCTTTTTATTCCCTGAGTCCCTGAAAATTTATAATTGGGAAATCTCTGAGAAAGACAAATTCAAAAAAGGATATCATTGAAAGGGAGAAAAGGAGTAGACATAAGCTTAATTACGTCTTGTGTTGGTGTTTTAGTATTTTAACCTGGAACGTACAACATTTTTCAAAGTCAATGGTTTTCAATAGCAGCCATGCCTTGGAATCATATCGGGAAATTTCAAAACATTCTGATATTTCAGATGTTAAAACTAATTACATCTGGCTTGGCTTGAGTGTAGGGTTGTTTTGGTTTTGTTTTGTTTAAGTTCCATGTGATCCCAGTGTGGATTAATTTGAGGACCTCTATTCTAAATTATTTCTAAGGAGTCCAAGACATACCTGTTATGGTTTGGATGTGAGGTATCCCTCAAAAGCTCACATGTGAGACAATGCAGGAAGGATCAGAGGAGAAATGATTGGGTTGTAAGAGTCTTAACCCAATCAGTGACTTAATTCCTGAGATGGGATTAATTGAAGTGGAAGGGTGTGGTAAGAGGAGGTGGGAATTGGGGCATGGTTATGGCATATATATTTTGTAACTGGGGAGTGGAATCTCTCTGCTTCCTGATCACCATGACGTGAACTGCTTTGTCTGCCACCTTCTCCCACCATGATGCTCAGCCTCACCTTGAGTCCCGAGGAACGGAGCCAGCTTTCTATGGATTAAGACCTCTGAAACCATGAACCCTCAAATAAACTTTTTCTCTTCTGTAATTGTGCTGGTCAGATCCTTTCAGTCACAGCAGCAAAACAGCTGACTAAAACAATACCAAAACACAAAACAAAACTGAAGGGAATAAGATTTGTCAGGTTGTTCCTCCCCTCCTTCTCTTTTCCCCTTCACTCTGCTTTTATTTGTTTTGTTGTTCTTTTGTCAAGTCTTGCTTGGGAGGCAACACCTTTAAAGAAAGTAGATGACATAATTTCTGGAGAAATGAAATAAGAAGAATCCTTTGAGTAGACAATTTAATAAAGAAAGTAGAGCTGGTGACAGAAAAGATGCAATGAGTTAAAGAGGGTATGATTAAAATTTTATTAGAGAAAAATAAAAACTGGAGAGTCCATATTTAACAACATTCTATAGTATTCTCCAGGAGGAAGACACCTAACCTGCGGGATACCCTTGCAGAGTCGAACTATTTCCTTAAGATGTGAAATGATAGTTGGTTTTTTTGTAATCATATGTGGATATTCAATAAGCCGAGGATGCTTGTACCCACGTGTGAAGTGGTTGGTGTATCAACCACTGAAGACCACGTTTCGGTCAGCAGGACAAAGAGCAAGGAGACTCAGGTAGCAAGACAGAACAACATTAAGACTAAGACTCCTTCTAAAGCAACTCAATTAAAAATTATGCCTGCACTGCAGAGACTCAGCCAAGAGGAAATGTATTTAAATTGATACAAGAAATGCATTGGTTGAAAAGAAGAGGAGGAGAAACTCAGTGAAGTACACACTAATGCCTGTCATTAAGTATACAGCCCAGCAAGCATTAGAGTAGAAACGTTGCATTCAATACGTCATTTATTCCTCGCTTCAACCCAATTGATGTGTGATTCCTTTTCACAGATGAGGATATGGAATTTAAAGAAATGTCATTTCCCAAGGTCACATGGCTTGAGAAGGGGACTGGGATACAAACCAGCCTAATGACAAAATTTTCATCCTTTCCCCTTTTTCTTAAGACTAAAAAGAAAAATCTTTATATTTTCCATAAGGATACACCATATGATATTAAATATCATCCTGGAAATCCTGCAGTATCATAGGTTAAGTAGCAGAGTCTTTCTTTCTTGCATTATATAAAATAATGGTACATTTCACCAACCATGATATGAGAGATTGAATGAAATGCTTAGATATGTGACTTACTTGAGGGAAGTTCCACCAGAGATATTTAAGAAATAATAATAACAAAATTGTTTAGATTCAGATATTCACTCTTGGCTGAAAGGCAGGGTCCTGGAAAAGAACATCTCCAAGAGGTGGCTTCATTTAGCTATGTTCTTCACTCTTAGTTTGATGAGGCTTCATTCTGAAATATTCTACCTTCCAATACTTGGGGGGGGATCATTTTTTTAACCAAACTTCTTTTGCCTTGGTTATCTGAAAAACAAACAAACAAACAAACAAACAAACAAAAAAAAGACTGTACTCACGAAAAAGAACCTTTCACTAATAATGCAAAAGTTAAAGTGTGTTTGGGAATATTCTGTAAAATCAGAGCAGGATCAGAGAGAAGAAAACTTGTCCCTCAAGAAACTGATCCCATGCTGTAGCCCCCAAGCCTCTTATCCCACAGAGCAGAAACTAATGGGGAAGAGGAAGTAAACAGGGTGTCCATCTGGTGGTGGAGATGGGGCTGGCCAGTCCTGTGTTCCCCAAGTCCCTCCACCTCAGGCTCCCAACACAGGGGTGGGGTGGGGCTCCATTGCAACTGGAGAAGAACACGAAAGGTGGACACCAGCCAAGACCAGGGGCCTCATCCTTTTCCATGGGTGAAGTTCAGACCTGGGGAAGTGTAATGAGACAAGGAAATAATAGGAATTGCTGTAGTTGTGTGTTATGTAGTAAAAATAAGCTGTATTTGGTATTTGCCTAAACGTATAAAACTAAAATCATAAGATGCAGCAGACACCTGGTGACAAACTTGCTGTGTGGAAGCATGACACAATGCCAATATGAACCTTTATCTATGATTTAGTGGGGGCTCCTAGTCTAGTCATGTTCTGTCTTTATCAATGAAGACCAGAGCATGACTGGGATGAAAATCACTATTTACACCCCTGGACTTTTGGAGCAAACTGTCGGCAGCACCATGACCACAGGACTCCATGTCGCTCTGTCTCTTAACTGCCACGACTGCTGTCCACACCATCACTGATTGCTGATGGACCGTTGTCACCAATCCCAGATGACTGACCACCTCTCCCATGATAATGACTGCCATCCAGCCTCTGACTCATTGGAAAACCGAGGACATCCAAGGACATCTGAGGAGCTGAGAGAGGCTACAGCTGAGAAGAATCTCCTCGGTCTTGCTGACTGACTTCTTGGCTAAGAGATGTTGCACTAAGTAAGTCCATGGAGATTGGACTCTAGGTGAACAAGGGAGTGAATCTTCAATGCATTCGTTACCCGCTATTAGGAATGTTAAGTTGACTTGCTATTATTAGGAATGTTAAGTGAGCGTGCATTGCATGAATAAAATCCACTTGTTAGAACCAAATTCAATTCCTCTCTTACTTGCTGCTTGAGACAGGAAGATCAAGGAGTGAGGATAAAGAGGTCTCTCGTACCTGCAGCCTGGGCCAAAATTAAATCCTCGTGCTGCTGCTTATACAGCAAAGGTTGCTTCTGAGCCTCTGAGGCCCCACAGACCCTCTGTCTCAGAAGTCCTGCCCAGAGGTAGATTCGAGAATGAGGGCGCCTGGGAAGCTTCACCCACCACGCACTCCACCTGCTTCTCTGAGGTACTGACTGGATCTCAGAGCAACTGTGCACTTCGTCGTCTGCCTCTCAGCCAGATAAAAGCTTTTAGAACGTAAAAAACATCTTTTACTCACCCCTCAGCTTCCCGTCCCTACTCAATCAATCCTTCCTAAATAGTCATTTTAGACTCTGTTCTTTAAAACCCAGGGAAGAAGTTATTCCCAACACTATTTCCATCAGCAGTGGTAACTCCTCAAGGCATTCAAACTGGAATGTAAGTAAAGATGTTTTCTCTTCTACATAACTTTACTTCCTTTCAAATAAAAAGAATGTGAGGGGATGGCTATGCTGATCAGTTGGATTTGACCACTTGACAAGGTATCAGAACACTGTGTTGTATACCATAAATATATACAATTTTTCATTTGCCATTTAAAATTACCATTTTAATCCAGAGTACTTCATTTTTAATTTCTTGACTCAAACCGTTTGAGAGGGGAACATAGTTCAAATCACAATTTGTAGCCAGTGCTCTCATCTGTATCTTCCTAATGCCCTTCACTACACTAAGCTGTGTGTCTACCTTTCCTGCTTTATCCTCACAATACCCTTTGGCAGAGATACTGCTACTTTCCTCTTTTCAAGACAAAACCCCAGAGTGGTTGACTAAGATGCCCAGGGTTCAAGTATTAGAAGAGGTAGATCAGGAACCCACATCCTGCTTATCCTCCATGGGGTCTGCCTTCCCTTTTACTTTACAAATGCCATGTTCAATCCTTACATTGATGACTTGACTTCTGCCTTTACAAACGCCATCTTCAATCCTTACATTCATGACTTAACTTCTGCCTAGCTTTGTTATTGTTTTGTGCTTACATCTTTTTTTTTTTTTTTTTTTTTTTGGAAATAATTTTAGATTCACATAGAAGTTGATAAAATAATCTGAGATGTTCCTGGGTACCCTTCTGCCAGCTTCCTCCTCATTCACATCTTATGTAACGTAGGACAACTGGCCAAAGCAGGAAATTGACATTTGTGGAACACTGCTAACAAACCTCAGAACTTAATCAGATCTCACCAGCTCTTGCGTGCACTCACTATATGTACTGTGTGTATGTATAGTTTATTTATATCACATGTAGAGATTCATGGAACCACCACCATAATTGGAACTCAGAACAGTCCCACCAATCCCTAAAACACTCCCCAGAGAGTGTATATCTTCCAACATCACCGACTCCATTATTGTCCATTTGCAGTACAAGTCCTATTCCTAACTTTAGTAATCACTGGTCTGTTCATCATCATATATCTTGTCACTTGAAGAATATTCTATGGATAGAATCATATATAGCATTTTGAGATTGGCTTTCTTTTTTTAACCACATGGTTTTTTTAACCCATGCCCTTGGGATCCATCAGTTGTATGTACCAAGAGTTTATTACTTTTTCTTAGGAGTAGTATTCCATTAAATGGGATTTTACTTAACTACCACTTACGTGTTTATTTTTTTTTTTCTCTAGCCCTTCTATGGTTCTTCATAATTCCATGATTTTCAAAATTCATCAGAAGGCCTTCCTTCAACTAGGTATAGAGTTAAAAATGCAGAATTCTGGGTCTCATTTCAGATCCACTCAATCTGAATGTCTTTATACTGGTAAAGACCAGTCTTACAATATCTATAGTTCAAGTTCTTCAAGGTACATGATACAATATTGGTTGCTTTTCAGTTGCATTCAGATAGAAACCTGTGTAACTACCACTTCAATTAGGAATGGTGATGGTTAATTGACATTCTAATCACAAAAACTATTCTCCAGAGGCACATGGTAGTATTGATCCACATCAGACCCCTTTCTAGTTAGAATAGTTAAAGTCAGATTTTTTAAAAAATGAGTGTCTTGTCTTGTTACATAGCATGTTAGTAATGAATTCTCACTGATGAAAATAAGGTACTGATACATTAGAGATAGACCCCATTTTAGCATGGACAGGACATAAGTATCAAAGAACAGTGTCTGTAGGCCTTACCCTTATGCTCCAAACATGCCAGATATTCTGTTCCTTTGTGAACTTGGAGAATTGATGATTGGTTTGCTTGACAATTGCACCTTCCATGTAGAACAGTGTAAATGGGAAGATTTAAAAGGATACCGAACCTAGGGGTGTGGTAAGCATTCTTTTATCATGGTCACTTACCAGTGCGTGGCACAGAGCTGGCCCTCAGTAAATACTTTGTGAATTTAAATATTGTATCCTATTCTTGATAGTTCCTCAGTGTTAGCCAGAATCACAAATCCAATTAATCCTTAACTAGCAGAATTCAGGTCTTCAGTAGACAAATACTTAAAGTTCATAATACTTGACCCAAATTGACATAATATACCAAAGGTTATACATGGTTATAACATTCCCAATCATTTGTCACTTTTGGGGTTGCCTGACATCAAGGAAGAAGCAAAGAAAGACATTTTTTGTGCCTCTCCTCCAATATAACATTCTGATGTCTGAAGAGAGAGAGGGAGAGTGAGAAAAAAAAGAGAGAGAAATATAATTGTAAACAAGCAAGAAACTAAAAAAAAAAAAAAAAAAAAAAAAAAAAAAAAAAAAAAAAACAGAAGAAAAAGAAAGCAAAGATTAAGCATGAAGGACACCTGGTGGTGAAATCTGTCACATCATGTCACAACTGATGTCACAACTGCTCCTGTGCACCACACTTGCCCCTGAGGACCATTACCAGCCTGTGATTCCACAGTTTCAAGTCTGTGGAAAATCACACCGTAGAAGCCTCATGTGTTTGTTCTCAAGCACACTCCACCTGTCTCGCCCCTGGTTGACTCATGTTTCCCTGGGGATGTCCTGCTTTTAGAGAAGCAGAACAAGGCTGAGACTCAGACATACCTGGACACAGACCCTCTGCCATCTCCTAACTCCGTGACCTTGATCAAATTGCTCTCCATGCTGAGAAATGGATTCCCTGTGTATAAATCGGCAATTAAATTTAGTGTGGAACTGCTGTAACAATTAAGTAAAGGAGATTTATATAAACAAACATCACCCAATAAATGGCAATAATATTATTATCCTAGCTTGATACTGATATACTACCAGCCTTACCTCTAGTGACCAAGGTTTGGAATTTCTCTTATTTCCAGTACAGTATCTTCAATAATGTGCTGATTATAGTAATTCCATGAAGATAAGGATTCCAGCATTTTTACAGTGGCACATAAGATTGAATGTTCAAAACAAGTGTAAGAAGAGAAGAGTGTTTACATAAAGTGATGACATATTGCTTAATTTAACAACTAGTAACAAAATGTTTGAGGATTTTGATACTACGTATCTGCAAAGGTTAGTAGCAATCAATCACCTTACGAATTTTATATTCCATCAAAAGAAGACCCAAAAGTTAAAAATTAATCTTCCTGGAATCAATTTTTTATCAAAAGGAAAAAAAATGTCATTCTGTAGCTTTAAAAGATAAATTGCTGGAGCTGACTACTGATGGGCTGAAGGTGCACTTCGAAAATACTTTATCACTTGTTTGATTTTGCTTGAATTTTAAAATAAATATCCTGTGTTTCTGAAATTATTCTAAAATGTCTTCTATTCCTGTCCACATGACTCTATGAGACTGATTTCTGGACTACGACTATTATTAAAACAAAATGTAGAAACAGTTTAAAAGCACATTATCTTCTGCAAGTGGCTTTGCCATCAATCCAATTTAGATTAAGTAAATTAATAAACACAAAGGAAGCTCATTTAAATAATGGAACTTTAAATAGTGATATGTATCATGTTCATGCCAAAAACAAGTATAGATTTTCAAAGTAGGAAATCATGATTTCCTTTGTAACTTTTTGTTTATTTGCAATTGTGGAAAACCAAAGTTATGTGTAGTTGTGATTATACTAATTACTGATCAATGTTTTCAGACTTGTAATTCTTTTCTGCTTTTCTAAACTATATTTGTTTATATTTATTATGATTTTATGCCTACTGACTGTAATGAAAATTAGACTTGAATTATTGTTGTTTTGATTTTATTTTTCTAGTAAAAAATAAAGGTATTTTATTTACAAAAAATATTGACCCAAAATGAATTGATTCTTTTTTTTTTTCCCCCCAATGGAAAATGGTCTTTCTCTACAGATAGTTTGTGAGCTTAGAGCTGGGACTGCCCTGGGGCCAGTGCTGTTGTTATTTGATACCACCTGCAGAATTGGGGTGTGGAGCAGAAACCAAGCCCTGAACCACACCTCTCTGAATCTTGCTTGAAATTTGGCCTCATGACTCATTTCTTAGGAATCCAGTTCCATAATTAGGCCAAATTTCCCAGAATTGAAACTTTCTAAAAATGTCTTTCTAAATATTTATCAGAAAAGCTAACTAGAGAAGTGTTTTTGTGTTTAATTTACAACAGATATCATGGTTATGTAACAGACCATGAAGCAGCATCCACACACACTAAAATTTCACTGTCTAAAAAAAACAAATCATTTGCTCCCATAATTTACCCATATAAGTTTACTCAGTAATTTGTGTGCAAATACTATAAGATTGGGATATAGACATTTTAACAAATGGACCTGCAATTTATTTGTTAATACATGACAAATTATCTTACACTGAAACAAACGTAAGGGCAGCAACCAACCAGTTTTTACTACAAAGTCGCCTTGGCAGCCAGCCTGTGTTCCTGAGATACAGTACCAGAAAAGAGAGTACTCTATGAATTTTTGTGGTATTTTCTAAAAGGATCATACCCCTCTCCTGATTCTTCCAGTTTCTGAGAAATCAAGTAGGCATGGATCAATGCACTTTTCAAATGTTAGTTCAGTGTCTGTAGAAAGCCCGTGAGACTGGCTGCTTTCTTGCATTAGTGACTCAGCAAGGAAAATCAGATGTGGTATCACCCTTGTTTCAGAGAAATAGGGTGGGAGACTATTTTGAGATGACTAAGAAATAAATATAGTTGATAGATATTAGATGAGAATACTTGAAATATTGCTGAAAATTCATAGAAAAATAACGAGTATTTTATTTTTGGTAAAACTAAAGTAACTTTCAAAAAAACAGATGAAGCTCAGCAATCCATGCACTGGCATTTTATTTTTCTTTTATGAAATGAAGAGATGTGATCAAGAAAGCAATACAAGGAAATCTGGACTACAGTATGGTTACCCTGTTTTAGAAAGGTACAGAACCTATTGAGAGATTTCCATCCAAAAAGGTTGACAGGAAAATATTTGTATGCCTAAAGGGTTAATGCTCCCTTTTTCTACAGAGATTCAGTTTCCCAATTAGGGCATGAAAGCTGTTACAACATATGTAAAGTAGTCTTTGTGGGACTTTATTCTTAAGTACTAACTACCTGTATGACCTGGAAAGTTACTTCTTTGTGACTCAATTTAAGAAAGTTAATCTACCAGAGTCTTAGAACTAGGCCTTGTCAACTTAAATATTCTTAGTGAATGCTATTATACCTATGTTATAATAATGCAGTAGTAATAATAACAGCAACGTTATTCCACACCCCTTCTTCAGTTGAATGTTTCTTTACCTGCGAGCACCATTTACATGCTTATCTCTAGAGATCTTTTTCAGTCATACAATCAGAACTCCATAGAATATGCCCACAGGTATCACTTTCCCCAGCTAGTTGGTAAGATCCCTCAAGGTAGAGAAAATATTTTCTAAATTACTTATAGAACCTAGTAGCCCATAACTCAGAAGTCTGAATAATGAGTGTCATGCTTGTTTAGAAGTTTTCTCTCTTTTTTTTTAATAAAGAGAAAATAAACATTTTTTTTTAAAAATTAATGTTAAATGACTTGAGTCATCCTTCATAAACATTAAATTCAATTTTACAAGCAGGTTCCTATGTTAATGGTACAACAGAGATTATGAATTGATGCTATGGCTCTTTCCCTTTTGGAAGCCAGGAGATGGTTGAAGAAATAAGTCAGAGTAATGCACAGGAGGACCACATGGCATCCATCACACAGTTTGAGAGCAGGAAGGAGCGAGGACAGCAGAGCAGTCTTGAAGAAAGATTTACTGCATGGAGCTGAATCTGGAAGGTCACCAGGAGAAGGAGAGAATCAGGGGATTAATGAACACCATTCATTTTCTACTTGCCTGCTGCCCGGATAACAGGAATCAGGTTGCTTATGTGATACCTTATCCAGCAGCAGCCATGATTCTCTGGCCTTCCTAAAACAATGCTGACTCCTTATCCCTTTAATTATGCTCAGCTTTTCAGCAATAGATAGCCTGAAGCTGTCACTTTCTTAATTAAGCTCATAACAGCAGGAATCTTCAGCATCTGTTTTTTCCCATTTTAGAAAAATACCCAAAAATGTAAGCCCATAAGAAAGAGAAGAACAAAACTTCAATAACACACTTGAAAAAGAAAAAAGCTTGGAAAAATGATCTGCACTCATGCCACCAACTCATTCGATATACATTTAAAGTTGTTCACCATGTGGACACCATACCTGGGACTAGAGGTGAGAGTGGATGCTAGCCCTTTACACGAGGATCTCTGACCTTAAGGTACCCACTTGTACCTGTGAGATAGGACTGAAAAATAAGTAACTGACATATAACAGGACACTTCCGAAAATATAATATCATACCACTGCTAAGAATCATAATAGGGCTGGGATATAGCTCAATGGTAGAGCATTTGCCTCACACGTTTGAGGCCTTGGGTTCCATCCCAGTACAGCAAAAAAGACCTTAAAGTCTAGAATTGGGTTTACCTCTCCAGCCTACAGAATAGGATGCATTATAGAACCCACCAGATAGACCAACCTCGTTTTGGTTTGGGTGCAGAGATAGGGAGAGCTTTTATATATATATATATATATGAGAGAGAGAGAGAGAGAGAGAGAGAGAGAGAGAGTGAGAGGCATATATATCCTAATTGACAAAATCATGTCTATAAAAGACATAAATACTAAATTTACAAATCTAAATAAAATAATATTGTTAATTATGCTTAGTGTTGGGATTATGGGTCCTTTTTCTCCCTCTTAAGTTTCTGCATTTCACTGTGCTGTTTATCTAAGTTAAAGGGATTAAAATGCAATCTGATATTAGATTGAAGAGCATCAGAAAGCACAGGGGGACTGGAGAAATGAAGACCAACCTGCTGGAGGAGTCAGAACAGGCTTCCAGCATAATCAGGAAGAGAGAGTATCAGTGGAGCATGTTCCAAAATGTGAAAATGAGCTTGCGCATTCACTTGGGGTGAAACAGTGAACAATAAAAGGACTTTGGAATTATACGACTATGTGAGACAGTTTGGTTAGAAGCAAGGAAGTAAAAGGTACTTATAAAATCCAGGGACATATCTGTGACGGGAACAGAGTGAGGAGCAGAGACCAAGAGAGAACACAGAGGTGCCAAGGGAACCGAGAGAGTTCACTGAACAGCTCTGCCTACCTCCGTGCTCCAACCACAGGGCATAAGGTGAGGAGGGTCTGCCTGGGGGTAGACCCTGGCTGCACACTGTTCTGTAGGCTGCAGAGGGGAAGTCAATTCTTGATTCTGTGCTGAGACCAGGAGATAATGAGTGGGAAAGAAACCTGGAGGGAAATGGAACAGGACGGAAATGAAATGGGAGAAGAACAAGAAGGAAGTCAGTTACTGAAAGACAGATAAAAGGTACTTACAGAAAAAAAATAGCAAAGCTAATACTGAGACATAGCAAGTTCAAGTGTAGCCTATTCCATGAATATTAACCAACAGGGGGGAGCAGTTGCTAGGAATGTGGCTGCCACAGGGCTGCACACATGGTAGAAATTCGGTAGCACTTGGGTTTCAACACATTCCTTAACTAGGGTGCTGCTTCTTTCTGGAAAAAATTGAGGAGGGGAAAATCATTCTTTTTCACTCGGTCAGCCCATTTACTTGTGGAAGTTCATATACTTGTCTACTTTTGGATGTACTGAGTGATTCTGTGGAAATGATTTGATATGCTATTTCACTATATATTATAATACATTCTAAAAGATAGGAATCATCTTTGCTGTATTAAAAGTAAAGTTAACAGGGAAGAGGGGTCACAAGAAACTAGAAAAAAGTAAATTTTTGCAATTTTTTTTACAAATTATCTGTTCATAAAGCACATTGGTAAGTTTTTCTCTTCTTGCTATGGTTGTGAACTTTTAATCTCATCAGACATTATAGCTGTATGTTTCCCTGTGCTTAAAAACCCTACAATTGTTCTCATTTTAGAAGAGAGATAACAGATGGTGAGTATCTTAGCTTGTCAAGAGAAACATCTTGCTAAATCAGTGGATGGAATCTGTGAAAAAGTCCTCTTCATTGGTTTCCCTTTTCTTTTATCATTTACAGGATTACCCTCATTTATCCTCATTTCAATTCCCCAAGTATTCTAGCTGTTTGCACAGTAAGTCATTTTGGCATAAACCAAATGTATCAAACCAGCCTCTTTAATATTTTTTCTAAAACCGGAACTTGGCCTAGCAAAAATACATTTTGAGACTAACCATGATCTTTCTAGAGCCAGATGTTAATAATTTGGGTTCTAAACAAAATGTATAGATCTTAGTCCAGAAACTAAATAGCAGATAAAAAATGAGAAGTAATTGATAAAGGAAGGTCTTGAGTTCTTCTTACCAATTTTCTGAAAGAGGCAAAAAAAATGGTCAACAGCAAAGAGGAAGGTAATAATATCACATACACAGAGAACCACAGGACAACCATTTAATTGTGTACTTATTAAAACCTCAAGAAAATTCTGATTCTGGTTAACTACCCCCACACCTTCTCCTATCTCCTTCCTCCTAGCATTGACCTTCTGAAGTTCAATTGCTCAGGAAAACTTTTCATATGTGCACATCATCTACTTAAAACAAGAGAGAAGACTATGGGTTTTAGAATAAAATAGTAGCTACCCTTTACCAAACTCTTGTTCTATGTTGGGCACTGTTGCAAAGGTTTTATGAAAAGTGCAACTATTTGATCTTTGCACCAGTCTCTTCAAATAGCATCATCTCTCATTATACAGCAGAGACACAGAAACTGACAAGGATTTAGTTAAGGAAGTCCCCCACGGCCCCAGAGTTAACAAAATAGCAATTGGGGATAAGAAAAGAAAGAGCTGGAGCAATATTTATCCACAGACTCCAGAACCACAGACTTCATGATTCATATTCTTAGCTGTTATTTGAGAGTTGTAGAGAGATACCCCAAGAATTCCAGTCTGGAATTCTTTTATTCCTTGTTTAATACAATTTTGTATGGATTAAAATTTGTTCCCATTTTGAAAAAGTAATCTTTTTGTAATTAGACATTTCAGAAATGTGTTTTCTCCCCTTCCACTGAGTGTTCAAGATTGTTTTTGTTTTTATCTACCATATGAGCAGCCTAGAATAAGGACTGTGAAAGGAAGTGACAGGTACTTATAAAATCCAGGTAAATATCTGAGATGGGAACTGAGCTTAGAGCAGAGGAAAAGAAAAGAAAGAAAGAAAGAGAGAGAGAAAGAAAGAAAGAAAGAAAGAAAGAAAGAAAGAAAGAAAGAAAGAAAGAAAGAAAGAAAGAAAGAAAAGAAAAGAAAAGAAAAGAAAGAAGGGGGATGGAGGGAGGGAAGGAAGGAAGAAAGGGACGAAAACATGGAGATGCCAAGGGAATGGATAAGTCCATTATATTCTCTCACTGTAAAATAGGAATAATATTAGTATCTACCTCATGGGATTTCATAAAGAAAGAGACAATATATTGTATGCATATGACATAGCAACAATAATACAGTAACCCATGTAGCAGTGATTCTATGAGTCCACCCTCTGAATAAGTGACCCTATTCAAACACCAGCGGTGCAGTGCATAAATGGGTTATTCCTATGATTCCTACCTCATGCCAAGGATAAAGACATTCCTTACTCCTATTTTCTTAAATCCATGAAGTATGAGAAAAAGTTTTGCAGAGAAGGTGTCAAAAAAGAATCTAAGGCTACTGAAGAGAAGATTTTGTGTGTCATGATTTTTTTCAAGAATTAATGATTTTTGTCCATATCTAGTTGTGTTGACTTATTTCAACAAAATCTCCCTTAGCCACAAGGGGCCTCAGATGCTCTAGGCTTCTTGAAGAACAGAGATGAAGAAAGAATCTCAAGAATATTTTCCTTAAAGAAAAGGAAAATCAACAGGAATGACCATAAATGAGTTATCTACTTTTCCAGTTATGGATAATTTTAATCCCACACTGTCTTCCTTACCATACAGTTGCATTATTGACCCTTCTACAGTTTTCTAATTGTTACTCTCACAAATTATCGCAAACTTAGTGGCCTAAAACAACATAAATTTTTATCTGGCATTTCTATAAGTCATTGGGCTAAGTGCAAAGTGTTTGCAGATCTAAGGTTTTCTGGAGACTCTCAAGAAGGATCTGCTTCCTTGTTTATCCACCTTCTAGAGTGATCCATCCTCCTTGTTTCACAACCTCTTCACCATCTTCAATGTCACCAGCATTACATCCTAACCTGCATCATTGCTTCTTCTTCTTTTATTCTATTTTTTTTTTTTAATTCTCTTATACTGTTCTCTCAATTTTAAGGGTTCTTAAGATTGGGCCCACCCAATAATCCAGGACAATCTCCCTATTTCATGGTCAACTGAATAGCCTTAATTCTATCTGCAACCTTAATTCCCCTCTGCCAAGCAGGCTAACATAGGCACAGATTCCCTGATTAGGATGTGGACATCTGCAGATGGCTATCTACCACAGTTCCTTTCCTCCTGCTAATCTTCAGAAGCAAGGAACTCAGGAAATGCACACACACACACACACACACACACACACACACACACAACTAAATACGAAGAACTACAAAGTATCACCCCTCTTCTTCACTTCCTCCAAACCACAGGACATACAGGATTCCAAAATCAAAGGAGAATCTGATTTATGTGAGTCATCGTTACTCATTTCCTGCTGTTCACTTGCTCCCCTCTATTTGGATAGACAACTGACATTTGACAAGATGTTCTTTAATTTATTTTCTGGATTAATGTATTGCTTTTGTATGTTTTGTAATACTCAGGACATAAAGATGTCATCCCAGGTCACAGCCTACCATGGAGCACATGAAAGCAATCCTTACCCACCGAGCAACTCCCTGGCTCCTGGGTCTCAGCAACCTCTGGGTCTAATAAACCAAGGAAACCAAGTTCAAGGTGGTCAGCCTTACTTCCTCGCATCTCCAGGAATCGTTCCTAGCAGTCAAGTGGGTCAAGGAAACATACAAATAAATCCAGCTTCGGGAACAGTGCTCACAAACTTCAAAGAAGCAAAGACACTGGGGGTGAGTCTATTTGCTACCAGAATTCTAATTTTGCATTTGCAAGGGTTTGTTTGGTTTTGTACCTATAAGCTATAGATAGATTTACTATCCAATTATTAAAGAACTCTGAACAGTATTCAGGAAACTGTGTCCCTTTCGGGTAGAAATAATCAATCTGCATATAGACCTTACCTCAAGTTCACTTTATTTTGAATTCAAGCAAGAATCTAATGGGTGACAGAGGACCCCTTCCTAGCAGGGGCATTCAGTACCACGGGAGCACCACTGCACATAACTCAATCTCACTTCTGCAAAGGACTGTTTAGACAACCTCGGTCCCACTTCTGGAATGATTACAAGCCTGGTGTTTTCATACAGGTGAATTCACAGGTAGCAACCACCCTAAAAGAAGTGGAGTTACTAACAGGAAGTCCAGGAAGTCCAGGGAAGGCCCAGGGTGAAAGAATTGGAAAGCATTTCACCTGCTGGGCCTCCCTCGGCAGTCCCCTGACTTAACTGGAGCTGCTGACTTAACTGATGCCTTATTTCTACAAAGGCTAATTTGAACTGAATACCCACAATCTTGTTTCTTCAAAGTTTGGAAAACACGCCATACTTGGAGGTGAAGTAAGAACAGGTAGAATCACTAGTCCTTTTGCCAAGAATTCCAAGGACTCCTTTCATACATAGAACATAATTCCACCAAACTGCATCAAGTCCTCCGTGTGCAGCTCCAACCTCCTGGCTGGAGAAGTCTGTGAATACTGAGTCACTATTTGGGCCAGACTCCTCTAGCCAGCTTACTACCTACTTTAAGTCTCAACATTTTAAGAAAGTAATAACGAGTCTCAGTCCCCCTCCAGCAGCCAATCTAAGCTGAGAAGGTGGCCCCTCAGATCCTCCTCCTGCAAGATTGAGGAAAGTGTCTTTTCCTGCTGAACAGATGGGACAAACCAGCACCCCACACAGGTGAACCCACACAGGGGCTGGGATTATTGTCCTCACAGAACGTACCACCTAGTGGGGGAAATCAGCTGCGCATGTAATAAGGAAGTGAAGTACGGGGTGTGTTGGAAAGTGACAAATGATACACAGAGAATAAAGTGCAAAAGGGATAAGAACTACCAGGCAATGAGGCAAGAGCCATTTCAAACTGACCAGCCTGGGCTTTCCCTAGAACATAACATCAGAGCACAGATGTGAAGTTAGGAGTAAGCCATGCAGATATCAGGGCAAGAGGGAAACTGATGTAAAGGTCTTTAGAAAACAAATGTGTGTGATGTATTTGATGGACAGGGAGGAGACCAATAAAGGAGAAGGGAATGTAAGGCAGGGAGGAGCTGGAAGGAGATGCAGAGGCACCGTAGCAGCCAGAGCCCGTGAGACTTAGAAGACAAAGGCTTTGGCTTTTGCTGAGTGGAATGAAATACCACCGGCTGGTACCAAAGAGGTGTGAAATGAAAGTACTTTTAAAAGTGACTTTTTTTAAAAAAGCTGCAGTTGGCAGAAGCTATTTCTGCATGAAGACTATACATCTGTGCCACTAGCAGCCCCAGTCACAACAACAGTGCAGAGACCATGGGTGATGGGACGTAGAGCATCCACACCAATCAGCTCAGAACTTCAGGTGGTCCTGTGACCAAAAATGCAAAATGAACTGAAAACACAAATGGTTAAGTTTACTGGTGATTTTGATCAGTAAGTGGTACAATCAGAATGAAGATGGGAAGTTTGTAGCTAGAATATTTTGGAGCTGATGAGAAGAGCTCGTGGAAACCAAAGATAAAATCTCATGCAGGAGTTCTTCACCCAAGATGTATCATCACTAGAGGCTGGTAGCTCCCTGAAGCCATGTGCAGATGTGTGACTTGCACAGATGGGCAAGACTGACAGGTTCACAGTTCTTATGAGAAACTCAAAGAGACTCATTATTCAAAAGTACATCAATCTCTTAGCTCTGCTTATGAAACTTTCTAATTTTAATTCAACTTAATGATATGCAGTAACTATTTATGGAAGAAATAAACACAGAAGTTTCTGTGTTTGTCATCTTCCTGGATAGATAAGAGACACACTGGGAAGAAATGAATCATGTCTTCCATTGACTTTTGCACCAATTCAGCAATTGTCATTTCTCAGAAGTATATGTTTACTCAGGACAAAGAAAGGTGTGACAAGAGGTACAAAAAGTATTAGAGGTGTTGTCTTCAGATAGATATATATATCTATATTTATATATATAGACTGATAAGAAAATGACTGCACACCTGAATTTTTTTTATAAAAAGTAATATAAGTGAGTAGAAAGCCAAATAAAAAGGTGTGTTTATATTTTAAAATGCAACAATAATTGGGGGAGGGGGTGTTTGGAAATTTTTTATTTCTTTATTACTTTATATATGCATGACAGTAGGGTGTATTTTGACATATCACATATACATGGAGAGCAACCTATTCCAATTTGGGTCCCATTCTTGTGGTTGTACATGATGTGGAGTTACACTGGTCATGTATTCATGTATGAGCATAGGAAAGTTATGTCCAATTCATTCTATTCTCTTTCCTATCCTCATCCTCTCTCCCTTCCCTTCATTCCCCTTTGTCTAACCCAATGAACTTCTATACTTTCTCCCTACCCTCCCTTGTTATAGGTTAGCATCCATATATCAGAGAGAACATTTGGCCTTTCGTTTTATGGGATTGGCTTGTTTGACTCAGCATAATATTAGTTCCATTCATTTACTAGCAAATGCCATAACTTCATTTTTCTTTTTGGATGAGTAATAATTCATTGTGAACATATGGCACATTTTATTTATCCATTTATCTGTTGAAGGGCATCTAGGTCAGTTCCATAGCTTGGCTATGTGAATTGAGCTGCTATAAACATCGATGTGGCTGTGTCACTGTGGTATACTGATTTTAAGTCCTTTGGGTATAAACCAAGGCATGGGATAACAGGGTCAAATGGTGGTTCCATTCCAAGTTTTCTGAGGAATCTCCACACTGCTTTCCATAATCATTGCACCAACTTGCAGTCCCACCAGCAATGTATGAGTGAACTTCCCCCCCACATCCTTGTCAACATTTATTGTTGTTTGTATTCTTGATAATTGCCATTCTGACTGGAGTGAGAAGGAATCTCAGTGTAGTTTTAGCAATTAGACAAAAGAAAGAAATTAAAAGGACACTAATAGGAAAAGAAGAGCTTAAACTATTCCTATTTGTTGATGACATGATTCTATATTTAGAGGAACCAAAAAATTCCACCAGAAAGCTTCTCAGACTCATAAATGAATTCAGCAAAGTAGCAGGATATAAAACACTCATAAATCATTTGGAATTCTATACACCAATGATGAATCAGCTGAAAGAAAAATCAGAAAGATTATCCCATTTACAGTAGCCTCAAAAAAATAAAATACTTGGGAATCCATCTAACAAAAGAGGTGAAAGACCTTTACAATAAAAACTACAGAACACTAAAGGAAGAAATTGAAGAAGAACTTAAAAATTGAAAATACTTCCCATGTTCTTCAATCGGTAGAATTAACATTGACAAAATGGCCATGCTACCTAAAGCACTATACAGATTCAACGCAATTCCTATTAAAATTCCAATGATGCTCTTTATAGAAATAGAAAAGGCAGTCATGAAATTCATTTGGAAAAATAAGAGGCCCAGAATAGCCAAAGCAATCCTCAGCACGAAAAGGGAAGCAAGAGGCATCACAATACCAGACCTTAAATTATAATACAGAAATACAGTAACAAAAACAGAATGGTATTGGCACCAAAACAGACATGAAGACCAATGGGACAGAACAAAAGACAAACCCACATAAATACAGTTATATCATACTAGACAAAGGCACCACAAACATACAGTGGAGAAAAGATAGGCTCTTCAATAAATAGTGCTGGGAAAAGTGGAAATGCATATGTAGTACATTGAAATTGAACCCCTATCATTCACCCTGCACAAAACTCAACTCAAAGTGGATCAAGGACCTAGGCATTAGACCAGAGACCCTGTGACTACTAGAAGAAAATGTAGGCCCAAACTCTCCATCTTGTCAGCTCAGGAACAGACTTCCTCAAAAAGTCTCCTAAAGCACCAAAAGTAAAATCAAGAATTGATAAATGGAATGGCATCAAACTAAAAACTTCTTCACAGCAAGGGAAACAATAACATGAAGAGAAAGCCTACTGAATTGGAGAAAATCTTTACCACCTGTACCTCAGATAAAGCATTTATCTCCAGGCTATATAAAGAACTCAAAAAACACCAAAAGAACAAATAGCCCAATCCATAAATGGACAAAGAAACTGAACAGGCACTCCAGAAGAAGAAATAGGAATGGTCAAAAAATATATGAAAGAAACATTCACCATCTCCAGGAATTAGAGATGAAAACGACAGATCATGCAACAGAAATTTAGAAAGAAAAGGTGGTAAGTCAATTTAACAGGTATAACCAGGAAGACTTAGTGGAAGGGATGGACCTGCATCGAGCCTCAGCAGGGACAAGGCCAAAGAGTTCAAATGTGGGCTCTGGGGTGAAATCGCAGCCGAAATCCCCAAATCTGCCCCTTAGTAACTGCCTGACCTTCGATACCTAATTTCTTTATATCTCTGTGTCTATCCATCCAGTTGTTGGAAGGATTATGAGGAATAATAAGTATAAAGTATAACATAAATAATAAATGTAATATATAACATTAACAAGCAGAAAATTAATGCCCAGCAAATGATTTTATCTTCACTGATCTATTTACTCACAACTGGCATCACCCAAGCAGAGAACTGCTTTTTTTAAGAAAGAGAGGCAGTGGAGTCACATTTAGTAGTAGTAGTATTTTTTAAGTGTCTTTTAGAGGCTCCCAGAGGATGCTAATGGATGCATAAGTAGTTGTGCTCTCTGAAGAACTCTCCTTGGGCCACCCTGCACGCTTCCTCCAAAACCTCAAGCAAGACTTTACACTGATACTTTTGCTCCCGTTTTCCTAGAGTCTATCAAAAGCTCCACAGTCCAACTCCTGCTTTGTGGACATGCTCGCAGGATGCCTACGGAACCTGGCAGAGAGGTGGACGAACGAACGGGAGCAGCAATGACCGTAAGGTTTCACAGGCTGGAAATGAAGAAGTAATTTTCAAATGACTGTTTTCTCTTCCAGGCCATCCAGATTGTGATCGGCTCGATGCACATCGGCTTTGGAATCATTCTGGGCCTTTTGAGTTACAGTACTAACGATGTTTGGGGTTTTGGCTCCTTGACTTTCATTGCTGGATATCCATTCTGGGGTGGAATCTGTGTGAGTATATGGTTGGGACACCTGTCCCTACATGAACACCTCCAGCCTGCATGTAACTCAGTTCTTAATAATCTCTGTATCCGAGGGTGGGAGAATCTAGAGAAACAACATCTCTGATTGGGCATAAAAAAGGAGGAGCATTTGTCCCCATTTCTGACTTGCAGCTTAAACCATCCTCTAAAGTTCACTCAGCTCAAGTAATCTAGCCATAGATTTAGATCCCTTCCACATGGTAGATGGAAATGGGCATGTTGGGTGGAGAGTGGCAAAAGGAGGTAATTGGAAGCATGATAAAAAAAAAAAAAATAAGCAACATTTCATGAAACAGCATTGGGCAGAGAGGCTCAGGAATCTTCGACAACAAATACTTTTAGGAAAATGAGTTCTTTCTGGGCGAGGATGTTAGGGGTAGGGAAGAGTCAAATCATATCACTCAGCATTACTCAAGAAAGTTGAGAAAAACAACAGGCAATTTTGAGAGTGAAACTAGATGAACATAGACAGACCAACTGTCCACATAAGGACAAGTTCCCAGGCACAATCAGAGAACCCACCCCTTTGCAAATAATTTTTTCCTATTTCTACAGTTCGTTATTTCCGGCTCACTCTCTGTGTCAGCATCCAAGGAATTTTCCTCTTGCCTGGTAAGTGAGAATGTTTCTACTTTTTCAACCCCTTTAAAGATTAGTTTAAATTACTGAAGAAGAAGCCTGAGGAAGTAGACTCAGAAAGTGTGAACAGAAGCATTTGCTCAAAATATGTGGAGGAGTGGTCCATGCAATTTGCCAGTCGGAAGTGTCAAACCTCCACATCCTGACACTCGAACTCACAAGGGTGGAGAAATAGTAAAGATAAGGTTTGTTTAAGCTTTAACCTAAAGACACTCTGGTTCACCTAAGTCAAACTTCATCCACAGAAGTCCCCCAAAAAATCCAGGAACTAGGAAATAGCTACATGCCCCTCAGTATCAAAGTCTCTGATATTCACTTGCCAATTCTCAGTTCTGCCTTGTGGCTCTGCGTGTGTGTGTGTGTTCAAGGACACATATTTCCTATTCTTGAGATTGGGTTTTTGATGTACAATTCTTTAAATCAGGGTTAATCTAGCTCAGAACATAAGAAAAACTTATAAAAAGATCATCAATACAGGACTTTCAATTCTCCAGTTCCCAGCACACCAATTTCCTGGTTGAATTACAAACCAGGAGAAGGAAACAGACTTAACGAAAATTAAAGCAGAGGTGGTTTCAAGACGATGTAATCAGGCACAAGGAGAAAGAGTGGGGAAGTGGGAACATAAAATCATGTTGCTCATGCTCTTCCTGTTAGCAGGAAAAGACTGGGCAGGATGCAAACCTCACGTGTCATCTCAGCTCTTTATTCAGGGAATGAAATGGTGCCTGTGGACCCCCATCCTGGTGGAAAATGAGCCACTGAACAAAGAAAGGGACTGGGTTTATACAGGTCATTTTGAGGGGTGGTCTAGTGAACATGCCAGTTTTGCCTAGACAGTCAAGGTCAGCGGACAGTGCCTAAAAAGGATTTTGCTTTGGAAGAGATAACGCCGCCTAGAGACTGTTTTCTTTTGAGGACGATAAAACGTCCTCTTTGCCTGCAACCAGCATCTGGAAACATTTCGTCTTGGGAGATGAAAGCTGTCAATGCATGACCTTCATTTTTACTCCCTTTTCTTTATCTCAGGCCTCATTATTTTGGGAATTTCCTCTTCTCCATATCCATTACTTCCAGACAATACAATACAATTAAAGTTAGCCTAATCCGGATCAAACACCCTTTATGTAATCCAGAAATGAAGTAAAGCACCTTTCACCTGAATCCTTTGCAGGTCCTGCCCTCTGAGATTGTCCAAGAATAGACTCTGTGCTTTTGGAATAGGCAACCACTGAAGCCTAACGAAGGGCTCTTTCAAAGGGCCTCTCAGAGGCCTTCTGGAGAGTCCAAGGTCCGCTGACGCAGTGCACATCCTGAGAACCCTAGCTGTGCCACCCTTAGCAAATCAGTTGATGGCTGATTTCACAATTATTATGCCAGATGCCATGGCGCTGTTGTCAAAAGTGGGACAAGTTTTTCACTCTGACCACAAGCCTACTCACAAAGCCTAAAGGGTTTCTCCTTCGAAACTTGGAGTTCATGGCCTGGTCCCTAGAGAGTCGTTGGGGCTGTCATTAGTTCTTAAATCTATCAGCAGCAATTTTGGAGGTAGATAGTTTCCCTTCTACAGAACCAGATGCCACCGTGCGACCTCATACCACGGCTACAGGAGTTCATTGTGACAGTGTGTTCCAAACATTTAACATAGTACCTGTCGCAAAACAATGCCCTTTAAAAGTTTATTTGTTCTGCCATTTTTAAAAGAGAAATAAAGTTGTTATGAAGCACGAGACTTTTAAGTAAATATATTAGATGAACTCCTGCTTTACATCATTGACATTTCACAACTTTTTACAAGGACCCGACAACGAGGTTGCAGAGTGATTTTGGTGTTAATCACCCATAACTGCAGCAGACAAGAAACCATTTCGACTTCAAAAATTGTTGCAAGATGTCAACGATTAAGAACCACATAACTGTGATTCTTATTTCGTTTAATATTATTTATCCTCTAGGTAATTTATTTATTTTTTTCCATTGTCTCCATTAGATAAAAAGCAGCCTGGGAATGAACATTGTGAGTTCCATCTTTGCACTAATTGGGGCGATTCTGCTGCTGGTGGACATGTGCATCAATCACCTCACTATTCAGGCCTACTGGGCACTGGTGAGTGACCTGTAAGCTCCTCATTTATGCTCTTTCTATTCCACAGGATGTCTATGTTTTAAATCTCCTTTTACCATAGGAACAACAGTGGAAATCTCTTCTTTGATTCCAGCCCCTCTCCTAGAAACGAGATTTCTGGGACTATAAAGTGGAAGAGTTAAACCTCTAGGAGGGACTGAAGCAGAAAGAGCATTATCGGTCCATCCCACTGTTAATTCCAGGAACAAACACAGGGAAAGGACTTGGATAGGCCCACTCCTCAGAATACCCCAAAATTATTTCCCAATAATTTGAAATTCTGTGTCAATAAGAAAGTGAAGCTACTGAGTGGCTTCTTGACTTTAGGTTAAGAACGGGGTGACAGGGAAATGACAGTGACGAGGACATCCAGTGTTCACTAGAGAAGCCCAAAGAGTGATGCGCTTTCAAAACGAAGCATGTGCCTCTGCAGGTGTTCAAAACACGATCAGCCATTCAGGATCCTCATACAGGCCAAGCAAGGAGTCTGAGCCTTAGAGGAGATGGGTGGTCTCAGAGCCAGAACGGTTACCACAGATGAGGAACGCACTCTTGCCTTGACAACCCAGCAAATGGCTTTGTTCTTCATTCTGAGAGTAAAGGGAAATCACAAAAGAAGAGTTTTTTTCTCCTGTTTTTTTTTTTTTTTTAATTTCAAGTGGGTTTTTTTGTTATTTACAAAAGTAAAGTTTATTAAATTGCAGTGAACTGCATATATCTTAAGAAATAGAAGAATGTCTCTCATATATATAGAAAATAAAACATTTAGAAAATATCAACAAATTTTAAACACATAAACATGATAACATTTCCCCTATGGGTCCATTCGGCACTGGATAGGTAACTCTGTTCCTCTGAATTTTGGAATAGCGGCAGTCTTATGAAGTCCTCTGCTTCTCAACTAAAGGGCTCCAAAGTCCTGACTCCAACCACCAGTTTGATATGAAAGTTGTCTACACACTACCAGAGGCCCGCCCGAGAGTTTGATCTCCGAAGTGTCAATAGTTTAAAGTAACTGCACACTCCTTTTCCACTGAGAATTTCTGAGATGATCCTTTCTTTCTAAAGACACAGAAGAGTTTTAATCAGAGAACTGAGATGATCCCATTTGTATTTTGAATGAATTGTTGCCTTTACCATATAGAGAAAGGTATATAAGAAGGCAAGAATAGATGAAGTGATATTTTAGTCTATTTTGTGTTGCTATAACTGAATAAATGAGGCCGGGTACCTTACAAAGAAAAAGAGCTTTCTTTAGTTAATAGTTCTGAAGGTCCAAGGCATAGATAGTGTCAGTATTGGCTTCTGGTGAAGGTCTCTTGGGAGATAGCAGGAGAGCACGCATCCCATGCATCCCATGGAAGGAATGCATAAGAAAGACAGATAAAAGGGCCAGGCTTGCTCTTCTATAACAACTGCTCTTGTGAAAATTGACCTGCTCCTATTCCATTCAGTAGATGAGCAGTAACACCTTCACAAATGCAGTCCTGACCAATCACCTCCCACTAGGCCCTACATCTTCAAGTCCCACCACCTTCCAGTGCTTACGCCTGTAAGATTGGTTCATGTCGCCAGCGCATGAACCCTTGGGCTATAAGCCATATCCAAACCATAGCAGGGGACTTCTTGGTAAATAAGGTGGAGTTAAGCAAGAAAATGAATTTCATCTTGTACAATGTCAAATGAAAAGAACAAAAAGTTACTGAAAACTCAGCTTCTAACCAGGAATCCATGTACGGAAACAATTCCGTCGTGACTCAAGATGGCGGAGAAAACACAGCTCCTAGCCCTGGTTCTCACCCAGCCCACAAGAAACCAAAGTTAGGAAAGAAGGGAAGCCAAGAAGTACTGAGAAGCCTTACCAACGTTCTCCCATCTGAAGTCGGAAGACTAAGGTGGAAAGCTGCCAATGCTAAGAAGGAATAGAGCAAATGATTTATGGCAGAAGCCCTCCCAAAGCACTCTGGGGCCTCAAGGGAAGTAAGAAGGCCACCAGTGTTAGTGCTTCTTGGTGCAGTTTGCTCATGTGGAGGAAGGAGAAGAAATCCACAGGAATACAATCCACCTCTGGCTGTGGAGCAGACAATGGAATCAGTCACAAAGCAGACTCTCAGAAGAGAGAAGTGAAGTCCAAGTCAGTGTGCTCAGCACCAGCTCAGCTCTTGGTCCCTGCCTGGTAGGCATTCAGGAAAAAAAAAAAAAAAATGTGGCAGGGGAGCGCATAACAATTGTAGCCTTCAAGTCAGAGCCAGCGACAAGGAAACGAATTGGCGTCAAATGGTGGAAACACAGATCAAGGAAAATTCACCCACCCTACCTCTGCACAAGGCCCAGGTGGCTCTCTCCACTTTAAGAATGAAACGCTGACAATAAATGACAGGAAATTAACCAAACCCATTAGCGTGTTGGAAAGTGGGGAAAAAAAGAAAAAAGAAAAAAAAAAAGGAAGGAGAAAAGAAGACCTAAAATTCTGTCTGGTGAGTGAGTCAGCAGAAACCCACAGACACACATTATCCATTTTTAGTAAAGGCATAATCCAGCTCATTAGGACACTAAAGACATCGAACGATAAGATGGATGTGAATTTATATGACTTCCTTCTTCCTCATAAATGTACCTTGGTTTGATGAGGGTGTGGGTCATATAAACCAAAAAAAAAAAAAAGAAGATGAAGAAGAAAAACAACGCTGAGCTTCCTCATTCTTAGGGTTAAAATCCAGGAAAGCTGTATCCTCCAGTTCTAAGCCAATCGCCACCCAAGGAACAGTGAAAGTACTCAGTGACTACCACAGGACCCAGACCTGACATCCTGGTTTCCAGGCATCTGTGTAAGGTTTTCAACTAAACATAGAAACTATAAACCACAAAGCGGCAGGTTTTGACGCACCATGTGCTACCCTAGCAGGCCCATGCTGCCGCTTCCACATGGAAGGAGACATTACCCCACCGTCAAGACGAAGTCCCACGTGCATTTTATGATGCTCTTGAAAATCTGATACTAAAATGACAGAATGAAATCATGTATCTAATATCGCATATCTAATAAAGACATGAGAAATGGCCTCAAATAAAAATGGTAGCGGAACAAAATGTGAGCACAGCCCTGTAGAACAAAGAGATTAAAGTCACCTGAAAAATGATAAACATGGAAGGCAGGCAAGTTTGGTCCACTCCGATCACCACTGGACTCTCTGAGGTAGAGAATCCAAAAGATAGTACAGAAAAAAGAAGTATTTATCATTTCTGAAATCATTCCTGAAATACAAGAAAAAATTGAACATTAAAAAGGAAAAAAAATCTAGAAAAGAGGTACAAAATAACCGAGATTAGATAGATAGATAGATATCCCCTTGATAACACATAAGGTATAAACAAATAGTTCCTTACAGTTTTAGGCAGAAAAAAGCAAATTACCTACAAGGTGAGGAAATCAGCTTGGCTCAGTCTCCATCACAGCAACATTCTAGGAGGGAAGACTGTGGGACAATGTTCACAAGGTTTTGATGTAAACAAACTGACTCACAAGTATCATATCCAACCACAGCCTTGTGGAGGCATAAAGGCATGAGAAGATACTGTAGTAAAGTGACCACATATTGGTGATGTAACACTCAATCACAGAGGAGTTAAATCAAGGATTCAGAAGGCAGCACTTAAGGGGTCAACTAAAACTGAACAACTGGGGAAATGACAATTATACAACTGAATATGCATGTGTCATTGTTTCATCCCAGAAAAAGTAAAAAAAAAATTTATATATATATATATATATATATATATATATATATATATATATGGTCACCAAAAACTGGGAGGTGAAAAGAGGAGAGGTAAGATAAAATATTCTTCATTTTTTCATGATAATCATTTAATCCTGTCTGAAATGGAAATGTGTAGATTTAAAATGACTTCAACTCCTTTATAACTATTTTTTTAATTTAGCAGATTTAATTTGATTTCCTTTTGTTCTTTTAAAGTCAAGCAGACTTAATACTTTCATCTCAAAGTAGAAAGTATGAAAGAAATTCTGAGAGCCTCTCTCTGACTCTCCTGCCCTCTCTTACTATTTTTCCTTTCTTGCTGTCTCTCCACGCATCCATTCTTCTCTTTGCCTTGTGTCTGTTCATACAGATCCAGAATAAACAGCCATCACTGCTAATTTTGGTCACTTCTAGGCAGTAGCATTTGAGATAATGGATTGGTTTCTATATTGCTTGCTTTTTGTGAATGACATTTAAAAAAAACAAGGAAACTATTGGAGGAAAAAAAGTACCTCTTTTCTGATATTCTAAGTAAATCCGTCTACTTGCCAAAAAAAGTCTTCTGGTATTGTAAAGAAAAATCAAAATAAATCCATATTACCCTGAAGTAAGCACTTAATGGTAATGGGGAATCATTTTCATATAAGAGTGAGCAATATCACATTTAAGGAGGCCCTCCTGATTACTATTTATTTGTGATTTCAGATTTCTGGGAAAGGAATTTCAGCCATGCTAATGATTTTCTCCCTCTTGGAGTTCTGCATAACTTGTACCACGGCCCATTTTGCCAGGCAGATGGTAACCAACACCAATGGGGTGAGTTGGGTCTCTTCTTTGTAGAATATCCGGTATACGGGCTGGAGAAATTGGAGAAATACAGACATATAAGGGTACTTTTTGTCCTTGAGTTGAATGGGGCTGGAGAAGGTCAAATAGGATTGTATTAACAGTACTGCTTGTTTTTATTCATTCTTTCTAGCCTGTCCTGGTTATTCCAAATGCATATGCCAACTACCCCGTGGCACAAGAGTCTTCCTCAGCTCCTCCCAGAAGTAATGGCTACCCAGCTTATACCCCTAAATATTAAAAGAAAAAGGGGGATAATGGGCCGATATCATGGGGGTAAAACTACTCTGCAGAAACTGCTTACAATGCTGGCTTTTCCTATCTAGGATGATTGCTAATCTTCAAAGACTGCATTTGAGATTTGCGCATCACTAATGACAACCGTATCTCCCAGTCACTATCTTTTTCTACTTACCAGTACTCCACACTGGCAAAGGTGAAGGACCAGAGGACAGAAAACACAACTCTGAAACTCTCTGAAAGCTAACTATTTTCCTGTTCACATTACCTTTCCCTCAATAAAATGCTGTTATGAACATGATCCTTTCCTTGGTATTTTTTTTTAAATGTTTGATCTGATACTGGTTGTGTAGTAGCTCTGACAAAATGCTGCAAAGCAGACTGACAGAACTTTTTGTTTTGCTTTCTCTTTTTTTAATTAATATTTTTTGATTCATTTTACACAAATGGGGTACAACTTTCATTTCTCTGGTTGTACACAAAGTAGAGTCACACCATTTGCATAATCATACATGTACACAGGGTAATGATGTTTGCCTCATGCTATTATCTTTCCTTCCTCCTGCACCCTCCCCAACCCTCATTTCCCTCTACACAATCCATCCTTCCTCTATTCTTCCCTTACCCCTCCCCCACCCCGTTATGTATCATCATTCACTTATTAGAGAAAACATTTGACCTTTGTTTTTTTGGGGATTGGCTTATCTCACTTAGCATGATATTCTCCAACTTCATTCATTTACCTGCAAATGCCATAATTTTATTATTCTTTATGGCTGAATAATATTCCATTGTGTATATATACCACAGTTTCTTTATCCATTCATCTAGTGAAGGGCACCTAGATTAGTTCCACAATCTAGCTATTGTGAATTGAGCAGCAATGAACATTGATGTGGCTGTATCTCTGTAGTATACTGATTTTAAGTCCTTTGGGTATAGACCAAGAAGTGGGAAAGCTGGGTCAAATGATGGTTCCATTCCAAATTTTCTAAGGAATCTCCATACTGCTTTCCAGAGTGGCTGCACCAATTTGCAATCCCACCAGCAATATGAGTGTACCTTTCTCCCCACATCCTCTCCAACACCTATTGTTGCTTGTATTCTTGATAATCACCATTCTAATTGGGGTGAGATAGAATCTTAGGGTAGTTTTTATTTGCATGTCTCTTATTACTAAAGATGTTGAACATTTTTCCATATATCTGTTGATTGTAGATCTTCTTCTGAGAAGTATCTGCTCGTTTCCTTAGCCCATTTGTTGATTGGGTTATTTGTATTCTTGGTGTAGAGTTTTTTGAGTTCTTTATAAATTCTGAAAATTAGCTCTGTATCTGAAGCACATGTGGCAAAGATTTTCTCCCACTCTGTAGCTCTCTCTTCACATTGTTGATTGTTTCCTTTTCTGAGAAAAAGCCTTTTAGTTTGAATCTATCCCATTTATTGATTCTTGCTTTGATTTCTTGTACTTTGGGAGTCGTTAAGGAAGTCTGGTCCTAAGTTGACATGATGAAGATTTGGACCTACTTTTTCTTCTGTTTGGTACAGGGTCTCTGGTCTAATTCTTAGACTGTTGATCCATTTTGAGTTGAGTTTTGTACAGGGTGAGAGATAAAGGTTTAATTTCATGTTGTTGCATATGGATTTCCAGTTTTCCCAGTACCATTTGTTGAAAAGGCTATCTTTTCTCCATTGTATGTTTTTAGCTCCTTTGTCTAGTACGAGGTACTGTATTTATGTAAGTTTGTCTCTGTGTCTTCTATTCTAAACCATTGGTCTGCCTCTCTATTTTGGTGCAAATACCATGCCGTTTTTGTTACAATTGCTCTGTAGTACACTGTTCTTAGATAGGCAGAATTAATATTGACAAAATGGCTGTACTACCAAAAACTATACAATTTCAGTGCAATTCCAATTAAAGTCCCACTGAGGTACCTCATAGAAATAGAGAAAGCAATCATGAAATTCATTTGGAAAAATAAGAGACCCAGAATAGCCTTCGCAGGAACAGCGAAGCAGGAGGTATCGCAATGCTGGACCTGACAAAGCTTTTCCGGTGATGACCTGCAGCATGTCCAAGTCACCGTAGTTCCTTCACTGTTCAGAGAGGAAATGCCCGTCTGCCTGTGTTAAGGGCTACATTATTCTATACACTAGTCTCACCAAACAGCTTGCCTCTTGGAAATCTGCAAAGCTTTGATGTTTACGGAGTGTTTTCATGGACTTAAAATCATTTACAAGGGACCAACAGCAGGACAAGAATGATGCATTGGGTTGTTGTTGTTGTTGTTTCCATTTTGGTTTTCTGCTTTTGAAGTGGAAGAAGCATTCACATTTAAAAGCCAGTGGGAGCCAGGCACGGAGGCACCCACCTGTAATCCCAGTGGCAAGGGAGGCTGAGGCAGGAGGATCACAAGTTCAAAGTCAGCCTCAGCAAAAGTGAGGCCCTAAGCAACTTAGAGAGACCCTGTCTCTAAATAAAATACAAAATAGGGTCGGGAATGTGGCTCAGTGGTTAAGCAACCCTGGTTCAATTCCTGGTCCTAAAAAACAAAAAGCCAATGGGAACAATTAAGGTAAGAAAGAAGGGATGAATTGACAGAGTAAGTTTTAAGAGGTCAAAATCACAGATGGAGGACATGACCTAAGTTGTAGGAGGAAGGGAAGATGTAACTTTGCAGAGAGCCACAGGTTGGTATGAGGGTAGTGAGTATATAAGGAGCTTCCAATATGATGGCTCTGGTCATGTCTGTCAAAGTAGAAGTGAGCTCATGTCCAAGGTGAAGAGCATGGGCAGAATCAGAATATGGAACAGAATACAATAAAATGTCATGGAAGTGAAGACTAAGCTGGCAAGAGAAACAGGATTGTGAGGCTCTGCTGAGGGCATGTTTGAGGGGATGATCACAAATTTACAGTTCAAACAAACTCCTCTGCAGAGCTTGGGTGCTCAGCTCTAGATCCAGAAAAAGCACCTATCTAGCATTAGGGTTGTTTCTAGAGAGGATAATAAAATAGCAGAGAGAGAAGAAGGTCAAGGACATCATTTAAAGTATTATTAAAATAATGCCACGTGAAATCTAAACTGGATAGAAGTGAGAAAAACGGAAAAGGACAGATGAACTGATTTTAAAAAATTGAGATATCTGCCTTTATCCAGTAGAGTTGTTACGAAGGATGAATTAGATATTGGGTGAAAATGGTTTGAAAACAGACAAGCATTACCCATTTGTGAAGTTTTAAAATTGTTCAAGAAGTCAGATGAGGAAAAAAAACACACAATGAATGAATAGACCCGAGAAATAAAAGTCACTGGAGCAGCAGATGAAAAGAGATGTTTTGCGTCTGAGAAAGCAGGTGTGTTATGTCAGGGGAGAGTCACACCATTTTGAAGTTCTAGGTCTGCCTGCATCACCGTCAGATCAGCAAAAGTGAAGGCATGTATTGTGGTCTGAGGGTCTAGAAACGAAACAGTTGCCCTCCCAAAGGTCTGGGGGCAAGGTGTGCAGTATATCCACGCACACAAAACCACCAAACAAGGAACACTTTCTCTAGGGACTGTTGCTATTCCCAACAAAGTTCATTCTTAAGAGAAATTTCTAACAAATATATCCTATTTTTTAATTTGTTTAAGTAATAGTAATTACTAGTAATTATGAGAGAATTTTGGCAAAGAGGTTAAAAAACTTGACATGCCACTGTCGAAGGATAATGCAAGGATTTGAACCCCAAAGTCTGATGACTAAGTCCAGGCAGTTCCTACTGGTTCAGATGTAATCATAGATTTTCAGCTTCAAAACAAAGAAATGAAAACATATTTCTCTATAGTAAACTTGTAGTCCGGAAGGAACTGCCTTATTCCATGATAGGCACTATGTGGGTTAGTAATATAACAGTACTGCTTCCAACACTTGCTTCCTGAAGGTGACCATCACCTTTGAAACACTCCGGGGAACCCCCAGACAAAACTTCCAAAGTGTCAAGTGCTTCCTGCCAAAGGCCCCACACCCGCCAACTGCTCCTTTGACTAGATAGTCAAAAGATGCTGAGAGTGTTGAACTCAACTATCCAAAATTTTATTTGATGCTCTTTAGAATACAAAACCAAAATTACCTACTTTAGCAGTTTAAACAACACTATAAGCATAAAATTTTTAAATAGTGGACTCGTGTTAAACAATGAAATCAACTGGATTTTTATCCAAATAAGAACAATATTTACGCATCATTTGACAAATACTGAGTGTATACTCTGGACAGGGCAGTATTCTGTGTGCTTGAGAAAAATAAAGATTCTATTCCCTGGAAGCTTATATTATTTAAGTGTTAGACCTCCTGTTAAAATATAAAATCAAAGGTTTGACTTTGAAGTTTAAAACTTGTAAATCTCCTGAAAATGTACCTACGATCTGATACCTGAGGTGACTGAAATATAAATATTAAAGCTCAACATAGAGGTCACATGCTCATTATTATTTGCAGTCTGAACTATTTTTTAAAAAGTGTTTATTTATTCATTAGTTTCTCCAAAGAAATATAGTATACTATACAAACACTATTAGACTATTACATAAAATTTAGAATTCAAATATTTTCTGTTTTAGAGTAATATAAAACAGAATGGAGTGGACTTTATCTAAATGTTGATGCACATTTTTTAACTAATGCTGAATTTCCGTACAAAAATCTTCACCCCCAAAATTATGACTTAAGCTACATGTAACTCACATACATTCAAACTTGAGTACCCCATATTTAGCCTTTTCCTGCCTCAGAAAAGCATGGGTTATTATCAGAATTCTAGAATGTCTTCCAATTCTAAGTTTGAAGGCTTTACTGAAGGTCAATAATTCAGTATAGATACATGAGTTCAAGAGATATCTTTTTTGAATTCATAAATATATCTCAGATAAATGTGTATCTTTGATTCATGCTTGGCCAATACAACATTTATGAAAGCTCTCTTTCCCAAAGTATGTTTTGCAGTTGTCACACCCCTCTAATAATCAATTATTCACAACTGTCCACTTTTCCCAAAGAGCAGATGCTATCCAAACTTGCCTTGAGTTTGGATGATAGAAAGTGGGGTGCAGGGTCCTTAGACATCGATTTGCAAGGATGATTTGCACCAGAGGAAAGATCCTGCAGAAATTTTGAGTTCAGGTATGTGAAGTTCAAACTGAAAGACAAAAAAATGAAGACCAGTCTCCAGTCTAGCCTCAAAGAGCAGGTCAGATCCCTGTGGAGAAAGGTGAATACTCCTCAATTGTGCATGGACTCAAACAGACTCCTGTTCTGTAAGAAGAAATGAAGAAAATGCAAGTCTGTTTGAAGACTTCCAAAGCTTTGAAGGTAATGGAGCCCTGGGACACAGTCCCTGCGGTGGGGCAGACTTTTCCCAGGAAATCTGCAGTGAAGCCTGAGAAGACACTACTGGAGGACACACTCAGGTGAAGCGTGGTGGTCCCACACAGTGCAGCAAAGGCTCAGCGGAGGCCTGCCAGAGAACAGATGTGCAAGTTCTGGAAACTCTCTGAAATACTTTGGGAGAGGGGGGACTTAAGAAAATAGATCATTCTTCAGCAGATACAGGTACAAACCTGGCAAATTGGCCCTACAGATTATAGGTCTTTCTAATTGCCACAGAAAAATCTTGGATATCAGTGTTTTCACACAACTGTCTGATTTCTGTCTTTCTCCATTCATTTTGCACAGAAAACAAAGATTTCCTCCCTTGAGGCTATTCTCTACATGACTTATAAATTCTTACTATTTGCTCTGCTCTCCTAACTCCTCTTCTCCATTCCTCAGTTCTTGGCATCCAGTCTTAAGAAACAGCAGTTGTTTATTAAAATCTACCAGCTTGAAAGAGCTTAGGTTCTTCGTTCCATCTCCTTCTCCAAAATGGGCCCAGGGTGTCTCTATCCAGTTTTTTGCTTACAATCTGATTTTATGTTTCAGAGCTATTTTAGATCATGGTGTGGACTTTTAAGCCAAATGTCACTTCATATATTCTTATAATGCTACAATGGGTAGTTCAACATCCTCATCCTTTTACAATTGAGAAAATGAAGTGAGAGTTGTACAGGGAGTGTATGCAGTCAGAACTGGGCTGAGAATCATTCCTAAACTGTTGTACACACACACACACACAGACACACACACACAGACACACACATTTTTTTTTAAAACCAAGGATTGAACCCAGGGACACTTAACCACTGAGCTACATCCCCATACCTTTTTATTTTCATTTGGATACAGGGTTTTGCTAAGTTGCTGAGGGTCTCAATAAGTTGCTGATCCTGATCTTGAACTTGCAGTCCTCCTGCCTCAACCTCCCAAATAGCTGGGATTATACAACTCCAACAGTCACAAAACTAAGCCCTTCCTGAAGAAGGCTGAAAGGAAAAAAGGAGAGGAGGGGAGAAAAAAATTCTAAAACTAGGTTTATATTACTGAAGTCAGAATCCAAACTCTAGCATTTATAACTTATGTGACCACAAACAAGACCCTTAACCTCCTCTAGCCCCATTATTCTCATCTGTTAAAACAGAAATAATATCTAAGACAAGTTGTAAAGTGAATATGAACAATTTAAGGCACTAAAACATTGCCTAAACATAATAAATTAAAAAAAAAAGAGAAAACTATTTTTAAACTATTAGTTAGCATTTTATTAAGAACAGTATTCAAGTGATAATGGTAACTATATGAAAACTGAAATCACTGTATATGCATATATGTCTTGATGTGCATACATATATACACATACAATATAGTCTGTACACACATGCACACATAAATATTGCATTTATACAATAAACCCCAGTTACACAGATGGATTTCCATTTTTCTTACTAGAACACACTGGTGTTCACATGGAGGAAGCACCTGTTTTCTCATAGAAATAAAATGAAATTACTCAGAAGGATTGAGGCAAGGTATTTTATCAGGACTCACGGCCAATGTTGATTACAACATTGCCATAATCGTCTCCAACAATGGTTTTAACAACATTATAAAAGGCACGGTGGTTTCAGCACATTTCCTCTTACTGTCTCTTATATTCTGGGAACCAATTCAAGGGAAATCAAAAACATGATCCACATGGAGGAATACTGAAGATGAAAAAGAAAAAGAAGTGAGTCATGCTAGATGTCAAACTATGACTGGTTGCCTCCTCATTACTGAAGGACACAGAGAATATAAGAACAAAATGATAAAAATTTAAAAGAAAGGAATTCTGAATTTTTCAAATTCAGTTTATAGGTATAGAGAAAAATCAGAGTTGGATTTTTGCTTTGTAATATCATCAGGAATGAAGAGGTACCCAGGAACTGTGCTTATTGCAGTTTGACTTAACTATTTTATTCCTATGTTCATACTGAATCCACATTGTGGCCTCTATCAAAGAAAATGTTCAAATCCAATTTCCAGAGACTGTTGACTGAACCTTAAATGAAACAAAAAAATATCAGTCATGGTGGCCAGTTACTACAAAGACTCATTCCATTAGAAATGGCTATTTCCACCATGGATTCTAATATATCCATGATCATGGATTAATCTTGAAGAAGCATTCAAATTTGTTCTTCTTTCTACGCACACAAATAACTAATATTGTTCAGACCTTTCTGCATATAGACAAATCACAAAAGAACACGACAAATGTTAGAAAATGAAGTGTTATATTATTTAAGAATAAAATCAATAACTGCAATGATATTCTGATCAGTACAAAATGTAAAGACTAAAGTACAGGGCATTTTTTCTTCCTTTTCTTTGAAAGGACTTTGGAGTACCAATGATGTAAGGAAATTAACTGTAAGACTAAAAAAAAAATATTGGAGTTGACTTTTCAGGCTATAAAAAACTCACAAAATATCTTGGCAGCTTTAAACACCACTCATTTCTTTTGGTAGCTTTAGCTACTAAGAATGTTGGAGAGACTTGGAAAATTTCTTTAAAAGAGAAAAACATTTCTTTCTGAATATTTGATTCACTAGCTATCATTCACTAAATATTTACATCGCAAGCCAGAATTTTAACTCTCCAAAATGTCAATTTAAAATATCCAAGAACAAATCAAAGTTCAAAGCATGTAGTGGCCGAGGGAATGTCTGCTCTCCAGGTTCACCTCAGTTAAGTCATCCAGAAGATGATATGTACTTGCCAGGGTCCATTGTTTGCCTGAGCCCCAACCCCACCCAACTTCCTCATCCACCTTTCCAAGATCTGATTTGTTTCTGTTCCAGCTGCTGCTTCTGCTGCTCTCCATAAACATTGTTTGAAATACTGCCTACATCAAATAGAAAACTGACACCTTGTAGATGAGCTAAAACACAACCTCCCCCCTCTAGATTGGTCAAATATTTATTCTGGCCTCTTGCTACTTCTTTTGTTACTTATGTTTGCCTGAAAGGGAGGTGAACCATTAACTCAGTGCTTTGCCTTTTCCAAGTTTCACACCTGGTAAAGTGCACTTGTGATCAAATCTTTTGAGGAGGGCAGAAAGGGTGACTGGGCTGACTTTTCATCCTCTACCCCGACCCCTTCGCCGCCGGCAGGTTTGTAAGAAACACCAGGAAGCAATGCCCAGGCAAAGTCACTGCTGGAGACCCCCAGCAAAGGTGCGCAGGCGGGACGATCGCGTGGCTGCAGCCCCTGGGGAGTCTGCGCAGGCGCGCTCCCTCCGCCCCGCTCGGCCCCAGTGTTCGCGCAGGCGCACGAGGACAGCGCCACTGCCGTTGGACACCTTCGCCACCAGAGGAGCCTGAGGACCGGCGGAGGGCTGGACTCCGGGCAACCTCTTGATGGCCACGCAGCGACGTCTGGGGACCTGGCGCTGAGGCCGCCCTCGACCGGGATCTGCCTCTTCAGCGGACCCGGGCGCTGGAGTGAGGCCTCGGACTGGGTGCCAGACGAGCGCCCCGGACCAGGGTGACGGCCCAGGCGGGGAAACCTTACCCTGGGCCTGGACCGGAGAAGGGGAAGCTCGATCTTTGGGACTCTGAACAAGTAAAATGCGAGGTAATGACGTCGCTTTGCTTTCCTGAATGCCGGGAGCCTCAGAGGGGCCCGGAGCCTGCGCCCTGCGCGCCAGGTGCGGCCTCGCCCTCGCCTTGGTCCTTTCCTCCGGCTGGAGTCTCGCTCCCAGCCCGGGACTGGCCTTGAACATGCAGAAGTGAATCCCTGGCTTCCGGGAGCTCCTGCTGACTTGGGAGGCAGCCCCGAAAATCAAAAGTAGGAATTGTGGGCAAAATATTGGGAAACCCGGGCTAGCCAACAGACTTGAGAGTCACCGCCGCTTGCAGAGCTTCCTGCCGCAGCGTGAGACCGAGCCCGGGCGGTGGCCCCGGGGCGGTGGGGGTGAGCAGGCAGGTCCAGGGCTTTTGAAAATTTTGAACTTGTTTTTTTGCCCCCCCCCCAAGTTTTTTTTTTTTTTTTCTGTTCTTCTTTTTGTTTTAATCTAAAGACAACGAGGGTTTGCATCTCTACCAGAGATGCTCTACTGAGCATGCTGGAAGCGGATTCTAGATACAAGCTCTGTAACTGTTGTATAAATTTCTGTAGAAAGCAAGTCTGGGGGTGAGAGTAGGGCTTGGAATATGGACTAACAGACTTGTTCTTAGTCTCCTTTTGGGTTCGTGAGGGAACCACCAGAAAATAAAGGCAAACCAATGATTATTTACTTTCACAGAAACATGATGCATGATTGGGTTGTCGTGCAGCCAAATGTAGAATTTTTTTAAAGAAAGAATTCCAGTTAGTTATTCCATGAATATGTTGAAGTATTTCTTTCTTCCATTAATTAAGCTGAGGCTTTTAAACACAAACACACATTCTTTTTTCTCATTAGTATTTATTTGAATATTTCACTTGGGGTGGCTTTGGTAGGGGCCTGATAGAGATTATATTGTTGCTAAATATTTTGCTCCCAGAGTCACTTGATGTTGCTTTCATTGTCTAGCAGTGAGCATGAAAAGAATTTATCTACATATTCAAAATGATTTATTTTAATTTTCCTCTTATCTGAAAAGTGACAATATGACTTTTCATCATTGTTCTACATTAATTCTATAATTCTACAAATTATATTTAATCATATACAGATTTAACTTGTTTGCTTGTATATCAAAAGTTGCCTTTTTTCCTTCTCTCAAACTGTCCAAATATATAAAGTTTGTTTCAATTACTAATATATTGTTTTCTGTCTTTTGCTGTCACTAGCTCTTGTAGCATTAAGAGACATTGAGAAAATAAATTTCAGAAACCAAGATTAATGAAAACAAACCATTAGATTTTAAAGGTATGGGATCATTTAGTCAAAACTCCCTCCTTTCTGAAAAGGTCAAGGGTGAAATTTTAAAATTTCATCAGTCAGGTGGCATGACTCTTCTGTGACATCCTAATCACTCAGCATTTCACTTCTACAAAAGGATACAATCCTACAAGGGAATAGAATTATTAGTCAAGCTCTTATCTTAATACAGATACAAAGATAATCTAAACACTAGGAAGAAATGCAAGACCAAGGGGGGAAAAAAGAACAAGAGCCGCTTTTAGGATTGCAGAAGCAACTTCAGTAAGTTGTCTGACAGAAGAAAAGGTAGAGAACTAGATAGGAGGGATGTTTCCAAAAAAATCACAGTTGACCAATTCAAGTATATGAACTTGGTTTTGAAAATGCAAATGTGGCATTATGAATGGTATTAAATTGATTATGAATTGCAAATGAATTGTTGAATGCTTTACTGAAAATTTCTCTAATACTGTTCCTTGGGCGTCCCTTCTGTTTGGTCATCCGTAGACACAGTTTACCATTAAGAGATGATATCTGTAATATACCAGTATTTTTTAGTCACAGAGAGGTTTTCTCCATGAAGGCTGTCATTCAGAAGAGGTGGATGCACGTTGATACCTCTAAGAATTGAAGCACAGAAAGTACAGCTGTTACTTCTAAGTTTGGGAAGATGATTAAAACTATAAAAAAGAATCAAACATTTATTTTCTTCTGAGGAAATCATGTGTGTGTGTTTTGTATTGTTTTGTAGAAGTTTGCTAATAAAGCTATCACCAAAGGTTAGAAACAAAATCAAGTAGAAGAAATGCTTATAGTATGGCATGTGCACAGACCTCTGCAGCAGATAGTCTTGTTTTAGGGGTAAGTAATGTTTCACTTTGACTAAATTCCAGATCATGAAATATTTCAGTTTTGAAAATGATATTCTTGGATCTGGAAAGGGATAGATTTGGTTAAATCAAAGGATAAGAGTTTAATTTCTTAAAAATGTTTATTGTCTTCTACAAATTTTGACTTATTTTATATTCCTTGGTAAACAGATAAATGCTTAGATATAATTATATTGACTAAACCAACACACAAAGTGTTAGAGAAATCCAAACAAGGAATAAAGTTTTAAAAAGAATTTATGTGTGTGTTTTAACTTTAAGAGAGCCTATCATTGATCTTTTAATTACAGTAGGATAATTGTAACTTTGTTTTAGTTTTAGTTCTCTTAATAAATACTAAGGAATTATTAGTATCATGCACTTTTTACACCTCAAAGGAAGAAAACTTTCCTGTTGACTAATTCTTCCTCCGAATTTGAATACTGTGTATGTCAGTTGTCTAAGTCTTCTATCAGATTGTTAGCAGAGATCCTTAACCTTTTTGGAGTCATAGACCACTTTGAACATAGAAATGAAAACCTGAATCTTCTCCCCCAGAATCATGTACATATGGAAATTCTTTGTTCTTTTTACTTTTTTCTTTTTTTAAGTGGGAGGGAGTTTGACCTCCTGGAATCCACTTTTTGGCTCCAATTAAGAACTTAGATTTTATTTTTTCAGTGCTAGAGATGAAACTCAGGGCCTCCATGCACACTAGACAAGTGTTGTACCACTAAGCTCTATCCCAGACTTTAGGAACCAGTTTTAAATAAGAAAACCTGCCTGTCGGCAGAGTTCTTTATAACCTTTGACTACATGGATATTTCATAGTTTTATATAGAAAAGCATTCAGTCATATATAGAGAGACATTATTTTTCAAGCCTACCACTTTTATCATTGGGAAAGTCACGTGGAATAATATTCTTGATACCAGTATGCTCATACAGGAGGTATTGGAATTGTGTGTTCAATTACACTATTTCAGTACTAACAACGTTCTCTTCTTACAGGCTATCCAGATTATGATTGGCATCTTTCATATTTTCATGTGGTATTTCCTATTGGTTTTGTATATGGGACAAATTAAAGGAGTCTTTGGGACATATGAACCTATAACTTACAAAACAGGATGTGCTTTTTGGGGAATTTTTGTGAGTACAATACATTTATATTGATTCAATCATTTGATGGATAATATTCATTTGATGGATAATAATGTCAGTAGTAGAAGATAGAAAAATAATGATAAAAATAATTAATTTTCATGAAAAATCCAGATAATGATGCATGGTTGATAAGTGATGTACTGACTCATTAATAAATGATGCACTGACTCATAAATGCCAAAGCATTGCCTTGGGAAAAAAATAAGAGTTTATAGTAGCATGATTGCAATTCACAATAGCCAACTTAGGAAACAGCCTGGGTGCCAGTTAATAGATGAATGGATCAATAAAAAGTAATCAAACAAACACACACACAATGGAGTTTTACTCAGCCATAAAGAAGAATGAAATTATGACATTTGCTGGTAAATGGATGGAAATAGAGAACATCTTGCTAAGTGAATGTAAATCAAACACAGAAAGTCAGGAATGTAATATTTTCTCTCATCTGAGGAAGCTAAAGTAAAATAAGGGGTAAAATAGTGGTATGGGGGGGATCCCATGAAAATAGAAGGGAAATTGTTAGGAGAACGGTTGAGGAAGGACAGGAAGAGGGAGCATACTCCAAGTAAATTTTACCTTTAAGTCTTATCTAAACTACCAGTTTAAAAAACAAATAAATGGAAGATCAGTTGAGTAAAGAAAAAGGCAAAAGGTAGAGAGAGGAGGGTAAGGAAAGAGGAAGTACTAGGAACTGAAATGGAGCAAATGATGTTCCATGCATATGGGATTATATCAGAGACATCATGTCTAAAAAAACTTAAAAATATCATTTTAAATAATAAAATTTTCTAAAATATCAATAAAATGTAATTCAATAAAACTTCTCAGGTTGCAAATTTTGAAAGTCATTTTATTAAGCAAATGGCCATAATCTAGTTGAAGAGCATGCTAGTTTAAAATTCACAAGATATTTTCACTTTTTAGATTCTGTGTTAGCTTTTCTCTTCACTTTCTACCTCCTTAGAAATCTTAGCTTTGTTACAGAAGTGAACATAGAATATGTAATTTAAACTTATTCTTGTGGAATTTGTAAGTTTTGAAATTTGACCTTCTTAAATAAAGGGTGTAGCATGCATGCTGTTTTTTTCTAAAATTAACCTTTGCCAATAAAATCACTAAACAGATAAGGCAAGGAATATTTCAGGGGGTTGTACAAATCACTTTCAAACAATATGGCAATGTTTTCCTGTTCTTGGAAATATATTTCCAGTCATGAAATAATGGGATCTCTTTTTGAAAAATCAAACAAAAGCATTTATGAATAGCAGCTGTTACCTTAATAATTACTGTAGTTTTAGCTCAGAGTCATATTTTGTAAATCACAGTGTGAGATAGACTCACAGGCCACATTTTCCATATCTGGACATGTACTTAGTCATTATAGTCAATGTATCATCTCATTAGAAGCAACAGCTTTAGAAGTAATAACTGGGTTATATATGAAGTATCATACACACATACCAGCAGACTTGTCCCAGAATCAGAACTGATAGTCTGCATTCTGTCCACTCTCTCCTGTATATTTCTGTTAATGGTGACCCTGTGGTTTTTTTTTATAATAATTACCTTTAGATAACATTACTTCATGATAGAAAATTGTCCTGACCCCTTCTAGTTTTTTTTTTATTATTCTATTACTGTTTAGTGTTCTAAAAATACTTAGAAGAAAGAATTTTTTTAAAAAATAATGTTAAGTTGGCAAGCATTATCAATAAGTACTTATGTTTTTATATCCAGTATATTGTGTCAGGAGTTTCCTCAATAAGATCAACACAGAATTCAAGTCGATACCTGGTAAGTTGAAATGTTGGGGTTTCTCTAGAAATTACTGTCACTATGCTAAACAATAGGTCTTAAAGAAAAGATGATGTCAGAATAATGAAGTAGTCTACACACCTTATAAAGCAAAGAATTAAGTGAAAATCTAGGATCACATAAGTTAATAGAGACAAGTATGTTGTAGTTAGTCATATTACCTTATGTAAAAGCTTATAAACTTAATTATAGTTTTTAGGGTTTTTTGTTTGATGTTCTGCCTTTTAACATATGAATATTATGATTAGAAAAACTTTAATAGGAGCTGATACATTTATATGTAGGTACTGCAGTGCTGTAAAACTTCATTTTCTGAAATAGATTGTAAACAGGATTATGTCTTGTAACAAAAAAGTAGGGCATTTGTCCAAGGAAAAGATCTATCTGTGATGTAGGTAGAAAAGTATTGAAAAGAAAGAAAAAACAACTTAGAGGTAAAAGATATGGAAATTAGTCTAATCTTATAATTTTATAGACTATAAATTCAACATCTGTCTAAAGTTATTGATAAAATTTTCCCAGATAATTAAAACCCATAATTAAAACTTCTCTTTGATTTTATTTTCACAAACAGTTGTCATTTCCCATTGCTTTTTTTCTTCTTTTTTTCTCCTTTTAGTGGAAATTCTTTGGTTCAAATCATATTAACAACTGATTCACTAGATTGTAAAATACAATATTTTTTATCCCCAGTGGAACTTGAAGATTGATATTTGGTGATATTTTAATGTTCTGGGTTTCATGTAAACCAGAAATATATTTTGCATGAGCAGCAAGCATACAAATACTTCTGAAGCCTCACAAACTAGATCAAAGTTTTTAATTAGATGACTTTGTTTTAGCAAGACAAAATGTTTAACCAAAGTATTTATTCTGAATATAATAAATATACTTTATGTCTCCTTTTCAGAGCATATGGGCTTTGACCATGAACATCTTCTCTGTGATTACTGCACTTATTGCACTATCTCTAACAATAATTGAGTTGTCTACTTTTAACACTGTGTCATATAGGAATTATGGACAAGCGGTAAGTGGCCAGTTGTGTAGGAAAACCTTAATTTCAAAATTATTCTTTTAGTGGTTTTGAAGACTTAGGAGATAAAATGAAGCTTGTATTGTTCCTCACAAATTTTTTTTGTTGTGGCAGTGAGCTCTTGATTTAAAGACTTAATTCAAAAAAATGATTCTAAAGTAATATCATATTAACAAGCCACTTGAATTCTTGACTTTCCCAATTAAAATAAAGCAAGTAAAATAAAGACTTCAATAATAAGTGTCTATGTGTTAGACACAAAGTCTCTGATGATTCGTTTTATATAAGAAAAGCATAATCTTGGACCATAAAACCCCCAAATCAACATTCCCAAAATCAACAATTCTGCTATGTATGCATACAGTTCAAATTTTAAATACCTAGTAATTTCTCATTAAACAGAACTTTTCATAGCAACCTATCTTTGCATCTTACATAATTTTGCTTATATGATGTCGTTATATTTCTTCCTACAATAGTAACATTCTAAGAAACTACATTTATTCCAACTATTTGACTTTCAAATCCCAAAATTTTTGCTGCGAAAGATTATAGTAATACTTTAAAAAAAAAAAATCTTCCATTTAAAATGAGGAAAGATTGGAGGCAAGCCTCCTCCTTGGTCAACAGAACAAAAGATATAACAGTTAAAGTAATGAGTAAAAGAGTTATTGTAGGAGAAGTATATAACTTCCTGCTTTACCTGCAATATAGTATATAGAAGTCCATCAGTGGAAATAATTCAGAGAATAGAAAACCAGACTGGAGAATAATGAGACAATGGTAGGAAGTACAGTAATACCCGAAAATAGATCATGTGTAATAAATGATGATTTAAATAAACATGCCCAGATTCTCCCTATAAATTGTAAGAAAAATCTCCAATATATGGTGATTCAACTTATAGAAATCTGCAATTCTGATTTCACTTGCATAGAATAGGAAGAGAATACTTAAGTTATTAATTGTGTCTAATTGTTTCAGGGTACTTTCTTATTCCTAAATTTATAATCATCAATTTAAGATAGTATTGCGTAATTGTCAAAATGTGCTATATTATTCTGTTTTTCATAGCTATAACAAAATAACTGAGGCTATATACTTACAAAAAAAGGGACTGAAAGTCTCAAGATAGGCAGCCAGCCCTCTCTCGCCTCTAGTGAGGGCTTAATGGCAGATAGTATTATGGGAGAAAGTACATGACAGGGTCTACAGGCAAGACCTGAGGTCAGAGTAGGGAAGACAGCCTTGCTCTTTTATAACAACCCTTTCACAAGATTTAGCCAGGGTCTTAGGAGAACTACATTAATTCCTTTCAAGAACAGCACCTCCAATGACCTAACAATCCCTCCCCCTACGACCTTCTCCGAAAATTCCTTCCCACTTCTTACCATTACCAAATGAGAACCAAGTTTCCAATACATGGAACCCTTGAGGGGCATGCTCAAACCATGTCCAAATTATAGCACCTGTTTTTTGCAGTAAGTATTATGAGCCACCATAGACTGTAGCCATCTGAATCCAGTACTAATGATCTTCCCAAAACCACAAGTTTTAGCCTTGTTTTCTGTGGTTAGTTATGCAAAATTAACTTACATAGTAGACCTACATTTCTTATCCACTATCTTTTCCTGGTGGCATGGTCTACATTTATTAAGATAGCTAACATTTTTCAATATTTTCATATGCCTCTTTTCTAACATAAGCAAGGTGTTTGGCTACCTCCACAAAGTCATCAAGTTATCGGTGTTCCCATGAACACAATCATCTATCCCCCAAAGTGCATGCCTCTGAATTATGTCCCCCTATAGCCACGTGGTTGATAGTCTAGACTCCAGAGCCAGATTGCATTGTTCAGATAGGATCCTTAATACTTGCTAGTTTTGTGTAATGCTTTGGAGAAGTTTAGCTTCCTGTTCCTTAGTATCCTTGCATGTAAACCAAAAAATGTTCTAATTCATGCCTGTTAACTAATTATTCTGTTCCTTTTCTCAAACTCCAGGCCTATTCTGATGGCTAGCTTGACTTTTTTACTTGGATTCTATCATCTCAAACTCAAAAGTTATAAAATAGAAATCGTTAACTTACTCAAAAATACGGTACTGCATGACTCCCTTGTTTATAAATTTTCTAGATCCAAATTCTTAACCTTGACTGCTCTTTCTAGTGACTTTCCAATTACCAAATAGTATTTATTCTTTATTTAACATTTTAATATTAGGGTTCTCATGTTTTAAGTCATAGGAAATACAACCCAAGTTGACCTTAGTGAAAAAAGGGCACTTGCTGACTTAAGTCTGGTTCATAAGCTTAGATTATGTTTTAAGAATTTAGTCTCATATTCTCTCTGTTACTTTCCTATTTGAGCTGCCCCATCAGACATCTTGCCACTTCAAGGGAAGAGATTTGATAACAACACTAACTTATAAATTAAGGGATGTAGGCAAAATGACTTTTTATGTCTTGCCAGTGAAGAGTCCATAAGCAATCTCCACCTAAAATGTTGATTTTGTATTCCTGCCAACAAACTTAAATTAGAATTAAATCCTCTAGTCTTCCTAATCTTCCTGTTCATATTACATGTGATCAAACGCTATATTTAACTTAAAACTTCTTTATCATTCCTCAGATATGTTTCTTGCATTAAGTTGTTTGCTTGCACAAATAAGCTAGGTCATTGTGATATAGCTTCATTATTGGTTTTATTTTACGTCTCTGTTTTTTAATTATTTTGTCACACTTTTAACTTATTTGGGGGGGTCTATTTTTTTCCCACTTTTTTTTATTGATGCATTATGGTTGTACATACTGATAAGATTTGTTACATATTCATATATGCACCCAATACACAATATAACAATGTAATTTAGCCAGTGTCACTCCCCAACACTCCCCCCTCCCACCCCTTGGCCTCTTTACTCATCTCCCTTAGATTTTCGTGAGATCCAGCCCATCTTTCTTTTCTTTTCTCCTCTTTAACTTCCTCTTATGACAGAAAACAAATGACCCTTAACCTTCCGAGTGTGACTTATTTCACTTAACATAATGGTCTCTAGTTCTATCCATTTTCTTATAAATGCCATAATTTCACTTTATTTTCTGACTGAATAAAACTCCATTGGATATATCTACCACATTTTCTTTATCTCTTCATCTGTTGATGAACACCTAGGCTGGTTCCATAGTTCAACTATTGTGAATTGTGCTGCTGTAAACATGGGTATGCATATATCACTGGTAAGATGACATTTAATTCTTCAGGGTAGATACCGAGGAGTAGAAGAACTGGGTCATATGGGTGGTTCCATGCCTAGTTCTCTGAGGAATGTCCATACTGATTCCATATTGGTTGTACTAATTTGCAGTCCCACCATCAGTGTAAAAATGTTCCTTTTTCTTTCCATCCTCTCCAGCATTTATTATTATTTGTACTCTTGATGACTGCCATTCGGACTGGTATGAGATGAAATTTACATTTCCCTAATTGCTAATGATATTGAATATTTTTTCACATATTTGTTGATCATTTGTATTTCTTTTGTGATGTGTTTGTTTAAATCATTAGTTCATTTATTAATTAGGTTATTTGCTTTTTTTGGCATAAATTCTTCCTGAAAACAAGGTTGCAATGAAACAAGTAAATAAAAATTAAAACTGCTTAAAATTCTGCTTCCTTCTTCCTTTTTTCTCAGCCCTACTCTTATTTCAGAGATCCTACCTCTTTGTGAAGCCTTTTTAGATATTAGTGGCTTTGAATGAACCTCCTGTTCCCTGTAATTATTATGCACATTTTTATTCATTTTGACTTACTGACCTTACCATATATGACTTATTACTTTTCCATCTTTTCTACTTGATTATAAACTCTGAGAAAGCAGGAAGTTTTTATGTATTAGTGTATTCTCATTATTTAATCTATAACACCTTTTTTTTTGCATATAAAAGATAGTAAATAGAACCAATAAGAAAAAGGAGAAAGAAGAGGAATAGAAGGAATTGAAGGAGAGTGAATTACGATGCTATTCGTTGTAGTTCTGAATATCCTTGTTACATAGCCAGTACAAAGACTGCCTATTCAGGAAGAGCTCTGTTATGATTCACTTAGCTCACCCATAATGTATGTAGTTGAAAATATTTCCAGTAACATTAGAAGAGATCCATTTTATTTATCCTGACTTTCAAGTGAAATGTTCTTTGAATTCTTTTTTAATTTGCTCATTATCATATGCTGTTATAGCAATATGAAATGTGCTATAATGAAGTTTTTATCACCACAAATATAAATGTAAGTTTGTTTATAATTACTAATAGCTGTCTTATTAAACAAGGATAGCTTATCAAAAAACCTCTGGGTTGCCATCTTATCCTTGAGATAGGAGGGCCAAATCTTACTAACTGAAGACTTTGCATAGCAAGTTGTGCCAGGGACTCTGTAGTGAAGATGTTAACAGGAGTAAACATTATAAGAAGTATAACAAGAAGGCTAAGTGATGAAGATCAACGATGAAAACCGCAGATAATGAATTGGGAAGAATTATAGCATGAAAAATTAAGAAGCAAAAGAATAAGAATGTCTAGGGAAATCACATCGGGAAAAAGGTCCATCTATTATTTTCCTTCTTTTCCTTGGTTCTTATACTATGAGCTCCTTCCAAGGGCATGTTTGTGCTTACCAAAAATAATAATGTAAGATTTCTCCCTATTTCCTGATTACAGAAACTAGGGAGGGAAGTTTCACGTGTTTTATTGACCACGTACCTCTTGGAAATTGGTATTGCCCTTACACATGCAATCTGCTGCTGTTCACAGTTGGTAAGTGTTTACTCAGGCAAATGAAGAGATGTTAGTTTCTAGTAAGCATACTCTATGAGATGATGAAGCACACTGTCCAATGTTTAGTATTAATAAAATGGAATATATTATTTAATTTTTACTTTTTCCTTCATTTAATGAATAGAAAACACAAAATGACAAAAGCAATACAGGAAACTACATATCAAAAGTAGAAAAAATTATAGAGTAAAAAGTGATTGTTCACTTAATATAGTCTACACATTCCCACACATTCTAATCTACTACATAGAAAGTTTTTTACTAATTGTGTGATCATTTTCTCATTATTTTGTTACATGCCTTTTTTAAGCATCTTTTCATTACAAAACATCTAAAGAAAGCCTTTTAATAACTTTTTTTAACTTTTGCATTCCCTTATTACTGTACATTTAACCTTGTTTCCAGTTTTTTCTAAATATAAACAATGATTCAGTGAATATTTCAATACAAACATTTTTGCATATAAGACACTATTTCTGGAAGTGGTAGATTTGTAAAAATATAGTTGCAGGGTCAAGTTTAATAATATCCCCAAATGCCATAATAATTCACAATACCGCAGAAATACATGAGAATGTCTATTTTCTCACAAGCTTAAAATAAGTAGACACCTAACATTCATTCATGTTTTTCTCAGATATTCATGAATATTAGCTAGGCTTTGTAATAGGCACTAAGGATGCAATGACTAATAAGACAATGTCTCTATGAGGGAGTTTGCATTCAAGTCGGGGAGAAAGATATATATAAAATGACTATGTTATATACACACACACACACACACACAGTACATATAGTCACAACAGGAAAATGTTATGAAGTAAAGGCAGAATAAGGAGATAAGGCAAAGATATTTTACATAGGATGGTCAGGTAAGACTCAGGGACTGACTAAAGTACACCAGCAGAGACGGGAAAAAGTTTTGGGACCGTGTGTGTGTGTGTGTGTGTGTGTGTGTGTGTGTGTTTTGATATGTGTCCACATTTATTGAGATAAAAGGACTACAGTATATTTTGAGAGAAAAACATTAATGAATTAATTTGGCATAATTAAAACCATATTACATAATCCATATAGATATATTTAATTGGTGTGTATTCATTATATAAAGCAGTGGGTTTCATCGTGTCATATCCATACATATATGTGACATAATTTGATCAATTTCACTCCTCAGTACTTCCCCTTGCCCTCCTCTCCCTCTGATCCTCTTTCTCAACCCTAATGGTCTCCCTATTCTCATGAGATCTTGCAAAACAGGTTTCAAAAAATATAGAATGAGTAGGACTTCCAGAATGACTAAGGGCAAAGCGAATATTCCTGAAAAGTAATTCTGGAAGTTGGCCAATGTGTACAACAAATTATGAAGTGTTTTTGAATTTATACTGGATCTAAATAAAAACTGGATATCTCTGATATGTTAGCTTGGGACTCACTTTAATTCCTTCAACAACCTCAGTTTCATTATGCAGAAGTTTACGTTGGTGAGTCACACAGTGGGGACCAACAGTTTGCTGCCTGAGAGTTAATTTTATTTGAGGCAGAACAGAAAGTTCCATGACTAGGATTATTAAATCAATAGAGATAGCAGTCACAAACAAGTAGATAACACCAACGTCACACTTTGAGATTACAGTACTGTTGGGCAATAATTGACTAGCAACCAGCCAGAAACTCGATTCAGATAACAAGACAGCCACCATGGGATGTTTGCCTTGATAATGTGTATCCCTTGTGGTCTGGAAGAATACAAATATGTGCAAGGGGAAATTGGAGGAAGCTCTAGTGAGCTACTCACCTCTAGCTAAAAAAAGAAGCATGCAAAGTAAAGTAAAAGCTGAAATAGACGTATAAGTAGCCTAAACTTTGGAAATATTCTTCAATTCAGAACAAAACGGATCAGAGGACCCCACACCCTCGTAGCAGCTCCCTGAAACTGAACAAAAAACACAGTTCTGCAATGGGAAGTCAAGGTAGGAAGGCTATAGAATAACATTTACCCCTTATAGTCTGGAAGAATATAAATATGTGCAAGGGTATGCACACTATGGAAACTGGAGAGAGCTCTAGTGAGCTACTCACCTCTAGCTAAAAAAGAAGCCATGCAAGGTAAAGTAAAAGCTGCAATAGACTTATAAGCCTAAACTCTGGAAATATTCTTCAATTCAGAACTAGGAGTGGATCTGAGGCAACCACATTCTCGTAGCAGCTCCCTGAAACTGGACAAAACTGCAAGTGAAGGTAGGGAGACTAGAATAACATCCCTTATGGTCTGGAAGAATATATGTGCATGGGTATGCACACTATGGAAACTGGAGAGAGCTCTAGTGAGCTACTCACCTCTAGCTAAAAAAGAAGCCATGCAAGGTAAAGTAAAAGCGCAGTAGATTTATAAGAAGCCTAAACTTTGGAAATATTCTTCAATTCAGAACTAGGAGAGGATCTGAGGCAACCACGTTCTCGTAGCAGCTCCCTGAAACTGAACACATAAACCGATTCTACAAAGCCAAGTCAAGGTAGGAAGACTGTAGAATAACATTTACCCTTTATGGTCTGGAAGAATATAAATATGTGCAAGGGTATGCACACACTAAGGAACTGGAGAAAGCTCTAATGACACACTCACATTGATAAAAAGGAAGCCATGCAAAGTAAAAACTGAGACTTATAAGTAGCCTAAGCTTTGGAAATATCCTTTGATTCAGAACAAAATGAGGATCAGAGGACACTAAAAAGTCATAGGAGCTCCCTGTAAGTGATCTAAAAACCAGTTCTGCAATGACAAATTAAGATGGAAAGACTGGGGAAATGGTGATAGACAAATCAGAACTAGCAACCAGGTTAAACTCTTTAGTATTGGTTTTTAGAAAGAATTAATAAAAGGTGGCAGTACTTGGCGGGAGGTGCGGGGGGGGGGCTCCCCTCCAATAAGCTGAAAAACATTCTCCCACCAAATTTAAGACAAACAGGCATTGATGTCCAACAGACTTACAGTCTAAACAAAATAAGCTCTGATCTTGTGAGCTGAGCTGGCATGGGAGAACCCTCAGCACTTTGCAGCGAAGGTAGTAAAAACTGGGAAGTGGCAACAACTTTAGAGCCAGAGAATAGAAATCCCTACAGTTTACCTTTATTTTCCATATATCTCTTTTTTCCCCTCTATTGCCTTGTTCTAAGCATACTCTCTTTTTGAATATCCAAGACCAAACAGCCACTTATGCCTTTCCACTGTATTATTGGGTGCACATGCCCCATGCTGTGAGTAGGTCTGGACGCAGAACGAGACTAACATTTGAGAGAAACACAGGGTGATTATATGAGCCATGGACTGCTTTTCCAAGGCATGTTTATTTGAAATTGGCACTCTGAACTCTGGATAATGAGCATGGCTGACAAGGTGGAACTGGGACAGATTATGGTTAGGTGGAAAGCAGCAATCCCACAACATCCTGCATGCCCAGAAGGATGTAGAGAATAAACGTGCATTCCACATACCACCTCCACCCACACAGACTGATGTTCTCAGAATAAGGGGTGCAAAACAATACAGTCTACAGATGCATGGTTGAAAGGACTAGCCTACAGGCCTGCCAGATTTACATTCCCATTCCCATCCCTGGTCACAATAGCAGACATTTTGAGAATGAAGTCTGCTCTGAATCATAATGGTACTCCACTAATAGAAGCTGCCAGGCAAGGAGGGTGTAGACCAGTGCATACATACTCCTCTAACAAGTTTGGCCAGTTTGACTAAGAACTGACAACAAACAGTACAATAATTCTGTCAAACAACCTTCCTCAGCTGGGAGATTGTAAATTCAAAACCCTGAAAAATCAGGTCTTCAATTTCAAATTCTCAACAAGAAGAAAACCAAATTCTTTATTTTGTCAATTGGGTCCTCTCTCAAAACCTCTTTATTTTGCTCTTATCTCATTCCCTTCTCTCCATCCTTTTTTCTCTCATTTTATCTTTTGTTGCCCCAACACACTTTTTTTCTATTTATTTTTTATTCTTCCCCTTCAATTTAGCATACTATCATTTATACTTAATTTTTCCAGATAATTCTATATTATTTCTCACTCACTTTTCTCTTTGGTTGTACAGTTGTAGAGATCATTTGGAATAACTTATAGGATATGTTGGTATGAGGTGTGCTCTTAAATTTCCACTGTTATTAGCAGTTATTCTTTCAGAGTTGTACTGGTGGTTAAACTTGGCACTTTGATTATGCTGAAGCTAAGATACCCTCACTCCAGGGATGATTATAAGGAGATAACTACTCACTGAAGGACCCACACATAAAAGGGGAAGAGGGATTCATCTCAGTGGATGTGCATGCAAATATATGACATCAGGAAACATAAATACTCACCTCCAATAGTTTATAACCTTCCAAAAGATACTGAAGTAGATGAAGTTCCAAAGATTTTTTTTTTAAATGTTTAAATGGTCAGGGAACTAAAAGAAAATCTTAAGTAATGAGGTAAGAGAGAAAATACAGGTTGTATAGGATCTGAAAGAGCATTTCAATAAAAATATAAAGATACAGAAAAAGAAACAAATCCTGAAAATGAAACTATAAATCAAATGAAAAATTTATTTGAAACTTTTTAGCAGATTAGATTATGTATAAGACAGAATTTCACACCTTGAAGACAAGACAGGTGAATTTGAACTCTCAGCTAGAAATAAAAAATAATCATGATTACAATATATAAGAACTCAAGGACAACATTAAGAACTCAAACATAAGAATCATTGGATTTAAGGAATGTAGACGTAGACTAATGACATTCAAAATCTTTTCAGTGAAACTCTAGAAAAATTTCCAAACATTGGGAATTAGATGGGGATCCACATAGAGGGCATTTAAAACCCCACATAGACAAGATCAAAATGGAATGTCTCCATGACACATTATTCTTAAAATACCAAATATATAGGATAATGATAGAATTTTAAGAGGTTCAAGAGAGAAACATCAGATTATAAATAGAGGCAATCCAATCAAAACAACATCTAATAACCTCAACAGAAACCCTAAAATCTAGGAGGGCTTAGAAAAATGTGTTTCAAACCCTGAATAAAATGACTTTAAACCAAAAGTGCCATATCATACACAGCTACATTCAGAATCAAAAGAGAAATGAAAACCTTCCAAGATAAGCATCAACTAAAAGAATCAATGACTACTAAGCCAGCATTATGAAAAATACATAAAGAAATCCTGCACACAGAAAAATTGAAAACAAATACTGGAGCTCAGGAGAGGATGAATCTCATTGAAAGAGTAGTTAAGTAAATTAAACAGCTCTATAATAACACTGAATGTAAATAGTTTCAATTCTCCAGCCAAACACCAGACTGGCAGATTGGATTTCAAAAAAACAAGGTCAAACTATATGTTGTTAGGAAGTGACACCTCTCTCAAGCAAAGATATCTACGAGCTGAAAGTGAAAAAAATGAAAAATGATATTCCATGCAAATGCAGCCCATAAGCAAGCAGGGGTGGTGATTCTCATATCTAACAAAGCAGACCTCAAAGTAATCACAAGAGACAAAGAAGGTAACTTCATATTAGTGAAGGGATCAAGTCAACAAGATGATATAATGATAGCAAATATGCTCAATGTTGATGAAGCTAATAACATAAAACAAACACTACTTGACAAAAAGACTCTGATAGACCCCACCAGAATAATACAGGATAATATCAAACACCTTTCTCACCTACAGATTGGTCAGCCAAATATAAGTTCAGTGAAGACACTTCAAAAATTAAAAAATACTATAAAATGGCTCTAACACATCTGTAGACTATTTCATCCAGCAACAACTGGATTTACTTTCTTCTCAGCTGCTCATGGAACTTCTCTAAAAAAGACCACATTTTAGTCATAAAAAAAGTATGATCAGAAAAATGAAAGATTACACTCCATTTATGTATGATCTATCAAAATGTATAAATGCGTTCTGTCATGTACAACAAATTAGAGCAAATAAAAACAATTTAAAAAGAAATATGAAAATATCAATATATCTCCTTACATCTTATCAAAGGATCACTAGGGACTATTTTAGAAGTTTATATTCCAATAAATTATAAAATCTAGAAGAAACTGATAAATTTCTAGACATGAACAACCTACCAGTATTAAAACAAGAGGAGACAGAAAACACAGACTGGTGACAATCAGTGAAATTGAAGAAATAATAAAAAGCCTTCTGACAAATGCCCAGGACCAGATGAATTCACATCTGTATTTTACCAGACCTTTAAAGAACTAATGCCAATGCTTCTCAAATTACTCCATGAAATAGAACAGGGGACAACACCTAATTTATTCTATGAAGCCAGTGAGACACTGATACCAAAATCAGATAAGTATAAAGAAGGAAAAACTACAGATCCATAGCCTTGGCAAACACCAATTCTTAAATATTAGAAAATCATATTCAAAAATACATTGAAAAGATTGCACATGATTTAAGTTGGTTTCATTCTAGATGTACAAAAATAGTTCAATGTTGACAAATCAATAAATTTAATTCACCACATAATAAAATTAAGGACAAAAATCACATGATTGTCTTAGTAGATAATGAAAACACCTTTGATAAAATTCAGCACCCATTCATGATAAAAACATTGTAAAAACTAGGAAGAGAAGGCCTTACCTAAATGTATTAAAGGCTATATGGGAACCAATAGGATACACAAAAACAAAACCTTTTTTTTTCTAAGATAAGCATGTGTACCCTTACCTCTCTTATACAATGTAGTATATGAAATTTTAGCCAGAGCAAAGCAAGAGAAGATTAAAAAGGGGTACCAATAGGAAAGATAGTTAAATAATTGTTTGCTTATGATATGATCCTGTACTTAGAAGATTTACAAAACTCAATCAAAACTTCAAGATCTGTTAAACAAATTCAGCAAAGTAGTAGAATACAAAATCAACATACAATAAGCAATAGCTTTTCTATGTACCAATATCAAATATGCTGAAAAAGAAACCAGGAATCAATTCCATTCCCAATAGCCTCAAAAAATAAAATACCTATGATTACATTTAACCAAAGAGATGAGAGACCCTATACAATGAGAATTCTAGAACATTAAAGAAAGAAATTGAAGAAGACACAAAGTGGAAAGACCTCAAAATTATTTTTAGGCAGAATTAATACTGTTAAAATGGAAATACTACCAAAGGCAATACACAGATTCAATGCAATCCCCACCAAAATACCAATGACATTTTTCACAGAACTAACTAGAAGTGAAATTTGTTAAATTGATATGGAAGAATAAAAATACCCAGAATAGTCAAAACAATTTTGATCAAAAAGAGCAATCCTAGAGGAATCACTGTACCCAATTTCAAATTATAGTACAGAGCTTTAGTTATAATAACATCATAGAACTGGCATAAAAATATATGCATAGGCCAGTGAAACAGAACAGAAAACACAGGGACAAACTCACACACATAGATGCAGTGATTGGATTCTTGACAAAAATGCCAAAAACACAATTGGAGAAAAGACAGCCTTTTTAACAGTGCTATGAATACTGGATGTCCATATGTAGAAGAATGAAACTAAATCCTCATCTATCACCCTGAACAAAAGTTTATTCAAAATGGAATAAGAACTAGAGATTAGTCTAGAAACACTGCAATTGCTAGATGAAAACTTCAGAGTCAATACTCCAACATCTTGGTGTAGGCATTAACTTCCTTAATAAGACTGCTAAGGCTCAAGAAATAAAAAAGAAGAATCAATTAATGGAGTGGCATCATGCTAGAAAACCTCTGCATAGCAAAGGAAGCAAGAAGAATGTGAAGAAACTGGAGAAAAGATAGCCTATTCAATAAATGGAAAATTGAAAATCCATATGTAACAAAATGAAATTAAACCCGTCTCTCACCCTTGCATGAAACTCAAAGAGGATCAAAGATTTAGGCACTAGACCAGAGACCCTGTTCCTAATAGAAGAAAAAGTAGGTCCAAGTCATCACCATATCAGTTTAGGATCTGATTTCCTTAACAAGACTCCTAAAGCATAACAAGTAAAATCAAGAATCAATAAATGGGATGGATTCAAACTAAAAAGCTTCTTCTCAGCAAAGGAAACAATAATGTGAAGAGAGAGCCTACAGAATGGGAGAAAATCTTTACCATATACACCTCAGATAGAGCATTAATCTCCAGAATATATAAAGAATTCAGAAAACACCAAATCAATAAATGGGCTAAGGAACTGAACAGGCACTTCACAGAAAAAGAAATATAATGGATCAACAAATGTATTTTTAAAAGTTCAACATCCTTAGCAATTAGAGAAATTCAAACCAAAACTACTCTAAAATTTCACCTCACCACAGGCAGAATGGCAATTATTGAGAATACAAACAACTATAAATGTTGGCAAGGATGTGGGGGAAAATATACACTCATACATTGCTGGTGGGAATGCAAATTTGTGCAACCATTATGAAAAGGGTACAGAGATTCCTCAGAAAACTTGGAATGGAACCACCATTTGACACAGCTATCCTACTCCTTGATTTATATCCAAAGGACTTAAAATCAGTATATTACAGTGATGCAGCCACATCAATGTTTATAGCAGCTCAACTCACAATATCTAAACTACGGAACCAACCTAGTTGTCCTTCAACAGATGAATGGATACACACATATATACAATGAAATATTACTCATCCTTAAAAAAGAATGAGAAGGTGACATACATTTGCCAATAAATGGATGGAGCTAAAGAATATCGTGCTAAGCAAAATAAGTCAATCCCCAAAAACCAAAGGCTGCATGTTTTCTCTCATATGTGGATGCTAATTCACAATAAGCAGGGGTGGGATAGGGAAGAACAGAATTACTTTAGATTAGGTAGAGGGGACTGAAGGGAGGGAAGAGTGTATGGGAATAGGAATGATAGTAGAATGAATCAGACATCATTACCCTACGTACATATATAACTATATGACCAATAGGACCCTACATCATGTACAACCAGAAGAATGAGAGATTATACTCCCATTATATATGATGTTTCAAAGTGCATTCTATTGTCATGTATAACTAATTAAAACAAATTTTAAAAATTTTAAAAAGAATGTGAAGAGAGCCTACAGAATGGGAGAAAATCTTTTTCAACTACTCAGAGGATTGATATCCAGAATATGTTTTTTTAAAAACTCAAAACACATATCACCTAAAAAATAACCCATGCAGATGTATGTTTTCTCTCATATGTGGAAGCTAGAGAGGAAAAAGGGTGGTGGGGAGATGTGGGTAGATCTCATGAAAATCTAAGGAAGATCAGTAGAGGAAAGGGAACAGGAGGTAGAAGCTGGAGAGGGTGGGGGAGAGTGATGGAGAGTGATATTGGCCAAATTTTATTGTTATATTGTATGCATGTAAAATATGTTACAACAAATCACATTATCCTGTAAAACTATAATGCACCAATTTAAAATGTGGGAAAAATGAAATTTAAGCTCCACCAGTCACAGTGGTCAATAGAACATTAGTTTTATTGTCTTGAACTACCCACTGAGCTACTTTAAAGGCAAGAGTTCAGTCTTTAACCAAGTCATTTCCTTGTTCAACTTGGGCATTCCCCCTATAAAAGTCTTCCTCTGGGTCTCTTTGGCAGAGCCCAAACCACTTTTGGGCTCAAATCAATAAATTTAATTATTATTTTTGAGTTGGGGCTGCCCAATTCATTTATCAGTGACTGCTTACATAAATAAACTTATTAACAATATTAATAACAACCCATTAAACAAATGGAGCAAATGGCCAATAAATACATGGAAAAAAATTCAACACATTTAGCAATCAAGAAAATGCAAATCAAAACTGTGATGTGATTTCTTCTCACTCCAATTCAAATGCACAGACATCAAGAATACAAATTGAGGGTGCTGGGGATATAACTCAGTTGGTAGAGTGCTTGCCTAGCATACACAAAACCCGGGGTTCAATTCTCAGCACCACCAAAAAAATAAATAAAATAATATAAATAATAAATGCTGGCAAAAATGCAGGGAAAAAGGAATATTTATATGCCCCTGTTGGTATTGTAAATGAGTACAGCTGCTGTGGAAATCAGTATGAAAGTTATCCAGAAGAGTAGGAATAGGACTGCCATATGACCCAGCTATACCACTCATTGGTATTTGTCCAAAAGAAAGTCAGCATACTATAATAAGTTACGGTACAAGCCTAGATGTTCATCAACAGGTAAATAAATTTTTTAAATGTGGTGCATAAATATACAATGGAGTCTTAGCCATAAAAAAAGAAGGAATTTTATGTCATTTGCAGAAAAATGGATGGAAATAGAGAACATCATGTTAAGTGAAATATGCCAGACTCAAAATCACAAGTGATGTTTTCTGCATATGTGAAAGCTAATGAGACAAAAAAAAGTTGGGGAAGAGGAAATCTCATAAAAATAGAAGGGAAATCAGTAGAATAGAGTATGGGGTTCTGGAGGAGGGGAAGGGGAGAGAAAGGGCACATACTTGGGAGTGAAATTGACCAAATTATTTGCATGTACAAATACATCACAGTGAATTCCACTGTTATGTATAATTATAATGTACCAATTAAAATTTTAAGAAATAATAAAATTTAAAACTATGTTTTTCAAGCTGCACTAGTCCTTCAGAAAAGAGTAGAAGTCTTTCTATCTCAAGGAGTGTAATACTTTACTATTGCTACCATAACACAAGTACCACAGATTATGTGGCTTGAACAACAGAAACTTATATTCTCACAATTCTAGAGGCTAGAAGTTCAAGATGAAAGTGTTGATAATGTTAGTGTCTTAGTTTGAGGTCTCTTCCATAGCTTTCAGATGACTGTCTTCTCCCTATTTCTTCAGATGGTCTTCACTCTGTTTATGTCTGTATCCTAATCCCTTACTGGATTAGGGTCCAACCAAGTCACGTAATTGTAACTTTTATTATACTTCAGAGACCGAATATCTAAGTATTATCATATTCCAAGATACCAGGAGTTAGGATTTCAATGTATTAGAGTTTTGTGGGACATAGTGCACATAACAAGGTGTTTAAGCATACCCTGTGAGTAGTCATTGACTGAGCACTTAGACTGACCCAGAGAGAAGCCCAGGAAGTTAGTCTTAAATATAAAACCAAGAATTAAAAAAATGAAAAAGTGAATATCTATTTTAGAGGCCACATACTGCAAGGGAAATAGACTCCAGACATTAGTGCAAACAAATTGCTAAAGCAATAACCACCACTCTTGTAAGATAAAGCCACTGGAATCCAAAGTTGCTTATTATTATTATGTTATATATTAACATAATATCTTAAAATGTCCTGTTTTCAGAAAAAAAAAATTTTAAAAAAACCCTGAGGAGCAAAGTATATATGATTTTTACCCTAAAAAGAGCACGCAAAATATAGTCTCTTCAAAGAAAAGCAGGGGTGAGGGGAATGGTGGAATTAATGAAGAATGATGTAAAAACAAAAAGGAAAAAACTAAAGGAAATATGTTTGAGTTAAAAGGTGACAATAGTGACTCATCAAATAAGACTATTGACAAAAGAGACAAAAAAGAATGGAAATTCTGGATTTTAAGAACACAGTAACTGAAAAGAAAAAATTTACTATGGGGCTTAAGAGTATATTAGAGCTGACAATATAAAATCAACAATCATGAAGATGGCATAAAAGAAATCAGAATTAAAAACAGAGGGGGGGGGGCGGGGAAGAAAGCCTCCAAAACCATTTAGTGTATAATTACAGTCCCTTAGAAATTGAAGAGAAGGGGGGGGGGGAAAATGAAGAAATGATGGCCAAATATTTCACTAATTTGATGGCAAATATTATTTTACACATCCATGAATTCAGTGATCCCAAATTACAATAAACACAAAGATTTTTCATAGACATCTCAGTCAAAATGATGAAAAAAAGGAGAGAGAAAATCTTGAAAGTAGTAAGAAAAATATTACTCTTCATAAACAAGGGAACCACAATAAGGTTAACAGTTGACTTCTTATCAAAAATAATGGAGGTCAGAATAATGAGATGGCATATGAAAGTGCTGGGGGAAGAATGCTTAAGCAGGAATTCTGAATCCTTTAAAATTATCCTTCAAAAATGAAGATAAAATAAAGACATGCACAAAGGACTACAGAATGTGTTGCCAGCAGAATTGCCTTCTAAGTAACACTGAAGGAAACTCTTTGCATTGAAAGAAAGTGATAGCAGATGAAATTCAAATGCACATGAATGAATAAAGAGCACCCATAAGAGTAACTGTGGTCATTACAAAATCAAATAAATACATCTTTTGTTTTATTTGGTGGAACTAATTTACAAGAAAATTGTGTAAATTGCAGGATTATCCAGGATAATCTCCTTGATGTAAGCATGTTATCAGCAACATTAAGTTCATGACATACTACTCAATTCCAACTTTTAGCATGAAAGCATTCATGGATAATACATAAATGAATGATTATGCATTTTTTCAATAAAACTTTGCTTCCAAAAATAGATTGATTCACATGTCAGTTTATCACCCATGCATAATAGGTATAAAATTTTAAAAACAACCTTATAAAAACAATAATTGTACCATAATACTGTTGAGTATATAATATATGTGGATATAATACATAATGATAATAGCATATTGGAAGATGGAGGTAATAGAACTATATGAGAACAAGGTTACTCACTATATCTTACTGAAATTGATATTCATCTGAAATAGATGGTTGTCAACTTAGATGCATATTAATGACTAAGAAAACTCAAAAGTAGTTTAAAATCTAAGGTATTAATACATGAAGTATTTTTAAAAACAGGGAAAGGAGGAAAACAGAAATGAAATCTATAGAAAAATGTAAGATGTGAGACATATATCCAGCCACTTAGACAGTAACATTAAAATAAAAACTAAATGAGAGTAGATGTCAGAATAGACAAGATCACTTTCCTAGTGTGAAACCAAGAAAGCATATAGGCAGCTTCTCAGCAAGATGGGTGGAGAAAAAAGGGGGGAACTTTGCTGGAATGTAATACTAGATATTCTAAGGATATCAGGGACTCAGAAGGTTGGATATAATCAAATAAGGAAGAAATCCAAATTGCCACAGTCACTGCCATGTCTAGAGGCAAAAGAAACTCACACTTTTAGGAGGCCTGAAGCATGTGTGGGTACAGAGAGCTTAGAGATCAAAAATATTCTCTAACATGAAAGGTGTGCTGCACAATATCCTTGTGCAGGAAAGAAGTCCCATCTCTCCTGGCTGGACAGATGGAAGGAGCCATTTTGTAGTCATGGTGTAGGGGCCAGCAACTGGGGACAATTCCTGGCAAACCTGAATTTGGCCTGAAATACAGGTCTGGCAAACAAATACAGCACTACATGAAGTGTGTCTAAATGACCAGGAGAAAATTAAATGTGGAGAAAGGGATCTACTGGTTGTGGAAACCCACCTAGCTTTTCCTCTCCCCATTCAATCTGGCTGCATGCAGAACCAGCTGGGAGAGACACGCTGGCTGGGAATTCAAAAGGGCAAATGGAGAGATTGAGTTTGGAGACAGAACCTGAGACCAGGAAATATGGGATCCACAGGTGACATAGTGAACATGAGTGAACCCAGGGGAGATCCCTGGGGAGCAGTCTTCCAGTGTGGACTAGCAATTGCTGGGTTCTGGAGGTGCACTGATTTAAAATCTCCAGACCAATTGGCATTCAGCAAAGAATCTAGAGCATACTTAAGCCTAAACCCTGCCTCCAGGAGTTCCACCAATGGGATTACCTCTCTCACTCCAGAAACCCTACCCTGAGGGTGAAGTAAGCATTGCACCAGATGACCCCACCTACCACTGTTGGGAAGGAAAGCTGAGAATCTTTTGAACTCCAATGGAAACAATTCTTTAATTTTTCATCAAGACATTTTTACGTTCTTTTTCCTTTTCTCTGTTTAATTGTGAACATAATGGCTCATGAAAATTTATACACTTTTTTCCTCATTTCCACCATTTGGAAAGCCAATTATTTTTCATGGATCAGTACTTTGAGGACTAGAATATTTGATTAGTATATTTCAGTTTTGCTTTGTATTCTCTTATTTTTTAATATTTTAAATTGTTACTGTATGTACATTTTTTCTCTCTTATCTGTTTCTCTTGATTCATTTTTTTCTTCTTCCAACAGCCAATCTCTATTGTTTTCCCTTTCACTCTTCCTTTACTTTTTTACTTCTCTCTTTTCTCCTCCTCTCTGATAATCATCACATCTTATATCACTTCTGCTCTATCCATGTCCACCAATGAAGACAAAATATATAATCTTGAAAATAAAGGGGACCATGGAGGAAAGATGTTAAGACACCATGAACAGAATTTCCAAGAAATATGTGATAACATGAAAAGACCAAATTTAAGATTTATCAAATTAGAAGAAGACTCGGAAATACAAATAATACAATAAGGATAGAATATTAAAGGATGCCAGAGACAAACAATAGGTCACATTTAGAGGGAAACCCACCTGGAGCCAAGCTGATTTCTCTATCTAGACCCTCAAAGTTAGGAGGTCTTGGAATAAATGTATACCAAGTTGTAAAAGAAAATGAATGCCAGCCAAGAATATAATACCCAACCAGATTAAGCTTTAGAATTGAAGATGAAGTGAAAACTTTCGACGATAAGCGAAAGTTAAAAGAATTCACAATTAGAAGACCTGCACCACAAGACATACTCAATAAAATATTTCATGAACAGGAAATGAAAAATAAAAGTGAACACAGGTGAAGGGAGGAACTACACTAGGAGAATAGACAAAGGAGAAAATGATTCAAATTAAAAACCAGAAATAAAATGAAAGGGAAAAAATCATTTTTCAATAATAACATTGAATGTAAATTGTCTAAACTCATCAATCAAAAGACATAGACTGGCAGATTGGATTTAAAAACAAGACCCAACAATATGCTGTCTCAAAGAGACTCACCTCATAGGCAAAGACATCCACAGACTGAAGGTAAAAGAATGGGGGAAAAAACATTATTCACATGGATCTCATAAACAAACAGGGGTTCCTACCCTCATATCAGATAAAGTGGACTTCAAGCCAAAGTTAATCAGAAGTGATAAAGAAAGACATTTCATGATACTTAAGGGAATTATACATCAGCAAGACATAACAATCATAAATGTTTATAACCCAAACAATGGAGCATCTCCATACATCAAACAAACCCTTCTCAATTGAAAGAAGCAAATAGACCACAACACAATACTGGGTGACTTTAACACACCTCTCTCACTACTGGATAGATCCTCCACACAAAAACTAAATAATTAACTATAGAACTAAAAATTACAATTAATAATTCAGACTTAACAGACATATATAGAATACCTCATTAATGACTGAATACTTTCTTCTTGGCAGCAAATGGATCCTTCTCAAAAATAGACCATATCTTAGGCCATAAAGCAACTATTAGCAAATACAAAAAAATGAAGACAATGCCTTTCATTTTATCAGATCATAATGGAATAAAATTAGAAATCAATGATGGAATAAAAAGTACAATCTACTCTAACACTGCAGACTAAATAATACACTATTGAATGACCAAAGGATAGCAGAAGAAATCAGAGATAAAATATTAAAAATACTTAGAGACAAATGAGAATAGTGATACAACATATCAAAATCTCTGGGACACTCTGAAGTTCATTGCATTGAGCTCATTCATTATAAGACTAGAAAATCCAAATAACCTAATGTTACATCTCAAAGCCCTACAAAACAAACAAATCAACACCAAAACCAACAGAAGACAGGAAATAATTAAAAACAGAGTTGAAATCAATGAAATTAAGACAAAAAATTTTAAAAACTGACAAAAAGTTGGTTCTTTAAAAAAAATAAAATTGATAAACCCTTAGCCAAGCTAATGAAGAGAAAGAAAAAGAAAACTCAAATTACTAAAATTTGTGATGAAAAAGGAAAGATCATAATACACACTACTGAAATGCAGATGAAAAGAAAGTATTTTGAAAATGTATATTCTAATAAAATAGAAAATATTGAAGACATCAACAAATTTCTAGAGACATATGACCTACCCAAATTGAATAAGGAGGACATATAATATTTAAATAAATCAACTTCAAGCAATGAAATCGAAGATGCCATCAAAATCCTACCAACAAAGAAAAGCCCCAGGACCAGATGACTTCTCAGCTGAGTTCTACAAGACCTTCAAAGAAGAACTTACTCCAATAGTCCTCAAATTAATTCATGAAATAGAAAGGGAGGGAACACTTCTGAACTCATTCTATGAATCTAGTATCAACCTGTTGCCAAAACCAAAGACCAAGGAAAGAAACTTCAGATCAATATCCCTGGTGAACATAATTTCAAAAATTCTTAATAAAATTCTGGCAAATTGCATACAAAAACAAAAACATAGTGTACAATGATCAAGTAGGGCTCACCTCAGTGATGCAAGTTTGGTTCAACATATGGAATTTAATAAACGTAATTCATCACATCAATAGACTTAAAGACAAGAATCACATGATTATCTAAATAGATTCAGAAAAAGCATTTGACAAAATATAGCATCCATTCATGTTCAAAACACTAGAAAAACTAGGACTAGTAGGAGCATACCTCAACATTATAAACGCTATATGTGTTAAACCAAAGGTCAACATCATTCTAAGTAGAGGAAAAACTGAAGGTATTCCCTCTAAAAACTCAAACAAAACAAGGATGCCCTCTTTCACCTTCTATTCAGTGTTGTTCTTGAAACTCTAGCCAGTGCAATTAGACAAGAAAGAAATTAAAGGTATAAGAAGAGGAAAAGAAGAACTCAACTCTCTTTGCTGACAACATGAATCTATATTTAGAATACCCAAAAAAACTCCACCAGAAAACTTCTAGAACTCATAAATGAATTTAGGAAAGAAACAGGATATAAAATTAATACCTATATATCAATTGTATTCCTGTACATCAGTGATAAATTAGGAGAACTATCCCATTCACAATAGCCTTGAAAAAATAAAATATTTAGGAATCCATCTAACAAAAGAGGAGAAAAACCTCTACAATTAAAACTACAGAACACTAAAGAAAGAAATTGAAGAAGACCTTAGAAGATGAAAAGATCTCCCATGCTCTTGGATAGGCAGAATTAATATTGTCAAAATGGCCATACTACTACCAAAAGTGCTATACAGATTTAGTGTAGTGCCTATTAATATTCCAACAATGTCCTAAATAGAGATAGAAAGGGTGGTCATGAAATTCATCAGGAAAAATAAGAGGCCCAGAATAACCAAAGCAATCCTTAGTGAGAAAAGTGAAGCAGGAGGCATCACAATACCAGACCTTAAATTATACTCCAGAGCTATAGTAACAAAAACAGCAAGATATTGGCACCAAAACAGACATGAAGACCAATGGGACAGAATAGAAGACACAGAGATGTACTCAAATAAATACAGTTGTCTCATACTAGACAAAGGTGCCATGAACATACACTGGAAAAAAGATAACCTCTTCAACAAATGGTGCTGGGAAAACTGGAAATTCATATGTAGTAAAATGAAATTGAACCCTTGTCACTCACCCTGTATAAAATCCAACTAGATCAAGGAACTAGGCATTATACCAGAGATCCTGTGCCTACCAGAAGAAAAAGTAGGTCCAAATCTCTAGCATGTCAACTTAGGAAACTGAATTCCTCAACAAGACTTCTAAAGTGCAAGAAGTAAAATCAAGAGTCAGTAAATGGGATGATATCAAACTACAAAGGAAATAATCAAGAATGGAAAGAGAGAGCTTACAGAATGAGAGAAAATCTTTACCACCTGCACCTCAGATAGAGCATGAATCCCCAGGATATATAAAGAACTCAAGAAACTTAATACCAAAAAAAAAAAAAAAAAAAAAAAAAAAACAGCAAAAATCATCAAATAATTCAATCTATAAATGAGCAAAGGAACTGAACAGATACTTCACAGAAGAAGAAACACAATCAATCAATATATAAAAAATGTTCAATGTCACTAGCTATTAGAGAAAAACAAATTATAGCTGCACTGAGATTCCATCTCACTCCAGACATAATGGCAATTCTCAAGAATACAAGTAATATTAAATGTTGGTGAGGATGTGAGGAGAAACGTACACTCATACATTGCTTGTGGGACTGCAAATTGGAGCAACCACCCTGGAAAGCAGTATGGAGATTTCTCAGAAAACTTGAAGTGGAACCACCATTTGACCTAGTTATCCCAGTCCTCAGAAACTCCCAAAGGACTTAAAAATCAGCATACTTCAGTGACACAGTCATATCAATATTTTAGCAGCTCAATTCACGATAGCTAAGCTATGGAACCAATCAAGGTGCCCTTCAACAGACGAATGGATAAAGAAATTGTGGGACATATACATAAGGGAATATTACTCCGTCATAAGGAAGAATGAAATCATGGTATTTGCCAGTAAATGAATGAAACTGGAGACTATTATGTTACATGAAATGGGCTGATTCCAAAAAACCAAAGGCCAAAATGTCCTCTCTGATATGCAGATGCTAACACACAATAAGACTGGCCAGGAGAACAGAAGTTCATTGGATTAGACAAAAGGAATGAAGGCAAGGGAGTGGGATGGGAATAGGAAAGACAGTAGTGAGGTGGACATAACTGTGCTATGTTCATATATGAATACATGGCCAGTGTAACTCCACATTATTATTTTTTCTTTTTTTAAATTTATTTTTATTGTAAACAAATGGGATACATGTTGTTTCTTTTTGTACATGGAGTAACAGCATACCATTTGCGTGATCATACATTTACATACAGTAATGATGTTTGATTCATTCTGTTATTTTTTTCCTTCCCTTCCACCCCTCCCACCCCCTTTTCCCTCTATACAGTCCCTCATACCTCCATTCTTGCCCCCCTCCCACCCCCGTTATATGTCATCATCCGCTTATCAGAGAGATCATTCATCCTTTGCTTTTTTGAGATTGGCTTATCTCACTTAGCACGATACTCTCCAATTTCATCCATTTGCCTGCAAATGCCATAATTTTATTATTCTTTATAGCTGAGTAATATTCCATTGTATATATATACCACAGTTTCTTTATCCATTCATCAATTGAAGGACATCTAGGTTGGTTCCACAGTCTGGATATTGTGAATTGAGCAGCTATGAACATTGTTGTGGCTGTATCTCTGTAGTATGCTGATTTGAAGTCCTTTGGGTATAGACTGAGGAATGGGACAGCTGGGTCAAATGGTAGGTCCATTCCAAGTTTTCTAAGGAATTTCCACACTGCTTTCCAGAGTGGCTGCACTAATTTGCATCCCCACCAGCAATGTATGAGTGTACCTTTTCCCCCACATCCTCTCCAACACCTATTATTCCTTGTATTCTTGATAATCGCCATTCTAATTGAGGTGAGATGGAATCTTAGTGTAGTTTTGATTTGCATTTCTCGTATTACTAAAGATGGTGAACATTTTTTCATATGTTTGTTGATTGCTTGTAGATCATCTTCTGTGAAGTATCTGTTCATATCCTTAGCCCATTTGTTGATTGGGTTATTTGTATTCTTGGTGTAGAGTTTTTGAGTTCTTTATATATTCTGGAAATTAGTGCTCTACCTGAAGTATGAGTGGCAAAGGTATTCTCCCACTCTGTAGGCTCTCTCTTCTCATTGCTGATAGTTTCTTTTGCTGAGAGAAAGCTACTTAGTTTGAATCTATCCCAGTTGTTGATTCTTGCTTTTATTTCTTGTGCTATGGGAGTCCTGTTAAGGAAGTCTAATCCTAAGCCAACAAGGTGAAGATTTGGACCTACTTTTTCTTCTATAAGATGCAGGGTCTCTGGTCTAATTTCAAGGTCCTTGATCCATTGTGAGTTGAGTTTTGTGCAGGGTGAGAGATAGGGGTTTAGTTTCATTCTGTTGCATATGGATTTCCAGTTTTCCCAGCACCATTTGTTGAAGAGGCTATCTTTTCTCCATTGCATATTTTTGGTACCCTTGTCGAGTATGAGAAAATTGTATTTATTTGGGTTTGTGTCCGTGTCCTCTATTCTGCACCATTGATCTTCCTGTCTATTTTGGTACCAATACCATGCCGTTTTTGTTACTATTGCTTTGTAGTATAGTTGAAGGTCTGGTATTGTGATACCCCCCAGCTCTTCCTGCTAAGGATTGCTTTAGCTATTCTGGGTTTCTTATTCTTCCAGATGAATTTCATGATTGCTTGTTCTATTTCTGTAAGGTACATCATTGGGATTTTAATGCATTCAATTGCATTGAATCTGTATAGCACTTTTGATAGTATGGCCATTTTGACAATATTAATTCTGCCTATCCAAGAACATGGGAGAACTTTCCATATTCTAAAGTCTTCCTCAATTTCTTTCTTCAATATTTTGAAGTTTTCATTGTAGAGATCTTTTACCTCTTTGGTTAGATTGATTCCCAAGTATTTTTTTTTTTTTGAGGCTATTGCAAATGGAGTTGTTTTCCTCATTTCCCTTTCAGCTGTTTCATCACTTGTGTATAAAAATGCTTTAGATTTATGCATGTTAATTTTATAGCCTGCTATTTTGCTGAATTCATTGATGAGGTCTAGAAGTTTTCTGGAGGAGGTTTTTGGATCCTCTAAATATAGAATCATGTCATCAGCAAATAGTGACAGCTTAAGTTCTTCTTTTCCTATTTGTATCACTTTAACTTCTTTAGTTTGCCTAATTGCTCTGGCTAGAGTTAAGGACAATGTTGAATAGAAGTGGTGAAAGAGGACATCCCTGTCTTGTTCCCGTTTTTAAAGGGAATGGTTTCAGTTTTTCTCCATTAAGAATGATGTTGGCCATGGGCTTAGCATAAATAGCCTTTACAATGTTCAGGAATGTTCCTGCTATCCCTATTTTTTCTAGTGTTTTGAGCATGAAGGGGTGTTGTATTTTGTCGAACGCTTTTTCTGCATCAATTGATAGAACCATATGATTCTTATCCTGAAGTCTATTGACATGATGGATCACGTTTATTGATTTATGAATGTTGAACCATCCTTGCATTCCAGGGATGAACCCCACTTGATCATGGTGCACGTTTTTCTTAATATGTTTTTGGATATGGTTTGCCAATATTTTGTTAAGGATCTTTGCATCTCTATTCATCAAGGATATTGGTCTAAAGTTTTCTTTCCTTGATGTGTCTTTGCCTGGTTTGGGTATGAGGGTGATATTAGCTTCATAGAATGAGTTTGGTAGGGTACCCTCCTTTTCTATATCCTGGAATACTTTGAAAAGTATTGGAATGAGTTCTTCTTTGAAGGTCTTGTAGAACTCAGCTGAGAATCCGTCTGGTCCTGGGCTTTTTTTGGATGGTAGGTTTTTAATGGCTTCTTCTATTTCATTGCTTGATATTGATCTGTTTAAATTGTGTATGTCCCCCTGGTTCAGTTTGGGGAGGAGCATATGTCTCTAGAAATTTGTCAATGTCTTCGGTAGTTTCTATTTTGTTGGAATACAGATTTTCAAAGTAGCTTCTCGTTATGTATGTATCTCAGTGGTGTCTGTTGTGATATTTCCTTTTTCATCATGAATTTTAGGAATTTGAGTTTTCTCTCTCCTTCTCTTTGTTAGTGTGGCTAAGGGTTTGTCTATTTTGTTTACTTTCTCAAAGAACCAACTTTTTGTTTTGTCAATTTTTTGAATTGTTTCTTTTGTTTCAATTTCATTGATTTCAGCTCTGATTTTAATTAATTCCTGTCTTCAACTACTTTTGCTGTTATTCTGTTCTTTTTCTAGGGCTTTGAGCTGTAATGTTAGGTCAATTAGTTGTTGACTTTTCATTCTTTTCTGGAATGCACTCCATGCAATGAATTTTCCTCTTAAATACTGCTTTCATAGTGTCCCAGAGATTTTGATATGTTGTATCATCATTCTCATTGACCTCTAAGAATTTTTTTATCTCCTCCCTGATGTTTTCTGTTATCCATGTTTCATTCAATAGCATATTATTTAGTCTCCAGGTGTTGGAGTGATTTCTGTTTGGTATTCTCTCATTGATTTCTACTCCCAGTCCATTATGATCTGATAGAACACAAGGCAGTATCTCTATTTTTTTGCATTTCATAAGGGCTGCTTTGTGGCATAACACATGGTCTATTTTTGAGAAGGTTCCATGTGCTGCTGAGAAGAAAGTGAATCCGCTCGTTGATGAATGGAATATTCTATATATGTCTATTAAGTCTAGGTATTGATTGTGTTATTGAGTTCTATGGTTTCTTTGGTTGGTTTTTGTTTGGAAGATCTATCTAGTGGTGACAGCGGTGCATTAAAGTCACCCAGAATTATTGTGTTGTGGTCTATGTGATTCCTGAAATTGAGAAGGATTTGTTTGATGTACAGGGATGAACCATTGTTTGGGGCATAAATATTTACAATTGTTATGTCTTCCTGATTTATGGTTCCCTTAAGCAGTATGAAATGTCCTTCTTTATCCCTTCTGACTAACTTTGGCTTGAAGTCCACTTTATCTGATATAAGGATGGAAACCCCCGCTTTTTCACTGTGTTCATGTGTGTGGTATGTTTTTTCCCATCCTTTCACCTTTAGTCTGTGGATGTCTTTTTCTATGAGATGAGTCTCTTGCAGGCAGCATATTGTTGGGTCGTTCTTTTTAATCCATTCTGCCAGTCTGTGTCTTTTGATTGATGAGTTTAGGACATTAATGTTCAGGGTTATTATTGACATATGATTTGTATTCCCAGTCATTTGGCTTATTTTTGGTTTTTACCTTGGCTTGGTTTCTCCTTTGAGTGGTTTTTTGCTAAGGTAGTTCCTCCCTTTGCTGACCTACATTGTTCTTTTTCATTTCCTCTTCATGGAATATTTTGTTGAGAACATTCTGTAGTGCAGGCTTTCTATTTGTAAATTCTTTTAACTTTTGTTTATCATGGAAGGATTTTATTTAATCTTCAAATCTGAAGGTTAGTTTTTCTGGGTATAGATTCTTGGTTGGCAACCATGTTCTTTCAGAGCTTGAAATATGTTGGTCCAGGCCCTTCTAGCTTTTAGAGTCTGGGTTGAGAAGTTGGCTGCTATCCGTCTTGGTCTCCCCCTGTATGTAATCTGATGCTTTTCTCTCGTGGCCTTCAAAATCCTATCTTTTGAATGCCTAACATTTTGAACATTAAGTATTTTCATTATAATGTGTCTTGGTGTGGATTTGTTGTGATTTTGTGCATTTGGTGTTCTGTAAACCTCTTGTATTTGATTTTCCATTTCATTCTTCAGGTTTGGGAAATTTTCTGATATTATTTCATTGAATATATTGTTCATTCCTTTGGTTTGTATCTCTGTGCCTTCCTCAATCCCAATAATCCTGAAATTTGGTCTTTTCCTGATGTCCCATAGTTCTTGGAGATTCTGTTCATGATTTCTTACCATCTTCTCTGTTTGGGCAACTTTATTTTCAAGATTAAATATTTTGTCTTCTTTGTCTGAGGTTCTGTCTTCCAAGTGGTCTAGTCTTTTGGTGATGCTTTCCATTGAGTTTTTAATTTGGTTTATTGTTTCCTTCATTTCAAGGATTTCCGCTTGGTGTTTTTTTGAGAATCTCCATCTCTTTGTTGAAATGATCTTTTGCTTCCTGCAGTTGCTCTTTCAGCTTATTGGTATTATCATTAATTGCCTGCATTTGCTCTCTCATCTCATCCTTTGCTTCGCAAATCATCTTAATCATGTATAATCTGAAGTCATTTTCTGACATTTCTTCTAACATACTGTCATTGAATTCTATTAATATAGAATCTAGATTTGTTTGGATCATTTTCTTCCCTTGTTTTTTCATGTTGTTCATGTACCTTCCCCTCTAGTAGTTCAGATCTGGGGTACTGCAGATTTCCCCCTATAGGCTTATAGTGGCCCTATAGGTTTCCAAAACCCTTTCTTTAAGGGGAGATCAATATTAGCAGTGCCCAATTCAGACACTATGCAATCCTAGACCAAATAGCCCCTATGAGGACAATAACAAAATTGTCCTAATAAACAGAATGTATTCGAATATTATCTTCAGTAAAACAAACAGATTTGCAATAAGGTCTGCAGTTTCTATGGAGGACAAAGAGGATGCAGAGGGGTGTAGAATGTGGCTGTTAATGGGATAAGAAAAGAATATACAGAAGTTCTAGATAATAGAAAGTGTGAGAGTGTAATCAAAAGAAATTGGATGTTAACATGCAAAAAAAGGGAGAAAGAGACTCTGAGGGAACAGGTAAACAAAAGGAAAAGAGAGCAAGAAAATAAAGAAATAAAATCTTAAATGTTTTCAATAAGGAGAAAAAAGAAAATCTACAGTATAACAGTCATATAGTAATGAAACCTCCCAGAGTTCAGTAGCCTGATGCATGAGAGGTACCTGACAATGAGCTTTAAGCCTCTAGCAGGTGTCTTTGGATGGAATTTGCCCCATCTCGAGATCTTTGCAATGGCTTCCAGGATTACCCAAGATGGCCGCTCTGGCTTCGAAATGTGTTGGCCAATGGGGAGCTACAGCTCTGGTTGTGGACATGGTCAGCTGAAGGTCCTGGAGGTGGGATGCGATTGGTCAGGCAGGGGTCCTGAAGGTCAGGTGTGTTTGGTGTGGTTGTGGGATCCTGGAGGCCGGGTGCAATCAGTTGGTCTGGGGTCCCGGTGATAGGGCACAGCCAGTTGGTCTGGGGGTCCTGGCAGCAGGGAGCAGTCAGTTGATGTGAGGGCCCCAGAGGCAGGGAGTGATCGGTCGGGCTGAGGGATCCTGGAGACGGGGCTCAGTCAGTCCGGCCAGAGGTCCTACAGGGCCTGGCTGTTGTCTCAAAATGGTGGCAGCCACGTGTAATCAAACCTGCAGGTACTGTAACAGTGAACTTCCAGGCAACAGCAGGCAGCTGGTGCTCCACTGGCAGTTGGCGATCAGTTTGCTGACTGTTGTCGGACAATCAGGAGGTGAACCTCGTGCATTGGGTGATGGATAGGTGTAAGGCAGGTGATGGACAGGCAAGAGGCAGACAAATGGCGGATGATAGGTGCCTGACAGTGAGCAATGTGCACTCAAAAAAGGCGTTGATATGCTGGCAGACTGCAGGTGATCACAGCAGACGAATGGGGTAAACAGCAGGGGATCGATAAGAAGCAAAAATTGCCTCACCAAGAAACAGATATCCTCTGCTTGAAACTGGAGTTACGAAGCGACAAGGAACGTACCCTCCCTCTAGTCCGCCATCTTGGATCTCCCGTAACTCCACATTATGTACAACTATAAGTATGGGAAGTTAATCTCCATGTATGTACAATATGTCAAAATGCACTCTGTAGTCATGTATCTCTAAAAAGAACAAATAAAAAATTTAAAAAAGAAAACTAAATGAGACATTATTAAACACCTAACAATAATTAAATGTCCAATTATTAATAATTCTAGGTAATATTAAAGACTATAGATAAAAGAAACTTATGCTTCTCATTAGAATATAAATTATCACAACAAATTTTAAAAACCTTTAGACATTACCTATGAAATGCTTAACCATATGATCAGTAATCTAACTCCTTGTTATACACCCAGTTATTTTTAATAGTTCCAGAAAGGAAACAACAAAAACGAGTGAGAGGTGAATAAACTGGGGTAAAATTCTCTATTATAATTCTATGTAACAATTAAAATGCACTAAACTTATACTTAGAAATGTAAAGGAAGACTCTAAAGAATTCATTTTGTATTCCATTCAAATGAAATTTGAAACCAGGAAAACTAAAGCTAAATTACATTGTTTAAGTAGGAATACAAGTTCATTTGGTGAAACTAGAAAGGAAAAAATAAAGGGGTGGGGGGCTGATTACCTGAAAGTCAAAATGACACTTACCTGGGAGGGAAGGAATAGATAATAGTTGGGAAGTATCATGAGAAATTCAGGTGAATTTTGGGGTCCTGACATCTGGCAATGAATATTTTTATTGAAAAACCCAGGAAGTATACCAAAAGTTAGAAGCAATTCCGTAGGAATTAAGAATGTGAGCTAAGGTAGGAATGAGACAGTAATAAGACAAAAGACACTTGAAGATTTTATTCAATAAATATCAACATTGTGTTTTGAAAAATTATCTATTTCTTATGTGATTTTAAGAAACCTGATGTGACTTGTAATTGGTTAATTTTTTTCCAGGCTATGAAATCTGAAGATGTTTCAATTAATACAGAAGACATTGAGAGCTCTTCTTGAAAACCTTAGAAATGTGAGATTTTTACTGGTGTTGATACCTGATATGGGTGATAATGATGTTTCCATAGAACAAAGCTGGTACAAAGCCCACAGATTTTGTATAAAAGAAAATACCAAACAAGTTGGATTTTTCACCTTAGTATTCAAGAAATTTCTATATGTAAATTTTTCTAAGCTCCAAGGGGAAAGCTCTTCCCTACATAAACACGAGACTATTAGGAGAAAGGATTTGTTATCTAGATACTCTACATTGCTCTCAACTTTCCCTTACACAACTTTTATAAAACAGCATAAAAAAGATTTACTTCTAGAGTGCAGGTCATGAAGACTTGAAGCACAATGTATAATTCACAGAAAAACTAATTTATGTTTGTATGAGTAAAAAGCACATTTCATCTTCTGAGTTCTTCTACCTGAACTAGCCTCAACCTTAACAAAATACGAATCAAAAGTATGAATCAAAAGTATGAATCAAAGTATGAATCAAAGTTCCTTCATTGTTCCTTGACTTCTCCTCTTCTCATTAAAGTTCCTTTCTGCCCTGAAAGCTTCTGCTGTCTTTCTTCCCCTTTCATTCCCCCTGCATCCTGCTTATCATTGTTTGGGTTCTCTGTCCACTTGCTTTTCAAAGCAAACCGCCTTTACCCAATAGGAAGTTCCCAGGAATCTGATCTGAATTCAGTTTACCCTCTTTTCCATTACGGAACATTACTTCAGAAAACTTGGTTCAGCGATATTAATCATGCCATTGAGTTCATGTAACTCTCTTTTAAAGGTGATGTCGTTTTGTGTGTTTTCTGCCCTGTCTCTGAGGTGTTTCAGATTGTTATCTACTACGGTCAGTTAGAATCCTTTCTGTCTGGCCAAGAGAAGAAGGGAAGGGAGGAATGTGGCTTACAGTCTGCCTCTTATCAGCTGTGCTCACTCATGGTTCTCAATGAAATTCTCAGGGGGAAGTAAATACAATGAATAGGGATAAACAGCTCTGAACACTTCTAAAAGTGACAATGTTCCATGAGCTCGAGGTATACATAGAATCATGATTCATAATTATACATTTTTAAATATCTGCTTAATTCAAATGAAGAAAAAGAAGAAACAAATAATAAATAGTATGGCATCAGAATAAAAACCAAATATATCACAATGGATTGCTAAACCCAGTGCTGCTAACAAGAGACAGAAAATAAAGGTAGCAGGTGTATGTAAGATTTCTGGAAAAAAATAACCCATAATATTGAACTGAGTGTAAACAAAGAAGACCCAAATAAATGAAGAGATTTTCTGTGTTTCTTTATTTGAGAGGATCAGTAATGAAAGGTGTCAGTTCTCTCATTTTTGACAACAATAATGGGATTGAAATTGACATCAACAGTTATGTGACTGCACATGAGACAAGGGGGCACTGGAGAAGCACTGGAGTCTGACTCCAGAGTCGTGACCAGGCAAAACCCTGAAATACTGTTTCTTTGTTTTTAGAATAATGAGCAAAAAAAGATATAGACTACACCAGACCACATGCCAGGCATGTGGCTACTTGGAGAGGCAGGGGAAACTCCCCTCTAGATTGTCCAAAAAAAGAAAGAAAGGAATCTTACTGAATTAAAAATAAAAATCAGACTCTACCATCAGAAGATTAGCAATCCTAGCAGAGAAGTAATATTGCGCAGTAATAAGGTGTGGAAGATGAGACTTCCATACTGCATTTCTCTACACCTTCTGTGTAGGAGATCAGAAATCTCTCATTTTTCACTGGGCACCAGATGACTGGACCAGGCTCAGCAGTGAGACGGCATGAAACTGTGGGGAGCTCTGGGCTACAGCAGGCATGAAAACAGGTCCTTGGAAACTGGCCATCTAAATTTTAGAACAAGGTCTGAGAGCAGCAGGGTGTGGAGGTGTGAGTGGCCTGGGTAGGAAGAGTGTGACTCTGGGTTTAGTGGGGCGCTTACCCCTGCAGTGCTTCATCCTAGGACAAACAATACAGGCCTGACTGCCTAACCCATGCTCAAAGGTGTTTGGAGGAGTCACTGCAACTTGGACACTTCCCCACCCCATTCCAGTCCCCTGCCACACACACACACACACACACACACATGCTCAACACATAGATTGACCCCTGGGGTATAGGGCTTAATGCAAATTAAATCAGTCCCCAGACTCTGCAGGCAAGAGGGCTAAGCCAGTGGCCCCTACTATAGCCATGCCCATATTCCCAGGCACAAAATTCAGAAATATTGAGGTGAATTTATCTCTGCAATGAATGTTCCCATAGTACTTCTTGGTGGGCAAGAAGGGGTATAGCTGAGCCTGTAAATTTCACTATCAGGTTTGGCCTTCATGGGTTGGAACTGAGAAAAAGCAAACTGATCTGCAATTACACCCCACAAATTTACCCATAGCTGGTGTATCTCAAATCTGAAGATCCATAAGTTTCTCCATTTTTATCATCTCAGCAAGATGGTGATTTTCATTGTTGTTAGTTTTTGCTTATGCTTTTATGTTAGTTTTCCTTATTTTTTTCATGTTCTCTAATTATATGTATGTTTTAATTAATTGAATTTTTGTCAATATCTTTTTGCCTTTCTCATTTATACTCCATTCTATCTCATCTTATTTCTTTTATCTTCCCTCCCTCTTCTTCTTTCTTTTCCTTTCCGTCTGTATCTTTCATTGTTAAGTATATTATCAATGCCTAATTTTTCAGCCTAATCTATATTATTCATCCTCTTTTCTCTTTGGTTAGTGGAGTTGCAGAGATCATACATATATAAGTTTTTATCATATGTTGATATATGGTTGAATCTGAAAATACTATTGCTAGTGGTGGTTATTCTCTCCCTTCACAGTGGTGCTGGTAGATGAATTTAGTTCTTATATTATGCTGAGCGGGTGCTTTGACACTGAGGTATACCCACAGCCCAATGCATATAGTAAAGGCATAATATCTCACTAAAAGACTCCCCATACAATACTGAAGGAGAAAGCCATCCCAACAGATGTGCAAACCTCAACATAGAATGGTAAGAAAAATGAGAAAATATGAGATGCCTCCAAAAGTTTGAAACTCCTCAATCACTGAATCCATAGATATCAAAGTGGATGAAATTTGGACAAAATATGCAGAAAATTGAGAGATAAAATAATCAATGAATTCAAAAGATACAAATAACTTAATGAATTAAAGAAGACATGGGACTTGGGTTGTAGCTCAATGGTAGAGCACTTGCCTAGCACACGTGAGACACTGGGTTTGATCCTCAGTACCACATAAAAATAAATAAAATAAAGGTATTGTGTCCACCTACAACTAAAATAAGTTTTTTAAAAATAAAAATTAAAAAGGAAGACAATACAGGATATGAATGAAAAATCCTATAGAAATTCTGAAAAAGAACCAAACAAAAATGAAAAGCACAATAAATCAAGTGAAAAACTCAATTGAAAGTCTCAGCAATAGACTAAGTCAACAAGAAGACAGAATTTCAGGACTGAAGACAAGGTTGTGGAGCCTGAACATATAAATAGAAATAATGAAAAAAAAATCAGAATACACAAGAACTCTGGGGACAATATAAAGAGAAACAACTTAATTCTCGTAAGTCTGGAGGAAGGATAAGAGATACATTCCAATGGCATTGATAACCTATTCAGTAAAATAATAGCAGAAATTTCCCCAAACCTTGAAAATGAGATAGGCATTCAGACATTGACTCCAGTTAGAACCCCAAATTGGAAAAAAGAAGAATCTCTCCACAACACATTATAATCAAAATGAAAAAAATTCAGAACAAAGAAAAATTAAACAGCTGCAAGAGAAAAAGAGTAGATCACATTTAAAGCAAATCATTTGTAACAACATATTTTTCAGCAGAAACTCCTAAAGTCCAGGAGGACTTGAAACAACATACTTTAATCCCTGATAGAAAATAATTGCCACCCTAGTTTTCTATGCACACCAAAACTGTCCTTCAGAATTGAAGCAAAAAAAAAAAACCTTCGAAGATAAAACTAAAGGAATTGAAGACCAAGAAGCCAGCATTACAGAAGATACTCAAAGGAATTCTACACACAGAAGATAAACACAACCATGAGCACATAGGAAATAATAAATCTCATTAGAAGAATAGATAAGCAAATGAGAAAAAAAGAATGAATTAAACATTAAAGATAAAATGACAGGAAGTAATACACACCTCTCTATAATAACACTGAATGTAAATCATCCTAATTTTCCAATTAAAAGACATTGATTACAAACTATATTATAAAGTCCCAAATATATGTTGACTTTAAGAAACACTACTCATTGACAAAGACATACACAAACTGAAAGAATGGAAAATTATATTCCATGCAAATGGAATGCACAAGCAAGACTAGCTATATTCATATCTAACAAAGCTGACTTCAAGCCAAAATTAATCAGAAGAGACAAAGGTCATTATGTACTGGTAAAGGAAGCAATCCGACAAGTATATATAATGACTGTGTGGAATGAATCTGACCTAATTTTCCTACATATATATGTGAATATACCACAGCAAATCTCACCTTTATGTATTTCCACAAGGCACTAATTTAAATATTAAGTAAATAGCAGAAAGGTCAGCAGAGTAGAGGGAAGGGAATGGGGAATGTGGGAAGGAGAAAGAGAGGGAAAGGGGAAGTACTACAGACTGAATTAGAGCAAATTATATTCCATGCTTTTATATTATGTCAAAATTAACCCTAAAATTATAACTACAAAGAACAATAATTTTTTAAAAGAATATATAATGATTGTAAATATTTACGCTCCAAATGCCAGTGCACCCAATTTCATAAAATGAACAATACTTGACAGGAACACATAGGCCCCAATACAATAGGAGTGGGTGATTTCAGTGTACCACTGTCACGAATGAATAAGTTATCCTAACAATAACAAAAAAAAAAAAAACAACAAAGATAGAGTTAAAACAATTTTTAGACCAAATTAATTTAGCAGACATTTGAAGAATATTTCACCCAGTAGCAATTTCATACACTTTTCAGCTACCTATTGAACTTCCTACAAAATACATCATATATTAGGCCACAAATAAGTTATAGGAATAAAAAAAAAATGAAATAATTCCTTGCATCTCATCAGATCATTATGGAATAAAATTAGACATAAATAGAAAAAAACCTACAGAAACTACACAAACTATACAAACACATAGAGTTTGAAAAATATACTTTAAAAAATATTATTAATGCATTTCATTTATATGTAATATTGGGATTCATATTGGCATAATCACACATGCATGAAATATGATTTGCTCCACTTCGGTCCCCAGTACTTTCTCTTTCCCTCCCTTGTTCCCACCCTCTATTCCTCTTTTTCTGCTCCACAGATCTTCCTTCCATATATTTATTGTTTTTTAATCAGTGCTTCATAGATATATATAAAGGTGAAATTCACTGTGGTATTTTAACATATGTATATAGCATAACTTGGTCAATATCATTCCATGGTTCCTCCCTTTTCTCATTCTTCCTCCCTTCCTCTTAGTCCCCTTCCTTTGCTCCACCATATCCCTTTTATTTTTGGGTGATCCCCCCTCCTCATTTCCCCCCCTTATTTTGCTCTAGCTTCTGCATATGAGAGAAAACACTAGACTTTTGACTTTCTGAGTCTGGCTTATTTCACATAACATTGTGTTCTACAGTTTTCATCCATTTATCAGCAAGTGTCATAATTTCATTTTTATTTATGGTTGAGTAAAAATTCATTATTTATATATACCATATTTTCTTAGTCCATTCATCTGTTGCCATTTCCCTAGGATGGTTCCATAACTTGGTATTTGTGAATTGTGCTGCTATAAACACTGATGTATCACTTTATCATACTGATTTAAATTCTTTTGGATAAAAACCAATGAGAGGGGCAGTTGGATCATATGCTGGTTTCCTAGTTTCTCGAGGAATCTCCATGCTGCTTTCCAGTTTGGTTGTACTAATTTCCAGTCCTACCAACAATTTATGAGGGTACCTTTTTGCCCACATCCTTGCTACTTCTGAATGATTGATGGTTATCAAAGAAATCAGGAAAATGAGCAAACCCATCCCAAAACTAGCAGAAGGAAAGAAATAATGGTCCAGCTGAAATTAGTGAAAATAAGTATCAGGAACAGGACAAGGATGCGCCTTTCACCTGTGGCATTCAACATCATACCGCAAGTTTTAGCAAGAGTTATTAGACTGAAAAAGAAAAAGCATCTAAATTGGAAAGGAAGGGCTAAATACTCTCTAATCACAACATGATCCTCTAAATAGGAAGTCCAAAAGAAACCACAAGAAGGCTACTAAAGCTAATAAACGAATTCTACAAAGTTTCAAGGTACAATTCCTGAATTAAAAAACTACTACAAAGCTAAAGTTACTAAAACAGTGTGATGCTAGCATAAAGACAGATATACAGACAAATGGGACAGAATAGAGAAGACAGAAATAAACTCTTGCATATTTACTAAATAGAGTTTCAACAAGGGTGTCAAACTGTTTAATGGGGTAAGGACTTTCTTGTCATCAAATTGTACTTGGAAACTGGAATAGCTACATACAAAATAAATGAAGTTATATGTTACACTAAGTACAAAAATAAAGTAGACTGTTAAATTATTCCTATTTTAGATATTCTGTACACTGAAAAGTAAAGAACTCAACCAAAAAACTATTAGATCTGATGAACAAATTCAGTGAAGTAGTATACAAAATCAACATATGAAAATCAGTAGCATATTTATACACCAATGATGAACTTCCTGAGAAAAAAAATCATGAAAGTTAGGGATATAGCTCAGTGGTAGAATACTTTCCTAGCATGTTCAAGGCCTTGAGTTCAATCCCCAGTACAGAAAGAAAAAAAAAAAAAGTATCAAAAAAGCAATGCCATTCACAGTAATGACAAACAAATAAAACAAGTATCTAGGAATACATTTAACCAAGGAAGAGATTGATCTCTACAATAAAAATTACAGAATACTGAAGAAAGAAACTGAAGATACAAAAACTGGAAAGACTCCCCATGTCCACAGATTGGAAGAATTAATATTGCTAAAATGTCCATTCTATCCGAAGTGATTTCTTGCTTCAATGCAATTTCCATCAAAATACGAATGACGTTCTTTACAGAAATAGAAATTAAAATAAAATGGAACTAAAAAAGACTCCAAATAGCCAAAGCCATCTTGAACAAAATTGAAGGAATCAAAATACTTGCTCTCAAAACATTCTACAAAGCTATAACAAATACAAAAATCATGGTACTATTACAACTGACACCAATGGAACAGAATGAGATTTCTGAAATACATGCATGTCTACACCCAACTGATCTTCAACACCCAAAACTGCATTAGATGAAGGACAACTGCTTCAATTGATGGTGCTGGGAAAATTGAATATCTATATGCATAAGAATAAAATAACTCCATTCCTCACCCTGTACAAAAATCAACTCAAAATGGATCAACGACCTAAACATAAGACCTGAAACTATGAAGCTACTAGCAGAAAACACAGGAGAAACACTTTAAGACATTCATATACACAACAGTTTTTTAAATAAGATTCCCCCAAACACCGGCCACCAGACCAAAAACGAACACAGCAAAGGAAACAATCAGCAGAGTGAAGACACAACCTGTAAGATGGGACAAAATATTTGCAAACTATCCATCCAACTTGAAATTAAAATCTAGAATATATAGATTTTATAGATCACAAATTCCAGACCAGCCTCAGAAATTTAGCAAAGCCCTAAGCAATTCAGTGAGACCCTGTTTCAAAATTATACAAAAAAAAAAAAAAAAAGAATTAAAGGACTGGGGATGAAGCTCAGTGGTAAAGTGCCCCTAGGTTCAATTCCTAGTACCAAAAGAAAACCTCAAGAGTGTGTTTTATCCATCTTTTTCACTGCTGTGACAAAAATCCTAACAAGAACAATTTTAGAGTAGGAAAAGCTTATTGGGGGCTCATAGTTTCAGAGGTCTCAGTTCATAGAAGACGGGCCCCATTCCTCCAGGCTTAAGGTGAGGCAGAACATCAGGGTAGAAGAGTGTGGCGCAGAAAAGTATCTCACATGATGATCAGGAGGCAGAGAGACTCCACGGTTGGATACAAAATACATACCCCAAAGGCTCCCCCAATTCCCACCTCCTCCAGCCATACCCCACCCACCTTCAGTTACCACTCAGTTAACTCCATCAGGGGATAAATTCACTCATTGGGTTAAGGCTCTCATAACCCAATCATTTCTCCTCTGAGCCTTCTTGTATTGTCTGACACATGAGCTTTCGGGGGACACTTCATATACAAATCATAACAGAGAGATAAATCAGACACATAAGACAAAAACTTCTCCCAAAAAGTTGATCTCATAGAAGAAGGGTGTAGAAAACTAATTATGACAGGCTAGGAAGGGTTTGAGGGAAACAGAATAGGGAGAGATTGAGTAAAGGGTGCCAAAGCACAATTAGATGGAAGAGATAAGTTCTAGCATTCTAGAGAAAAGGATGACTGCCGTTTATAGCACTTCCATGTGTATTTTATACAGAACTAGTAGAGTGTTCAAAGCCTCCCTGTATAAGGAAATGATAAATGTTTAAGAAATGGTTTGATCATTATAATATATATATAGAAAATATCTTGAATTATCACACTGTACCCTATAAATATGAACAATTATGATGGATCAATCATTTTTTTACGTGGATCAGAGATCTAACTTAAATGTTAATGCTGTAAAATACTGAGAAGAAAACATTCTGAAAAGTCTTCATTCCAAAACACTGGATTTGGCAATGATTTCGTGGCAATGACACCAAAGACACAGGCAGCAAAAGTAAAAAGTAGGTAAATGGAAAATGGCCAGGAGAGTGCTAATCCAGAGGACACGGTCAAGAGAGTGACAATGTCAGGAGAGTGCACCAGAGGACATGGTCAAGAGAGCGCTGATCCAGACACGTTCTTCTAACACCAGGTTCTAATAGAAATTTGTCTTGAAGTATAAATGACTAATAAAGGACAGGAAATAAACAGTTCAAACTGCGTAAAGAAAGAATTATAAAGGAATTTTAGATATGAACTTTAGACGGGAAGGACATAAAATTAAAAACACATTTACCAAATCAGAGAAGACTTTTGGGTTTCATTCATAACAAATAGTAAAGGATATTCATTAAGAAAGGTTAGAGTGAATGTAGGATTTTTTAAATAAACTTCTCAGAGGGACATTTTATAGAAGAAACTGGCAAGGAGGAAGAAAAAGTGCAGCGATCATTTGACAATAAGTTAGTTTTATTAATTAAACTTTTGATACTTTCAAACTATGCATACTGACTTAAACCCACACAAAGTGCCCTCCCATGAACGCTTTATTTAATCATTAATTTATATGTGTGAATGGAACCCAGTGCCTCACACACGCCAGGCGAGCGCTCTACCACTGAACCACAAACCCAGCCCCACACAGTGTTTTATCAGTTAAAAATTAAGAACTAGCTTCTGAGGCTGAAGAGAAATGGGAAGATACATGAATGCATTCCCCCCACATAACACACAATTTCAAAACTTGATAATGGTATCTCCTTGCTTACCTAACTTTACCAGACTCAATCAAAATCTCAATATTGCAAAGGCAACTTGGCCTTGTCTGACCAAGAGAGAAAAGCATGGCATATTTACAGAAAGGCAAGTAGCTTGATGAGGATGAAACACTGTGCCCATAGAGAGAGAGAAGGCAGGAAAAGTTTCTCAGACAAGAGGGAATCGTGACATTACTTGAACGATACGCCCAAGCTTTGCAATTGCAGCTTGTCAGCGGTAAAGTGCTCTGGAAGCATGAGTCGAGTCAACATTAGAGTTTGGTTAGTTGTTTTTGGTTAGGATATGGAGGGTCAAACTGAGGAAATTTATATACTAAAAACAGGTAATCAAGGTTAGAAGATGATCACAGTTTTTTCCAGAGGAGAAATGATGCATCCTTCAACCACAGTAGTGGGAAATATGAGCTGAGTATGAGAGATCAATTCAAAAGGATTTGGAGATTGGTTAGATGTGGAAGTGAATACAGTGCTCTAGTTTGGGCAATTCCAAGGTGATGCTATTAATCAGAATGAAGAAACACTTTATGGCAAAAGATGTTCACATCAGATTTTTTTTTTTTTTTTTTTTTTTTCAATCCGGGTGCTTTTGGATAAGCCGTGCAAAACACTGAGTAGGAATTCAGTAGTGAGTTCTATGGTTGGAAACTCAGTTTGGGAAGTTATGTCTAAGGTCGCAGTGCCCCCTGTATAGCAAATGGCATTTCCCATGGGAAAAGCCCAGAGGCAGCATTCAAATACCCACTACTGAAAAACAAAAACAAAAGCAAAAACACAGGTTAAAAATAATCTGATGGAGTCTAGGGAAAGTTAAAAAAAAAAAAAAAATTACAAAATAAACCAAAGGTCTTTCTAACTTTCTAACTGTGTGTTCTTTAAGGAAGAATATAATTTAAGACCAAAATGTAAGGCCATGGAATAGAGAGTTCAGAAAACTAGGAGAGGGTGAAACGTTGAACCCTCAGACACAGACAACCGTGGGGGGTGGGGGGGCAAAGTGCCTTAAATTAACTTTGTCATTTACTTCTACTTTCTGTAATATACAGTCACACCACTGGGGCTGGCACAGGCAGGAAAGGGGCCTCCGCGACAGCTCCCTCCTGGGGCCGCATACCCGCCCGCTCCCTGGCGGTGCCCGGAGCCCCCAGTCTCAACCCCCTGCGCTGCGCGCGCTCGGGTCTCGCGCAGCGACCCTGCCAACTGCGCTCTTGGCCACAACCGCGGCCTTGGAACCACCAAGAAGGTGCACGAGCCGCCCCCGTAGGAAGCAGAGCCCACCGCGCAGGTGCTGCCTCCAGGACTGCCTGAAATGGAATATCTGCAACTGAAAGCGGCTCCTGCACCATCCCGCCCCTTTAACCCGGTGATCAAGTCAGCGTAGGGATCCTTGCGCCAGCGGGGACCACGCTGAGGGCAGACTTTGTCAACACTGGTTCTTCTTGGCTTTCGGTTGTATACCGGTTTCTCTCGTTTGCTCCCCAGTACAATCCTATGGGTGTTTTTGTTTGTGATTGTGTTTTCTGCGGAGGACAGAACCTTTGGAAAGAGTAAACGAATGAATGGACAAGGTCACCTAAAAACTGGTAAGAAGTGTGCTCAAGTTTTTCTTTCCTTACACCTTTCTGTATTTTCTCATTCTCAAGCGCCAGTGGGCCATCCCGAGGACAAGGTAACCTTAAGACTTTATGGTTTCTATAATTAGAAGGAAAGTTTGAAAATGAAGAATTTGAAGATAGGACTTTACACTCCAGATATGGTTATAAATAAGGGCTGAAGAAGAACAATTAACCGTCAGACATTGGAGATTGAGGCAAGTAGATGGTAAGACCCATGTGAGAAAAACTAGAGGAGAAGACCTTTAAAAAACAAAACAAAACACAGCAAAAACCTTCTGGTTATAAGAAACAAATCACTGTTTAGTCATTTTATCAAAATTAAGACTTATTTATTGTAACATATAAACAGGTATATTTACATAGTAAAAGAGCAAGAAGTCAGCCAGGTTTCCAAAATACATGGGCACTAGAGAATTGAAAGTCATCAGAAACTTAAGGAATTCTGTTCCTTCTCCCTCCTTGTTTTTCCTCTTTATTCTTCTCACTCCCAAAAGAGCATGGCTTTGCCACTACTCCTAATTCTTACAGTTAACCAATCCCGGCTCCCAGTCATCTGGGAAAAAGTATGTCCTGGGCCCATCTTGAGTGAGATAATCATTTTGTCTCAGTCAGTTAGGATCAAGAAGTAATTTCTTTCTCTTTCTCTCTCTCTCTCTCTCTCTCTCTCTCTCTCTCTCTCTCTCTCCCCCCCCCCCCACCCCTTTCTTTCCCTCTCTCCCTCCCTTTCCCCCTCAGCCTCTCTCCATCACTCCTCCCCTTCCTTGCCCTGGTGGTGTTGGGGATTAAACCCAGGTTCCTGGGTATACTAGGAAAACTCTCTACCCCTGAGCTCCGTGCCCAGCCCAGAATAATCCTCATGGATAGTAAGTACCGAAGCTAGGAAGGACTGATGTGAGTTGTACAGAACAACAAAAGTCGATGATGGAAATCTGGGGGTCATGATTTTTCCAGTTGAACACCTTCCTTATATTTTTATTGGTCCCTAACCTATAAAGCCCATCTTTCAAAAATACAGTATAGGGCACTTTATTTTCCAGCCTCTTCTGAAGCTGGTGTAAGCATGTGATGTGGAGTCTTCCCGTCTGGCATGCCTGAACTAGACTTCAATTTGAAAAGCAACAAGTAATAGAATAAACCAGAGTAACTGGAAGTCCAGTTTTCCACATCCTGTAAATGTGGGAATATGGGTCACTTCAGGAGGGGTCAATGTGAAGGGGCAGCCACAATTTAGTATTTTCTAATACTATATACTCTAATTTAAGGTTGATAAGTGAACAAAACACCTTTGAAAAGATAAGTATTGGATTTGGTCAAAATAATAGTATTGGTGATGTGATGCAGAACTATCTCCTGTGGGACTTCAAAGTAGTGAAAATGAGTAGCTGTAGGATCATATTTCCTCTCAAGTTTCTTGGGTATCTTACCTAAGAACATAATTAATATTAACTTGTCTCCATATTTTCCTCAGAAAAGAAATATTTACCCTTTTATTTCTCTGTTGCATCTTAGTGAAAAATGCCGCAAGGTCGTCTGTTGGTGAGAGATGAAATGAGAGCATTGGGGGTAAGATCTAAACGCCATTTGAGTGAATAAATGACTGTGATGTTACAATTACTAAATATAAAAGGGAGAAAACGTTAACCACCTCCATGAACTCCCCACAGGTAGGAAGGTTCACGAAAGTGTCCCTACAATGGTATCTCAGTTTTCCACATGCAGCCTGAACACATAAGTGCTATATTAGATGAAAGTCAGAGCAGAAATTGTGGGGGTATCAGCCTTGTTTCAATGGCCCAACACCATTACAATCTGCTCATGACCTCAGAAGACATACCCCAAGTCTGGAATGGGGTAGAAACTCTTTTTTGCAACTGTAAACGATTTCAACCCTAAACTGATAGCAGAATCCTAAACGCGATGGTCAAATTGTGGGAATTACATTCAGAATAAACTGCAAGCCCCAGAACTCTGTGGACTATGGTCATGACCACATTATCCCCCAAACACGCCAGTGTTCTCCCAGTCAACCCTATCCACCAGGGCAGGAATCCCCCTTGTTGCTGGGAGACTTAGCATTGACCACTCATATTGTTGAGCCAGACTAGGAGTCAAACTAGCAGGGTTAAAGATTTATTCAGGGAAATTCTCAATAATCAAAAAAATTTAAAAGTGTGGGAGGGCATCCTCAAACTATGAAGTGAATTGAGCAAAGTCACAGGATATGAGATCAATATACAAAATAAATTGTGTGTCTGTATAATAGCAGTGAACATAAGGGAACCTGAAATTTAAGATGCAGTACTATTCACAATCACTCAAAAAAATTAAAATACTTAGGAATACGTCCAACAAAACATGTAGAGGACTTGAATTCTGAAAACCACCAAATACTGATGAAAGAATTCAAAGACATGATTGTAGATTACAGAGTTCAACATAATAAGCTGTTAATTCTCCCCAAATCAACATGTAGACTTGGCACAATTCCTATCAAAATCCCAGTAATATCTTTGGTAGAAATGTAGATAAGATTATCTAAAATGTATATGGAAAGGCAGAGAAACTAAGACAACTAAGTTTTTATATATTAGTGCACTATAGTTACACATAATAGCAGAGTTCATTTTGACATATTCACAAATGCATATGGCATAGTTTGCTCCATTTCAATCTCCAGTACTGTCTCTTTCCTTCTCTCCTCCTTTCCTCTGATCCTCTTCCTCTGCTCTGCTGGTCTTCCTTCTATTTACTGATTTGATTTTAAATTGTTGTATTATAGTTATATATGAAAGTGGAATTAATTGTGATGTATTCATACAATCATGTAGTATAATTTGGTCAACTTCATTACCCAGTTCTTCTCCTTTTCCTCCCCTCTTCCCTACCTTGTGGCGCCCACTTCTACTCTATTGATCTACCTTTAATTTTTGTGACATCCCTTCTTTTATTCCCTCTAGCATCCACATATGAGAGAAAATATTTGACCCTTGAGTTTCTGAGTCTGGCTTATTTCACTTAGCATATTATTTTCCAGTTCTATCCATTTACCAGCAAATGTCCTAATTTCATTCTTCTTTATGTCTGAGTGGAACTCCATTGGATATATATACCACATTTTCTTTATCCATTTGTGTACAGGCACCTAGACTGGATCCATAACTTTGGGTATTGTGAATTGTGCTGCTATAAACATTAACATGCCTGTATCACTTTAGTATGATGATTTTAGTTCTTTTGGATACATGCCAAGGAATGGGATAGCTGGGTCATATGGTGGTTTTATCCTTGTTTTTTGAAGAATTTCCATAGTGCTTTCCAGAGTGGTTGTACTAATTTGCAGTCCCACCAACAATGCACGTCTCTTTCCCCCCACATCTTTGTCAGCAATTATCATTACTTGTCTAAATTATTTTTAAAAATAAGAATAATGTGGGAAAAATCACACTGCTTGATTTTAAAACGTTTAGTAATTAAGACTGTGTGGTGTTGTTCTAGCAAGAAAAGCATAAACAAGTAGAACAGAACACACAATCCAGAAATAGACCACAGAAGTACAACCAACTGCATTTTGATAAAGTTAATTCAATGGAGGTAATATAGTTTCCTCATCAAATGCTGTTGGAGAAGTCATCAGTTAAAAGAAATAAAAACAACTTCAACCTGTCTCCCACCTTATAGAAAAATAAATTCGAGATAGATCAAAGATGTAAATATAATACATAAAGCTATATCACACTTAGAAGGAAGTGCAGGAGACAACATTTGGTATCTTGAGCACAGTGGAAAGTTCCAGATATGACACCAAAAGTACAGTTAATTTACATAAAAGAAAAAAATCAATAAATAAAACTTCATTAAAATTAAAATACTTGTGCTTTATGAAAGACTGTGTTTTGGAAAATGAAGTGACAAGGTACAGTTTTGTGAGAAAATACTTGCAAACTATATATCTGACAAAAGATTTGTATCTGGGATATATTTTTTAATTCTCAAAACAGTAGAAAAGATCACAAATGGTTCTATTTTAAAGTCAGCAAAAGACATAAAGAGACATTTCACTGAAGAAGATACAAAGATGGCAAATGAGCACAGAGAATAATCATTTACCACCAAAGAAACAAAAGCAGACTATGTAGAGCTATCACTACCCATCTAATAAAAACAACTAAAATAAAAAAGTGACCACATCAAATGCTGGAGACCACGTAAAGAAATTCGATATCTCTTAACATTGGTGAGAATATAAAGATGGTACAGCCACTCTGGAAAATAGCCTTTTTAAACGCCAAACACACACTTGCCGTTTAACCCGGCAAACACATCCCTAGGCATTTTTCCCAAAGTACGGAAAACTGAGGTGTGCATGACACATGCACTGTTCACAGCATCTTGATTTCTTAAAGCACCAGAACTGGAAACTCAAATACCGTTCAACAGGTAAATAGTTGAACCAACTATAGAGTCTTCACCCAATGGTATACTACACAGAAATAAAAAAGGGATGGACTCCATCCCTTGATGGACCTCACAACAACTTGATGGACCTCAAAGGTGTTATGCTAAATGAAAAAAGCCAGTCACAAAGGCACTCACTGAATGTCTCCACCCTGTGACATTCTCTAAACGATAGAAGTCATAGGTACAGGAAGCATCCTAGTAAATGCCAGGAGTTAAGACTGTTGGGAGTGGAAGGACAAGAAAGGTGTGGCCCGAGGGACACCTTTGTGTTGATAGGGTAGTTGATTGTGGCAGGTTACACAAATACATTCATGCCAACATAGCACACCACATAACATCAAGAGCAACTTCTTCGTCTTGATATCGTACCATAGGTAAGACATGACCGTTCTGTGAGGGTCTCACCTTTCTTCTTCACCTTCACATTTTCCTGATGTGTGTTTCTTACAGACGTTGGACTGAAATGGTAAGTGATTAAGGATGGTGGTTTTTTTCCAGGCCGTACAAATAATGACTGGTGTGATTAATAACAACCTGGGACTAATCTGGCTATATTTGTTCTTAACACAATCTGCGATATTAGAACGAAGGTACCTGCCTATTACATTGCTGTCGGGATATCCGTTTTGGTCATCTTTGTGTGTGAGTAAATAATTTAATCCCTGATAGTTACGTGTTCATTTATTCATTACATTTGTTAACGCTTTCTGAGACAAGCAGATAGAACACTGAAAACACACAATCCCTATTCTCAAGAAATTCATTCTTACATCCCGTTGAAAAAGGCGAAATCAACATAAAAAAGCTTAGATTCTTTTCATTGGTATTCTTTCAAAATAAAGGTAGATTTTGTTAAAAGGCCACTTTTATATTAGGTGTGATGGTAAGGTGCACACAAGGCATTTGGGGAAGACACAAAATTGTTAGTTACCCATATGGTATTTATTTTGCCAGTAAAGCATGTAAGCTGAGAAAACATAATTTCTGAGGAAATAATGGAATATATAGATCTTGAGTAGGAAGAAAAATGAAACCTCTGTGTTCTGTTGGTCCAAGAAGAACTCAACAGAATTGAACAGAGATTTATAAAGTAATTTTATTGTGTATGATAATGATGAATTATGTGCCATTGTAGTTAAATAATGAGATCCTGAAGAAAGGCTGTCATGATCTGTGATGTGTCATTATCGTCCCCAAAATACTGAGTGACACTCGTGATGATAGTAACACATTTGAAGTTTGGTTATTTGACCAGTGTTTATTGAGAACTTACTACTAGCAGTCGCTCTCTCCCTAAGATGCATCAAAAAACAAAACAATGATCTCGGTTCTTTTTTTATGAGAGTAGAAAATCATAGGCTTATTTTTTTCATTGTTTTTTTTTTAGTTATATATGACTTGAAGCTTTTTTTCCTAGCAGGGGGTAGCACCTTAGAATATAGTGTAGAAGGAAAAAAAAGAGGATGGTAAGAGGGAGTGGAATTTCTGGGAAAGTGTAAAAGGGATATAGCTTTTTGTTTAAACTAGATGGTTGAAGTAGGACTCTGGGTCTAACTTATGAGGCACTAAAAGATACACTGACTGGTGAGAGACCTGTTCCAATTAGATGTGTGATGCCTTTACTCCACTGGACAACCTTATCACAAGTAGGTATTTTATCTACTTGAAACTTACTGGAGAGATATTGAAGTTAAATTTATATAAGGGGGAAAAAGTGACTATTATCAATCCACTGCCTAACCACACAACAGCATTTCAGGTCTCACCTTGGATTATGGCTCCTAAATTCCCAGCCAAAGCAGATACGATGTCCAAGTTGTAGGTTAAGGGGCAGAGAATCAGAGCCCAGCAACTATGAGACCATGGCGGGAATATGTGAATAGGTTGTTACTACTCGAAAGTAAAGAATTGTAACCGATCAAACTGTCATAGTCAGGTTTGAATGAAGACTTGAAAAACTGATGACTCTGTCCACGTGGAGATGTGAGGAAAGGCTATTCCAGGACAGGAAACAGTCAGGAAAGAGCCTTCAATGTCTGTTCCTGGAAGTGTTCCTAGAAAAGTGTGGTCAGTATTGTAGGAGCCAAGCAATCAAGAAAAAATAATAAAGAAAAGATCAGAAAAATAATGAAGGGCCGGATAATACCAGGGTTTGTTGACTTCAGTATTTACTGTAAGAAATTGGAGTTATTTTGTGTTCTACGAATACAGCTAAATAATATGACTCAAATTTTTAAAGAATCAGTTTTGTTTGCTGTGTTGAGGAAAGGAGTGTATCAAGCAGACCCTTCAGATAGATATCGCAAAAATCCACATGAGACTCAAGACAAGCTTGATAGTAACAAAGGTGGTGAAAGTAATTAAAGTAATTAGATGTATGTTGGGTTGGAGGTAATTGAACATCCTGAGAGGTTGGGGTGGAGTGTGAAAGAAGTTAAGGATAATGCCTGCTGAGGAGGGCAACAGGAATCAGAGCCAAGAGAGAGGCAATGTGAACTGCAACCAGCAAAGCCACAGAGGCAAAGCTACCAAGCCTTTTGGAGTGAACATCCCGCTGCCAGGTGCCCTAGATGCTATAACATTTACCTTTAGTATTAATGTCTTATTTTATTAGTCTACTATAATGTATTTCTCTAATCTAATAGATGAACATTTGAGTTGCTTCTAGTTTAGGAAACCATAATGCTTCCAGTTTGAGTTAGTAAGCTTCATGTACATGTCTTTAATTGTAGATGTAGAAATATGTATTTTAGATATATTTGTAAAATGGAATTAAAAGATCTTAGGTTATACACACACTCAACTTTAGTGTATATGCTAAAGTTTCCCAAGTAATTCTACAAATTTATATCCCTAATAGCATATCAGGAGAACTAACCATTGTTCCATATCTTTAGCAGTATTTTGTATTGTCAGTCTTCTTAATTTTAGCCATTCTGGTCAGTTCTTCTAATTTGTAGTTTTATTTTGCTTAGCTGATTGATGAGAGTAGTTTTTCTTTTGTTTTCTGGCTATTTTGACATACTTTTTGGTTAAGTGACTTTTTGTTAAGAAACTTATACAACTTCCTTCACATATTTCTATTGGGTTGTCTCTATTTTCATACTGATTTACTATAGTTCCTTATATGTTCTAGATGCAAGCTGTTTCTTTTCTGTTCTACCAACATCTTTTCAAACCTTACCACTAAGTGGTTGAAGCCAATTCAGTTTGCTGGCCACAGCACTGCTGAATGAGTCTTTTCTCTCCCTTGAAGGTGTCTTTCAATTCAAATAAATTCTTAATTTTAATTTAGTTTCATATAATTTTTCTTTATGGATAGCAATGTATATAATTGAATAAATCTTTTCCATATCTAAGCTTAGGTCAACATTTCTATATTGTTTTCTAGAAGCTTAATTATTTTACTTTTTGCATTTAGGTTACCAATATACCTAAAATTTATTTTGTGTGATTCTTATATTTAAATGTGTAAACTAAAGCTCAAATGAGTTTTGATTGATACTATCAATAAAGTATGTTAACATTATATTAAATGTACTTGCATATGACTGACTAAGATATAATATCATCTAATAGTCAATTCATTAATTGGCATATGTTCTTGCAATTCACTTGATAGACTCAGTGAGTTCTAATCAACAACAAATTAAGTAAACATTTACCATAAGTCTTTTCAAGGTGCCCCTAGATTCCATTTCCAATATGTCAGTTACATTAGTGACAGAGACTTTGGCCTTCCTCATCCTGTAAACAGAAAACCCTTGAATTATTTTCTGGACAATTTTATCAATGGTCCCACTAAAGAATTAAGGTGATATCCCTCATGTTACAGAATTCCAGAATTCTCTTACTCTTTATATAAACATAATGATTAGGTATTAACAACTGTGATCTTTGTTTCCAGTTCATATTCTCAGGAACTTTCACAGTAGTGGTGGAGAAGAAGCGTTCAAGGTTCTTGGTAAGTCAGAATTCTTGTAGTCACTTCAGAGAATTTAATTGTCAATAAAAGGAGAATCAAGTGAGGAGGCAGCATTGTCTCTAGATCACTTCAAACATACTCAAAATTTTTGGAGAATAGCTATTTAAAATGTAAGAAACGTAATCTTCTATTTATTGTATTTTAATTCACACACATGCGCATACACACACACATACACACACAGGATACACTCCAGTCACTAAAATCTGTATTTCATTAGTTTTGAAAATAATGCAGAACGCATTCAGGATAATTTAGAAACATAATAAGTTAAATAATAATTTGGAATAATTCAGGAAGTTAATAATTTAAGCTTATATGTGAAAGATTATTTAATGCAAATTAAAATGTCAATTTTGGACTAGTCATGGGGAGCTCAGTGGTAGAGTGCTTGCCAAGCATGTGTAAGACCCTAGTTTGATCCCTAGCACTACAAAAAAAAAAAAAAAAAAAAAAAAAGAGTTGTGAGTTGAGATATGTGCATTTGGATATCTTGAAATGACCTGGTGTATGTTATTCTTTTTTCTTTTTTCTTCTTCTTCCTTTCAGCTTTCTCACATGTTCTTCTGGGTTGTTGCTGTTGTGTTGGGTTTTTCGTTGTTATTTGTTTGTTGTGTTGGGAACTGAACCAAGGACCTCACACATGCAAGTGCTGCACCACTGAGCGACACTTCGGCCTTTTTAAATATTAGTTTTGATGTAGTGTCTGACTAAGTTGCCCAGGCTGGCCTCAAACTAGATACTACTGCCTCAGACTCTTGAGTAGCTGGTATCACAGGCGTGCACTACCACACCTGGCTTAGGAACTTTTCATTGATATGGTAAACACTTTTTTCATTGATATGTGTATGAGGTATTGTGAAAAGTATGGATTGTGTCAACTTCATCTATAAAGTGTAGAGTCTTGTGGTGGTAGGTATTTCTCTGGAAGAAAAAAATTATCAAAACACAGGAAAATTTATGGGATATAGCGAAAGAAGTACTAAGAGGGAAATTTATGGTATTCTCGACCTACTAAAAAGTAGAAAGATTTCAAATTTTAAAAACCTAACAATACAACTGAAAGACCTAGAAAATCAATAACAAATCAAACCCAAGAAAAGTAGAAAGAAAGAAATAACAGAGCTGAGCAAAAATTAACAAAATCGAGGCTACAAAATATGAAGGTCAAAAAAGAAAAGTCAGTTTTTTGAAAAGAAAAATTGATAAAGCTTTAGATAAATTAATCAAGAAAAATCATAATATTCAAATAATTAAAATCAGAGATACCAACAAAGAAAGTACAACTAATACCACACAAATATAAAAGAGCTTTAGGATTACTATTAACAATAGCATAACAACAAATAGGAAGACCTAGGAGAAATAAATGAAATTCTGCACTCAGCTTACCAGAATTTAACAGTAAAGACTTAGAAAACCCAAACAGTCCAATAACAAGAAATGAGATTGAATTATTACTAAAAATTCCACCGACAGAGGTTCTAAAGCCCAATACCAGATGACTTCACTGCTACTTTCTACTGAATGATTAAAGAAAAGTGAACATCATTTTTTTTCTCAAGCTATTCAAAAAAATTGAAAGGTAAGGAATTCTTCCAAACTCATTCTACAAACAGAATTACCCTGCCACCAAAACTACACAAGGACACAACAGAAATACAAAACTATAGAACAGTATCCCTGATGGACACAGATGCAAAAAGTTCTCAACAAAATACCAGTGAACAGAGTCCAACAGCACATTACAAAGATCACTCACTAAAGTCAAGAGGGATTTATCCCAGGGATGCAAGGATGGAATGACACATGAAAATTAATACGCATAGCATATCACATCAACACAATGAAGAATAAAAATCATGTGATCCTCCCAAAACATTCAATAAAATCCAGCATCCCTTCATGATCAAATCCCTGAACAAATTAGGTACAGAAGGATCATATCTCAACATAATAAAGGATATATATGTTGAATCCACTGCTCATCATATTCAGTGTAATAATGGAAGTGTTAGCCAAAGTATTTAAGCAAGACAAAGAAATAAAAGGCATATAAATAAGAAGGAAGGAAACAAAATTAAGCCTAAATGAAGAGGACATGGTTCTGTAAATAGAAAAACCTAAAGACCCAATCAAAAGACTATTGGAACTGATGAGCAAATTCAGTGAAATTGCAGGATATAAAATCAATACGTAAATATCAGTAGTATTTTATACATCAAAAAAAACTTGCTGAGAAAAACAAATCATCCATCAATCTCATTCACAAGTTACAAAAAATAAAATAAAATAAAATATTGAGGTATAAACTTAGCCAAGGAAGAAGGCCTCTACAGTGAAAATTTTAAAACATGAAAGAAGAAATTGAAGAGACAGACAGACAGACACACACACACACACACACACGCACAGAAAGACCACTCATGTTCATGGATTGGAAGAGTTAATATTATTAAAACACCCATGCTCTCGAAGGTGGTTTACAGACTTGATACAATCTCCATCGAAATACCAAGTGACATTCTACACAGAAATAGAAGAAAAAAAAAAAAAAAACCCTAAAACTCACATGTAATCACAAAAGACCCCAAATAGCTAAAAACAAATCTTGAACAAAAAGAACAAAGCTGGAGACATTACAATATCTGATTTCAAGACATACTACAGAGTTACAGCAAAACTGTATGGTAATGATATTAAAACTGACACGTGTATCAGTGGAATAAAATGGAGATCCCAAAAGCAAACCCTTGGGACTATCACAAAAGTGTCCCAAAATGCACTGAGAAAAGGACAGCCTCTTTGATAATTGACGCTGGGAAGACTGAATAACCTTACCTGTAAGAAAGAAACTTCACCCCTGTCTAACCCTGTACAAAAGACAATTTGAAGTGGATCAAAAGCCTGAATGTCATGACTCAAATCTATGGAACAACTGAAAGAAAACTGGGGAAACACTTTAACACTTTGGCATAGGCAGTGATTTTCTATATGATCCTGAAAGCACAGGCATTAATAGACAGACAGGGTTACATCCAACAAAAAGTTTCTGTACAGCAAGGGAAACAATCAGTGAAGAGACAACCTAGAGAGCGGGAGAAAAGAGACTCAATCTGACAAATGAGTACTAGTCAAAATATGTAAGGAAATAAAAAAACTTAATAATAAAACCCCTAAATAATTCAATTTTCAAATGTGCAAATGATCTGAAGAGACATTTATCAAAAAGAAGAAATACAAATGACCAACAGGTATATGAAAAATTCTCAATATCATTTGCCATTTGGGAAATGAAAAACATAATGAGATGACACTATACCCTGGTTAGAATGACTATTATAAAAAAAAATAAAATGCTGGCAAGGTTGTTGACAAAAAGAAATTCTTATACACCATTAATGAGAATGTAAATTAGTATAGCTATTATGAAAAACAGCATGAGGTTTCTCAAATAAACATACATCTGCCATATGATTCAACTATACCACTTCTGGGCATATTTCCAAAGAAAATGATGTCAACATTTCAGAGATACCTGCACTCTCATATTTATTATGGAATTATTCATAAAATCTAAGATATGAAGTCAACCTAGTTACCCATAAATGGATGATTGGATAAAGAAAATGTGGTCTATGTACACAATGGAATACTGTTCAACCATAAGCTGTGTCGTTTGCTGCAAAATGGTTGCAATTTGAGGACACTGCGTTAAGTGAAACAAGCCAAAAACAGAACAACAAACCCTACATGGTATCTTTCACATGTGGAAGCTAAATAAAATTGATCCTGAATTTAGTGATTATCACAGGCTTGGGATGGTGAGGGTAGGAGGCTAGATGGGGGTTGGATAATGGGTCATAGGGCACAGTGAGACAGAAGAGGTAAGCTCCAGTTCTCTATAGTGCAGTGCAGTGACTATCTCACAATATCCTGTTATATAACTTGAGGTAATATACTGTTTACAGGGTTAGTTCAGGAAAGTCACCACACAAGCAGGAACAACAAACCTTTTTGAAAAACGGAGAAAAAAGTAACAAAATCTGTGGAAGAAGCCAATAAAGTATATGCGCCAATGTATTGAATAAAATGTCCATTTTTCAATATTAAAAACAATATAAAGCATGTAAAGAAACAAACATATTGCACGTATACAGGGAAAAAACAACCAACATAAAGTGTTCTACATTAATATGCTATGCTAATAAAATTCCCAGGAACACTATTGAAAATAATGCCCAAGAATACAAAAGGAACAAGGGATATAACATGGCACTCTAGTGCAATGGATTGTTTCCCTTCCAAAATTTACGTTAAAACTTAATCCCAGTGTAACAGAATTAAGAGGTGTGATCAGGGACAGGGGAATAGCTTAAATGGTGACGTGTCTGCCTCACATGCCCAAGGCCCTGAGGTTTTCCCCAGCACTTCAAAAAATAAACAAGATGGAAAGGTGTAGTCTTCAGGAGGTGATTAGGTCATATGGAACTCACCCTCTTCATGAATTAGTGCTCTTATAAAAGGCTTGAAAGGAATGAGCTATGCCTCTTCTACCCTTCTGCCTTCTGTCCCTTCTGCCATCTGACAACACAGCATTTGTCTCCTCTGGGTGATGCAGTGAACAAGCACCATGTTGGAAATAAAAAGCAGCCCTCGCTGGACACCAAACCTGCTGTTGTCTTGTTAGTGAACTTCTCTACCTCCAAAATCATAAGAAATACATTTAAAATATTTATAAGTTATCCTGGTCTGTGATATTTTGTCATAGCAGCACAAACAGGCTAAGACAACTCGCACGTATCTGTTTAAGAAAACGAAGATAGTAATGGGAAGATAGAGGAACAGAACAGATGTACAATATGTAGAACACGAAGTGCAAAATGCCAGGCGTAAATCCTGCCTCATCAGCAATTTCATTACATGTAAATGGATTAAGTGCTTCATAATTGATAAATGAAAACATTTCCAACTATATTCTATTTAAAAGGGATACATCTTAGGTTCAAAGATGCAAATGAGTTGAAATTAAAAGAATAGAGGGATATCAGCAGCATGATGCAATAGGGCTTTCCAGTGCTCATCTTTCCAGATAAGCACCAGTTTGAACGACTTATTCACACAGAAAACTACTTTCACAAAAGCTAAAAAAAAAAAAAAAAAAACGGTGAGAGATTATGGTACCTTGGTGTACACAGAAATAAAAGAAATAAAATAAATGAAGATGGTAGGCAGGATGGTTTTACATTATGTGTGTCGCCTCTTCCACAACCCAAGGTGGTAGAGTTCAGGGAGAAACACCTTTCATTTAGAGGAATGTAAACACCAGATTCTGCCTCATATCCTAACACTAAGATTTTTTTTCAGGCACCCATGGCCCCAGACTAAGCCAGAACTCAAAGACTGAGACTCCAAGATCCCCTGGTGCCAGGCCAAATGTTATAACTCCAGGCTCCATAACACCCTGTGGATCCTCAGGCTGCCTGACAGCCAGGATGACCTCAGGGAACCCAAACTCCAGTAGGCTCTGACACTGTGCTTGCTCCAGCACTGAGCTGAGGCCCAGGACCTGTAGCCTTCAGGTCGATCCAACTCTCATGGGCCCAGCCTCCAGCTTAGCCCTTGTGCATACAGGCTCTTGGACCCTCAGTGGCAGGATAGCCCCTGAAGCACCAGACTTCTAGGCAGTCCACATGAGTGAAGCCTGCCCTAGCTCCAGGTAGGATCCTATAATCTCCCACTCTATCTCCAAGGTCATGCCAAACCATAATGAATTCAATAATTCTTGGTTCTAGACTAGTCCCAGCACCAGATGGTTCTGACAGGCCCCGAGCTTTGGTCCTGCTCCAGCAACAGGCTGGACCTTGAAGCCCCAGTCATTAGGCAGTACCCATGGATCCAGTCTCCACGTTAGCATCTGTGGATGTGGGACCCAGTCCTGGTCCAGTGCTGGATCGCCATTCTTGAGGGCCTCAAGCACCTAAAAGCCTCCCACGGACACAAGTTTCAGTAATGCCTACCTAGTCCCAGGACAATCCCTGTGGCCCTGCCCTCCAGGCTGCCCCCCTGCATTTCCATGCTCCATCAGACCCAGCATCCAGGCCCACCCTAGTAGATCCCAGTGTTGGACTGGCCCCCACATACCCAGGTTCCTGGACTGCCCCCTGTGTACCCACATTGCAGGCTGTCTTCCAGAGCCAAGGACCCCGGCCGTCCCTCATGGACCTAGCTTCTGTGCTACCGCTTACATACCCAGCCTCCAGGCTGGCACCTAAAGACCCAGACTCCAGGTTAATCTCCACAGTCACAGGTTCTAGGCCAGCTCTAGAGACTACAGGCACCAGGCCTGCTCCTATGATCCTAGGCTCCACACCTGTCCCTGCAACAGTCTAGCCCCAGGCTACAGGCCAATCCCTATGACCTCAGGACCCAGAGGATCCGGTATCCAGTTCTCTTCCAGCATACCCACAATGCAGACCCACCCAGTAGACCCTGGTGCCAGACCAGGTTACTTGAACTGAGGCTACAAGATCACCACTGTGGGCACAAGTTCCATGCTGGTCTCCTTGGACTCAGGGTCCAGACATGTTGCTACACACTCAGGCTCCAGGCCCACTACAGCACTAGGCCACTCCGCATAGACTCCACATCCAGCCCTGTGGTCCCAAGTGCCAAGCCCCTCCCAATACCTGTTTGGCTGCCACTGGAACAACCCCATTGCCAGGCACAAGGACAAACTGCCTCCAGTCATACCAGAGGGTCTGTTTAGAATCTCTGAACTGACTGACTAGTGAAAAGCTTTATAAGACAAAACCAATTTTACAAAACTGGAATACGGCCTTACTTTCTCAAGCGGGCAAGAATCAACACAAGGCAATATGAAACAAGAAAACGCAAGGAGACAGAACGCCACCAAAGGAATGTAATAGCCTCCAGTAGCTGACACCAAAGAAATGGAGATACACAAACTGCCTCACAAAGAATTCAAGATAATCATTTTAAGGACTCTCGGAGAACCACCAGGAAACACAGGGAAATAATTCGATAAAATAATAAATGACCAAAACAATAAACCATTTGAAATTATTTTGCAAACCAAACAGAAAATTTGGAGCTCAAAAATGCAATGAAGAAAATGAAAAAAAAAAAAAAAAAGGCAATAGCATCAACGGAAGAATTGATAAAGTAGAAAACATAATCTGGAAAATCCAATATAAAGTATATAAAGTAAAATGAATAAGAAAAAGAAAGCTTATAGAATTTCTGAGACAGGATCAGAAAAGGAAATGTTCAAAACATCAGAGTTCAAGAAGAGAAAGACAGAGAACATCTATTTAGAGAGATAATTACAAAGATTCCAAACCTAGGGAAAAACATGAATATCCAGGTACAGAAAGTTAAAGATTTTTGATTAGACTACACTAAGACAAAGTGGACAAACCGTCAAAAGTTAAAGACAGAGGAACCTGAAAGCAGCAATAGAAAAAACGGCTTGTTTTAGGAAATGGAGTTCTCATAAGGATAATATCAGATTTCTCAGCAGAAACCTAACAGGCAAGAAGAGATGGATGACACATTGGAAGGGGTGGATGAAGCACTGCCAACCAAGAAGACTTAACCTGCCAAAAGCTTTCCTTCATAAGTAAAGACAGAGACTTTACTGAAAAACCAAAGGCCAAGAGAGTTCATCACCTCTATACCAGTTTTACAAGAAATGCTCACTAGTAACATAAAAACACACAAACGTACAAAAACCAATGGTAAAAAGTGAATATACAGTCAAATTCAGAATACTGTAATACTTCAACTGTGGTATGTAAATCACTTGTGTCATCAATATGAAGGTTAAAAGTCAAAAGTATGAAATATAACCATAGCTACAATAATTTAAGAGTACACAATATAAAAAGATGTAAGTTGTGACACTAAAAATTTTAAATGGTGGTAGTATAAAGGTGTCTAGTTTTTTACATGATCAAAGTTAAACTGCTAACAGTAGAGTGCAAACAGAACCTTTACAGATACTTATGGAACAAAAAAAAAAAATGAGTTACTTTATTGTGATACTTGCTGTACTGTGGTGGTCCAGAAGCAAACCCATAATATCTCCAAGGTATGCCTGTAGTGTATACCTCATGCATAAAAAATTTATTTTAGAAATAAATTTAAAGTAAATGAAGGAAATAAACTTAAAAAGTAAAAATGGTATTTAGAATAAATATAAGATTAGAAATATCAGAAGAAAACATCTGTGAACCTGAGTACATAGTAACTATCCAAAATAATAAACAAAGAGATGAACAACTAGAAAGAAAAGGAACAGAGTAATGCTGACCTGCACAAGATCAAGTGACCTGATTTATAGATGAAGTCTCAGAACAAAGAATGAATCGAATGATATTTTTTAAATAATGGTCAAATGTTTACTATATTTGATGAAAATTATAAACTATGAACCTAAAGGAGAATGAACTGTCCACCTTAAATTTCATATGTGATCCAAAACACATTAAAAAGTGAAAGCCAAATACTTTTCAAGATGAAAAATAATTTGTTATTAGCACACTTGTAATACAAGAAATATTTTAATGCTTTGTTTTAGCTTTGACTAACGTGTATTAAGATTATCTACTAATGATGTTCAGTGTGATATTTCAACACATGCATATATTAAAGGACAGTCTTTTATCATATGGTACCATAGGGTACAAAGGGTTTAAGGAAATAATGAGTAATTCTAGATATGATAAATATACAGGCAAACAAAAGTTAAATTTTTTTCTGATTTCTCAAATATAATTACCTTGAGCAAAAATAATAACAGTGTGTTATAATAACAGTATGTTGTGCAGTGTTTAACATACATAAACATTTTATTTCAAAGAATGCAAATTATAAGTGGTGAATGAAAACATTAGTGCAAGATTCATTTATTGTATATGAATTATAAAATATTATTTCAAAGAATACCATAAATATTTACATCTGTGTATTTTATCTAGGGTAACAGCTAAAAAAAAACAAAAACAAAAACAAAAAGAAAAGTAAAAGAAAAACCAACAGTCATTAGTGGATTCAAAATGGAATCATGAAAAATACTCCATTCAAAAATAGGCTGAGAAAGAGGGAAAAGGAGATAAAATCAGTTAGAACAAAGAGAGGGTGGGGGTAAACTAGAAATAACAACCTTAAATTCAACCATACCAATAGATACACTAAATACAAATTTCCTAAAAGCTACTATTACAAGGTAGCAATTATAAAATTGAGTAAAATGCCAATCCCTAACTCTCCTTTCAAAAAGAAACTCATTTTAAATAAAATTAAGAAAGATTAAAGTAAAAGAATGAAAAAACATGCCATATTAACATTGATCAAAAGAACACTGGAATAACTACATTATCTCAGACAAGGGAAAGTGCAAAAAGAGGAATGTTACCATGAATAATGGGAAAAATTCTTATAATGATAAAGAACATTATTTTTCAAGATTTACCAAACCTAAGCCTATGTGTGTTTCATAATAGAATATATATGAAAGATGAACTGACAGGACAAGAAAAGGCAGGTAAATTCAACAGTTATCATCAGAGAGGTCAACACTCCTCAGTAATTGGAATAACATGTATTCAGAAAGTGAGTAACAATGTGCAAAATGTAAACTATACCATTAACCAACTTTACCTAACTACCATTTGAAGAACAATCTATTTAGTCATATAATAAATACTTGTTCTTTTCATATACTTGTAACATTTACCAAAATAGACCATACTCTGGACAATAAATAATCCTTGGCAATAGTAAAAAAAAATTCTTTGACCATAACAGAATCAAACTGGAAAGCAATAACATAAAGACAACTAGAAAATGCCCAAATATTTGGAAATGAAAAGACACATTGCTAAATGACTCATGTGTCAAAATGGAAATTAAAGGACAACTAGAAAATATTTAGAAAAGAATTTATACAACACATATCAAAATTTGGGAGATGAAACCAAAGCAGTTAAAGAATTATAAAAGAAAATAATTTTGAGTCAGTAATCTAAGCCTCCTATTTAAGAAACAAGAAAAAAATGGAGCAAGTCAGATTCAAAGTAAATTGATAGAAAAATATAAAGTTTAGACATAAATACATTAAAAACAGAAAAACAATAAATAAAACTAGACCTAAAGAATGAATAAGGGAAAATTGCAGGATATGTAGACTATTTCAATAAAGGGATAAAGATTCCAAAAAAGAACCATACAGAAATCTTAGGAAGAAAAGTCACAATAAGTCAACCTAAAAACTCAGTTCAAAGTCTCTCCCATAGATTAGATCCAGTAGAAGACAGAATCTCAGAACTTGAAGACAAGGAAGACAGAGTTGAACATTCAAACAGTATTAAAGAAAAATGTTTGAAACTATGATTAGAATGTACAAGAACTCTGTAACAGAGAGAGAGCAAACTCAGGTCTCAGAAATATTGAAGATGGTGCAGAGATAAAAGGCAATGGCACTTCTAATCTATTCAGAGAAATAATGTCAGAAAATTTTACAAGTTTTGAGAAATAAATGGATATCCAGATACTGCAGGCATTCCAAACACCAAATAGATAAGATTAGAAAAGAACCTTTCCACAACACATTATAATTAAAATGACAGAATTTCAAAACAAAGACTTAAAAATTGCATAACAGAAACACCAGGTTATACTTAAAGCAAACCAATCAGGGTCACAGCAGAAGCCCTAGAATCCACAGTGGCTTGGAACAATGCATTTTAAGTCCTGAGAGGAAATAACTGCAAACCATAATTGCTATGACCAGCAAAACGATCCTTCAGAATTAAAGAAAAAAATAAGAACCTTCCAAGATAAACATAAGCATAAACAAACATGACCACTGTGCCAACATTGCAGAAGATGTATAAATGGATCCTACACACAGAAAAAAGTGAAAACACCAAAAGAGACTTGGGACATAAGAACTCTTATTAAAAAACTAGGCAAACAAATGAGAACTAAGGTCAAAGCAAACATTAGAAATAAACCACAGGGACAAGAAGCAATATATACCTGTCTATAATAATAATGAATGTAAGTGGTCTTAATTCTCCAATTAAAAGAGATGTACTGGCAGACCAGGTTTAACAACAGAACCAAACCATATGTTGCCTGCAAAAACCACAGCTCACTGGTAAAGATATCCACAGACTGAAAATGAAAGAATGGAAAATGATGTTTCCTGTAAATGGAACTCAAAAGCAAGCAGGAGTACCTACTTTTATATATGATGAAGACTTCAAGCCAATATTAGTTAGAAGAGACAAGGTCACTACATATTGGTAAAAGGAATAAGCTAAGAAAATCTAATGACAATAAATATGTTTGCCCAAATGCAGGTGCACCTAATTGTATTAAAAATAAACACTACTCTATAAAGGCTCAGAAAGGCCCCAATACAATAATACTGACTGATTTCAGTATATCTCTCTCACTAACACATAGGTCATCCAGACATAAAAATAACAAATATACTAAAGTCAAAACATACTGTAGATCAAATTGACTTAATAGACATCTGTAAAATATTTTACTAAAAAGAGCTGGATACTCTTTTCTTTTCATCTGTTCAAAGAACTTTCTCCAAAATAGATTATATTTCAGATCACAAAAAGTCTTAGCAAATACAGAATTTTTTGTAAAAATTCCTTGTATCTTATCATAATGAAATAAAATTAGAAATCAGCAGAAAAACCACCTAGAAACTATACAAAAATATGGAGATTGAACAATATACTTTTGAATGAAGTGTGGGTCATCAAATCAGAAGAGAAATTTAGAAATTCTAAGAATCAAACAAGAATAGGAATGCAATATACCAAAATCTCTGGGCTATAATGAAAGTGGTTCTAAGAGGAACAGTTATGTCTATGAGTGCCTACATTTAAAAAGTCAGAAAGCCCAAATAAATAACCTAATGATGCATTGAAGGTTTCAGAAAAACAATAGCAAAGCATCCCAAAACTGTAGAGGGAAGAAAATGGTGAAGATCAGAGATGAAATTTGTGAAATAGAAAACAAAAGAAAAAATTAAGAGATTCAATGAAACAAAATAGGTTCTTGGAAAAAAACAAACAAGACTTATGAACCCTTAGCCAAACTAACCAAAAGAAAGAGAAGACCCAAATTACTAAAATTAAATATTAAAAGAAACATTATACTAGACACCACTGAAATTCAGAGGATCATTAGGAACTAATTGGAAAATTGTTGGAAAAATCTAGAAGTAATTGATTAATTTCTAGACACATGAACTACCAAAATTGAACCAAGAGGATACAAAAAATTTAAACAGACCAATAACATTGAAGCTATAATAAAAACCTTCCAGACAAAGAATAGCCCAGGACCCGATAAATTCTCACCCTAATTCAAAAGACCATTAACATACCCCCCAAATTTTCTTGTATCCTTTGACATTCCCTCCTTTTGTTCCTTTCCCAAAACCCTTCTCCCCCAAGCAACATCTAATCTTTTTTTTTGTCGCTATAGATTGCATTTTCTAGATTTTTATATAAATGGAGTGATATAGTATTGTACACTCTTGCCTGACTTCTTTCACTCAACATATTTGCTTTGAGATTAACCCCAAATAGAGGGTCTATAAATAATCCCTTTTTTTTTTGGAGTCATATTCCATTGGATGGATATTCAACAATCTGTTTATCCATTCATCTGTTGATGGACTTGCATTATTTCCAGTTTTCAGTTCTCACAAATAAATCTACAAAGAATATCAAGCACATGCATGTACAAGTCTTTGTACAGACATATGCCTTCATTTCTTTTGAGTAAATACCTGAATCATATATTTACCTTTTTAAGAAACTGACAAACTTTTTTAAAGTGTTTATGTCATATTGCATTCCTGCCCACTTCAATCAGGAACTGAAAGAGGAATTTTATTATCCTTATGTTATTCTGATAAGTTTTTGCCAGCAAAATTTCATGTATTAAAAATACTTGCTCCAAGTGGCCTTACTAATGCATGGAGGCTTTTTCTAATAAGACTTCTTCTAAATAAAGATTGACGGTTTTGGCATAATCATTTGTGCATATAACTGGAACTTCAGCAAATGCTTCATTTTAAAAGTTACATTACCATGCAGTGCTACAAATTACTAAACAGAATTACTGGATTTTTAGATCATAAAAATGAAATATCTAATGCTTTAATTTGGTGGTCATTCTTTAAGGAAGATTTGTTTCAAATACAATAGCAATTTTCCAGTGAAATAGGCTTAAAAATCCAATAATTTAAATTTCATACTTATTATCTAATTTATATTAGGTAAAAATATATTGGTGCAAATATGGTTAAAGAATAAGTATAAGGAAAGTTTATCTTTGATAGTGATATTGTGTGATTTATCACCTCTCTGAACTCACATACAAAGTACCATTATACAGCAACATTATAAATAGCCATAACTCACCTTTTTGCTCTCCAGAAATTTTAATATGTCCAAAGTCATTCAGTCCTAAGGGGATCCTGACAAACCTTCAGTTCTGATAGTGTTTTTATCAATCTTACTACTCTGAAAAAAATAGTTTATATAAATCTTCTACTTGAATATACTTGCTAGATATGAATATGGAAGAGCTTCCAGTAACTAAGTGATAACTTTTATCTATTCCAGATGACCTATGCTATAGTAATGAACATCTTTAGTGCCTGTCTTTCACTAATTGGTATATGGTTACTGGTTTTTGAACTTTCACTATTTAGAACATTCTCTAATTCCCCTTGGCCACAGGTAAGTACCTGGTTTCTATGAAATTTCATCATGATTTTACAATTATTCATCAATTTCTTTGTGAGTGATCAGAGTATTTAAATATTATGTCAGTCATGGAGGGAACTCTTGTCATTAGTTTACTACAAATGTAATTCAAACTAGAGGTTACATTACCAAGCCTTGGACCAAAACCTCAAGTAACCAAATGGAAGGTAGCATAAATCATTAATGTAGGTATTTGGGGTGATTAAGCATTATATTCAATATTGGAACCACCTGGTTGCCATGATATATTTATGATAACTCATTCTTTCCAGATACTTGCATCTCTAAGGACAGTTCTCCCAAAGCCTAAAAAGATCAAGTTAGTTATAGCAAGTTAGTTAGTTAATTTTCAAAAAAGGAAAGGGCATCCTTATGTACTTGTGATACCCAGGGATTTACATTCAATATGAGTGCTATAGTTTACAGACAGAATAAAACTGAACTCTGTACCTGTATGTAATTTGGAATACATGTGCATTCAGTTCTACATGCACAGGACTGTGTGGACATATGTGTACCACCTGTGTTAACAGGTCTATGTAAGACTGTTTAAGGATGTTCATGTTTATATTTCAGTATCTATATATATATCTGTGTTCCTAGGCAGATGGGACTGCAGATGTGTACTTATCTACATCAGTTTGTTAGTGCAGAGAGAAGTGGTTAGGAGAACAAAGACAGGGAAGTCAATGCTCAGCAAATTGTATAGAAATTGAAGCCTTTGGGGCAACATCCTGTCTATGGATTCCCATCCTTCTGCTCTATACTGTATTCCCTGGACTTGACAAAGGTCTAAATAGCTGGACTTTTGACCAAGACCTGGAAACCAACTTTCTGAATTGATCCCATTAAATATTGCCTGTTTTTAAGTTCCTAGACTAATTAAGAAAGCTCCCCTTACTTCAAAATCCAAAACATCTGGTGAATTACCTAGTCCTGAAGCATATATTATTTTACATTTTGTATATTTTGCCATATTTTTATTATTTCTATGCAATTTTAAACAAGACTTTATAATGTGTGAGACTACAGACTTTCTTAGGGAATGATCTGTATCTCTAATTCAATAAAGAAGCAAACTTAGAAATGTTAAAGTACTTACACATGGTCACAGGTTTAGTGACTTGAAGAATTTTTATTCTAATCAAGGATGGTCTACATTCCAAGTGATTTCACCACACAAAACTAAGCCATAACAGAAATTCACTCAGTGGCACAACAAGGAACCATTTTATTGCACTTCAGAATGCTAATGTTTTATGACACATACCTTGATATATACCTTAGAGTTACATCTTAAATAAATACACACATCAACATAGTGTTTTAGATTTTATTTGCATATTTGCACAATCGGAATAGCTCATTTTATTAAACTTTTGCTCTTACATCTTTCATTATTCCAGTTTCTCTACTGAACTACCAATGATCACATCAGCAGAAAATTCAGGATCTTCCTCTTGAAACCCTTTCCCTTAATACCCTTTCACATAATTCAAGAACACTGAGAGCTAAAGGTTCAATATTGACTCCAAATCCCTAGTTGACAGAATCCTGAATGGTCTTGTCAGTCCATAAACATGCCCTTAGTCCACTACCATGGTTCAATTACTACTAAATATGGTCCTTATTGAACACTGATCTGAATACCCCATTATTGACTTTATCACAAAAGTGCTCTGGGTACTGAGAGAGCTTAGGATTCCTATATTACAGTTTCTGTATTCTTGTCCCCACCCTAATTATCCCATGAGGGTATGGATCTATTGGTGATAGAGCCATGATCCCAGGAGAAAACAGCCTAACTCCAGGGCATATAAACCCTTATGTTGAGCCTAGGTTACAAATTCCAACCTCCTCTCCCTTCACTGTGAGTTCCTCTTCAGGTTTCTTTACTAAATAACAGAACAAATTTTATACACCTCTCCATTAAATAAGTTCTATCACACCAAACCTTGAAAATATCTCAATTCTATCTCTTCTAGAGGTTCACTGGCCTCAGTGAAAAATTGCTGAGTCATACACAACAACAACAGGAAAACACAACCACTGACCCTCATGACCCATTTAGAAGAAGTGCATTTGCTGATCATCATCCTCAATAACCACCACTTATCATTATGATATATATTATATATACTTATGATATACATTGGGTTACTGAGAGTATACAGTGATTAGTGTTTCTCTTCTGTTTTCTCTCTGCAACTTTATGATACTCTTATTATTTTAATAGTACTGAAACATAAAGATCTGTAAAGAATGTGTGTTTCCTTTTGGATGCAGAGAAGTGGTTCCCTCCTTTCATCGTATTTGTGCATATTCAGTATGTTGGAGTTTGTTGTGTCAGTTATAGTGACTGACTGGTCATACAAAGCAAAACGTGGGACCTAAAAGATGCAGTGAGTATCTCATTCCTCTCTCAGTGAGCTGGCTTCTGTTATGAACCCCATTTAAAAAAAAAAAAAAAGTATCTCGATAAGAATTAAGCATAAATCGTGCCATCGGTAAACTGTGATTGTGGGTAGCTGAAACCCCTTTGCAGCAACTATTGTGCAGTAAATGGGTCTCCAGTAACTGAAGATAAACAAATTTCCCTATTAAAGTGCTTTGTATTGCAGGGTATTTTTATGTTCACACTCTCATGAGTGAACAAAGTAGACAATATATGGTTTTCTGGCTAAAATGGGAGCAGGGGTTCCATCTAAAGGCATTCAAACCCACAAGCTAAAGAAATTATAGTTCCAGTTAAATGCAAAGTAGACCGACACACATACACACATCTCATTTTCAATCCTCCTCTGAACAAAGTGAAAAGAGAAAGAATGTGAATCAAACATATAAGAACATAGTTTTCCACTTAAACTAGGTAGATTTAATCTGAGAGGAGAGAAAGAAGAGGGGAAGGAAGAGGGAGAAGAAAAGGAAAGGGAAGGAGGAAGAAGAACAATAAAAAGCATCCGGAGCATATGGTTTTATTTTATTTAAGACTCTCAGTATGAGAATATTCTTTGCAAAATACTATTGAAATCCTATGTCCTTCTTTAACTTTTGAATGTATTGATGATCAATTTGCTAATGTCTAACTTACCTCATTTTCATGGCAGAAGAAGATCTGTTTCCTACATGTGAAAGGACCATCATGACTTCAGTCAAGGAGGAAAGCTGAGTGGTGAATTAAGACTTCATTTTGTCCAAAAGACTTCTTGGAAAATGTGATTTAATTAAGTCCTTCTCAGTATTTCCTTTCCTCCATTTCTTTAATAAAAATCAATATGGATGGATATGGTTATTTTTTCTGTGTGAAGAGCTCAACATAAATTTATCTCGTCAGCATAAATTTATCTCAGGCTGCATATAATCCACCTTAGTTAAGACATTGCTCTATGCAAGTAAAATTCTATGAATGGACACAAGCTTCTAGAATGTAATCTATGTCTGATATTGACAGGGTGAAGCAATAACTGCTGGCTTAAGGAAATCTTGTCACTATGAAAAGGAAAATTAGTCTAAGTTATAAACAGTCCCCTTATCTGGGAAGACATGTTAGATCTACACTCTATTTCTAATATTTCTTTCTTACTTGATATTGTTATGCATAGCTTGCCTTTCATGGAGAAGGCATATTACAATTAGCCATATCTTTGCCTTTTTGAGATCACTGCATTAATGTCTAATTAATGACTAATGTATTTTTTTCTAGAAAGCCCAGCTTCCCAAATGTTACATCTTTAGCCCACAGTTTTACTTTATGGTTTACAATACTTTGAATTGTATAAATATTTTGGTAAATTATCTTGTTAAAAATATTTTGTTGTGTCTGTAAGGACCATTCTGTTAGTAAGTTTTCTGTTGCTGTGACAAAATACCTGAGATAAACAAATTATAAGAAGAAAAGATTCATTCATGGTTGCCTGTGTCTGTTACTCTTGGTCCTGTGGTGAGGCAGAACATCATGGTGTGGGGAGTGTATGGTGGAGCAAAGCTACTCATCTTGTGGAGGCCAGGAAGCAGAGAACAAGAGAAACAGACTTCAAGAGCATACCTTCCACTAGTCCTCAAGACCTAAAGGTTCCACTACCTTCTCACAGTGCGACAGACCAATAACCAAGCCTTTGTGCATGGCCTTTGGGGAATATTTAGAGTCCAAACCATAACACCTTGCCTAATTTTTTAAAAATTTTCTTTGATCTCCATATTCCACTCCTACTGCCCTCCCTTTATCCATAACTGTTCTATTGTGTAAAACATGCATATCTGTGTTTGTGTTCATAATTCATTTAGTTTATACTAAAGGAAAGTCATATCAGTCCACACACTTTTCTATCAGTACATGTATCAGTTGATTTTTTTTGAGGGGGAGTAACAGGAATTGAACCCAGGAGCACTTAACCATTGAGGTGCATCCCCCAGCCCTTTGTACTTTTTATTTTGAGGCAGGGTCTCACTAAGCTACTTAGGCCCTTGCTAAGTTGCTGAGGCTGGCCTCATACTTGCAATTTTCCTGTCTCAGCTACCTGAGCCACTGGATTACAGGATTGCACCACAAGGGTCATATGGGTTGATGTATTTTTATTTTTGTTTGTTCTTTTAGATAGACATGACAGTAAAATGCATTTTGACATATCATACATACATGGAATATAACTTATTCTAATTAGTATCCCATCATGCTAAGTGAAATGTCAATCCCCAAAAACCAAAGGCCAAATGTTCTTTTTGATATGCAGATGCTAACACACCACAAGGGAGGGGAGAACAGAAGTTCACTGTATATCAGCTGATTTTAAGTGCTGCCTAGAAATCTGTGGAATGTATCCCAGCACATTTACATATCCAATTTCCCAAGAATGGACATCTAAGTTGATTCATCTGGAGTCCTTGAATAATTTCTTTGGTATCTGAATTCAGGGGTGGACTACCTACCTGTGTTATATACATAAATGCCATTTGCTTATGAAATGCAAGAAGTCCCACCCTTTAGAACAGCCCTATTTTACAAGTACATTACGTTGTGCAATTTTTCTTCAACTACTCTGTATACCGTTGGTCCCTTAGGAATACACTGGTTCTGATATACCAACAGGGTTGTTTCTTATTTTTTTTCCCATGAATTGGAGTTTATGGAAAGAATAAGTAGCATCTGTTCACTCTATCTTCATAAACTGGAAACCACAACTGTGAAAGAGCTAGATTACAATATGACTAAAGAAGAAATATAGAAAAGGTAATAAAATTTGAATATATTGGAAATATAGAATCATTGAAATAAGGATCATAAGCTTATGGAAAGAAATGAGGTTAATAGTGGAGGAACACATAAATACTTCAGAACAGAGGAAGGACACCTAATTCTTAGCAAGCGAGAAAGTAACAAATAACAAGTTCTTGTGATTTTTTAATACCTGGTGCACAGAAATGCAGTTGATCTTGTATATTAATCTTGTATTCTACCACCTTGCTGAATTTCAATTTCATAGTTTTCGTTGGTGGATTCTTCAGAATTTGTATCTACAATACCATGCCATCTGTAAATAGAGGTAGTTACATTTTTTCCTTGACCAATGTGGATTCCTTTTTATTCCTTTCTTTTTCTTTTTCTTTTTTTTTTTTTTTTATACTGGGGATTGAACTCAGGAGCCACATCCCCAGTGCATTTTAGAGACCAGTTCTCACTGAATTGCTTAGGACCTTGCTAAAGCTGGCTTTGAACTTGCAATCCTCCTGCCTCAGTCTCCTGATCAGTTGGGATTGCAGGTACGTGCCACTGCACCCGGCCTTTATTCCTTATGATTGTATATCCCTGTCTTTTTGGAAGAATACCGGATAATAAATTAAGAAGCATTGAAAGAACTAAGATAATGCCACTATGCAATCCTAATAGTATGGATCTAAGTAGAGATATCAATGGAGTCTAAAATTCTTTAGGAGAAATGTTTAAGACAAAACATGTAATGAATGGATTAGGACAAATTTAAAATGCACCAATCCATTTTAATATCTCTCAAACAGGGGCAAACAGTCATCCAATACATCCTGATGTAATACAGTACAAAGTACACTGCTCCAACCATGGATCATTTTGTCAGAAAATATGAATCTAAACCTACCTAAACCTCAGCGTATGACCACTAGTTTACAGTAAACCTGGGAGATAGAGACACAAATAGAATGATATCACACAGAAGCAATATGATAAAGTCAGAATGTGGGAAATTACAAGGGACAGGTTACCTAGTTTACTCAGTCAATAGAGTGTTTTTAAAAGGAGGGGAAATCATTAACAGACCAATACAACATAAGAGGTCTAGCAACCAAACACAATAAGCTGATCTTATTTGAATCATGGCTCAAGCAAATCAACTGCAAAATGACATTTCTCAGGAAATTCAAAGGTGAACTAGGTATTGGACAAGATTAAGGAACTACTGCAAAAACAGAAATGTTCAATATTGGTTGGACTGGATTTGATAGCTGTTTAAAAAAACAATGGTAACTGTGATACAAACCCTAGGACATCCACCCACCCAAAGAGCCAAAGAATAGTTCTGTGACATTCCACCTTCCTCCTTTTAGTCCCTCTTGGTAATCCACCACCAAGCTTGGGGACTTTGCCCCAACAAAATTGTGTGCATTGTTAGGTTTTTTGTGAAGACTCTTGCTGTAACGTGAATAACTGTGATTGGTGAGTCAACTGTCTGTGGTTACCAGTTACACCAAGATTATAAAAGCATTTTTATTTTCTGTACAGCAAAAAAGCTTTGTAATTAAAATCTTAACATTTAAAAAAAAAGATTAAGGAACTGTATCTGATTTTATTAAGCATAATAATGGTGTCATTTTAAAACAAAGCAAACAAGAAACCTCTTCTCTTGCCTATGAAAACCCATACAAAGTATAATCCAAAAATAAATGATATGTTGCCTGGTCTGGAAAAATGTAAACTGATAACAGTGAGAAGGATTGTTAATGAAACAAGGTCGCAAAGTATAACTGTTGCAGCTGGGTGATGGCTACATGGGGTTCATAGAATTCTTTTTTCCAGGATAAAAAGTTTAACGACAAAACCTTTCACAGCTTCTCATCTCACAGGAAAAGTCAAAGTCCTAGCAAGACCCCAGGTTCACCTCCCCATCATGTGTCTGGCTCCCTCTCCTCACTCCTCTCAGACACTATCCTCCTGCTGGTCCTTATCTCAGACATCTCCTCCTCCACGGCTCAACCAGATTCTTTCCCTCGGGCCCTCATAAGACTAGGCAAGGAACCACCATATGACCTAAGCTATAGCACTTCTCACTATTTCCGCTGAAGAATTAAAGTCATCTTACTACAGTGATACTCACATACCAGTGTTTATAGCAGCACAATTCACCAGCCTAGGTGTCCATCAGTGGATGAATGGACAAAGAAAATGTGGCATATATACACAACGGAGTTTTGCTCAGTCATAAACAGAAATGAAATCATGGCATTTGAAGGAAAATGGAAGGAACTAGAAACCATCATGTTAAGCAAAATAATTCAAACCGAGGTTAAGGGTGGTATTGATTCCGCCGTTTACCGGTGACGAGTTCTGCTCCTTCTAATGTTGAAGATTGAACACTAGAGAAGCACACCAAGGCAAGCATATTAAGCAGGTTTTATTTAAAGTTAATAATACAGACTTCTCCCTGCAGGAAGAAGGGGGCCATGGCTGATGTTCTAAAGTCCCAAGAAGTGAGCGCACCCTATATCTTTTATAGGTTAAAGTCTCTTTTGTTCTCCAGTTCTCTCCCCCCTTATCTCTCCTTCCTGCCTAAGTGACTAGGCCTGGTTTTGCATTAACTGAGAAACCATGGGCAGGGGGAGGGCCAAGGTGATTCAGGCAGGTAAGAGCCCAGGGGGCGTTAATTAGCAGCTCCTTGCTTGCAGTCCTTCATAAAGGCAGGTAAATTTGGTCATCAATGGGCTCCAGAGATCCTTGACATTCCATTCTTCCAGGGGCAGTCTCCAACTTCCAGAGGCAGATGGCTTCATGGCTTCATTTCCTCAATTTGACCCGATCCCCTATTTCTACACTAACTACCTGTCCTTAATTCTGGTTTCAGTATGGTTTCTCTCCTGTGGAAGCTAGAGAGGCAAAAGGAAAACAAAGGTGGGGGTGAATCTCCTAAAACTCAAAGGAAGATCAGTAGAGGAAACTGAGGAAGGGGAAGGAAGCAGGGAGGGACCTTGGTCAAGTCATGTTGTTATGCTGTATGAACACGTAACCACAAAGCCCATCCATATGTACAACTATAATGCACCAATAAAAAAATGAGGAAAAAAAGACCATTGACTCTGAAGGAAAAATAAATTCTTTCCTTCCCCTCCTCCAGGTCTTGGATCACATGTCATCATTGAGTGACATCTTCCAGATTCTCCTTGTTTACCTTTTACATTTCCGTCTGTCCTAATTCATTTTTCTCCTTAGCTTATGGAAACTGCTTATTATTGGTTCACCTTCCTGAATATAAACCCCCGGGAGGACAGAGCATTCCATCTCTTTTCTTCACTGCTATTTGCCCAGCACTGAAAACAATGCCTGACCCAGGTGGTACTCAACGAAAAATGTATTGAATTAACCGGCAAAACGCCCAATATCAAGAAGCTCAACAAATATTATTGTATCCATCTACTACTGGTAATCGCTCATCTGATGCAAATAAGTTAAGTTAGGCTAGACCTGGCGCTCATTCGTTTGTTCCTACCATGTGCTGAAGACAGCTGATAAACACTAAATGTACGAAGTTTTTCAAGAAAGACGCGCACACGGTTGTGGAATACGGTTGTAAGAGTGCTTTGGTCTTCCAAGTTCGGTAGCATAAACATCTGAGGTTCCTCAGACGGCATTATTCCCACTCTGCAAAGCAATAAACAGAACAAAAGAGAATAAGGAGAGTGTTGTCCTCACCACGTCTCGGGGAAGAGTCTGGCGTCAGGGAGCACCCCACACTGATGCTCCTTCCAAGGAGGTGTCTGCGCCCCGTGGGGTCCGCACGGCCTCTTCCCCAGGTACGCGCAGGTGCAGGACAGAGCGCAAAGCCACACCCCAGGGAAGGGCGGCCTCTCTGCAGCCCAGGCCACAGCCAGTCCTGGGGCTGAGCATCCCGGTGACGCCTCGGGGGCCCGCGCGGGTCCCTCGCACCGCGCCGCGTTCCGGGTGGCCGCGCTCTTGGCCACAACCGCAGCGTTGGAACCTCGCGAGTCGGGTGAGGAGGAACCACCGAGGAAGCAGCGCCCGCCCAGCTCTGGCCCCGCAGGCTGTGAGGCTGCGAGGTCGGGGACTGAGGGCCTGCCTGCGGGACCACGACCCACCTGCGCCTCTACCACGCCTAAGTGCAGGGACCTGCAGGGGACAGGAAGGACGGTATTCCCCAGGACCTGGGAATCATTGTGCTCCCCAAAACACTTACAGTTGGGAAGAACTTCGGTTGAGACATCACGGTACTTTTTATGTGTTCCTTTCAATTACCCCATTCCAAAGTGTGTTTTAAACGCACACCATCCTCTGGGGGTGGTCCTCGGGGGTGGGGGAGTAAGTTGGCTAAGTCACAGGAAGAACACAGGAAGAACACGGTGGTGACCCAGGGGATCCCAGGAACAAGAGCAAGCTGTGGCAATACTGACTGGCCTTCCACCCTTTGACAATATTCCCATATTCTTTGTGCCTTTGGGGATGTGCCTTGGTTTTTGCATTAATTATATCAACAGAAACCCACATTCTTTGTGATAGGAATAACCAACTCTCAGTGAGTTAAGATTTTCCCTGATGGTGCGTTTCCTTTCCTGGCCCATCAAGAGTTGCTTGGGACGATCTGTAACCATGAGTAGGTAGTAAATTCTGCTTCTGTTCTAGGGGAGTCCCCTTGTGGAAGTGGCTCTTCTGAGAATCACCTCCTGTAATTGAGATGGCCTGCCCATATAAACTGTTTGCCCTCAACATCAAAACAGAGTGTGATTTCTCTGGTCAAGACTTTTTAATACAAGCCACATGTTTCATTGCCTTGAATTCATGGCTCTGGTGAATGTACGTGCCTTTGTGGTAACCTTCCAAGACAGTCCAAAATTAATAAATGCCAGAAAGCCTGTTTTAAGGCTGACCTTCCCAAACACGCCTGGGATAAATAAATCTACCCAATTTATACATAATGTGGTGACAAACAAAGAGAAATTTAATTTTATATATCAGATTGATTCTGGAAGCAACTATCAAATTCCAACAATTTGCAAGCACATTGCTAGAGACAGATACAGCAATACCATGTGAGGCTTTATAGCAGGAAAAATATATGTGGGGAACCCCTGAGTGCACTATGAAATGGTAGTGGAGATGTCAGTGGCCAAGAGTGAATGGTCTGCTATATAGGAGAAAGAAGGAGGGGATCAAGCATCACCTGGCTGTAATGAGCCACCCAAAGGAATGTATGCTCGGATCTGAGGCAATGAAAAGCCCATGAAAGATTGCAAGCAAGTGATTTGCATGCATTATTTCTCATTTTAAAATGTTACTGTAGTTATTGTGGAAGTTTGGATTTATGACTTTAGGTTTTCTGCTGTGGTTACTGGGTTACTGCTTTGTATTTTTGTATTCTAGAGCAAGTCATAGCAAGGGAGTATCTCTAATGTTGACCATTAGACAGTTAGGAGTCATAAAAATGCTGCAGTTGATGAGGCCTTAGGAGAAGCACCCTGCAAGCTCAGTCTCCCAGCCTGGTGAAGCCATAGAAAGGGTACAAACCATATTGCATTTGATGGACACCTTCCAGACACCTTCCTGTGAGTTACATTAGCATGGGAACACACTAGGATCGCTACTGCCGCAAACCCAAGATCAAATTCATCAAGACACATGCTAAATTCAAGGAACAACTTAAAGGAATAGTATGAAACAATCAATGAGTTTATTTATAATGAAATATAGAGAAGAGAGCAAAACTAGTATCCAAACCTATGGGAAGGAATCTGATGATGAAGTAATTGGAGACTGTTGAAGCAAAACAGGAAAGAAGCATTATAGGTCCTCAACCATATGCCTTTCCTATTACTCACCTCTCAAAACAACCAAGTGGGATTAGAAAACTGATTCACTGAAATTTTAAGCAGGACTTAATATTAGCAGTTAGTAATCACTATTAGTACAATAGTAGTTGAACTCATTATACAATTAGAGATTAATATAGACAAGATTTGAACTCAGGTCTATGTCCACTGATTCCACAAAACTAAGCTTCATTTTTCTCAGGTCGTGTGTCACTAGTACTTGCACTTGGTAACTGATGCTTGAGAATTGAAGGTTGGTATAAACTGGAAAGAAAACAAATATAAGAAAAAATTTTGAAATCTCAAACTTAGACTTAAGAGTTGGCTATGGACCAAAGATAAAGAAAGAGAAGTCTAAACCAGAGAAAGAACCAATCACATCAGATATTACAGCAATGAAAGAGTAAATTCTCAAAGCCATAGGGTAAGAGTTACAGGAAGACTAGGCAAAATGTATAAAAACACTTTAATTGTAAGTAACAAGAAACAATTTGTGATATATGAAGCAAATAAAGGAAAATGTATTTTCCAAGGACGGGGAGGCAATCTAATTTCAGGAAAGAATTGTAAGTAGGAAATTGGAAGTCATGAGGAAATTGATTTTATTTCAAGTGACGAGCCTCAACTAAAGCTATGGTATTTTAGTTGTAAATACACAACTCCTGGGAAAGAGATGCTGATAGGCCCAACCAGAGACAGATTCCCCACCTTTCTTCCAGTTAGCTACAATGAAGATGATAACCATGAAACTGAGTATGTGTCCCAAAAGGTTATTCACACTAGTGGAATAATAGAGACCATTCATGGATGCCATATCTTTTAAACACCTTTCCTACCCTTTCTTATTGGTCACTTAATTGTGGAAACTACCTTTCCCAACATTGAAAGCAAAAATGATATTCTCTAGCCCCACGTACAGTCAGAATGCACTAAAGTTTGATTGGTAGAGAACAACAAAAATGACCCTATAGTGGGCATTAATTCTCCTTGGACAGCCCAGGGAACAGGGGAGGTTTGAGAATTAAGGTAATTTGGCAGAAGAGTCCTGGGGTGAGAAATGACAAAGGCCACTCTTCCTCAGCACAGATTCCAGCAATCCCTTTTTGCTTAAGCCAGACATGTTAAATTTTGTTTTCTACATCCCAAAATCCTAAGGACTCACAAGTGTCATTTAAAGTTGATAAATATGGATAAAATCTAACAGAACAATTAGAATTGGCAAGAGGCTAGGTATGTTCAAGGGAGTATATCGATGAACTAACTTTAAACATTTGTTTCATGGAATGGTTCCATTGTGAAAAATTAGGGGAAATAATGATAGATGTCTCAATGACTTTTAACTGCTTGATCTGAGAAAAATCACTATTTTTCTGTTTTCTAGAATTAGTTTCCACTCATTTTCTCTAATGTCTGTGCCACATTTGAATAACAACATACCATCAACCTACATCATATTGAAAAAAGAAACCAGAATGTTGGGGGTAAGGACTAAATGCCTTTGATATTGCAAGTCCCAGATATTTAAAGCAAAAAATATTGATTTCTCTCTCAGCTACCCAGGGAGGGAATCAATAAACTGAGTTCTGGCAACCTTACCACTGTGATTTTCCCTTGATCTATGCATATCTCTAAAGACTTTGAAATAAATCCGAGACTGAGTCCTAAATAGGACCATGAGAGGTTACGGTCCAGAGATAATGGAGACCACAGGGCTTTGTGCTCTTGGCGTCCTCTACGTTTATCTCAATGCAGGGGTATTCTAAATCACTATTCTATTCCTTGACCCCAACCAAACATCTGGCATGCTACATTTTCTGTATCAGACACCCTAGTTAGTGGGGCTGTGAAGCAGATAAAACGTCAGGACGGTAGGATACAGTGGATTCAGGCAGCACCTGTGATGGTTGGGACCATAATCGTAGAACGGGTATGATTCTGTGGTTGCAAAAGTGGCCTCCATGGTGCTAAGAGTCAGAATTTCCATCAGAGGGAAACCATTGTCCCATCCACTGGCTGAGGTGGGGGTAGAAAAGTAACAAGAGAAAGCAGCTGGATTGGAAGACAGTGCATCCAAGACCAAACACCCAAGAAGTAGGGACAGACAGGACACCCAGAGATCCCAGCTCTTGTTCTAGAGTTAGAGGCCTCTGGGTGTGTGTGCTTCTGCCTTGGCCCTTAGACAAGCCCCCAGACACCTCCATTTACCCAAAAGCAGCCTCACCTCTAAAGGTTGCTAAAAATTCTCACCATCCCTGTGTGAGCCGCGGGTAGAGATTCCAAGGCCACTGCCTTCTTTCATTTCCTTGAATTCTTCCCAGTTTTTGACAATACTTAAGATTGAACATGAACCATAGCAGACACCCTCCTGATTTCAAAACATAAAAGTTAAATTCCCCTTTATCTTTTCTGTCACCTAATTTGTAACCCTGTTGAGATATGCTATGTCTTGCGCAATTGATTATGGCTTTCTTTTCTTACAGGCTGTTCAAATAATGATTGGTCTGATCCACAGTGCTCTGGGACATTTCTGGATAGTTTTATATAAGAGACAAGGGTATTCATTTTCCTCAAAATACCAGCCTTTAGTCTTGCTATCAGGATACCCGTTTTGGTCACTCTTCTTTGTGAGTAAATTATCTTGCTGATGATCATTCATCAATTCATTCATTCATTCATTTAACTTTGTGAAAATGTATGACTCCTCTTGTGAAGGATTTATTCTTGAATCATCGAAGATATTTTACGATGTTATATTTATTTATGAAATTCTTTCATACAGTCTGTTTGAAGACCAGGATTTAATTGCTGGGGCAGTAGAAAGAATTTTTAAAGTAATTCAACCACAAAGAAGAGAAATCAGAATTCTATTGGCTCAAGAAGAATTTGGATAAATTCAGCAAGGATTCCTAAAGGATTTATATTGTCTTATAACACATGGTAAAATGTTACATCTCCTTCCATTTTCCCACATGCTTCTCAATCATAGGTCTAGCTCACAAAAATATGTTTAGTTAATTTATTTACCAAATATTTAGTGAATACCTACAATGGACCAGGCTCTGTTCTAAGTGCTTTAATTACAGCAGTAAACAATAAAACAGACCAAGATTAAAAACATACACGTGCCAAGATTGATTCATGAAAAAAATAGAAAAATTGGAACAAAATAATATCAATAAAGAGATAGAATCAGTAAACAAAAACCTCCCAATGACAACAAAAACCTAAGACCTGATGGTTCCGCTGGTTAATTCTACCAAACATTTAAGGAATTGATGTCAATTTTTAAACTCTTTCCAAAAAATAAAGATGAAGGAATACCTCTAAAATTATTTTTGAGACCAGCATTAACCTGATAGCAAAAGGACACTACAAGAAAAACAATTATAGGCCAATACCCCTGATGAACACATAAGTAAAAATTCTCAAAAAGAAATACTAGTGAACCAATTTTAACAATGCATTAAAAGCATTATGCACCATGATAAAGTAGGATTTATCCCAGGGATACAAGGATGATTCAACACACACAAATCTATAAATGTGATATGCCACATTAACACTAACATGGATAACAATCATATAAAAATATATGTGAAATTTTAGCAAACTTTCATGATTAACAACCCAATGAATTAGATAATGAAGAAAAAGACCTTAAGGCCACTGTATGGAGAGACTATCTGAAGAGAGAGTTGCCCAAGGAGCTCCCTTATTCCAGACCCTAGCTGTATCATTCTTCCCTAAGTGCCAAATATGCTAATAGAAAAGCCTTCAAGATGATCCCAGCCCCTGCCACTGTCTGTCACCACATGAGAAACACTGGCCAACAAACCTGGATTTCTAAGCACATTTTATGATTGTTACTGTCTTGAGTTGCTCTTTCAGGGTGGCATGTTGCTAAGCAAGAGATCAATGTCATAGTTACAAAGTACTAAGAGCTATACCTACCTAAGGAAAGTACTGACTAAGCACTCTCTACTGTCACGTCGGTCTTTGTTGTTTGCTAATGTGTCACATTATTTAGTGTGTTTATCCCACTGAGCCCACTTTATCTGAAGTTAGATGTAATAGCACCAGGATTATCTGCCTAGTGCAATTGTGATGAAGATTAGTTAAGATCATAGGTCAGAAGGACCTTTGAAAAGTCATAGCCCATGAAAAGTAAGGCATTACTCTTTTACATTTTTCTTTCCTTAAGTGTGACAGTTTAATATTGAGAAGGTATTCATATACCATTACCAGTGCTTAGACAAAACGAATCTATTCTATTTCCTCCAAATTTTAAACATTCTCGGGTCTCTGTGTACAAAGTTGCCAGTTTGACATAATTGTTAAAATTAATTTCTGAGAATAAAAATTGAAAATTCCTTAAAAAAAAAAAAAGAAATATACCTCAATACATTAAACACTATATGTGACAATCCCACAACATCATACTCAACAGTGTAAAACTCAAAATTAGGGAAAAGTTGAAAGACACCCACTCTAACCGCTTTCACTCAATATAGTGATAAAGGTCTAAGCCAGAGTAATTAGGCAAGAGAAATAAATTAAAGGCATTTAAACAGAAATAAGGAAGATGATCTCTGTTTTCAGATGAAATAATCATGTTTAAAACCTAAAAACTCAACAAAATTTTTAACTTATAGAATTTATTTAAAAATCAGTAAAATTTCAGATAGCAAAACCAAAATATAAAAATCTGTTTCATTTCTGTACACTGACAATGGACTATCCAAAGGTAAAATCAAGTAAATAATCCCTGCTAGGGATATAGCTCAGTTGGTAGAGTGCTTGCCTTGCAAGCACAAGGTCCTGGGTTCAGTCCCCAGCACCCCCAAAAGCATAAAAGTAAACAATCCCATTTTTCAAAGTATCAAAAATAAAATTTAATCAAAGAAGTGAAAGAACTGTATGCTAAAAACGATAAAACATTGATGAAAAATTGAAGAAGACACAAATAAATGAAAAGGCTTCCAATGTTCATGGATCGGAAGGATTAGCATTGTAAAAATCTCCATACTACTCAAAGTGATATAGAGGTCCAATCCAATCACTATTAAAATTCCAAAGACATTTTTCATAAAAATAAAACAAAACCTCCTCTAAAAGTCACATGGAGCCACAAAAGACCTCAGATAAATGCTGCTCTCTTAAGCAAAAAGAACAAAGCTGGGAGCATCAAACTATATGATCTCAAAATTTACTACTAAGCCACAGAATTCCAAACTGGATCATATTGGCAAAAATAGATATATAGACCAATGGAACAGAATACAGTGACAAGAAATAAACTCATACAAATACAGTCAACTGATGATTGACAAAGGTGCTAAGATTATTCAATATAGTCAAGAGAGTCTCTTCAATAAAACTGTAGTAGGACAACTGGATGTCCACAGGCAGAAGAGTGGAACTGGACCCTTAACCTGCACCATACAGAAAAATCAACTGAATGTGGATCGAAGACTCAAATATAAGACTGAAACTATAAAGCTACCAGGGAAAAATGCCTCTTTGGTCTGGGCAATTATTTCAGATATGACCCCAAAAGCACAACAACAAAAGCAAAAATATGCCAGTGGGATTGCATCAAATTAGAAAGTTTTCACACCACAAGGGACACAATCAGCAGAGTGAAGAGAATGGGGTGTGGGGGAAAGATTTGCAAATCATGCTAACAAGAAAAATATATAAGAAACTCAAACAACTCAATAGCAAGAAAGCAACCTGATTAAAAGTGAGCAATGGACCGGAATAGACTTTTCTCAAAATAAAACACAAATGTGGCCAACAGGTTTATGAAAAAAAGTGTTCAACAGGGAAATGCAAATTAAAACCACAGTGAGCTATCACAGCACACCTGTTAGGATCAGAAAGACAAAAGACAACAAGTGTTAGTGAGGATGTGGAGAAAAAGAGAATCCTTGTACAGTGTTGGGGAATGCAAAGTCGGCTCACCATTATAAAAACAGTCTGAATGTTCCCCCAAAATTAAAAATAGAAATACCATTGGACCCAGCAATTGCTCCTCTAGGCATATACCCAAAGGAAAGTATGTAAAAGATTTCTGTACTCCCATGTATGTTGCAGTATTATTCATAATGGCCAAGATATGCAACCAACCCAAGTGTCCATTGATACATGAAGGTATAAACTGTGATATGTAAAGCAGAATATTATTCCATCTTAGGAAAGAAGGAAATTCAGTCATTTGTGGTAACATGAATGAACCTGAAAGACCTTATGTTACATAAAATAATCATGAAAAGACAAATCTTGCATGATCTCATTTACATGTAAAGTCCTAAAAACAGAGAGCAAACAGTGGTTGGCAGAGGCTAAGGGATGTGTTGTTTCATTGTGCAAAGTCTCAAGTAGACAGAGGGAAATAAGTTCTGGAGATTGGTTGTACAGAACAGTGACTATAGTCAGGTAGTGTATGCTTGAAAGTTGCCAAGAGCATAGATCTTAAGTTTTTCTCACTACAGGAAAGAGGGCAGTGAGAGGCAAAATGCATGTTGATTGGCTTGATTGTGGTAAAAAGTTCACCATACATACACACATGAAAACATAATATACACCATGAATATAAAAAATTTTTATTTGTCAATTATGCCTCAATAAAACAAAAAATTTAAGCTGACCAAGATTCCTACCCTTGTAAAACTTACCTTTTAGTGAAGGATAACATGTTAGAAGATGAGAAAGACTAGAAAAAGAAATAGAGAAGGCTAACAGGGTATGAGGTTAGCACAAGCTGCAATTTTTTAAAAAAGATGTTCAAGACTTGTCGAAAAGAAAACAACCTGAGCTAAGACTTGGAGGAGTTGAAGCAATCAACCCCAGAGGCATCTGCAGAAAGAGTGTGTGCAAAAGACAGCAGCTCCTGAGTTGAAAAGACGAGAGAGTTTGCTGAACAACAAAGAGGCTAGTTTGGATGAGCAAAGGAAGTGAAGAGACTACAGGTAGGAAAAGAGGTGAGAGAAACGACAGGAAATGATACTATCCCAAGATTTGTATTCGTTGCATGTATGAATAACACTGAGAACCACTGCAGGGTGCTGAATGAAGGAGTGACAGGCTCTGATGTCAGCATTAGAGGATCATTAAAAGATCATAAAGAGGCTGGGCACCATAGTGCACACCTGTAATCCCAAAGCCCGCAGAGCCTGAGGCAGGAGGACCACAAGTCCAAGCCTAGTCTCAGCAACATAGCAAGGCCCTAAGCAACTTAGCAAGACCCTGTCTCAAAATTTAAAATAAATAAATAAGTAAATAAAAAGGGGCTGGAGATGTGGCTCCATGGTTAAGCACCCCTGGATTCAATCTTGGTACCAAAACATAAATAAATAAATAAAAATAAAGGAGTGAAGGGAAAAGTCAGGAAGCCTAAAATCTGATTACAGTTATCCATGTGAGAGATAACAGTGGCTCAAAACCAGGGAAATAGCCAAAGGAAAAGTAGTGCTGACTTCAGATATGTTTTGATAATGGTGCCCACAACATTCCTGATGGATTGAATGAAAGATTCAAGAGGAAAAGAAAAGAAATAATGTGGACTCCAAAATATTGGTTTTCGCTCTACCATGGACTCCAATGAGTAAGACCAGGTTAGAGTGGGTTTGAGGGGAGTGTAATTGCAGGTGTTCTGTTGGGGTACATTGGGTTTCAAATCTCTTTCAGATCGCAGGCAAAGACACCAGCTCTCCTACCTGAATAGATGAGTCAGGAGCATGAGAGATTGTATAGACATGGGGTCCTTGGATTCAGAAGGTACCTAGAACTAAGAAAACATGAGCTTAAAAAGAAGCAATCTTATTTGTGTAAGCGGGTAGAAAAAGAGGATCAAGGCTTGAGTCCTGGGGCATCTCTAACATCAGGAATTCAGAATTGAAGAGACCAGAAAAAAAAATTAAGAAGGAGAAAAACAAGATGTATCACTCTGGAAGCCCACTGAAGAAAGTAGAGCCAAGGAAGAGGGAGCAAGCCCTTCTCAAAGACTACAAATAGGTCACATTAAATGAGACAGGATCTAAGCTCGCCACTGGATTTTGAAAGGCTTGGGTCATGACTGATCTCATCAAGAGAAGTTCCAATGGCAAGATAGAACTGAAAATCTGATTGGAGTGTGTTTAAGAATGAATTGGAAGGTAGGATAGCAAGTTTAGACAATTCTTCATTGAATTTTCCTGCACAAAAGAAGAAGAGCAACGTGGTAGTAGCTGACCCAGCAAATGCAATATATGTTTTCTTTCTGACACGGTAATTAATTAGCTGAGTCTGGCTTCAAGGTTGTAGTGGGAACCTAATAGCAGATAGAGTGCATGGGTCACCCAAGGTGGCTAAGCCAAGTGTGGGTTGCATGTATTTGCATTTTATGCCATTAGCATATCACTGTGCAGTAGGAAAACCACCAGTATCCACATAGACAAAAGTATATATCACCTCTATCTAGTCCTATGGTTGTTCAGGGACCTACAATGCAATTTCTCTGAATTATAACCTCTCACCTCAGTTGCTTATTAACCTTTATTCCTTCTTTCTTCTCATATCAATTACTGATATTGTTAATTTTCCAACTTAATGTGTGTACTTAGGAAATTCATCTGAATTCCATTTTGAACGAAAGAGAGATAAACACATTAAGAGCCAAACAAATACGTGTAAAACTTTTCCCAGCATACTAGAGTTAGATAAATGTGGAGCATGGTTACCTGGGACCACTAGATACCAACAGCTGGGAGAACCTTCCCCCAGCAAAGATCTGGACTTCACAGCTGGTGTTTACCCTGTTCCCTCTCCCTGAGATGATCCTCCCTGCCAAATCATGGTGCTTATTGTCATGCAGAATCATATAGTTTTATGTCCTTCAGATATTTCTAACACAGCATGAAAAGCTTTTTTCTTGTTTATATGTGTTCAATAACTCTCTGTCTTGGAGATTTTATGATCATTTCTCAGTCTTTTCTGAGAAAGGAACGTGAGAAAGGAACATGACCTTCTCCTCTCGCTATAGTCTACGCAGTCTTTTTGAAGGTCCTAGAAAGGCTGCTTGCATACACAGTTTATACCAGTGGGAAATAAGTCATTTTCAATGCACCAGAAACTACTGTCCTTCCAGCCAGTGCAGGAAAGGATAAAACATTCAATAAAATATTCAGGCAGACTATGTTTGGAAGACACTACATGATTCTTTTATTTCAAAAATCAAACTGAGATTTAACTTTTTAAATACTATGTTCAGTTAGTATGTTTTTCCATAACACTAACCTGTAAGGAAGCTCACCAAATTAAAATAGTAGTATACTTTCTTTTTTGAAAAATTATCATATATTTTAGGTTTGATGTTATGGGATATAAATAGTTAAGTAGTTACCATAGAGAAGTAGATTAACATATTTATCTTCTCTCATTCCTACTTTTTGTATCGTAAGAGTAGCTAAAATTTACTCATTCAGCAAACATCCCTAATGCAGTACAACTCTGTTAACTTTATTCCTCATGCTTTTGACCTATATCTCCCCCTTTTCTTTCCTTTCCAACCTGCCCGTGGTAATGACAGTTTCATATCTACCTCTGTGCATTTAAGTTTTTTTTATTATTCCACAAACAAAATTGTGGAATATTTTTCTTTCTCTGTGTAACTTGTTTCACTTAGCACAATGTCCTCTATGCCCATCCACACTGTAGCAAATGCCAAGATCTTCTTTTTCGAAGTTGATCTTTATTCCATTGTGTGTGTGTGTGTGTTTGTATGTCACATTCTTCATCCATTCATGGATTAAGTAAGAAGTTATTAACTAAAACCAGGCATGTTTAATAATATCCAACACTTTGGGAGCCTGAGACAGAAGGATGACAAGTTTGAGACTAGACTTGACAACACAGCAAGACCCTGTCTCAAAATAAAAATTTTTAAAAGGACTAGGGGAGATGCAGTGGTAGAGTGCCCCTGGGTTTAACCCCAGTACCACAAGAAAATTACCCCTTTGTCCCACCCCAAATACAAGAGTCACATTAATTCCATAATAGTTCCCCTTCTCTCTCTAATAAAGAACCACTGGATTTATTACTGGGTGATTTTTCCAGGGACTACTCAGAACTACAATGGAAATTTTTGTATTTCAGTCAAATCTCTCTCAAACTTCAGTTACTCTTGGGATGGACTTCAAGAATGTTATTGAAGTCCTGAGGAAATCTCCTGGATGATAACGAAAAAATATTTATGTATTTTTTTTTTTTATTCTCAGTATGTCATATCAGGAAGTTTTGCGGTACAAGCCGAGAAGGAGCGTTCCTTATTTCTGGTAAGTCAGAATAACTGAAACAACTTCAGAGAAAGAAGTTTAATTTGTCAAAAACAAGGATGCCAGTAAGCGGGCATTATTACAACTTCTTAACTAATAGAATTTTGCTTTCCAGTATTTTAAAGAGATACACTCCAACAGAGTTCTTGTCTAATTACACAAAGTATCAAGATTATACAGAGTGCACAAAGCAAAGCAGAAAATCAGAGATGAAAATTTAAGAAGGATAAGTATGTGTCATTCATTTCAAATTAAGCTATCAATATGATGGAAACGCCAGACACATTCAATCATGACAACAAGAGAGAAAATATGCAATTAGAACAAAAGTGTTGAGATTTACTGAATGATTTCTATGTGCCAGGTGACTTACTAATTTTTTTCCATATTATCTCACACTATCAGGTAGGAATATCATATACCTATTCATAGAAACAGACACCAAGAGTATAAGAAACTGTCTGTAGCTCTGGATTTGTAAAGTGGTCGAGGTGAGCTTTGATCCCAGACACCGCAGCTCCAGAATTCTAACACGTAACCATTGTTTTGGGAATACAGGATGAGGAATAGATGATTAGATTAGCAAGTCTGGAAGGGGGGATACAGAAAGAGAGGCTCTGACCAGGAGGTCCTGGTTGAGGATCAGATCCAAGTTCTCTGTGGACCCAGTCAAACAAAGTCAAGTGAACAAGCTATTTACTTAGATGTATTCATATGCGTACCTTTCACATCTCTTCATTTCTTCCTGCATGTCAGTATTTCAATCTAGGATGACTTTCCCTCTGGCTGAGAAATTCCTGTAAGTATTTCCTTTTAGCACAAATATGTTGACAATAAATTATCTCCACTTTTGTTAGTTTGAAAAACAATCTCTGTTGCTTTTGTTCTGAAATATTTTTAGCTGTACTTTTTTGTGGGGGGACGAGGTTGGGTACTGGGGATTGAACAGAGGGGTGCTTAACCACTGAGCTCCATCCTCAACCCTTTATAATTTTTCTTATTTTGAAACAAGGTCTTGATAAGTTGCTGAGGCTGACCTCCAACTTGCAATCCTCTTGCCTCAGCCTCCCAAGTTGCTGGGATCACAGGTGTGCCCCAGCATGCCTGGTTTACTTCAGCACTTTAAGGATGTCATTCAATCATGTTCTGGCTTCCATCTTTGCCATTGTGAAGTTTCTGTTCATCTTGTTTGGCTTATTTTAGCATGTTGCATCTTTCTTCCCAATTTTCCCTTTATCTTTAGTTTTCAACAGGCTTACTGTGATAAACCCTGATGAAGTTTTCTTTATGTTGATCCTATTCAGGATTTGATAAATAAATGATTAAATATCTGTGTTTCTATTCTTTCACCAATTTTGGAAATTGTCAGCCATTTTCCCCTCAGATGTTGTTTCTGCAAGACTGTCTCTCTCTTATCCCCCCTCTCTCAACCATTTTCTCCTTTCCCTTTTACTTTCTTTTTCTCTTTACTTCAGTTGTAACGTTTTCTATTGCCCTTCACTCTGGTCACGGATGCTGTTTGCTGTTGGGTTAAACTCAGTTAAACAGTACTGTTGAACTCAGACACTGAGCTCTTCATTTCACTGGTTATATTGTTCAATTCTAGAAAATTCCATTCTGGAACTTCCATTTGATTTTGGTTTTAGGTTCTAATTCATCTGTGAAATTCTCTATCTGTTCATCTCTCCTCCAATGTTTCTATTTTTTTTCCTGAAAGTATTAATGATGATTATTTTAAGGTTTTTATTAGATGGAAGTCCATTAACTATATCATGTATGAATCTATTCACACTGTTTTTAAATGAGCCTGTCTTTTAATGGGTCTAGTAATTTTTAAGAGAGTAGCAAAAATTGTGTATGAAAATACATAGCAATGGCAGCTCACACTTAGTTCTGCCAGAGAGGAATCCCCTGGGTTGATAAACCAAATCTGGGCTGGACAGAAGTTTACAGAGGATTCTATAAGTGTTCTCATTCATCTTGAAGTTGTAGCATATAACCCTCCAAGTCTTTCAACAGGGAACCTGGTGTTTGTTTATAAGACACTTTCCCCTAGCAGCCCTGATCCACAATTATATGACCAAAATCTCGTCTCTGTTTTATAATTTTTTTTCATCCTAATTTCTTGGCCTACTGACCGGCAATGCTTCAAAAATCTGACTAGCTAAAAGAAAAATCTGACTAGTTAAAAGAAAAATTTTTTGTGTTGTTGGTTTCCCCAGAATTTTTTCCCCTCGGGTTTACATTTTGTCATTCCAGACCTAAAAGCACACCAAAAGCTATGGCGATTTTTCTTCCTTCTGACAACAATCCCCAGCTCCAGCACAGTCTGGTCCCTCAGCCTCTAATCCTAAGAAATCCCAAAGGGAAGTCTCCATGGTCTTATTTCTCAGGATCCTTGGTCCCTGTATATTCTTGATTGCCTTTGCAGTTTTCTGATGCTTTTCTATAGAATACATTTTATTTTGTATCCTACTCTTCCAGTTATTCTCAGAGGGAATGTTAATCTGCTATAAACTTGTTCATCATACCAGAAGCACAAATCTTTCTACTGATTTTTATTTTGCTTTTTAACTGATATATAAAAATTGTCCATATTTGTGGGGTTTCAAGTGATAGTTCATCTCTCTCAGCCATGGTCATTAATTAAGGAGATCCCAGTGGAGGGGTGATGGAGGATGAAGAAAAGACAAATAGACACACGTAGGGAGAAAAAACTGGGTCCAGGTGAGGCTTGACTGACTCTGAGCTAGCTCAGCAAGTTTATTATATAGGTTTCATCAAAGATTATTTGTGGGAAAGTTTCAGCAAGGCAGGTGATCTGAAGGATGCAGGACTGGCAAGACATTAGGGTCGTCTTGTTTTGTTCGGAATCCTCTATCCCTGGGAGAAGGTGCTACCCCTGGCCTGCATTACCATAGCAACTGGGGCATCTTGATCTACACCTTCGCAAGGGCAGACTCCAGTGCAAATGGTAGACTTAGGCCACTAGACTTAGGCCATGATTTAGATCACCACCCTCCACACACATACACACTGTTCAACATTTAAATCAGGTTAAACATATCTATCTCCTCAAACATTTATTATTCCCTTGTAATGAAAGCATCAAACTTTTTGCATCTAGCATTTTAAGATACATAGTACATTCTTGACATCTATAGTCATCCTACAGTGCAATAGTACACCAAAACTTCTTAGTGCTATCATACTACACCTTAGTACCTTTGGTCTATTTATTTATTTATTTGGCACTGGGAATTGAACCCAGGGATGCTTTACCACAGAGCTACATACCAGTCCTTTTATTTTTTATCTTGAGACAAGGTCTCACTAATTTTCTAAGGCTATTCTCAAACTTGCGATCTTCCTGCCTCAGCCTCCTGAGTCACTGGAATGATAAGGTGTGTGCCACCACAACCAGCCTGTTTTATTTTTAATTGAAACACCATAACTGTACATATTTATGGGGTGTAGTGTGATATTTCAATGCAATGTGTAACGATCAGATCAAGATGAGGATTATATATATCACCTCAGACCCACATGTTTCAAAAATACTTTCTACCAGCTACTTGGAAATATTCAATTAGTGATCATCAACCACAGTCACCCTGCTGTGCGACAGAACATCAGTTCTTCTTTCTATCTAACTGCATTCCTGAACGCATTAGCCATTGCCTCTCCATCCCTCCTATCCACCTCCACACTTTCCAGGACATGGTAACTACCATTTTATTCTCTAGTTCTTTGATATCAACTTTTTAGTTTCACATATAAGTGAAAACAAGAGCATAAGTTTTCATCAAGGTTTTATGTCTAGAGAATTTCATTTTTTCCTTTTTTTTTTTGGTACTGGGAATTGAACCTGGGGGCACTTAACCACTGAGCCACATCTCCAGTCCCAGTCCTCTTTATTTAATTTTTTGTTGGTTCTTTTTAGTTACACATGACAATAGAATATACTGTGACATAATTATAAAAGCAGGGAATGTATTTTGATCTAATTCAGTTCCCAGTATTTCTCCTTCCCCTCCCATCCTCCCACCCCATCTTCCCTTCCCTCTACTCTATGATCTTTCTGCCACTGACTTATAGTTTATCTTTAATTCATGTCTCGTGGATGGACATGATGGTGAAATTCACCATGGTATATTCATGTGTGTACATGGGAATGTTAGGTCAGATTCATTCTACTGACTTTCCCTAACCCATCCCTCTTCCCTTTCCTTCCCCTTTGTCTACTCTGATCTTTCTTCTATTCTTTTTTTAACCCCTTCCCTCATTTGGATTAGCTTCACATATTAGCTTTCACAAATCAATAAATGTAATATACCACATAAGTAGAATCAAGGACTAAACTCAACTGATCATCTCAATAAATGCAGAAAAGGCTCACATAAAATTTAACATCCATTTTTGATTTTTAAAAACCACTGAAGAAACTAGAGATAGAAATGAATAACAACTTAACATATGATAAACCCAAAGACAATATCACATTGAATGGGGAAAAACGGAAGACTTTTCTTCTAAAATCAGGAACAGGACAGAGATGCTCACTCTCACACTCCTAGTTAGTATAGTACTTGAAATTTTATCCAGCACAACTAGGCAAGAGAAGGAATAAAGTAGGTACACAAAGGAAAGGAAGTAATCAAATTATCCCTGCGTGCAGATGATATGATCCTATGCTTTCTTTTTTTTTTTGATCCTATACTTTTAAGATCCTAAAACATATACCAGAAGACTTCTAGAGATGAAAAATAAATACAGCACAGAAACAAGATACAAAATCAACATTGAAAAATCAATAGTTTTTCTTCACACTAATAATAAATACACTGAAAATAAAATCAGGAAAACAATTTCATTCACACACACACACAAAAAAAACTCCTTTAAATAAATCTAACAAGGTGAAAGACAACAGAATTTATAGAACATTGAAGAAACTGAAGAAGATACTAGAAGCTGGAAAGACCTCCCATGTTTCTGAATAGGCAGAGTTAATACTGTCAAAATAGCCATTTGGCCATAGTAATCAATAAATTCAATGCAAAATACCAATGATAACTCTCAGAACTAGAAAAAAATCCTAAAAATTATAGGTAGGAGTAAAAGACCCAGAATAGCTAAAGCAATTCTGAGCAAAAACAATAATGCTTGGCCAACTAAAATCTTCTTTGACAGCAATGGAAACAATCAATAATGCGAAGAGAGAACCTACAGAATGGAAGAAAATCATTACCACATACACCTCAGATTAGAGCACTAATCATCAAGATATATAAAGAACTCAAAAAACTTAACACACAGAAAAAATACCCCAATCAATAAATGGTCTAAGGAATGGAACAGACACTTCACAGAAGAAGAAATACAATCAATCAACAAATACATAAAAATGTTCAACATCTCTAGCAATTAGAGAAATGCAAATCAAAACTAGTCTAAGATTTCACCTCACCCCAATCAGAATAGTAATTATCAAGAATACAAGCAACAACAAAAGTTGGCGAGGATGTGGAGAAAAAGGTACATTCATACATTGTTGATGGGACTGCAAATTGATTCAACCACTATGAAAAGAGGTATGGTGATTCCTCAGAAAACTTGGAATGGAACTACCATTGATCCAGCTATTCCACTACTTGGCACATACCCAAAGGACTTAAAATCAGCATACTACAGTAACACAGCCACATCAATGTTCATAGCAACTCTATTCACAATAGCTAGATTGTGGAACCAACCTAGATGCCTTTCAATAGATGAATGGATAAAGAAAATGTGGTATATGTACACAATGGAATATTATTCAACCTTAAAGAAGAATTAAATTATGGCATTTGCCAGTAAATGAATGGAGCTGGGAAATATCATGCTAAGTAAAATAAACCAATCTCATAAAACCAAAGGCCAAATTTTGTTTCTGTTATGTGGACGCTAATTCACAACAAAAGTACTTTGGATTAGACAGAGGAGAGTAAAAGGAGGGGAGGGGGTATAGGGATAGGAAAGAGAGTAGAACAAATCGAATGTTATTACCCTAGGTGCATATATGATTACAGGACTGGTGTGATTCTACATCATGTACAACCAGAAGAATGAGAAGTTATACTCCATCTATGTATGAAGTGTCAAAATGCATTCCACTGTCATGTGCAACCGATCAGAACAAATAAAAATAATAATTTGCCAGAGTCAGAAGAAAAAAAAATAGCAATGCTGGCAAGCATTTCAATACCTGATTCCAAATTATCCTACAAAGCCTACAAAACAACTTGGTGCTGGCATAAAAATAGATGTGTGAATCAATGAAATGGTCTGGAAGACACAGACATAATCCACATAGCTACAGTCATCTAATTCTTCACAAAGGAGCCAAAATTTTACTTTGGAGAAAAGACAGGTTCCTTAACAAACAGTGCTGGGAAAACTGTATATCCATATTTAAAATATATAATTGGGTCCCTAGCCCTCACCCTGCAGAAAGTTGACTCAAAAGGGATCAAAGATCTAGGACTAGGAATAAGACAGAAATTTTGCAACTGCTAGAAGAGAACCTGGGGAAATACTTGGACATTTAGGAGTAGGAGGTGATTCCCTCAATAGAATTCCCACACCACAAGAAACAGCACTAAGAACCAACAAGTGGGACAGCAAAGGAAACAACAGTATGATGAAAGAACCTACAGAACTGGAGAAAATCTTTGCCATCTCCTCTTCCAACAAAGGATTAATAACTAGAAAACATAAGGAACTAAAAAAAACTCAACACGCACACACACGCACACGCACCCACAATCAAACCAAATGACCCATTCAATAAGTGGGCAAAAGAACTAAGCAGACACTTCTCAAAAGAAGAAGAACAGAAGGTCAATAATTATATGGAAAAATGTCCAATATCTCTGACCATCATGGAAATGCAAATCAAAATCACACTGAGATTTCATCTCACTCTAATTGGAGTGGCAATCATTGAGAATACAAGTAACAGTAAATACTGGCAAGGACTTATTGTTGGTAAGAATTAATGCTGGTAGAAATGTAAATTAATACAGCCACTATGAAAATCACTTTGGAAGTTTCTCAAAAGACTGGAACTTCCCTATAAGCCAACCATAGCACTCCTTTGTTTCTATCCCCCGCAAAATTAAACACTGCCTACTACAGAGGTAACATGCATTCCCATATTTATGGCAACACAATTCACAATAGTCAAGTTGTGGACCATCCTAGGTGTCTGTCCACAAAAGAAGGATAAAGAAAATCACACACACACACACACACACACACACACACACACACGCAACAGAAATTTACTTAGTCATAAAAGTGAATGAAATTATGTCATTTGCTGGTAAATGGGTAACTGGATGACATGGTCTTAAGTTAAATAAGCCCGACTCAGAAAGCTAAGTGTCATATGTTTTCTTTTGCATGTGGAAGCTAGAGAGAAAACGGGAGAAAAGAAGGATCTCAGGAAAACAGAAGGAAGATAGTTAGGCTAGAGGAAGGATTGAGGGAGAGGGCAAGGGAAGGTACCAGGGAATGAGATTGACCAAATCATGGTATGTGCACATACAAACAGGCCATGGTGTAACTGGATATTCTGTATATTTATTATGCACCAATAAAAATTTTAAGAGGGAAAGAGGCCAAATAAACAATTAACATTACACCTTATGGAAATAGAAAAAAAAAGACAAAACTGAGTACAAACTTGGTAGAAGTAAAGAAACAGTAAAAATCAGCATGGAAATATATGTGAGACCAGGGGAAAAAAAAAAGGTTAAAAAAAAAAAAAACTAGTGTTAATATTATGAAGACAAAATGGCAAACTTTTAACTAGGCAAACTAGTTAAAAGACAAGACTCAAGTAAATAAAAGCAGAAATGAAAGGAAAGACATTTTAACTGATACCACAGAAAATACAAAGAACCACTAAGAGGCTACCATGAGCAATTATATACCAACAAATTGGATAACTTAGGAGAAGTGGATAAATTCCTAGAAATTTAAAAATCAGTTAAGAATGAACCATGAAGAAAAACAAATTTTCAGAGAACCAATAAGAGTGATGATATTGAATCAGTTAACGAAAAAGTTGTCATCAAAGAAAACCCCAGGAACTGACAGCTTCACTGCCAAGTTCTACCAAAGATTAAAAGAACTGAAACCAATCCAAAAAACTGAGGAAGGGCATACTTCCAAACTGACTTTGCAAGGCCAGCATTACCCCAAAATCAAACCACACCAGGACACTACAAGAAAAGAAAGTTACAGATCAAAACCTCTGCCAAATGCAAATAACCTCAACAAGGTCTAACAAATCAATGTCAAAACACATTAAAAGCATCATTCACTATAATCAAGTGAGAATTATCCCTGAAATGTAAGGATGATTCAACATTCACAAATCAATAAATGAGTTATACCACATTAACAGAACTAAGGACAAAAAACTTACGATCATTTTGATAGGACAAAAAAAAACTATTTGAATGCAAACTGATAATTCCATGCCAATTTTTTTGTTCTACATGTGACCAGTTGACCTTTGTATCTATTCCAGATGAAGCGCACTCTTGTGTGGACCATCAACAGTTTTAGTGTTGCACTGGTTGGTCTATTTATAATCGTAATTGAAATTGCATTATTTCTACTGAAGACTGTAGAGATTCAATGGCCGCAGGTAGGTACAAAGGTTTATAATACTTCTTCTCACAAAGAATTGCACTCTGAATCGGTTTGTAAATGAGCAGAGATAAAATTGGTGTCAGAAAATATGGAGGTGGTTGAAATTAGTAGTTTACGTTTGGCGTGGCCACAAATGTGGATCCAAATCTCTTATCCTGTGCCCACGAAAACATTCGAGAATTCAAATAAAGAGCATCATGCAAAATAAAATAAAAACTGATTTCTAGAATATTGAGACAAGTGAAAGGTGCTAGTAAAGACACATAAAGCTTAAATCGATCACTTCTAAAGAAGTAAAGATCAGAAGTAAGCAGGCTCACGACTCAATGTACCAGTACAATCCAGTTATCACATCTCCCTGATACCAATTACCATTTCCAGAATTTAAAATGTGTCCAATAAGTATTTATTAAGTGATTAACCATCCCTATGCTAATATTCCCAGATTACCACATAAAATACTCCTGAAACTCAGGAATCAGAAAGTCTCCGTACATAATATGCAGATAAGTCCTATGAACTGCAATATTCCCTAAGTTCATCTTTTCTTAATATGTCACTCACCACCTGATTTTATTTATTTTTTAAAAAATTTTTTAGTTGTTGATGGACCTTTATTTTATTCATTTATTTATATGTGGTTCTGAGAATCGAACCCAGCGCCTCACATATGCTACGCATGCGCTCTACCACTGAGCCACAATCCCAGTCCATCTCTGATTTTAAACAGAATGCTGTATACTGGGCATGAAGTTGAAATGGAGGAAAGATGAGCACACCGGTCACAGGTGCAAACTGCTTGGGGTTCCCAGTTCCCTAAAGTGATAGAGGTGCACTAACACCAAAGGATTTCAAAGACCGGATAAAATTAGGACAGAGAAAGGGAGCCCCGTTCTTTTTCAACAAACCTTAAAGACAACAGGCAAGGTGGAGCAGTTATTTGCAGCCTGGGATTTTTGCTATTACAGCCTTTTGGGGTCACCTTAGGACTGCACCTCATAGTCTATGCCACCAGATGTACAGTGTGCCTTATGGAGAAGGAAGGCCTTAGGAACTCTGAGGCCTATCCAGTCTTTATACCTCTCTTCCAGATCCTGCTTCTGCTTTATGGATGGGACAGCCGAGTGGCGTGTGGAGGTTTTGTCTTTGCAGGTTACGGGAAGAAATGAGAGCACTTGAAATGTTTAGTGACCAGTTAGCTGACAGGTCTCGGAGGATGCCGTTCACATATCCACAAACACAAATACACAGAGTGAAGGCTCAAGAAAGCTCAGCACACTCCAAGACCAGTCTGCCACTCTCCCTGGAAGTTCATTTCATTACACATTGTGATGGAACTTTATTGAGAAAATTTAATCTTGTTTTTGAGGCAAGATGGCTTTTCTTGCCTAAAGCTAACAGGGAGGTGTGGTAAGAACTGAAGCTCTGTATGCAAAGTGGTTAAAGGATGGGGTAATATCAGCAAGTTTGTGGGGTGTGGAAAATCCTTCATCACGAGTGTTCTACTTTTAGTTCCTGAAGGTCTTTTCTCATGACCAGTATTGGAAGGTGTCGTCCTAGAACTTCTCTGCTAGCGTTGTCTGTCATTTGTGCATGACAGATTCATTCCCAGATGCCAGTAGTCCCAGGCTGTGCATGTGTATTATTGTTTGGATTTGAAATGTCCCCAAAAAACCCATGTGTGAGACAATGCAAGAAGGTTCAGATTGGGTTGTTAAGAGTCTTAACTCAATCAGTGATTTAATCCCCTGATAGGGATTAACTGAGTGGTAACTGAAGTGGTGGGGTGTGGCTGAAGGAGGTGGGAATTGGGGCGTGACTTTAGGGTGTATATCTTGTATCTGGAGAGTGGAGACTCTCTGTCTCTGCTTCCTGATGATGTGAGCTGCTTCCCTCTGCCACACTCTTCCGCCATGATGTTCTGCCTCACCTCAAGACCTAGGGAATGGAGGCAGCCTTCTATGGATTGAGACCTCTGAAACCTTGAGCCTTCAAATAAACTCTTCCTCCTCTACAGTTGTGCTGGTCGGGTCATTTAGTCACAGCAGTGAAAAAGTGACTAAAACAGCATGTATGTTCAGAGCTCTTGTGGCAGACCCAGCAAGCTCTGAGGCCGGGAAGAGTCACAACCCTTTCTTGACCGCAGACCAATTTGCAAATTCCAGGGTCTTATTTCCTTTCCTTCCAGGAGGCTAAAAACTTGCCTACATTGTCCCCAACAAACAAAAGCTACAAGTATGAGCAGCCCTTCTCAGGCACCCTGCCCCTGTTCTCCCAAAGACACTCAGGTGTTCAGGAGTCAGCAAATATCTGCTGCAGGTCATCAGACAAATGGCTAGCAGCTCTGAGCATATCTATCAGGATTCTAATATTTTTCACCATAACTCATATTTGAAAACATTTTCACGAGACTATTTTGGTGAAAAGTATGTCCTCAAAACCAACCTTAAGGAAATAATAAACATTCTAAAAAAAAAAAAAATTCTGGATTCAAGGATTACAACTTCTTTGTCATCTTGTCAGAAAACTTGTTGGTAAGATTAATTAAAACAACTAAAGAAATTGACAACTGACAAAGAAAATTATTAAACTCGAGTTAAAAAACAATGAAATTGAGGGACATTCATCCAACTTGATCCTTTTTGTTTTAAAATAAACCATATCAAGTATTCTTAATGGTAATAATTTGTAACATGAGCAGGTATCTCTAGAGGCAACTCTGACATTGTGATAATTAAGGAATGGTATTAGCATTTAGGATATGCTTGTCCTCTCCTCTAAGATCTTCCAAAAGGCATTCCATTGATTAGAATAGCATTGAAGACCCCAAGCAAACCACACACAACTCCTTTTATTCTACTGTCTGTTAGATCTTTGTTATCTGTCTGAAGATCAATTTCTTCTCACCTTCATGTTCCAATGAAAGGTTCTCATAAGGATAACTAATTATAATAAATTCACATAATGCAATCTGTAGTTTGTTCCAATTTTCAGAGAATGAAGACAGGCCATTGACCGCCTTCCTGAATGTTGATACTAACAGACTGAGGTCGAGAGAGGCACATGATAAACAATTTGGCAGTATTTGCCACCAACCAGGGTTCTTAAAATCCCTTTTAATCATCCAAAAACTAAAGAGTTGCATGAACCACACATGTGTAGTAACCTTAAATGATTTATGATATTTTCACTTAAAATGTGTAAGTATTCAGTGTTATAAGATTCCATATAATCTAAAATAAGGCTTAGGGTATGGTTTCAAATGAAAGAATGGGATGTGCCATTTACATCCAGAAAAATATTATAGAAAAACACATATAAGAAAATACAAATCACAAACTTGGAAGTCTGTCAGAATAAGGATAGAAGGTACCCAAGAAGGTGGAGGAAGAGAAAAGGACTGGAATCTAGTCCTAAGCAACCTCAACCTCAATAACACATTTTGTTATTCTAACCTCTCCAAGGATCGTTTTCTTCTCCTCTGAGACCCTTTCAAGTACAAAGGGGTTGCTGAGTAGATTTGAGGAAGTAATGCATCCAAAGCATTTAGCACAAATGCCTCGCCATCTAGAAAATACTCAATAAATACGTTATTACAATTATTATCATAAACACAGGCAAAATCATCACCATTTTAAGAAGGTGATGGCACCAGCCTTATAAGTAAGTTTTCCTATTTTCTAAATTGTCTGCAATTTTATATTACTCTTATGTTGCTTAAAATTTTAGAGATGTGAAGATCTCTGAGGAATATAGATTTTCTTCTTGTATTTAGCGAAGTGGGATGATACTTTCAATCTACTTGTGGATATTCTGCATTGTGGAGTTGGTCCTGGCAACTACACTGGTTAAATGGCTGAACGAAGCATTTTATCAAAGCCTGTATGTCCCAACGCATAACGTGAGTATCGTTTCTCCACTAATTAGGAAGTGTCGGCGACTTCTCTTATGAACCCAGGCTAAGGGATTAAAATTTCAGTAGGAAGTTTTTGTAGTAAGTGTTGCCCCTGAACACTAAAAGTAAACTGGAAATACCTGGACCGAATTTTTCTATAAATAAATGACATGGGGCACAGAGGTCCCCCTCCTGTAATCCCAGTGGCTCAGGAGGCTGGGGCAGGAGGATCTCTAGTCAAAACCAGCCTCAGCAACCTAGCAAGTCCCTACGCAATTTAGTGAGCCCCTGGGTATAAAAAATAAAAGAAAGAAAAAAAGGACAATAAACAATTTCCCCAGGCAGAATTTGAGGATTAAAAGGGTATGTACCCACATATTCATGAGAAAATAGAATAGGTGATAATCGTTTTCTGGCTCAGATTTCTTATATCTGAAGGCTAATTGGATGGAGGTAAGTCCACTGGGGTCTGCACTTCTAATTATAAAGTGAAGTTTGGATCCCTGTTACCTGGTAACCTTGGAGGAGAAGGAAAATAAAGCGTGTTGGGCAGTGAGAGAGAGCAGGACCCATTATCAGGCTGGTGCCAGATGGAACCAGGGGTTCACCAGGAACTGGCTTCTCCACTCCAGCCATTGCCTGAGAATAGGGTGGCGCAGCCTTGGGGTCCAGTCGCAGTCACAAACTGATGGAGAGCAAGTCAACTTCTGATCTGACGGGAGACAGAATTAAAATAAAGCTTCCAAATTGCATGAGGAAACCAGGGACGTGCAGTCTGAGGTGGAGCTCCTGAAGCAGGCCAGCCCTGCAGGAGGAAGCGAGCCCAGGGCAAATGGAATGCCAGGAAAGAGGAGAAAGGCACCAGAAAGGGTCAAACATTCAATCATGTTTTGTGCAGTGTACACAAGGCACTGGATGGAACACAGTCTTCTTTAGCTACTCTGAAGTCATGAACTAATTTCCATTTATTCTAAACTCATCACGCAGTAACAAGCACAGCATCTTAATAGCTCAAGTTCTGTTACTTTGACTTGAAACCTAAATATTCAATTATGTTTACTCTGGATTTTTAGTGGCTATACAACATAGTTGTCAGTTTCTTTTCTTTCTTTCTTCCTTTTTTTTTAGTACCAGGAATTGAACCCAGAACCTGTTCTTTCCTGGCCAGGAGACAGGGATGTCTTTAATGGGGGAGAATGTTCCCATTAACAACCCTTCCAGAATAACCACTTTAACATTGTTAACAAGAAATAAACTGAAAAGAGTAGGGAAGAGAATATGCTGGTAAAAGCCGTGTTTATTTTAACACAACTGTGTCTTCTCTCTGGATTCCACATGCTGTGTCTCTGAATCACCCAACCAGGTCAGAATCTGTAGATGATTGGGAAGAATTTGAAAGTCAGTTAGTAGAATAATCCAATGACATAGAATAAGACCACTTTCCAGATGCTGTTAATGATCAACTTACTAATTCTTTAATCACCTCAGGTTCATGGCATGGGGGAGAATCCTTTACATGAATATTAAAGAACAAGAATCATCATGACCTCAGACTGGGATGAAAAATGTTTAACTGGTGAATGAAGGAAGAGCACTGTTGTTCTGCCCAAGACGCTTTCTAAAAAAACATGCATTGGTGAATGAACTTTGTCCCAAATGTTCCTTTTCCCCCATTCTGTAAATAAAATTAGAATGGCTGACTCTGGTTATATTTTCTGCCTGGGGAATGCTGAGCTTAAAGTCCTCCTAGTTTGGATCTGGTTGTTCTGAGTTAAGGAATTACTGCACCCAAGAAAACTTCTAGAAATGGGAAAGTTTCTCTAAAGTAGGCATAAAAATAAAAACGATGTAGGCAGAGAGGAAACATAATGTTATAGAGTAATTTTTCAAATGCTGATTCAGGGAAATCAGAATAAAATTAGGGGCCGGGGGTTGTGGCTGAGTGGTAGAGTGCTTGCCTAGTATGTGTGAGGCATTAGATTAGATTCTCAGCACCACATATAAATAAATGAATAAAATAAAGGTCTAACAACATCTTTAAAAATTTTTTAAAGAATAAAATTAGCATAAAGTATAAGCATCCCTGCCTGGGTAGTCTCCTCTGTGTCTAATTCTGCTAAACATAGTGTGCTATAAATACACTATTTCTCAGTAACTTCTGCTTGATGAACACTTAAGATTGGCATAACTTACCATTAGGAAAAAGGGAGATTTCAATTATCCTCATTCTTACCACATTGACACTGCACGAATCAATGCCTACCAGATTAACACCAAACCTTCCCTTAACAACTGTGTGACCTTTAGCTTTCTAGAAGGTCCAGTTCCCAAAGACTTATAGCATCCCTTACTCCTACCCACAAACAATCATACTAAATGGCTTCTTTATAATATAAATTTTATGAAGCAGTTTATTGATTTTATCTCATTAGATTTGTTAAATCCCTACTCAATTTTTTTAAGTGTTTGCTTTTCTCTGTACAATTCATTCTTTTATATATATTTTTTATTTTATTCTTACAGACTGCATTTTGATTCATTGTACACAAATGGGGTACAGCTTTTCATTTCTGTGGTTTGCACAACATCGATTCACACCATTCATGTAATCATACAAGCACACAGGGTAATGATGTCTGTCTCAGTCCACTATCTTCTGTAGACTCCGTTCTTAATTATCTCCCCTGATAAAGAATCATTGAACCCCTTGGATTCAATGTATGTTTTTTTAACCACTCCCCATGATTGACATACAAAAAACTCTATGTATTTAATGTATTTCTTTCATCAATATTTCATGTGTTCAGTGTACCTTTCACACTTCCTTGATGAAATTTATGCTGTTTTCTATTTCTCACACTTCTCATTTTTTTGTGCATTTTTCCCCAGTTTCACTGAATTGTTTGTTCTTTTGAAGATCACTGATAATCTTAAAGGGTGATTATTTTAAATTCTTAATCGGGCAATTCGTAGACATCCATTTCTTTGGGGTCAACCACTGGAGCTTTAGTTGGTTCCTTCAGTAATGTTCTTGAGTCTTTGTGATCCTTGAGAATTGTCCTTTCTACCTTCACCTTTGAAGAAGCTGTGACCTCCTTTAGTCTTTCCTGACGGACGTCACAGAGAAAGACCCCAGCAGTGAGCCCAGCTAGAGATCCTAGGGGTTTCTCACACCTTTTCTATGAATGTCACACTCTGTTTCTCTTGTTCCTTCCTAGGCGACAAGTTTTAGAATTGCATACCTTCTCTCAATCCCGCAAGCTCAAGCCTGGTACTGCAAGTCTCCCGTTTATTTCCCCCAAGTCAGTGTCCTCAGGCATTCAAGGCTATACAACTTTTTCCAAAGTACAGTCAAGCCATTTAAGATCCACGCCTGCTATTGAGACCCAAGTGCTGTCTGCAGGGGCTCACTCTAGGCTGTGCTCAGAGACATGTGGGCACCATCCATCGTGAGGTCTCTGGGGTGCCTGGGGCTGCATCAGCAGTTCGAGGAACCTTAGGGGAAGGCATCCTAAAAATTTCAAAGGCAGCCCTCTAGATGGAGTCTGCAAGCTGGTTAGCAGAATCTGCCACCAGCTCTTGAGACCCACAGATCAGTTCTGTGCATTCACCTTTCTTTCTGCTCCTACCTGTCTCCAAGCAATTCAGCTCTGCCAATCCTCTCGGGTATTCTGGGTGACGGAAAAGCAGAAGTGGCCCTCCTGGGCAGCATCTCACAAGGCTGAGAAAGCTAATGTTCACTTTCTTCTCATTTCTCTCTGTGGAAGAAATCACCAGCCCAAGGGAACTCTCACCAAGGACCCGTTCTGCCTTGGGGTAGGGAGCCACAGGTAGAGTAAAATTGATCTGCTCACCTTTCAGTACAACCACTCTTGGGTTTTCCACTTCACTGGTTGTTTAAATCTCAACTGGGCTCTCAGGGCACAGAGGGTTCTGAACCATGGATTGCAGAATTCAGGTCTCTGCAGAGGGATAAGAGTTATTCCTATTCCATCATCTTGTCTTATCTAATGCATATTCATGCTTTTGTTTTTAATGCACAGTGTTCTTCTGTTTACACATATTTAAGTCTTGTGAATGGTATATGCATGTGCACATGTGTGTCTCTGCATAAACACGTGCATTTCTCTTAGTTACTCAGCACCATATTTTAAAAATATATCCTGATTTTCAATAATACAGCTAATTGTTAACTCTAAATATTGCATAATACCCCGTGAAATGTACCTGTATTTGTCCTTTCAGTGATGGACACTTAGGGGGCTTCCAAACCCCTGCCCCTTAAGCAACCCTGCAAAGAATATTTGCACATACATCTCTTAGGACAATTGCCCATAAGCATAATTGTGGATTAAATGATTTACATATATTCAATTGACTTAAATAGTGACCCAGAATTCTTCCAGAAAGGCTGCTACAGTATACATTGAGAGGGTGTGAGCAATCCTACGTCCTTCATCAGTTACAGCTATCCAACTTTTAGGTATAAAGCACTATATCTCATTACTTTCCTACTTGAATTTCTCTAATTACCAATAATTTTTTCTTATCTCTTTATGTGATTGCTAACTTTTTAGTTTTTCTTTTTCCTTTTTATTTATTTTTTTGTACCAAGGATTGAACCAGGGTGCTTTAACCAATGTGCCACATCCCCAGAATGTTTTATATTTTATTTTGAAACAAGGTCTTGCTAAATTGCTTAGGGCCTAAGTTGCTGAGGTTGGCTTTGAACTTGTGATCCTCCTGCCTCAGCCTCCTGAGCTCCTGAGATTACAGGCATAAGCCGCCAAACCCAGCTAGTTTTTCTCTTTTTTTTTTTTTTATTGTAAACAAATGGGATACATGTTGTTTCTCTGTTTGTACATAGAGTAAAGGCATACCATTTGTGTAATCATAAATTTACATAGGGTAATGTTGGTTGATTCATTCTATTATTTTTGCCCTTTCCCCCACCCCTCCCATCCCTCTTTTCCCTCTATACAGTCCTTCCTTCCCCCATTCTTGCCCCCCCTCCCTAACCCTAACTCTAACCCTAAAACTAACCCCTCCCATGCCCCATTACGTATCATCATCCACTTATCAGCAAGATCATTCTTCCTTTGGTTTTTTGAGATTGGCTTATCTCACTTAGCATGATATTCTCCAATTTCATCTATTTGCCTGCAAATGCCATAATTTTATCATTCTTTATGGCTGAGTAATATTCCATTGTATATATATGCCACAGTTTCTTTATCCATTCATCAACTGAAGGGCATCTAGGTTGGTTCCACAATCTGGCTATGCGGAATTGAGCAGCAATGAACATTGATGTGGCTGTATCTCTGTAGTATGCTGATTGTAAATCCTTTGGGTATAGGCCAAGGAGTGGGATAGCTGGGTCAAATGGTAGTTCCATTCCAAGTTTTCTAAGGAATCTCCATACTGCTTTCCAGAGTGGCTGCACTAATTTGCATCCCCACCAGCAATGTATGAGTGTACCTTTTTCCCCACATCCTCACCAACACCTGTTGTTGCTTGTATTCTTGATAATCGCCATTCTAATTGGGGTGAGATGGAAACTTAGGGTAGTTTTAATTTGCATTTCTCTTATTACTAGAGATGTTGAACATTTTTCCATATGTTTGTTGATTGCTTGTAGATCTTCTTCTGTGAAGTGTCTGTTCATTTCCTTAGACCATTTGTCGATTGGGTTATTTGTAGTCTTGGTGTTGAGTTTTTTGAGTTCTTTATAGATTCTGGAGATTGGTGCTCTATCTGAAGTATGATTGGCAAAGATTTTCTCCCACTCTGTAGGCTCTTTCTTCGCATTGCTGATAGTTTCCTTTGCTGAGAGAAAGCTTTTTAGTTTGAATCTATCCCAGTTGTTGATTCTTGCTTTTATTTCTTCTGCTATGGGAGTCATGTTGAGGAAGTCTGATCCTAAGCCGACATGTTGAAGATCTGGACCTACTTTTTCTTCTATAAGATGCAGGATCTCTGGTCTGATTCCGAGATCCTTAATCCATTTTGAGTTTAGTTTCATGCATGGTGAGAGATATGGGTTTAGTTTCATTCTTTTGCATATGGATTTCCAATTTTCCCAGCACCATTTGTTGAAGAGGCTATCTTTTCTCCATTGCATATTTTTGGCACCTTTGTCTAGTATGAGAAAATTATATTTATTTGGGTTTGTGTCCATGTCCTCTATTCTGTTCCATTGATCCACCTTTCTATTTTGGTACCAATACCATGCCATTTTTGTTACTATTGCTTTGTAGTGTAGTTGAAGTTCTGGTATTGCAATACCCCCTGCTTCATTTTTCCTGCGAAGGATTGCTTTAGCTATTCTGGGTTTCTTATTCTTCCAGATGAATTTCATGATTGCTTGTTCTATTTCTGTAAGGTACGTCATTGGGATTTTAATTGGAATTGCATTGAATCTGTATAGCACTTTTGGTAGTATGGCCATTTTGACAATATTAATTCTGCCTATCCAGGAACATGGGAGATCTTTCCATCTTCTAAGGTGTTCTTTAATTTCTTTCTTTAGTGTTCTGTAGTTCTCATTGTAGAGATCTTTCACCTCTTTTGTGAGATTGATTCCCAAGTATTTTATTTTTTTCGAGGCTATTGTGAATGGGGTAGTTTTCCTAACTTCTCTTTCTGAAGATTCATCACTTATGTATAAAAATGCATTAGATTTATGTGCATTGATCTTATATCCCGCTACTTTACTAAATTCACTTATGATTTCTAAGAGTTTTCTGGTGGAATTTCCTGGTTCCTCTAAGTATATAATCATATCATCAGCAAATAGGGATAGTTTGAGTTCTTCTTTTCCTATTCGTATCCCTTTAATTTCTTTGGTCTGTCCAATTGCTCTGGCTAGAGTTTCAAGGATGATATTGAATAGAAGTGGTGAAAGAGGGCATCCCTGCCTTGTTCCAGATTTTAGGGGGAATGCTTTCAGTTTTTCACCATTTAGAATGATATTAGCCATGGGCTTAGCGTAGATGGCCTTTACAATGTTAAGGAACGTTCCCACTATCCCTATTTTTTCTAGTGTTTTGAGCATGAAGGGATGCTGTATTTTATCAAATGCTTTTTCTGCATCTATTGAAATAATCATTTGATTCTTGACTTTAAGTCTGTTGATATGGTGAATTACATTTATTGATTTCCTGATGTTGAACCAACCTTGCATCCCTGGGATGAAACCCACTTGATCATGGTGCTACTTTTTCTCTTTTTTAATGCAATCAAATTTAATTATTTTCTATATAGTTAATATTTTTAAATTTTGTTTTCATACCTTAATACATATAAAATTCTCTTATATTTCTATGAATTTCAGAGTTTTACCTTTTACAATTAGCGCTTCAATCCATCTAGTATCACCTTGTATATGACGATGGACAGAGATCTAAGTTTATTTATCTCTGTTCAGCAAGTTGTTTTTCCAACAATAGCTGCTAAACAATTCAACCCTTGCCATTAATATTTATTGTTCTCTTTATCACAGGTTAAACTTCCACATCTTAGTGACTTCCAGAGCAAGCCCACCCTTCTTTATCCTTCTTCCATTTTTTTAAGTTTAACATTACTCATGAACTTCTGTTTCTTAAAATTTTTAGAGGTAATTTATCAAGTTTCTCAAGAGACCTGAGAAAATTTTAAAATTTTTAAATTTTTCATGGAATTATATTATTTTTGGAAGAACTGACATTTTTATCATACTGATTCATCACCTCCAGGAGCAACAAAGTATATGATCTTGAAAACAAAGTTGATCAGAGAAAAGATGTCAAGAGACCATGAACAGAATTTTCAAAAAATATAGGATCACATTAAAAGATGCAGGGGGATAGATGAAGACTCGGAGGTACAAACTAAAGAAATGCACAACCTTTTCAATGAAATAGTATCTGATAGCTTTTTGGCAAAAACCAAATTGACTTTTCAAAATGAATTATGGTATCCATAGCATTTTACCTGTTTCCAAAACTTTCAGTAATTATCACTCTTTTAGCACCAGCCACTTCAATAATAAGTAATAACAGCCACAGTAGCACCTTTAGTTTCCTCCAGTCACAAAGAGAATGAATCTCAAGTGTTTTCATATTCTGATCTGAAGTCTGTGCTTTCGTCCTCAAAAAAATTCATATGTCCACTCATACTCCCTCCTGTGATGGTGCTATGGTTCAGTTTGAGTGTCCCCCAAAATGTTGAAATTGTTTCCTATTGTGAGGTATTAAGAGGATGACCAACTTAACCTGACCGGTATTTAGAGGAAGGCTCTTTGAGAATTGATTAGTATTAGATAAAGTCTTTAGGACAGGCCCCTGCGATTGAATCCTGGTGACTTTATAAGAAGCAGAGAGATTAGTAACACACACAGATATGTGTGCTCCCTGTCTCCAGGACTCTGCCAGCAAGTTCATCACCAGGTGCCGCCCACCAACCTTGCACCTCCAGAACCATAAGCCAAAACAGACCTTTTTTTCTTTATAACTACCCAGTCTGTGGCTTTGTCTTATTGGCAACAGAAAACAAACTACCTACAGATGGCATGAGGAAGTGGGTCCTTCAAGAGGGATTAGGTGGTGAGGGTGGAACCTTATGAGTGAGATTAGGGCCCTTATGAGGAAAAGGCCAAAAAGTCAGCTCTCTCTCTTTCCACCGGGTAAGGACACAATGTGACGTTGGCTGTCTGTAGCCTGGAGAAGGTCCCTGACGGGAGCCCCTCCGTGATGGCAGCTGATCGCCCACTTCAGGCCTCTAGACATGTGAGAAATAGATTTCAGTTGTTTTACCTGTTCAAAGCAAATTTAATTGTAAAGTACCTGATGATAGTGCTAGGTTATAATTGTAAACAGCGCTGATCTTCCAAGTTTGACAGCATAAATACGCAAGGTTAAAAAATAAATAAAGTGAGAACCAAAGAGAGTTAGCGGAGTGTTGTCCTCACCACGTCTCGGGGAAGAGTCTGGCGTCAGGGAGCACCCCACACTGATGCTCCTGCCAAGGGGTGTCTGCGCCCCGTGGGGTCCGCACGGCCTCTTCCCCCCCCCCCCCCCCCCCCCCCCCGTGCGCCCAGGTGCAGGACAGAGCGCAAAGCCACACCCCAGGGAAGGGCGGCCTCTCTGCAGCCCAGGCCACAGCCAAGGGCTGAGCATCCCGGTGACGCCTCGGGGGCCCGCGCGGGTCCCTCGCACCGCGCCGCGTTCCGGGTGGCCGCGCTCTTGGCCACAACCGCAGCGTTGGAACCTCGCGAGTCAGATGAGGAGGAACCACCGAGGAAGCAGCGCCCGCCCAGCTCTGACTCCGCAGGCTGTGAGGCTGCGAGGCCGGGGACTGAGGGCCTGCCTGCGGGACCACATCCCTCAGACCCTGCGCTCAGGGCGTGGTGTGAGTGTAGAGTTTCTGGACCAGGTTGTCACTGGCACTCAGACCAGGTCATTAAGGTCAAGAGTTGCCAGTCCCTGCCCCCGAGACTCGGGTCCTGGGTTCTCCCATCTCTAGGAACATCTCACTGCTGACTACGGTTGAACAGAGACGATCCTTACTCATCCTTCACAGCTCAGCATGATTCAGATGTCTTAGTGCCGTGCTCAGCATTACCTGGGAGAATCTTTTCTCTTTTAAGTAAGTAAATGTGGTGAGAAAGGTGGCTTTATGAGATGCCCACCATTACAACCCAAGGCCAGCAGTTCTCAGCACCGGCCTGATTCAAGTTGCTGCTTTCTTCTTTTCATTCTTATGCTTCCGGTCACTATAGGGTGTCTTTCTGAGCCTGGGGGTCGGCTCTTCAGTAAGATCACTGGTCATCACCTTGAGATGTTTCTTCAGGTTTCCTGAAGTGATTTTTTGTTTCTTTCTTTTTCTTTCTTTCTTCCTTTCTTTTTCTTTGTTTTTTTTTTTTTTTTTTTTTTTTTTAATATGTAGTCACATGGCCTAGATTTTAAGTCCTTTCATTCAAGACATACCATGCTAATTTGACACAAAGTCATTTGGAGTTTCAGCTTGTTCTTTAGGATATAGTTATGATACAGTCGTGGCTACACTTACCAGACATTTTCTAAGTTCCTTCTCTGAGAATACTAACTGCATGAGTGGCATGAGCCCTTGTAATTGGAGCCTGTAACCTCAAATACCCTGAAATGAAAGCCAGCCTGGTTCTGTTTGCAGACTGCAGGAACAGGGAAACTTTGGCGTGTTTATGTTAGGTATTCGACAATCGCGGCACTCTAAAATCGTGCCCCACACATTACTCAGAGACTACAGTTAAAAAGATAAATATGATCCAAGCATACAAAAACTATGACCTGTCGGTGGAACTGAAGCTGCTCAGAAATGACTGGAGTGTTGTTTAGATTACACTGGAAAGGAAGCCAGAGGGCCCATCTCCAAAGGCTCTTATTTAAACACCATTCTGAATACAGTGGGAGGCCTCCTAAGTGGTAGGATGGCTGTAATGTGGACATGGACTGAAGGGGCGAGGGAAAGAATCATGAGGTATCAGACCAGTAGAGGGCATCATAATAATCCAAGGCAGTAACAACAACAAAAAGTCCCCTATCAATTCAGGAATGTTTCCCAATTTCTTTCCCTGGATCCACCACTTACCTCGCTTTTAGCTTCTGTCAGTTAGTTGATTTGGTTGGGTTGTCTGGCTTTGAGGGAAGAAGGATCAAGTGGGGGAAGTGGAGGGAAACGGAGTGTACCCAAGTTTAACAATGTATCAGTAAGTTTACATCAGTAAGTTTAACATTACTGGGCATAATGTTAAGGCCACTGAGGAACAGCGTTTGAACCAGGATTGAGGTCAGGGCCAACTTCTGTAAGCCAGCCGTGGAGGCCAAGATGGGCAGCATGTAACTGCCTGACTGCAGGGATCAGCCTCAGGGGCTCGGAGCTGTGGGGTCAAAACCTGCGGTACAGGACCCCGAGGATATTTGCAACTACACTGGGTTCCAGAGAACCTGCAGAGGCAGCTCTGGAGAGGCTCTGAGAAGGTGGGGTGTTGGCTTAGGCACCTAGAAAACAGAGTCCACTAGGGCACATCCTAGGGTCTGGGTGACCATGGCAGGAACAACTTAGGTCACTCCAGGTCCAAGGGAGAGCAAAGAGCGGTGTCTCATGTACCTGGGGGCTGTCAACGCTGCTGGCTGGGTCCCTGGGTCAGGCAGCCACAGCAGTAGCAGTGCTATGGCTCTGATTGGCTTTGGGGAGCAAGAAAGGAAAGGACAGCGTCTCAGGCTCCTAGAGATTGCAAAATCTGCTCCGCTTCTCTGTAGAACAAGCTTCTGGGGTCCTCGGTCACAGATGCTGGTATGACCTCAGTGGTGACAGCTGTAGCTGTGCAGGCTTAGGTCCTCAGCAGGGAGGTCCACTGAAGTCCTGTGCTGAGAGGGTCTCTGTGGGTCACTGTGATTCCGACCACTTGGCTAACATAGTGCCTGTCCCCCTTCCTTTTATTCCATATCTCCAGTCTAGCTTGCGAGTCCCCACAGAGATCCAAGTGGGATGGAACTGAAGCTGGCCATTCCATCAGTGTCCTGACTGAGAAGGAAGCTGGCTGTACATCCTGGTCTCTGGGAGGTGGATGTGTGAGCCAGGAAGTTCCCTCTCTGCTGGGCAAAGCCAACTTAGGGGACGCAGTTCTTACTGTTTTGTTTTGTTTTTTTGGTTTTTTTTCCTTCCACTATATTGCTGAGGTTCCTTAAATGGACTCCTAGGCTCTCCCAGAATAATGAAGGCCTTATGAATATTCATTCATTATTCATGGGCAGGTACAATGCGGAAAACATTTGAATCTGTCATGAGTTACTGAACCAATGTTTTTGGTAAATCTCACTTACTCTTACATGCTGAACCGTGGTGAGAATTAAAAGCTTAATATCCTGATTTGTCCTACAGGAGAGCAAACAGTTTCATGATTTGGGAGTAAAATCATTTTATTATGATGTTTTTGAGCTCAGTGTTGACATTGAAATTTTTTTGAATGATAACTGTTTTCAAACACCATTTGAAAGGTTTTGGGGATTAGTTTATGTTGCATACAATTACAATTTACAATTACAAGGTACAGAAGTACTTCTATGTGAAGTACTTATATGTGAAACTTGCAATGTAATAATCATTTTGATGATAATTAACCTTTTAATAACAAGTAATGTCAAGATGCTCTATATTCTTCCCATCTGGTAAGAAGTTAAAAGAAAAAAAGTAAGATTGACATTTCTCCATTTTTGGTGGACACATTTATTGAGCTCAAAGTACAATGTTAGTGGTATTTTTCAACTTTCAGGCAACACCAAAGAAAATCTCCATGTTTCGAAGTGTGTCACTGAGAAACTTCAACTAGAAGTGATTAATGTGTAATGTAATGGCATGCCAAAAGGCAAATATCAAAAGAGCAATATAATTCTATGAGTGTTTTCCAAGCAATGGAAATGCTTGTGCTAAAATCCTAGGCCCCAAAATTGATATCAGTATTTGAGAATATCCGTGTGGAAAAATAAAGTATTTCAATGCCAAAATACAAAAAAATAAATAAATAAATAGTGAAGACTTTTAGCTTTGCCTGGCCATCATTGCCTATAAACCCCTTTATCCCACCATCAAGATATACTGACCTGGCTAATCTGAATAATTGGAAAAGCAAAAGCCCTCTCAGGCTCCATTTTAATCTGTAGAATCGTGTAGGGCTTGCAATGACTGGGTGATGGCAGAGAGTGTGAGCAGCTCTCTTCTGCAGGACATTTGGCATCATCTTAAAATGCAGTGCCAGATCTACTCTTAAATTAGTGATTGTTTATAATTGAAATTCAGCCTCCATGGCTGCCCTCGCCCTGCGACCTGTAAAAAGTGTGACACTTACGGTGCCAACAGGCTCTTGGATGCCCCTCACGCCGGGGGTCATTGCTAGTGGACCCTGTAACCCGCTCACAACTTTTTATTCCCTCCCTCATGCTTCTGCATCTGAATGCCTACATGGCCATACGCCTATCTGAGCTTTAAAAATGGACATGCACTTAAAGACGGTAACAGAATACCCAGGCGCATATCTTCACTCCCCTACCACTTCAAACCAACCAAAATTGAGACGCGTAGCTAACGTGTTCACAGGTGATAGGTGTTAGAGTCACCTCTGTTAACACCAAACTTCCTCTTTTGTGTATCATAATGAACTTTTGAGCATTCATAAACAAGCCATTCTAAGCTGTCATGATTTCTACTATTTCATTTTTGGGCTGTGTTGCAACAAGGCTGCCTTCAGGAGCCCCATTAGCTTGGTTTCTGGGTCTTTTGTGCATCTTCTCCAACATTCTCAACAGCCTCACTTTCTTTTAAGAAGAGTATTTCTATACACATCGATTTTCTACACCCGCTACCCACCTGATTTTTTTCTGGAAGAAAAGACAGTGACTCATGTAGGGACCCTAGAGTTGTACGTGAGATTTAATAGTGAGTAAAACAGCCACTTAGGTTGGGTAAATTTGGGGAACCCAGATAGAAAAGATATTATATTTAGAGAGTTGAGTTCTTGGGGCTTAAGGTTCTGTTGAATAGAAAACTTCTCTGCTTTATTGACTACATCCAAATTGGTGGAGTGCAGCCATATTGCTCGGAAGTGAGTCCCTCTTTGTCTGTCTTTGCCACCCCTCCTCAGACATGAAGAGTTTCCTCTGCCAGATGGCAACCCCTTGTCTCTGCTATCATCCCAGGACCACCAGTAGGACCTTTTGCCCAAAATCTTTTTATTGCAGCTACATCTTGCAGGGATAGTTTAGTCCTGACCTTCTCCCATGAGAAGATCACCCTCTTCACATGACCTCTCCCCAGTTCTCTCTTCAGCTGCTCGTCCAACACAAGAGCAAGCCACCATATCTGCTGACAAACAGACACCAACAGGGAGTTAAAGCTAGACACACAGTCTTGAAGGATGCCCCTATTCTTAAAGGATAATCCTTCATCCACCTACAGCTTCACCACCCAGTATTCCCCCAATGTTGTCCTCTCTCCCCCGTCCTCTTCCTACATTGCCCAGAGTGCTGGTTAGTCCCATGGTGTTAGTGTTAGTGTTGCTGATGTAACAACCACAAAAATTCAGGAGAAACAACATGAAGTTTTCCCCTGACTGGAGCTTTGCTCAGTGCCGTGGGTAGACTGCGGACTTGCTCTTTGTGTCTTCTGGGGTCCACACTAAAGAATAGCAAGATCCTAGGATATTCTCATAACAGGGGTAAACCAGCAAGAAAGCTGAAAGCAGCTTACAATACCTTATAAGGCTTTGGCTCAGACGTGGCAGGTGCCATTCAGCAGTCAAAGCATGTCACATTGTCAGCGAGGTAGAGAGACACTCCTCCTGTGAAGGACAAAGGGGAACACTGCAAGTCACAAGGCAACCTGTGAAGGTACAGAATCTCCAGCTGGGAAAGGAGAAGGACTACTTGGAGATAGTAATTGATCACAGCCACATCTCTGAGCCATCACCTACCCATAAGCCTTTGAAATAACTACTAGCCATAACCTCTGGCATTTTTATGAACTTAAGATGCGAAACCCTACCTCTCACGCCAAGCCTTGAGTTCCAGCCTTTGTTCTGGAATACTTTCAGGCTTCTCATTTGGTAAACGTCTTCTGATGCTAGTTGTGAAAGACAAGTGGTGAGGACTTATTTTACAGATGCAGGTATGTCTCGAGGTCCTAAAAGAGCAATTGGAACCTGGGAAATGAAAGTCATCAGAATTTTTAGGGAAATTCCTTCCCTCCATCTCCCCACAGTGCTACTACTTCTTGTTCAAGAAACAAACCAAGAATACACCAAGACTATATTGTCTTGGTGCTAAATGCAGTTTCTTCAGTTTCCTGGGAAGGGAAATACTATTGGCTCAATTAAAATTGCATGTCCACCCCTTGTCCATTAGTCATGGCTAAATAAGGGGACATAACTTAGTAATCAGAAACCCACACCTGAGTGACCCCTGTGGACTTAGGACAGCCAGTAATTCCAAGAAAAGGTGGAAATAATGAGATAAAGGTAACTACATCAAAGTGAGCATCTTCTATCCCACTTAAAGGTCATGGGGAAAGAATAAAATCTAAGAGGGAGCTCTTGGTTTTGCCAGGAAGCGATTAGCTATTTAGCAGAGACCAATACCAGAGGGTCCATGTAAAAAGCTTCTTTCAATAGTGAAAAATCAGAGGCTTCCATTTTAAGTGACTTTCTCAAAAATAATTAGTATTACTTTTTCTCTGTGTTTCTCTACAGAAAAAGAGTCCATTCACCTTCTGTAATTTCTATACAATATCGTAGTTAACATGCCAAGAAAATTTTTACTAAGAATGGAGACCAAAGCCTTGGGGGTAAGGAATAAGTGCTATTTGGGTTAATAAATTATCAGTGTCACTTCTTACTAATAAAAAGAGAGGTGTTGGCTGCATCTACAAAGAACTCCCCAAAGAAAGAAAAATTGAAGAACATGTTCTGAGGTGCAGACAATCACACTAGAGGTAATCAGACACATTGTGGATCCACAAACCATTTCTGAATATTTCAGCATTATCACAACCTGCCCAGGGTTCTAAGAAATATAATCTGAGGTTGCTGACGTTTGAGAGGTTCATTCTCTGCCTTTTTAAGCAGTTTGAAGCAAAGCTTATAGATCATAAAAGAAGTAGTCAAATGATGGTCCCCAAACCAGAAGGGTTAGAGACGCTGAGGTAGAGTGTTGTCAACATGCTCCTCCTAAATTCAACTCAAGGGAGTCATACGATGCATGAATGATCTCCCTCTCACTTCTCAACTGCAGACGGCTGTACCCCTTTGTAGAATCCACCAATATTTGTGGGACTTGAATTAAACAATTAGATCTAAGCCAGGAGCATTAAAAGTTGCACCAGGAAAATTCCCAAACCTCAGAACTGAAACTGAAGATCATGTTTACCAGCAAGTCATCCAGTCCCATCCCAAATTGCCATTCCACATCTATCAGATCAAGGCAGAAGTCACCAATAAATTCACGGCTTTGTGTTGCCTCAGAGTTGGTGTCATCTTCAAGGGAGAGGCGGATGATGACTTCGTGGCTTTCTGTCATGGTTAGTTTTACATGAAGACTTGGCTGACATGAGGTGCCCAAATATTGGGCCAGACATTATTCTGATTATCTGTAGTGTGTTTGTGGATAAGAGTCACAATTACTCAGTGGACTTCGAGTAAAGCAGATTGCCCTCCGGCAAGCATGTGGGCCTCGTTGGAACAGCAGAAAGCTTAAGTGGAATGGAAGCCTAATTTCTCTGGCCCTCTTGAGCAAGAGGAATTCTCCTGCACACTGACTGTGCATTTCATGAGCACCATCAACTCTCCTGGGTCTCCAGCATGATGACCTTCAGACTGGGAAGGAAAATATTGGCTGTCCTAGGTTCCAGCATGCCTACCTTTGAACTGGTACTACACAATTGGCCATCAGCTCTCCTAGGTTTCCAGTCTGCCAACCCACACTGCAAATTTTAGGATTTCCAGTCATCATAATAATATGAACAAATTCCTTATACTAAATCATACACATACACACAACACATATACATATTCATCCTATTGATTCTGTTTCTCTCAAGAACACTGAATAATATAGATTTTGGTACCAAGAATAGTTCTAGAGGAAAACATTTTAATCATGAGTTTCCTGACCTGATTCTGGGATTTCTGGAATTAACTATCTGATTAGAACTTAAAATGCTAATGAAAGCTAAAGCTGGAGGATTGTGAGTTTGAGCCCAGCCTGGGCAACATAACAAAACACCCCCCATCTCAAAAAGATTAATTAATTAATTAAATGAAATAAGATAAAATGCTATTGACTCTATTTCCAGTAGTAAACAGAGCATTGATAGTCCATGTTGTGATCTGTCAATACAGTTACACAAAATATCATCATTGGACCCTCCTAGTCAAACACTTGCAAGAAGAAAAGATCTGAGTGATCACATATATTATACTGTTTAACATTTTTGTCAAACTAATGGATAAAACAAGATTGGCTGGCCTCTACTAATGACACTAGACAAAGTAGGAAGTGAAAAGGATGAGCTCAAGGATTTGAATTCCCAGTTCAAATTCTGAAAACATGATATGAAAACTTCTAGATCTGTCCTGAAAAAGACCTTTAACTCCTGTAGACCCAGGACTGAGATTGCTGAAAATCAAACTCAGAATCTCATCCTGCAAGTAAATGACTTACAATGCAAAGTGAATCCTCAGTCTCACAAGGTATCTCCTGTTAAAGTCAGGACACTGATTATCCACACATATCCCACAAGACCCATTCTTTCCGAATCAATGAGACTTGCAAGAGGGATATGTGAGAAGACTTTGAATCTGGGGACATCGAGTCCTTAAATTCTGATGAGCTTTCTTTTCCAGAAGAAGCAGTCTTTCCACTTCCTCTATGTCTTGGCACTGCGTTGCCTAAGGAAACTGTAATGGCCTCTCTGAAACAGTTGTCTTGCAAGACAAAGCTAATTCTCCTCATGCTGATCCTATCATCCTTCTTTGCTTGTATACCTACTACTCCAAGTCCCAGCAGGCCCCTGAAAGTGAAATATATAGTGTAGTATGCTATAAAGAACTACTTGGATTAGATTTTCTAATTTAAACAGAAGTTTAAACTAGGTAGTATGCTATAAAGAACTACTTGAATTAGATTTTCTAATTTAAACAGAAGTTTAGGGAATATGTGTGGGGTATGTATATTAATGGTATAGGATAATAGTTGAAGAATAAAGTTGAGTCAGGAGGACTTTATTGCTAAGGGCCCACTAAGCATGTGCATTTAACATGGTAGATAGGGAGTTAGAAAGGGCTATCATAGGTTTTTTTGTTTGTTTGTTTGCTTATTTTATTTTGGTTGGTTGGCTAAAACACGGACCAAAATATGACCCATGATAAATGAGCTAGAAATGCCATACCTACCTCAGTTAACTATAGAGGAAGAGTTGAAAGGCTTAAGGATATTTAAATGCTAGAGTGGATTTTTAATTTAAGACTTAGTCACGCATTCCTGAAGGATCCAAAAGAAATACCTTTTGGCACAAGTGTAAGAAATAAATTTGTGGGGGAGCCAGAGCATTCTTCAAGAGCTCTGGGATCACTGCTCTTAACAGGGCCCTCCTTATTTGGGGTACTGTGACCACATAATTGGGAAACCTAAATGCAATTGGAGTAAATGGATTCCTGGTGTGGCAAGGAGATGACAGGAGTCAACGGTCAGCACTCAACTGCCAAGGGCAAAGCAGAAAGGTTATCATAATGGACAGTAGAGTCAAAACAGCAAGCAGAATAGTCTAACATGCAAAGATCTGTAGTGTTGAATGATTAGTCATAGTATTTCTGAAATTGAAATAGAAAGCTTCTAAGTTCTTACTTGATCTGGATAAGCAAAAAAATTCTAGGTCAAATGAACTAAAGTCAAACATGGATCATAGAAACAGAACCATGTCCTCTCACATGCAGAGCAATTCCCACACTTAGGCCTGTTTACAGAGATAGAAACCCTTAAATGAAGGGGATGCTGAGCCTTTTCAAGGAGGGACTCCCATATGCTGCCAAAAATGTATACCATTAATTTCTTTAAGTCTCTCCACAGGGACCTATGGCCTTTTCCCAAAATTACCATGCATTGGGGAAAAGGAAATAATTATACTTTTCAAAAAATACTAGAGACTGTCTCAGAACAGAAGTGCAGGAAACCCTAAATATCACTGTGGTCCACCAGTAAGAGTAGGGATGCAGTGGCCAGTGAAGCTTCAGCTCAAGTCTGTCTCACACTGGGCCAGACATGGGTTCCCAAAGCCCATCCTATGGTTCTTTCCTCAGTTCCAGAATGCTTCATTGGAATAGTTCTACTGAGCAGCTGGACAAATTCCATGTTGTTTCCCTGATCTGTGCAGTAAGGGCAATTATGGTGGGAAAAACAAAGCAGAAGCCACCAGAAGTGACTCCGTCCAGAATAACTAAACCAAAAGCAATACTACATTCCTGCAGATCAGTCAGTGCCACCATCAAGGACTTGAGAGCTGCAGGGAAAGTGATTCCCAGCACATTCAACTTGCCCATCCATCCAATGCAGAAGACATACGGATCCTGGTGAAGAACAGTGGATTCTTGGAGGCTTCACCAAGTGGTGATTCTAACGCAGCTGCTGAAGAAATTGCTTGAGGAAATTAACACATCCTCTGTACCTAATAGCTACAAAGTTATTAAGAAGTCAATTAACATTTATTCATCACTACTAATTAAGAACACCAGAAGTAGTTTGCTTTCAGCTGACAAGACCAGCGGGACACCATGTCCTGTCACGGGTGTATCATCTCCTCAGTCCTATGTTATAATTTAGTTTGCAGAGATCTTGATCACTTTCTCTTCCACAAGATATCACACTGGTCCATTTCATTGATGGTGTTATGCTGACTGGGCCTAGTGAGTAATAAATAGCAACTAATCAAAACTTACTGTAAGACATTTATGTGCCAAGGCACAGGAAATAAGTTCAGTCAAAACTCAAGGGTCTTCCACCTCAGTGAGATTTCTAGAGGTCCAGTGGTATGGAGCATGTCAACCTAACCCTTCCAAGGAAAAAGATGAGTTGTTGCATCTGGCTTCTCTTACAATCAAAAAAAAAAAAGAGGCATTGCAGACAACATATTACTCACCTGGGTATGTTATTACAGTCCATTTACATAGTAACCCAACAAACTTCTAGTTTTGAGTGCGGTCAAGAACCACAGTGAATTTCATTTTTATGCATATCTATAAAGCACTAATAAATAAAAAGAAGAAAACCAACAGAGTAGAGGAGGGGAACAGGAGGAGGGATGAAGGAGGTAAGGAAAGGGGAAATACCTGAGACTGAGGAAGTAAATTATATTCCATGCTTGTATGATTATGTCAAAATGTACCCCAATACCATGTATAACTATAATACACTAATTTTTTTTTAAATAATATGAGAAGAGTCTGCAGTAAGTAGAGGCTGCTGTGAAAGCCACTCTGCCCTCAGGCCATTTGATCCAGCAGCTCCAGTAGTGCTTGAAGTGCTGGTAACAAATAGGGATGCTTTTTGAAGACTCTGGCAGACTTCTACAGGTAAATTACGGGATTATGGAGCAAAGTCCACCCATCCTCTGTGGTTTACTATTTCCTTTTAGGAAAAACAGCTCTCAACCTGTTACTGGGCAATAGTAGATAGTGAATATTTAACCATAGGTCCCCACGTTATCATGCAACCTGGACGTCCACCAGAGACTTGGTATTATCTGACCCACCAAACTACAAAGTTGGACATGTGAAGAAGCACTCTATTATCAAATGGACATGGCATATTCATGGTCAAATCTGAGCAAGTAAGTTACATGAAATGGCTGTCCAAATGCCCATGGTTCTCTCTCCCAGCCTGCACTTACAGCATCGTAGGGAATTCCCTATGATCGACTGACAGAGGAAGAAAACATTCAGGCCTGGTTGACAGATGGTCCTGCTTAATATCAAGGCACTACCCCAAAGTGGACAGCTGCACCTCTGCAACCCTTTTCCGGGACATCCCTGCAGGACAGAGATGAAGGGAAATTTGCCAGTGGGCAGAACTTCAAGCAAGGCCCCTGGTTGTTTATTTTGCTTAGAAGGAGAAATTGCAAGACATACGATCATATACTAATTTGTGGGTTGTAGCCAATAGTTTGGCTGGATGTTCTGGGACTTGGGAGGAACATGATTGGAAAACTGGTAACAAGGAAGTCTGGGGAAGAGGTATGTGAATACATCTCAACTCCAACAACGGCTGCCATTTCTCTATCCACTTTTGTTCCTCCCTGATATATAACTCTTTCAACACTGCTTCAGAAATGCCAGGGTAAACCGAAGATATTTGTGTCTCATGTTAATGCCCACCAAAGGGCAACCTCAGGACAGAAGGATTTTAATAATGGAGTGGATAGTATGACCCATTCTGTGGATATCACCCTCTTTCCCCAACCACCTCTTTTACTGCACAGTGGACTCATGAACAAGGTGGCCAGGAGGAATTGAGGTTGTGCATGAGTTCAGCAATATGGTCTTATACTCACCAAGGCTGACCCAGCTCCCATCACTATTGATTTCAAATCTGACAGTAGCAGAGAGCAATACTGAGTCCCTGATGTAGCATGATCCCCTCAAGGAGATCAGCCAGCTATCCTGGTGGGAGATTGATCATGTGAACCATTTCCATCATGGAGGGAGCCATGTTTTGTTTGTACTAGAATAGGTACTTAACACTGGATTTGGATTCTCCTTCCAGTAATTCCTGCTAAAGCTCCCATCCGTGAAATTCCAGTTCCACAGTATTCCACACGGCATTGTTTCTGATCCAGGAAGTCACTTCATAGCAAATAAAGTGCAGTAATGACTCTGTGCTTATGGAATTCACTGTTCACCATGTTCCCCACCATGCTGACACATGTGGTTTGACAGGATGGTGGAATGGCCTTTTGAGGATCCAATTACTGTGTCAATATCTTGTGGAGGCTGAATCCAATAGGATTCTCTGCAGAACCCTAACTAATATATTTTCCCATCATTTCAATACCAAAACAGAAACCTATATGCCCCTATGAATTTGAAGTTTGAGGTGAACAGATTTAAATCACTGAAATCCACTTAAAATTGTCTAAATAAATCTAAAATAGGGAAAAAAATGGCATAAAAATCACTCCTTCAGTGGTTGCCAGTGCCCTAGTCGATTGTGTATGCAACTCTACTCCAGTTGAAGAACAAGGCCCAGCTCGAAGTATAGCCCCTGGGAGACCCTTCTCACGGGAGTTGTATCAAACCATAGATCACTAGAGATCCTTCAAGCATTTTTGAATAAGGCCTAAAACTGTGGTCCAGACAGGGGACACAGGTCAACACTGGGTGTGAATGTGGATAGAGCAAAAGGAAACCAAAGTTCAAGTCCCAGATGAGGGAGGAAGAGAGAAGTTAGACAACGTCTAATGATCTGGGTATGTCTGCAGGCTAGAGGTAGCTTCAGAGAACAAACCAGAGAGGGAGAGAGGTGTCAAGAAAGAACCTTGAAGATCCTCAGGGACAACATCTTTCCTTTTAATTGTGTGTCCTTCTGAACCAAATAGACAAATAGGCTTCTACTTTTTACTTACCTAGAACCAACCATAAAACTAAATATGAATTATCCCTGCAGGCTGCTATGAACAAAAAGCAAATACTTCCTGTCCAGATAAATGAGAAGGTCCCCACCACCCCACAATGACTGCCATTTCCCTATCCACTTTGGTGCCCCCTCTTACATAATTCCATCAACACTGCTTCAGAAATGCCAAGGGTAAATTGGATATTCTCATGACCCCTCAGTCACCCAAAATGTAATCTTCCATGATAGATTGGGGTTGAATAATAATTTTAGCTCTCTCTTTCCACAGGCTTCACAAATAATTCTTGGCTTAATTCACTTAGCCCTGGGGCTTCTCTGGCTCTCTTTGTATTTCCTAGAAGAAAAGGAACACAGTACTGGTCCTGCCGCTATGTTTTTGATAATAACTTACTCACTCGTGTCAGGAACATTTGTGAGTAAACATTTGTGGTATTACTGATTTCTATTTATTTTTCCTAATGGATCAAGTGAGTTACTCAGAGGGTCAAGCAATACATGAAAGACCTAATCTCTGGATTAAATTGTTCATTTTCATTTGAAAACTGACTTGGAAAAGTCTTTTTTTATGTTGGGTGCATGTTTTGATAACTTCCTTGAGAGAGCAGGATGTACATTCGGAGAAGATTTGAAGGAAGTATGCCTGAAGATTAATAAAAGGAGTGTCTCCTTGGAGAACTATAAAGCTTTTCTTTTGCAGAGTGACAATCCAAAGGTGTGAGCTTAATGTCTGGGATAGTAGAGATAATCTTTAGAGAAACTGCATAAAGAAAGGGAAAAGAAGAAACCTGGGGTCCCAGGAGGAATTGGGAGACATTAAACAGAGCTTCCTCAAGTGGACATGTTAAGGATACTAAAATATTTCTATGGATGTAGTTGTCAAGTTAGGCACCAGAGACATGCCCATTCCTAGTCTTTATGCTCAAGGAAACCCAAAGCCGTGGCTTCCCACAAGCTACTTTTTGTTCACAGGTACATTTGATCCAGAAGCAATTTCTCACTCAGAGGTTTTTATGCATAAACAATGAGACCCAGCCACACCACTGACATTCCGATTGTAATGAGTTTCCAACTGAACAGAAGTAGAAAATTAACCTTAAAATCAGATTTCTCTGTACAGGAGAAAGAATTTCAATAGATCCTCACCCACTGGCCTTTTGCACTCCTCGACCCAAACTAGGGCTCCAAGGGAGAGAAGATCTGAGTGAAAAGACCTCTGAGATGTCCAGAACAGTCACTTCACTCAGAGGGACCTGGTAATCACTGCTCTCCTGAGCGACACTCTCTTACCCCTAGCTGGAGTTCTCAAAAGGAAGGCCTTCATCAACACTGGCGACTCTCTGCAAGGGGACCATAATAAAGAGAAATTATTTAAGCTGAAACAAGACAATGAATCATCTATTACCTGCATCTAGAAAGCATCCTAAGCCCCACTATCTGGAAAAGGAGCTTATGGCAGAAATTAGAAATAAATAATAATTTTTGGGGTGGGCACAGTGGCACATACCTACCATCCCAGTGGTTCAGAAGGCTGAGGCAGGAGGATTGCAAGTTCAAATCCGGTCTCAACAATTTAGTGAGTCCCTGAGCAGCCTAGCAAGATCTTGTCTCAAAATTTAAAAAATAAATAAAATAAAATAACAGGTTGGGGATGAGACTCAGTAGTTACACAGCCCTGGGTTTTTCCTGTTAAACCACTTTTTTTAGAGAGCTCAGTGGTACTTTACAGTAATGGGAACACCATTGGCATTAGCAAAGAACTTGTTAAGGGGTTCATCAGAAAGTCATAGCTATTTATAAATGCTTGTTTCTATCTCCAGTTCATCATTTCTGGATCCTGCAGTGTAAGCCAGTCGAATCCTACAAAATATAAGGTATGTCAGAACGTTTGGAACAACTCCAAAGTGTTGCTCCTGGGCCAACTTTTGGGGTAAAATAAACTTTTCCAAATGATTGATTGTGTTGCTCCTGGGTCAACTGTTGGGGTAAAATAAACGTTTCCAAAAGATTGAATGAAAAAAATCATTTGATTTTTATAAGGATGCACTCCAATGCTTCTTTGTGGGGGGCGGTGTTGGAAAAGGGTGTAAATGTGATCAATAAGGAGACAGATGTGAGAGTTTCCACAGAATTAATCATGTCAAGCTATCAAAAGGGGTGTGTGTAACCAAGCAATACTCTGACCTCAGAGTCAAAGCAGTGGAAAGAGAGAAAAAGTAGTTGGGGAGGTTTGGAGAGCAGTGTTTAGTTCAAGACATGGATAAGGAAAAATAAGGCCTGACCTGAGACTTGCCTTCAGCAAACCCAAGTCTAGCGACTATTGTGAGAATTTAAACCGGAAGTACTTGCAATACATCCAGCAAGAGTAGTGCTCCTCTCCCTTGGAACTTCCCTCCCCACTCCCACCGGCCCCTGTGGTTAAGATCACAGCCTAAATGCTTAGAATTGTTCCACTCCAAATGGGTTGACCCTGTCACCATTATAAAATGCCCTTCTTTGGTTTCAAAGTCTGTATTGTCTGATATTAACTGAGCCACTCAAGAATCCTTATTCTTGCTCTTTGAATGATATGTAGACTCTAAATATATCTAAACACAGAGAAATTACAGTAAAAATATGGTATTGAAGATAAAATGTGGTCCGCCTACAAGTTGCTTCCCATGAATGGAGTTCATGGGACTGAGTCGCTCTGAGTGATTGGTGAGGGGTAAGTGACGGTGAAGGTCTCAGACATGACCATACTCTGCTCTAGATTTCCCAAACACTGCACACTCAGGCTGCCCTCTGCTGCCCGCCCCTCACCTGCCACGATTATCTCTGAATATAATCACACCTGCTTGTCTAGTTTTCTGACTCTTCTCCTGTGAGCCACCAGTCTCAAAGGGAAAGCACTTGTCTCTGCATCTCCACCCTGAGTGCCCCTGGATACTGTCTTCTTTGCCCCGTTTAATCAAGTTCCACCCGCCACCTGGACCACACAGTGGGGACAGGGTGGCAATACGTGCTGCAATCACCCAGGTTCCCATAGCAAGCTCCGGCATGACCTCCAGAAGGCAGATGGACGCCTTAGCTCTCCAGAGACAAGCTGAGAAGCAGAGCAGCCTTCAAATGCCAGTTCACGGTACAGCCTCTGGGTCCGCCAAGTCCAGTATTTCTAACTTACCAGTATTTCCATGCCCAATTTGTCCACTGTCTTACTCTCTCTGGCCCTGTGTATTGCCCTCCCCTCTCCAGAGACCCAGAGCTACGGCCAACATTGGCTCTGACAAATTTTCCCTTATGCTCTTGATAACAGAGATGAGATCATACCTGAGATAAGATCTTATCAGAGATTTTGTGTGTTCTTAGCTCTTGTGTCTTTGCAAGAGAGGATTTCAAGCAAGATAGGAAATTAAGTAAAACTATAGCGAAGTTGATTAGAAGAGAAATAAAGAAGGGGAGTAACCTCATGGGAGAGAGGGGGTCTTCTCAAAGAGTAGAGAAGCAACTCACTTCTTTGTGTCCCAGCTTTTACTATGGTAGGAGGGAGATCATTAGAAGGTCCTGCCCAAGAATCACCTCTTGGCTCTAGATTGACAGATTTGCATTAGCTAACAACCTAAGGGCAACTTTTGGCTAACAGGGGGATAGTTCCCAATTGAAACTGGTTTTCAGAGTTTACCATTAGTCTAAATCTTTTTTTCCTAGGTATGGTCTACTTTGCTTGATGGAGGAACTTACTTAAGACGTCTTAGCCATTAGGCTCTTCTTAGCAAACATACCTTTGTCTTTCCCTGAATTTATCTGTCTTCCTCCTGTTGTAAGAGAAATTGTTAATAGGGCTGAAATCAGCCCCTCTTGTCAGACCTCATGGCAGCACTGAGACAGGGATGTTGATTTGCTGATTTGTTTGGTACCAAGTATTTTATTAAACTCCTGACCAATGCTCCTGTCTAACTGCTGCCTAACACCCTGTCTGAAACACCAGAATTTCTGGGTCTCTCTGCATCTCTGAACGTCCAATATTCTATTTCAGTGAATTCCCTCCATTGCCCACCTCACTGAGAGGCCAAAAATCCCTGTGTCTGCTTCGGTTCTTTCCTCTGATGATGAGTCTCTAATCACACATCCCCCTCTTTAAACACGTACCTGTGTCACACACACAATCAAAATTGCACACGACCCCTCCGCAAAGGGGCACGGCCTTCCTTCCCAGCTCATGCCAGGCCCTCAGTGCCATTCAAGAGTGTGGTCGCTGTCTCCCAGGAGGCTGGGAACTACTGAAAGAGCTTAAGTAGAAAAGCCACATTTCCAGAGTGACGCTGACAAAACTAATCCTGAACGTCTCCACAGCACGACACACATTAAATCTCACTAAATTGTTGGAATTTCATCCCTCATTAGATTGTAAGCTTCTTGAGCAGAGATCTGATTCTTTCCTCAGCACGTGATTTAACACATGGTAGGCATTGCATATTACTTGTGAAATGAACAAATAAATGCCTTTTCTGGAAAAAAAAACTTTGTATCCTACTGGCTTCTAGACAAATTTGAGATGAAGTTCTGCTATCAAACACTATAAGATTAAGATTCCAGAAACTGATTTTAAAAAAAAGAAAAAGAAAAAGAAAAAAAAGGGAAGCTTCAACTCCAATGCTCTAGCCTGTCTGACAGACTGATTGCTTCATCAGAATCTGTTTATGCGCTCCATGACCAGTTTTCCTTTGTATGTTTATTACAGATAATTTTATCAATGGTATTGAACATCTTTAGCGTCGTCTTGTCTATCATTGGTTTGATTATAGTGTGCATTGAAGTTTCAATATTTGAACCAAAAGGAGTTGAATACATCTGGTCACATGTAAGTATCGATTTTAATGATATCAATCAAACTTTTAGGTATAAATGAAAACCCGTCGTTCTCATGATGTATGTTGAAGTGACTGAGGTGCAAAGAAGGCGGCCGATTTTGTCCACCACTTTTGGCATGGGAATACAAAAGTAGATGCATGTCCTTCAAATATTCATTGTGATTGTACTAAAAATTTGGTTTTCCTCCAAAACTGGAAAAACACCAGAGACCTCAAAGACAGATAAACACTGTCATTATTGGAAGAGAAAATGATAGGATACCTAGAATACCTCCAAAAAACTGCCACAAAAGAACATCAGAAAGTAAAACAGTTTAGTAAGGTAGCTGGACAAACTAAAAACCCACAAAAATTAATAAATTACCTTTATGCTATAAAGAACCACTTAGATATCAAAATGAAAAAAATAAATAACCTAATTAAAATAACTACAATTAAAATGTAATAAGGGCATAAGAAAAAACTGAACGCTTTTTAAAACTGTTTTATTGATTGCAAGTCCACAAGATCACAAAATTGCAGAGTGCCAGAGAATTTGCTGCATTAGATGTCAAAACTTGTCATCAAGCTATCGTAACAAAAGTGGTATAGTACTCACTAAAAGAGAAATTACTCAAGGAACAGTGTAGAAAGTTGAGAAATAAATTCAAATATTGGTAGACACCTATTATTTTATGGGAGATAATGATACCAGTCAATAAGGGAGGCTTGAAACTTTTTAAATACTCTTAAACCCATTCACCATCCATTACAAAGAAAATAAAAATGGGCACATACTTGAAGTTGGTGTAAAGATTGCATAATCATAAAAAATATAAAAATTAATGTAAACAAAGTAAATAAATTTAAAAATCAGCCAGGTGCAGTGGCACAGGCCTGTAATCCTAGCAACTCGGGAGGCGGAGGCAGGAGGATGGCAGGTTCAAACTCAGCCTCAGCAACTTAGTGAGGACCTAAGCAACTCAGTGAGACCCTGTCTCTAATAAAATATAAAAAGGGGCCGGGGATGTGGCTCAGTGGTTGACCACCCCTGGGTTTAATCCCTGGTACAAACAAAAATTCTTTTATTAGTATAAAATGGATTACTATATTAATCACACAGCAAGAAAAAAAATCAAGGTATAAAGGGGACAAGAAGATTCATGTCATAAATATTTACATTTTAATAAAGTACAAACTGAGACAACAGTAGATGTCAGAGTACCACAGGCCCAGCAGGTTGAGAACGTGGGACCGTCACCTTGGCAAGGCAAAGCCCTTCCCCAGCAGGCCCAGGGAACAGCCTCAGAGGATGATTCTCAGGACGTGAAATCTAACAAAATTTACCCTGTCAGGTTGTGGACTAGTGTGGGACGTAGGACCTCTTTTTCCCTTCTTATTTCTTCCTCTGGGAATGTGTCCTATGCCTGTCCCACCAGGGTATCTTGGGAGCAAATAACTGGTTTTCTAGTTTCACAAATCTTCAGGTGGAGAGAAATTTTACCCCCCAGGATGAACCATACTGAGTCTCCGCCATAACTGTCTTCAACTATGATTTGGGGCTTTTCGAGTAGATGATATTTGGGATAGAATTTGGACTTAGAAGTGATTCTGGGAATAGGTTAAAACTTTCAGAGATGTTTGAATCAAGTGAATATAATTCACACATGGGAAGGGACATGAATTTGAAGGGACTAGAGGCAGACTGTTGGTTGAATCATGTTCCACAAAATGTATGTTGAAACCCTTAACCCACAATGCCTCAGAATAGAGTCATGGCAGACATAATTGGCTAAGTTCAAATAAGGTGGTACTGGATTGGAGTAGGCCATTAACCCAGTATGACCAGTGTCTTTAGAAGAGGGAAATTCAGCCACAAGAACATAGAGGCAGAGATGGGAATTATGCTACCATAACCCAAGGAAAGCCTGGGGCTTCCAGAATCTGAAGAGGCAGGGAAGGATCTCCTGCTGCTTCACAATGAGTATGGTCCTGCCAATACATTGATTTGGGAATTTGAGCCTTCAGAACTGTGAAACAATGATTTTTACATGTCAAGCCAACCTCTTTGTGGTGCTTTATTAAGGACACCCTAAGAAATGAATACAGGCCAATAAATAGCCTTCTACTTCTCTCATGTTCTGAACCAAGTGAGATTAGGCACAAGAATCAAGCAGATGTAGACAGAACTATCCCCATTATTTTTTATTTTTTACAGTTAGACAACAAGTTTTAAATCTTTGGTCAAATGAGCTTGCTAATATTATCCTTCATGACTTAAATTCATCCACCTAGTTACAAATAGACCACAGACCATAGGCCTTCCTAAGGGGACTACATAATTTTCAGGTTTGGCATTATAAACACAGATCATTCTAAGGGAAAAAAAAGGACCTGGAAGGAATTAGGTTTCTTCTCAAAATTACCAACTAGGTAAATAATCCATGCTCTTCATGTAAGGAGTTATGAGTGAAGGGCATTCAGAAACACTAGAAGCCATTTTGGCCTGTTTCTAAAAAAGAATAAACTCCTACTTTGGGTTGTGGTAAGAATATGGAAAGATTTTAAGTCCTTTGGGTATAAACTGAGGAGTGGGATGACTGGATCAGATGGTGGGTCCATTCAAGTTTTCTGAGGAATCTCCATACTGCTTTCCATAATGGTTGCACCAATTTGCAGTCCCACCAGCAATGTATGAGTGTACATTTTTCCCCACCTTCTTGCCAACATTTATTATTGGTTGCATTCTTGATAACCAAGAATATTTAACATACAAATATTATACAACCAAAATATTTAAGTTTTTTGAGTTCTTTATATATCTTGGAGATTAATGCTCTATCTGAGGTGTGTGGGTAAAGATTTTCTCCCATTCTGTAGGCTCTCTCTTCACGTTATTGTTTCCTTTGCTGAGAAGAAGCTTTTTAGTTTGAATCCAACCCATTTATTGATTCTTGCTTTTATTTCTTGTACTTTAGGAGTCTTGTTCAAGAAGTCAGTTCCTAAGCTGACATGGTGGAGATTTGGGCCTACTTTTTCTTCTATTAGGCACAGGGTCTCTGGTCTAGTACCTAAGTTCTTTGATCAACTTTGAGTTGAGCTTCATTCAGGGTGAGAAATAGGGGTTTAATTTCATTTTGCTACATATGTATTTCCAGTTCTGGAATATTACTCAGCCTTAAAGAAGAATGAAATTGTGGAATTTGCAGGTAAATGAATGAAGCTGGAGAATATTGTGCTAAGCAAAATAAGTTGATCCCCAAAACCAAAGGTTGAATGTTTTCTCAGATGCTTATTCATAATAAGGGAGTGGGGCTAGGGAAGAATAGATGTACTTGGGGGTTGGTTGTACAGAGGGGAGTTAAGGGAGGGGAGAGGATATAGGGGGAGAGGAAGGATAATAGAGTGAGTCGGACCTTATTACCCTATGTGCATATAGGATTACATGACTGATGTGATTCTACATCATGTACAACCAGAAGAGTGAGAAATTGTACTCCATTTATGTATGATGTGTCAAAATGAAATCTACTGTCATGCATAACTAGTGAGAACAATTAAAAATATATATCCAAATGTTAAAAAATAAAATAAAATACATTTTTAATATTTTATTAGAAAAATAATGTGAAAAGAGAGAAACTGGTTCCCCCTAACTCACAGAATAACAGTTAATGGCATGTCAATGAAAGACAACAGAACCTGTAATTGTGTGTGCACTGGGTGGAGTAGCATAAGGTCATTCAAGAAAGAGAAAGAGAGAGAGACCCAGGGCCAAGTCCTGAAGAAGGACAACAGAGCACAGGACTGCTCTACATTTCCTACTTCCAGCCTCCTCGTGTGTAGAGCAGAAATAAAAGCATCCAACTCATAGGCCCTTTGGCAGAATTGAATTACTTAACATAATGTTTGGTGCACAGATAAGCACTTGGTTAATTTGAAACGCATTTATTTGCTACAAAAAATACTCAAAATAATCATAGTTGTGTGAAATTGATAGGCTCAATGTGTATTCCCCATTTTCCAAGTGTTTTCCTTGTATGGTTTTTAAACGGCCCATTAATACAAGGAATGTTTCTCATCTTTCTCCTCCAGATGGCCGGCATGATGCTTCTACAATTTTTGTTCCTAACCACCACAGCAGAACTGATTGTTGCAATCATAGTCATTCATTTCCTCAGGAAAGCATTTCATCATGAAGTTGTTCGAATAGTGAGTACTTTGTTATTTACACAACCCCATCCGGCTGGGGATTCGAACCCGGGCCCCCAGCATGAGAGGCAGGCACTCTACGAGATGTGCTATATGGCCTGCACTCCAATAGTGAGTACTTTGGTTTCCAGCTCTTGAATGAAGTTTCTGTTAAGAACTTTCTCTGAAGTTCTAAAGTTTAGTTGGAGTCAAGAAGTAGCGTTGCTTCTAAGGTCAAGAGTAGCTGTCAACTTACTGAAACATAATTCTGCTTGATAATGCACAAACTTGAAGTCAAACAACTTCTCCCAAACAATGTGGGAGAAGTTGGCCTTTTGGACTTACATCTCCCAGAGGGTTAACGGGAGAAATATATAGACCAAGAGAGGTTCTTGTCGCCAGACCCAGGATGTGTGGGCACTGAATGCTATAGACGGCATGATTCAAATTTGTTTTAAAGGGCAAAGAAAATAAGGTGTTTTTTGGTTTTTAAAATAAAATGAAAATAAAGATTTTAGAGGACATAAAAGAGAGTACTTCTGTGATGGAAAAGTAAGACCCACAAAAGATCCTTTCCTCCATAAAAGTGACCACAACACTGGCAAAGCTGTCAAATCCAACTTTTTCAAAACTCTGGAAATTAGTCAAAGGTTTGCAAAAATTCAAACAGCATGTGTTCAGAAAAAATGGCTGAATCTTGGTCAGAAGCGCTGTTGTAACTTGCCCCAGGACCCCTCTCCCTGTGGGTTGTGTGGGAGTGGGGACACACCAGCAGTCCAGGCAGGTGTGATAGGCTGCAGAGAGTGCTGGGCACACGGCGTGGCTGTTCCTACAGTGGGCATGACAGCCCATCAGGTAAAGTTGTCCCTCAAGGCTAGTGTTACCCTGCAAGTAGCTCAGACAAAAACATCATGACAAAGGAAACGATAGACTATGAAACTGACCAAACTCTGCTGCATACATGGGTGAATATGCCACAGTGAATTTCACCTTTATGTCTATAAAGGATGAATTTTTAAAAAACTATAAATAAATAGAAGGAAAGCCAGTAGAATAGAGAAAAGAGACCAGAGGGAGGGAGGAGGGAGGGAAGAAGGGGAAGTACTGGGGGCTGATTTGGAGCAAATTATATAACATGCTTGTATAATTATGTCAAAATGAACCCTGCCTCTAACTCCGAGGTACTGATAAAAATGGGAAAAATAATAAAACTCCAGACTAGCATCCATTATAAACAGAGATGTGCAAATCCTCAAAATTGTATAACCTCTAGCAAATGTAATCCCACAACATATGAAAACAATTATACAGCATGTCCAATTCGGAGTTATCCTAGGAACCCAGAGTTGGTTCAACATTTGAAAATCAGTCAATCATTTTGCTACGTTCAACTCACCCTAGGTCCCCTAGCTTCAGGAATCTCTATTGGAAGCCACCGTCTCCTCAAGGTACAGTGAACCACTGTGACTCCAGGCAAACACGAGACTGTGAATTAGTGAAGAACACTGTCATTTCTTTTTCAAGATACTTCATGGAAAAAAGAATTCTAATAAAGTTGTTTCCAGTTCTTTGTCGTCCTAGTTCCTCAAGTTGACTGCAAGTTGACTCTTTCCATTTTCAAAACCAATATGAGTTAACATAGATAAACACAGTCTCCTCCACCCCTGAGGTCTAGAGAAGGAGAGTTGAACGTCTGTTTTTTCTCAGATTGGAAGAGATTGGCATGAATGAAGGGCCTCCTCCATCTGGGAGAAGAAGATACTCTGACTTTGGAAGTAGGCATAATGTGGACATAACAATAGCAAGAATCTCGGGCTCCCTGTGCTTTGGTTTCTCACCTGTAAGACAGAAATAATAGCCCCAAGCCCACAGAGCATTAAACAATGGTACGTCATCAAAACAGCTTAGAATAGAGGCTAACTCATAGTAATCCCTCAACAAACTATCTCGACTAGTCATTTATCAGCTCTTATTATCATGCCAGCAGCATGATGCTATAGGAGATCCAATAGGATTTTCTGATTTCCCAATATTGATGACAGTAACCCACCTTTGAAACCAGAAAATGTCTGATGCAAGGGACTATTATGGGTTTAATTTTGTCACTCAACCCAGATGTTGAAGTTCTAACTCCTGGTACCTCTGCATGTGATATTAGTTAGAAATAGAGTCTCTGAAGGGAGAATGGAGTCAAAATAAAGTTATTAGGGTGGGACGTAATCCAGCACGACTGGTCTCCTTCTAGAAAGGGTATTTGGGACACTGAGACAGGCAGGCACAAAGGGGACACACAAAGTCCTCTCTGAAGAGGGAGGGTTGGCAGGGTGTATCCAAGTCAAGAAGTGCCAAAGATGGCTAGAAAACCACCACAAGGCAGGAGGAGGTAAGGAAGTTTCCAGAGGAAAAATTTTGGATTTCTAACCTGCAGAATGCTGAGACAAGAGATTTCTGTCATTCTAAGTCACTCCATTTGTGAAGTATTGCTAGAACAGCCCAGGAGACTCATGCAGCTGTCCTTTGACTATAAGGAGATCCACTTCCCGGAGGGGATCAGGTGTCAATGAAGGGGGATCATCCTCTCCCGTCAGCGTCCCTCAGGAGGAGTGTGGCATTTGAAGCTGGCAGAGTGCAGAAGCAGCAGCTGTAGAGTTTGTGGGTGTCTAGAGGAAAAGTACTCCAGATCAACCAGGGCTGGAGCTAGGGAAGTCCAGAAGGCCTGGCTGTGGGGCCTTGCAGGGAGGTCCCCGCACCATCCCTGACATCCAGAGTTTGCAGGAGGTTAAAGAGAAAGATCTCACCATTGCACTGGAAGGCTGGAGGGGGAGAGGTCTGGAAGCCTCGGGTTTCCTGACAACTGCCACACACTGGGGCAATGCAACCAAGGCACTCGAACAAAATGCCACCAGAGGAGGGTCAGCACCACTGATGCCTAAGAGAACTCTCAGAATTAAGTGGCTCTTTGTTGATTTTTTGTTTGTTTCTTTGTGTTTTTTGTATTTTGTTTTTTTTTTTGTTTTTTTTTTTTTGCTTTTTGGTGTTTTGTTCTTTGATTTTTGGTTTTTTTTTTTGTGTGTGTGTGTGTTTTTGGTTTTTTGTTTTTTTGTTTTTTTTGACCATACAAGATTCCATGTACCCACTTAAATTATGGGAAATAATCCACAAAAAAACCATGTTCACACATAGGCACTCATTTAATCTCATTTAAAGAAAGGTGCTCTGAGCTCATCAGTATGTGGTAGGTGAATATAAAGGCCATGAACATCACTGCACACTACTGTCGACTGCATAAATGACTTGCATTTAGGTGACACTAAACGTATAAAGATATCTCTTCAACAATAAATTAACTTTAGTTTACTATAATGTTTTTACTTTGTAAACGTTTGATTGTTTTATTTTTTTTCTTGGTATTCAGGATTGCACCCAGGGGCACTTAACCATTAAGCCACATCCCCAGCCCCTTTTTATATTTATCAAGACAGGGTCTTGGTAAGTGGCTTCGGGCCTTGCCGAGTTGCTCAGGCTGACTTCGAACTCACAATCTTCCTGCCTCAGTCTCCCAAATTGCTGGGATTACAGGCGTGTGCCATCATGCCTGGCTTTTTTTTTTTAAGCTATTAGTGCCTAACACAGCTTAAAACACAAATACATCGTACATCTGAACAAAAATTCTTTATAGACTTTTTCTATAAGATTTTGTTCTGTTTTTAAAACATACCTTTTTGTTTGGGGACATTTTTATCAAAAACTAAGCTGTAAAGGCACACATTAGCCCAGGCGTACACAGGGTCGGGTTACCAATAGCACTGTCTCCACATCCTCTCCCGCCGGAAGGGCTTCAGCAGCACAACCCAGACAGATTCAGCATCTCCCATGGTAACAAGGCCTCCTTCTGCAGTGGCCCATGAAGGACCTGCCTGAAGCTATTTTCAGTTAAGTAAGAAGTATAATGATAAACACTCTAATACAGCAAACGCACAAACCAGCACCATGGTCACGTATTATCAAGTGCAATGTGCTGAAACTGTGCATACTATACTTTTCTACAACTGACCTCTCAGTAGCTTCATTTACACCATCCGCACCATAAATGCAGCAGTAATGTGTAACCACAGATGTGAAGTCACTAGGCAGCAGGAATTTTCAGCTCTATTGTAGCCTCCAACGTGTTCTGTCATGAACAAAAATGTCTTTATGCAGTACGTGACTGTTTCTCCTTCCAATACCACCTCAATGGTCCATTTGTGATGGGCTGACAGATCTGGCTCCATGAGAATGTTATAGGCCAGACTCTAAGGGAAATGACTAAACTCCATGACTCCTTGTGCTCTGAGACTCCACGTTATGTAGGAAATAAGTTTCTCCCATGGGAACACCCCGCCTCCGTACCCATCATCAGTTACTTAGCGTGACATGTTTAATAATATACAATGGCAACTCCTTTGTAGTAAAAATTGCTCTCCTTTGACCTCTATTGCTCTTAACCAATGTACCATATAAACGGTAATTGTGTGGATGTTAGCAACCATTCTTTAGTTTGTACCTAGGTAAGGTTCAGTTTGACCCACTTCCCCCTCTGTCGATGATCTCATGATGTTAATGTGTAATTTTGAATCATAGCAACAGACACTTATGATTGATGTGATTTTTGGTATAAGAACCCCTACAACCCTGTGGTGGGGGCTGTTCTCCCAATAGCAATTTTTGGGGGCATTGTGTGAGACAGTCAGCCGGCCGGCTTAATAAAGACTCTCAAATTTGGACTTCTCAGTGGTGATTGATCTGTTCTTAAGTTGCGCCCCATAACACATTGTCTTTTGAAGACATTAGCAGGCCAGATCATGTTAAGCACTGGAGATGGAGCATACATTCAACATATGAGCATGTGTTCATATTTCAACATCTGATGGGATCTCTCAGAGGGTAAGCATTGGTTGAGGTATTTTCCCAATCCATGTAATAACGTGGGGAATTGACACTGTCACATGACTTCTAATCTTCTTTTAAGTACAAAGTTATTATTGTAAAAATGTACAGAAATCTGTTACATCTTCTAAAACATTTTGGTCTAAAATTTTGTATGATCAAGTAGATTATTATTATAAATTGATTTTATTTGCCTTTTACATTACAAATAAGTATTATATTGATTTCTTTTAAATTATGTAGATCTTATTAGATGTGATTTTTCATTTCAGGATATGAAAAAGAGTAATTCTACATTTATCTTACTAGGAAAATTTTAAACCATCTAGATTTTTGACTGAAATTCATAGCATATGTTAGGACTCATAACTATGTCCAATGTGGAATAACTGATATTACATTTGTCATTAAGCCTACTTTGAAAACACAGTCTGAAGAGAGGTACTTCCTTTGTCATTTCTAGCATTCAGAGGCTACTTTAGAAATGTCACAAATTGAAAACAAGGACCATAAACTACAAATATAAGGTACACCTGGGAGTAAGGAGAAATGAGAAAAAGACCCATTCTAACAAAGCCTAAGGCCAGAAATCAAAAGTGGTCTGCAAAACTATACTTTCTGTGCAGAAAAAAACTCGATAATCTTTAGGAGGGATAACTAAACACATAGCTATAACATATCATCCACAATTTGAGCATATTCCTTTAAAAAGCATGAGGCTTAAATGAGAAAAAAAACTGATAATCAAGTGATATAATAAATATATCTAGAGATGATCCACATATTGGAATTGTCAGAAAAGAACTCCTAAGTACTTATTATGTTAAGTAAAATAGGGTGGGATGAAAGGATTAAAAGATGGAACAGTCCAATAACAATCTTTTAAATAAATAAACATTCTAAAATGGAAAACAATACATAGTATTTGGAAATAGAACTCGTTGGATGGGTTTAATAGCCTGGACACAGGATTAGTGAATTCATTTTTTAAGTCAATAGTAAATATTGAAGCTGACACACAAGAAAAATGAAAAGGACAGTGTGCAAGAGAAATAACATGATCAAAAGGACCAATAAGTGTGTATAAAGTTACTCCAGAGAGAGAGGAGAAAGAATGGGATATTCGAATAAACTATGATAAAATAAGTTCATAACAAAAACATATTAAGAATCACAACAGTCCCTAATCAGGAAAAATACAAAGCAAGCCATATATAGGAAAATCATATATTGCTGAAACCAAATAAAGAATAAAAATTTTAAATCAGAGGTCATTAAACATATTACCTTCTAGTAAATAATTTTTTAAGTTATAGCTGACCTCTCCATGGGAATCTTGGAAGTCAGAAGACAATGAAATTACACTCTAAAATACTGTTAAAAAATTTTGAAGATACAATCCAGAATTCTATACCCAATATAAACACCATTCAAAATTCAAAATGAAGGGAAAATAAATACCTTGCGAGTAAAAACAAAGACAACAAAAAAACCTAAAGGGAATATTTCAAACTAAAGGAAACTGATCCCACATCAAAAGAAATAACCTACAAATAGGAAATACATATGTAAATACAAAAGCATAAAATGACTATGTCTCATGAGGTTTAAAACACATATAAGGCCAAGTACGGTGGTGCATATGTATACTCCAAGTTACTCAGGGGGCTGAGACAGGAGAGCAAGTTCAAGGCCAATCTAGGCAATTTAGCAAGACAGTCTCAAAAGAAAAGTTAGAAATGGGCTAGGAATGTAACTCAGTGGTAGAGTGCTTCCTTAGCATGTTCAAGGAACGTGCTAGGTTTAATCCATAATACTGTAATGCTTTTTATAAATACCCCAGTATTTTTTGTATATAGGTATATATGTTTGTGTGTGTGTGTGTGTGTGTGTGTGTGTGTGTGTAACCAAAGGAGTGAGATGAAATTAAATGCCATTAAAACATTGTTAGATTCGTGCATTCTTTGGAACATAGAACCATAAAGTTAAAATAGACTAATATAAGTTAAAGATATCTAACTACCAAAATAATGATAGTAAAAGATAACCTAGGAAAAGATACTGGAGAAGATTAATAATTTTAAAATTATTAATGATTAATGACAAGGAAGAAGAAAAAGGGGATAAAGAAACAAAGAGTGGATGAGAACAATAGGAAAAAACATGGAAGATTGAAATTAAATTATACCAATAATTACACTAAAAGCCGATGGGCTAAAACATCAATTAAAAGGCAAAAATTGCCACCCTATATTTTTTCAAAGACATGGCTGTAAATGCTTACAAGACACACACTCTAAACAAAAAGTGTGGAAGTTTTTAAAAATAGAACATATATCATGCAAACACCAACCAAATGAAAGGGTACAGCCAAAAGTTCCCTGTGACAATGTTAAATTTGAATGCTCCTAATTTTTTAATGACAGAACTAAGAGGAGAAATACACAAATTCATTATTGGATTAGGATGTTTTAGTAGACCTCCTCAGTAACTAATAGATAAAGCAGACACAAAACTACTAAGAATATGTAAACAAGATAATTAGCCAAACTGACCTAATTAACAGTGGTAGATTACTACTCAATACACAGTCTCCAAGTGCAAGTGGCATATAAATCAAAATATATCAAATTTGTGGTCTTAAAGTAAGTCTCAAAAATTTTCAAGAGATTTAAATTACTTAGAGTGTATTCCATGGTAGATGTAAAATCAAATTCAAATTCAAATTAATATATAAATTTTAATTACAAATATTTGGAAGTTAAGCATACCCTATGGTTCAAAGAAGTTTCATGAAAGAAATGAGACAACATTTGAGCTGAACAGTACTTACAGGGAAACCAATACTTTTAAATACAAATATTATAAAAGAAAGACTGAAAATTCATGAGCTAAGCATCCAACACAGGCAACAATATTTTTAAAAAATTAAGTAGAAGAACAATTAAGAGTAGAAATTAATGAAAATAGCAAATGTTCAAAGGAAAGACAAAATCAACAAAAATAAATGTAGGGTCTTTTAACAAATTAGTAGAAATGATAGCTCTCTTGCAAAACAGATTAACAAGAGCAAACACATGAATTGCCAATGGCAGGAATACAAGAAAGGACATCACTGAAGACCCTAAAGGTATCATAATTCTCAATAGTCAAGTCATGGAATTAGCCCAGGTGTCCATCGATAGATGAATGGATGAAGACAACATGGCATATACACACAATGGAGTATTATTCAGCCCTAAAGAATGAAATTATGTCATTTGCTGGAAAGTGGGTTGAACTAAAGACCAAAATAAGCCAGACTCAGAGAGCAAAGCATCTTATTTTTTTTCTCTCATCCGTGGAGGATAGATATAAAAAAAAAAAAAAAAAAAAAAAAAAACAGGGGAGAAAGGGAATGCCATCAAAGTAGGAGGGAGATCATTAGGGTAGAGGAAAGGAGGTGGGGTGGGCACAGGGGAATGAAATTGATCAAATTATTTTTATATGTGTGTGAATGTGCCACAATGAAATCCACTATTCTGTGTAATTGAGATGAACCAATTTTAAATAACACCAAAATTTAAAAAATAATAATACAGCCTAATTCCAGAAATAAATGAATCAATAAGCTAACAAGGTCATAGTATGAGCAACTTCATGCCCATATATTCAAAAACTTGAATGCAATGAACATATTCCCTAAAAGACAGAATTGCCCAAATGTAAGAAGAAATAGAGAACCTGAATATTGATCTAAAACCCTCCCACAAAGTAAACGCCAGGTCAAATCAGCACCAGTAAATTCTATCACGTACTTAGGAAAGAGAGAACACCAGTTTTAGGGTACCCGGTTTCCTAAAGCCATTTAAATTTGGGCTGTATTTTAGGGCCATTACAGATCACAATACTATACTGCACACATCACAAAGCTAGAGGAATGGCTTTGAAAGTTTTTCCCATAAAGAAAAGGTAAGTGTTAGAGGAGATGGATAAGCTCGACCTGATTTAAATTTCATACAACGCCTTCCTGTGTTGAAAGATCCCATGGCACCCCATAATTATGTATAATTTGTATGACTTTATGTATCAGTCGAAATGAATTTAACAACAAATAATATAATAAAACACTTTTAAAAGTCTGCCGTATCTTTCCATTCTACCCTTTAACCAGTTGTACAATATTGTGAAGGTACTTAATGCCTTAAGATGATGAAAGTGGTAAATTTTATGTGACATATATTTTATCACAATAAAACATACGTTTAGAGTTGAAAGACAAATACAGAAAATCAACAGAGGACCGTAGAAAGCACGCCAGCCCAGAGCCGGGGAAGCATCCTACCGGTGGTTGGGTCTACCACTGACCAGCTGTGTGACGGAGCCAAGTCACTGACTCTCTCTGGGCGTCCATTACTTCATCTCTGAAGTGAGAGTGAGACCAAATTGTGTCTAGGTTTTCTCCCAAATCTCTCCCTCAAAGATTAGCATATGGTAACACAATCAATAAAGGACTCTACTTTACAGTTTGAGGCCGTTCTTTTGACCTGTTTGGAAATTATTTTTTAAGTTCCACGTACGGTGCTCCATGTTCTAGGGCCTCATCTAACCTCGTGCAGGGTGCAGTGAGCAGCCCTTGACTCAAAGAAGAGATGCTCATGACCTTGGCTGTGTGGCAGTCCTCCTGTGTAGTGTAAATGCTGTACTTACCCACTAGGACGACTCTTTCCAGAAAGATTAGCTTACCAGAAACCAATAAAAAAAGACTGTGCACTTTCAGAAGCCACAAGAGGCCCTCATAAGAGACCAGTGAGCACTTAACTAGAGAAGCCACTAGACAGCACTCTTGAGTTAAGAGCATCTTTGGAAATTAAGGGGGCAAGAGAAAGACTATCATAGTTTTCAAGAATATGCACAGTTGAGCTGGCTATATAACCCAATATTTAAGATTTAATTTTCATGTAATAAAACTACAGCCAATAACCAAAAAAATATTTTTGCTGCAATCATCTGATGTGTTTGTCTTCTCTCTTCATTCTCATTTTTTTCAAATCATTTTTTAATTACTTTTTTTTTATAGACTGCCCTTTGATTCATTGCACACAAACAGGGTACATCATTTCGTTTATATGGTTGCACATGATGTAGATTCATACTATTCGTGTAATCATACATGTACATAGGGTCATGACGTCTGTCTCACTTATGACTAGTACTTGTTGACCCACTGTCGATTAACCAGCTCTTTCTGTTATAGTGAGGCAGAGAAACATATTAAGTTGTCTCTTTTCATACAAAAAGATATATGTACATATATAATATTTTCACCTATCTTATAGAGCTTTTATATAATTAGAAAAAAAAGAGTTATGCTTTAAAAAATAAATCCTGTTAAACTTTTATTTCGTAAAGTACTTATGTATGATTTAACTTTACAATTTCCAAAGTATAATCTTTACTTTTAAACTACAACTTCCTTATTTACTTTTATCACCAGGGAACTAGTTTTTACACATGGAAAGTCATTACAAGATTCAGTTACCTGACAACTACTTCCTTAACCTGTCCTGCATGTTTGTGCAAGTTACAGAGTGTCATTCACTATTTGTCTTTGTAAACGGTGACTCAAGGACTTACATTTCAATTTTATGTGAGCATTGAAAGATTTTATTAAATATTTTCTTATTTTCTTTTTAGGAGCCATTGAAAACTATTCTTATATTTATTTGTTAGTGCTAAATATTTTCTTGAAATCAATCAAAATGCAACTCCTCCACCATTTTGAAAGATACAGCCTTTGTTCTTTACTGTCTTCTAAGGTTGGGCTATCAATCCAATTCAAATGTCACTTTCTAAAGGAAACGTTTCCTTCATCGTCCTTGATAAATTCACATCGATCTTGAAGAACAGACTCTGCACCTCTATTGCTTTGGCAATAGAAACACTTGCTTTTCTTTTAAGGACAGGAAACTCTACACCTTCTAGAAATCTACAAACTCAGCTTATTTGCTTCTTTCTGTGCACCTTGGTTTCCTCCAATATTACTTCCTTGAGAAATACACAGGCCTTGAAGATACAAGTCTTTAAAATCAAAAAGATCAAAGTCCACTGATCTTCCAGCAAGCTCATGGACACCCTACACCCTAGCTCTCAGTTGACCACAGTTTTATAATTTGCTCTAACAAGGGAAAAACAATTTTAAATGATTGGGCAAGTTGAAAATTATATACACTCCTTTTTATCCAAGTAGAATAATTGTCCAATTCAATTTTTTTTCCCATTCGCACAGTTGTCCTGAGCTGTCCATCAGCCACGTCTTCTCCAGGAGGAGGAAATTCATCATGTATTTTTTGAGAGTCTTGTGCTAGTTTGCCTGAGAAGGATTCCAAGATCTTCCTGAAAATTAAGTCATGGATATCAAGGTCACCTCCACTGTGGGGCAGGGGTGGGTCATGGTTCATCTGTCCTCCAGATCCATTTACTCTGCTTACAGCAGTCAGGTAACCAGTGAGACTCAGATGGAACTTCCACATGGGGTAATTTAGGGAACATTTAATATGGAGACTTTTTACAAAAGTGTGCACAGGATGCAGAGAAAATTCTCAGGTTGTTAAGAGAGATGCAAACCATAATCCTCCAAACCCAAGGAGCAAATGAAAAGGACAGCTCCCCAGGTCCACCAGCCCTTGCAACTCCACAGAAGGCTGCGCTAGCAAGCAATCTGCCCTTGCTCTCTTCCAGTTTCCTAACGGGACCTCCAACAACTAGCAACCAACTGGAAGTCAGAGGAAAAGAGTGCCTGTGGATGAAATCCACAAGGACCGGTCCCCAGGGACATAGGAAGAAGGATGGAGGGAAGCCCTGGAGAGGCAGATGACAGACAGCAAACCCAGCCCCTCTCTGCCCTGCTCGGCAGCGTGGGAGGTTGGCCGAGGAAGAACACGCCATCTGCACTCTCATTGGTTCTTATTTTCCTAGTTGTGTTCAGCTGATAAAATCAGAAACTAGATGGATACAGAAGTCAAAGTACCTATCTGCCCTTCTAGTCCTGGTCACAGCCTGACAGTAGCTATGTCCTTCTATCAAAGGCCTTGCTGTTAGGCCGCTAGTGTCTTTGGCTACAGTAACACGATCCCTACCCCTTGCTTCTTAAGGCTTAGGGGAATAATATCTTCCTTCTGTTACTGGTTTCCAAGTGTGTTCCCATCCCTTTTGTTTCCCATGACCCTGCCCACATCTCTGCAAATTGACTACATACTTTAACACTTAAAGTCTTCCTTCTATTTTCTTCTGGAGACAGAAGTGATATAATAATGCATTTTATGTACATTTTTCCTAACAGGATGCCTAAGCCGTCAGCATGCCCATCATGGGTATTATATTAGTCTGGGATCTGTAGATAAATAGAATCAATGATAGAAAATAGAAAGTGGCTTTTGTGGTTATGGTAGGTAAGAAGTTCCAAAATCCACCATCTGCAGAAACCTAAGAAAGTTGATGGTATAATTAAGTCCAAGTCCACAGCCTGAAAATGAGGGGAGCCAATGTTATAAATACCAGTCCAAGGGCAGAACATGAGATGAGATATCCCAGCTCAATCAGGAAAGCAGGAAAAAGGGGGTGAATTCTTCCTTCCCCCACATTTGGTTCTATTCAGGCCCTGGAGCCATCCCTGGTAAGAACGATCTGCTTTCATCGGTCCACCAGTTCAAATGCTAATCTCATCTGGAAACACCCTCACAGATGCATCCAGAAATAATATTTAATCTGGGCATTCTTTGGCCCCACAAATTAACACATGAAATTAACCATCACAGGTGGGATCAGTATAAAGAGACTGAGTCTCCTGGAGCTCTTCAGTTCTCTCTAGATGAACAGGGAAAGATGACTCATTCACTACCTTTCTCCAGCAAGAGAAGTTAGAGCAGCAACAAGTTTTCTATCCCTGAAAACTTTCAGCTTTGGCAGCGTTGCCACAGAAGGAAAAGGAACTTCAACTGGAGGATGGGAAGGGTCAAACTGGACGTGCAAACTCCGTAAACTATTTCAATCCTAAGAGCCTCATATTCCCTTATTCTTGGCAGTTATTTCATATACCAAGACAGTGGGTGCTTAACTTGAGTTTTGCCAAAAGCAGACACTGACACAAGGATTCATAGTTCATTAGAGATGTGATTCCAAGACCAACTGAGAAAGGAGCAGATGGGAAAGTGATGGAGGCAGGAGCAAAGGAAAAAGCAAGCACTAATGAGTGTGCTACTGTTGGAGGAGACCAAGAAAGATTGTGCCCCCTCTTGGTGGGGGGCAAGGAATTTAGAGTAATCATCCAACGTACCCACTTCATTGGTTAAGAAAAATTCCTGGGAATTAACTTTCCAGAGCCTTGGGCCTGCCCTCTACCACCAGAGTATGCTCAGGAAGAGAGACAGGAATTATCTGCAGATATGGACACTGTTTGAAGATGGCCTCCAGAGAGGACCAAGGGAACAGGGCTGACACCTCAGCAGCACTTGTAGGCTTGGATATGACTCCTCTCCCCATGTCTCCAGTCCTTTCTAGGCAGTTGGCACCATTTCTAGGAAGTCGATAAAGAGATGGGAAATTCTGTCGGCTGTAATAGCTGGTCCAACTTGTCCCCAAGAGAACCGTACTAGGGCTCAATCACCTACTATTCCTGTTCTGCTACCTCTTATTGCTTCCTACGACACAAGTCGGTTCATGGCATTCAAATTCTCAAAAAAACTGTTGTTATTTTATGAAGCCAGACAAATTAATGCTAAAGTCGATTTGGAAAAACAAACATACAAGAATAGCCCAGAAAAATAATAAAAAGGAAGTAAAACTACAATGGGGACTAACCCTAACAGACATTAAAGTGCACTTTAAAGTTTCTATAATTAAAACATTGTGGATCCAAGATGGCAGACTAGAGGGTGACTGCATCTCCAGTCGCTCCAGAACCCAGGATTCAAGAAGGGGAGTCATTGAGACACTTGGACTAAAATAGAACCATGGGGTGAGTCTCTCCCACCGGTGAAGCTCAGCCTGGGTGGCAGGCCTGGATAGGGGCGGCTTATCAGAGCAGGGCAGGGCAGCTAGAGTCTTCCCCAGGTAGCCCTGCTCACTCCGGCGGTGGGCTCCTACCATGTGGCCAGCTTCTTGGAGCAGGCCACCCAGTGAGAGCCTTTCTGCACAGAACCAGCTTCAAGTACCAGAGTCAGAGGTGAGCTCTGACCTGCAGGTGGCTTCAGGGACCAGGACAGGGCAGCCAGGAACTTCCCCAAGCAGCCTGGCTCCCTCCGGTGGGAGGCGCCTTTCAAAGCTAGCTTCTCGGAGCAGACCGCTCAGTGAGAGCCTTTCCGCACAGAGCCAGCTCCAAGCCCTGGAACCAGTAGCGGGCTAGGGGCAACTTTCTTCAGAAGCACTGCATTATCAAGTTCCTCCAAGACTTCAGGCTACTGAAGGCTGGGAGGTGATACACTAGAAATCTACAGGGACACGATAGGCCAATAGAGGAAATCTGCAATAGCTCAGAGTCCCACTGACATCTGATTAATATGAGAAAACAAGGGAAGAAAATGTCCCAAACAAACCTAGATACTATATTAATAAAACCCAATGACAGCACAGCAGAAGAAATGTCAGAAAGGGAGTTCAGAATGTACATAATTAAAATAATCAGGGAAGCAAACAAGGAGATGAAAGAGCAAATGCAGGCATTGAAGGAGGAGATGAAAGAGCAAATGCAGGCATTAAATGATCGCACTAATCAACAGTTAAAAGACCAAATACAGGAAGCAAGAGATCATTTCAATAAAGAGTTAGAGATACTGAAAAAAAAAAAAAACAGAAATCCTTGAAATGAAAGAAACAATAAACCAAGTTAAAAACTCCACAGAAAGCATAACCAATAGGATAGAACACCTGGAAGACAGAACCTCAGGCATTGAAGACAAAATATTTAATCTTGAAAGCAAAGTTGGCCAAACAGAAAAGATGGTAAGAAATCATGAACAGAATCTACAAGAATTATGGGATATCATGAAAAGGCCAAATTTAAGAATTATTGGGATTGAGGAAGGCTTAGAGAAACAAACCAAAGGAATGAACAATCTATTCAATGAAATAATATCAGAAAATTTCCCAAATCTGAAGAATGAAATGGAAAACCAAGTACAAGAGGCTTATAGGACTCCAAATATACAAAATTACAACAGACCCACACCAAGGCACATTATTACAAAAATACCTAACATACAAAATAAGGACAGAATTTTAAAGGCCATGAGAGAAAAGAATCAAATTACATTCAGGGGTAAACCAATAAGAATATCAGCAGATTTTTCAATCAAGACCCTAAAAGCTAGAAGGGCCTGGAACAACATTTACCAAGCCCTGAAGAAAACAGATGCCAACCAAGAATCTTATACCCAGCAAAACTTACTTTCAGATTTGATGACGAAATAAGATCCTTCCATGATAAACAAAAGCTAAAGGAATTTACAAAAAGATATCTGGCATTACAGAAGATTCTCAGCAAAATATTCCATGAGGAAGAGATGAAAAACAACGATGCAAATCAGCAACGGGAGGAACTAGCCTAAAGGAATAGCCAAATAAGGAGAAACCAAATCATGTCAAAAAACAAAAATGAGTCAAATGACTGGGAATACAAATCATATCACAATAATAACCCTGAATGTTAATGGCCTGAACTCATCAATCAAAAGACATAGACTGGCAGATTGGATTAAAAAGAAAAATCCAACAATATGCTGCCTGCAAGAGACTCATCTCATAGAAAGAGATACCCATAGACAAAAGGTGAAAGGATGAGAGAAAACATACCATGCACACAGACACAGCAAAAAAGCTGGAGTATCCATCCTTATTTCAGATAATGTGGACTTCAAACCAAAACTAGTCAGAAGGGATAAAGAAGGACATTACATACTGCTTAAGGGAAGCATAAATCAGCAAGACATAACAATCATAAATATCTATGCCCCGAACATTGGCTCATCCATGTACATCAAACAAATCCTTCTCAATTCCAGAAATCAAATAGACCACAACACAATAATACTAGGCAATTTTAACACACCTCTCTCACCACTGGATAGATCATCCAAACAAAAATTGAATAAAGAAACCATAGATCTCAATAACACAATCAACAATTTAGACTTTACAGACATATATAGAATATACCATCCAACAAAGAACAAATACACTTTCTTCTCAGCAGCACATGGATCCTTCTCTAAAATAGACCATATTTTATGCCATAAAGCTACTGTTAGCAAATACAAGAAGATAGAGATACTACCTTGTACTCTATCAGATCATAATGGATTGAAATTAGAAATAAATGACAGAATAAAAAACAGAAACTTCTCCAATACCTGGAGATTAAATAATACACTATTATATGATGAATGGATAACAGAGGACATCAGGAGGGAAATAAAAAAATTCTTAGAAGTAAACGAGAACAAAGACACATCATATCAAATTCTCTGGGACACTATGAAAGCAGTACTTAGAGGAAGATTGATTTCATGGAGTGCATTCAACAAAAGAAGTAGAAATCAACAAATAAACGACTTAACACCACAGCTCAAAGCCCTAGAAAAAGAAGAGCAGACCAACACCAAAAGTAGTAGAAGACAGGAAATAGTTAAAATCAGAGCCAAAATCAACGAAATTGAAACAAAAGAAACAATTGGAAAAATTAACAAAATAAATAGTTGGTTCTTTGAAAAAATAAACAAAATTGATAAACCCTTAGCCACACTAACAAAGAGAAAGAGGGAGAAAACTCAAATTACTAAAATTCAGAATGAACAAGGAAAATCACAACAGACACGACTGAAATACAAAACATAATTAGAAGCTATTTTGAAAATCTATACTACAACAAAACAGAAAATCTCGAAGACATCAACAAGTCTCTAGAGACATATGAACTACCTAAACTGAATGAGGAGGACATACACAACTTAAATAAATCAATTTCAAGCAATGAAATAGAAGAGGTCATCAAAAGCCTACCAACAAAGAAAAGTCCGGGACCAGATGGGTTCTCAGTCGAGTTCTACAAAACCTTTAAAGAACTCATTCCAATACTCCTCAAAGTATTCCATGAAATAGAAGAGGAGGGAACCCTCCCAAACTCATTCTATGAAGCCAATATCACCCTGATACCTAAACCAGACAGAGACACATCGAGGAAAGAAAATTTCAGACCAATATCCTTAATGAACATCGACGCAAAAATTCTCAACAAAATTGTAGCAAATCACATACAAAAATATATTAAAAAGATAGTGCACCATGATCAAGTGGGTTTTATCCCAGGGATGCAAGGTTGGTTCAACATTCGGAAATCAATAAATGTCATTCACCATATCAACAGACTTAAAGTTAAGAATCACATGATTATTTCAATAGATGCAGAAAAAGCATTTGATAAAATACAGCATCCCTTCATGCTCAAAACACTAGAAAAGATTGGGGTAGTGGGAACATTCCTCAACATTGTAAAGGCCATCTACGCTAAGTCCATGGCCAATATCATTCTAAATGGTGAAAAACTGAAAGCATTCCCCCTAAAAACTGGAACAAGGCAGGGATGCCCTCTTTCACCGCTTCTATTCAACATCGTCCTTGAGACTCTAGCCAAAGCAATTAGACAAACCAAAGAAATTAAAGGGATACGAATTAGAAAAGAAGAACTCAAACTATCCCTGTTCGCTGATGACATGATTATATATTTAGAGGAACCTGGAAATTCCACCAGAAAACTTGTAGAACTCATAAGTGAATTCAGTAAAGTAGCAGGTTACAAGATCAATGGTCATAAATCCAATGCATTTTTATACACAAGTGATGAATCTTCAGAAAGAGAAATTAGGGAAACTACCCCATTCACAATAGCATTGAAAAAAATAAAATACTTGGGAATCAATCTACAAAAGAGGTGAAAGACCTCTACAATGAGAACTACAGAACACTAATGAAAGAAATTAAAGAAAACCTTAGAAGATGGAAAGATCTCCCATGTTCTTGGATTGGCAGAATTAATATTGTCAAAATGGCCATACTACCAAAAGTTCTATACAGATTCAACACAATTCCAATTCAAGTGCCAATGATGTACCTTACAGAAATAGAGCAAGCAATTATGAAATTCATCTGGAAGAATAAGAAACCCAGAATAGCTAAAGCAATCCTCAGTAGAAAGAGCGAAGCAGGGGGTATCGCAATACCAGATCTTCAACTCTATTACAAAGCAATAGTAACAAGAACGGCATGGTATTGGTACCAAAATAGAAAGGTGGATCAATGGTACAGAATAGAGGACCTGGACACAAACCCAAATAAATACAATTTTCTCATACTAGACAAAGGTGCCAAAAATATGCAATGGAGAAAAGATAGCCTCTTCAACAAATGGTGCTAGGAAAACTGGAAATCCATATGCAACAGAATGAAATTAAACCCCTATCTCTCACCCTGCACAAAACTCAACTCGAAATGGATCAGGGACCTCAGAATCAGACCAGAGACCCTGCATCTTATAGAAAAAAAAGTAGGTCCAAATCTTCAACTTGTTGGCTTAGGATCAGACTTCCTCAACAGGACTCCCATAGCAGAAGAAATAAAAGCAAGAATCAACAACTGGGATAGATTCAAACTAAAAAGCTTTCTCTCAGCAAAGGAAACTATCAGTAATGTGAAGAGAGAGCCTACAGAGTGGGATAATATCTTTGCCACTCATACTTCAGATAGAGTGCTAATTTCCAGAATCTATAAAGAACTCAAAAAACTCTACACCAAGAATACAAATAATCCAATCAACAAATGGGCTAAGGAAATGGACACTTCACAGAAGAAGATGTACAAGCAATCAACAGGTATATGAAAAAATGTTCAACATCTCTAGTAATAAGAGAAATGCAAATCAAACTACCCTAAGATTGATTCCATCTCACCCCAATTAGAATGGCGATTATCAAGAACACAAGCAACGATAGGTTTTGGAGAGGATGTGGGGAAAAAGGTACACTCATACATTGCTGGTGGGGGTGCAAATTAGTGCAGCCACTCTGGAAAGCAGTATGGAGATTCCTCAGAAAGCTTGGAATGGAACCACCATTTGACCCAGCTATCCCACTCCTTGGCATATACCCAAAGGACTTACAATCAGCATACTACAGAGATACAGCCACATCAATGTTCATTGCTGCTCAATTCACCATAGCCAGATTGTGGAACCAACCTAGATGCCCTTCAGTTGATGAATGGATAAAGAAACTGTGGCATATATATACAATGGAATATTACTCCGCAATGAAGAATGATAAAATTATGGCATTTGCAGGCAAATGAATGAAATTGGAGAATGTCATGCTAAGTGAGATAAGCCAATCTCAAAAACTAAAGGAGAAATTATCTCGCTGATAAGCAGATGAGGACATATAATGGGGGGTGGGAGGGGTTAGCGTTAGGGTTAGGGTTTGGTTTAGGGTTTGGAATAAGGAGGGTGGTAAGAATGGAGGGAGGAAGGACTGTATAGAGGGAAAAGAGGGGTGGGAGGGGTGGGGGGGAAGGGAAAAAAATATGTAAATATGAGGGAGTTTTGTAAGTCTGCAAAAGTTTTTCACATATGTTGTTGGTGATTTATAAAAAAAAAATTCTCGAAAAAAATAATTAAAACATTGTGATAACATGAATAGACAAAAAGATCAGTGACACAGAGGGAAAGACAAGTCGTAGACCTAAATGCATAAAGAAATTTAGTATGAGACAAAGGTGGCAATTCAAAGCACTTGAGTTAAAAATGGGCTGATAAATTATTCTGCCACAAACTAAGTCACCTTTTGGAAAAGTATGAAATTATGTCCGTATCCCATGTCATTCACAAGAAGAAACTCTAAGTGTATTAGGAAATGTAGCATAAGAAGGAAAAATCATACAGGTATTAGAAGAAAGCACGGGTGAATTCCTATTTAATCTTAGGGTTAGGAAAGACTTCCTAATATCACTCAAAAGCCATAGGTAATGAGATAAAAGATTGATTGATAAGCTTTAGATGAGTGCTATGGTGCACGCCTGTAATCCCAGCAGCCCAGGAGGCTGAGGCAGGAGGATCGTGAGTTCAAAGCCAGCCTCAGCAACTGAGTGAGGCCCTAAGCAACTCAATGAAACCCTGTCTTTAAATAAAATACAAAAAAAGGGCTGTGGATGTGACTCAGTGGTTAAGTGCCCCTGGGTTCAATCCCTGGTACCAAAAAAAGAAGAAAGAAGAAAGAAAGGAAGGAAGGAAGGAAGGAAGGAAGGAAGGAAGGAAGGAAGGAAGGAGAAAGAGAGAGAGAGAGAGAGAGAGAGAAAAGAAAGAAAGAAAGAAAGACAGAAAGAAAGAAAGAAAGAAAGAAAGAAAGAAAGAAAGAAAGAAAGAAAGAAAGAAAGAAAGAAAAAGAGAGAGGAAGGGAGGGAAGGAAGGAAGGAAGAAAAAAAGAAAGAAAGAAAAGTATGACTACAGTAGATTTTTAAATTTTCATGACAAAGAAAACAACACAAACAAGTAAAAAAGACAGTTGTCCAATTTGGAGAAACTGTTCCACAGATGAAAAGCATTATAATATTCCTTACGTGTAAAGAACTCTTAACGCTTGAAGGACAAAGATCCAGAAATCTGACAGAAAATTGGGTAAAGACTCCATCTACCTTTTTGCCCTTTTTACTTCCAGTCTCCCTCGCCATTAGATATCTCAAACGTGCCCTGTGCCTTCTCGCCTCTGTGACTTGGCCTCTTCTCTGGCCTCTGCCTATAATGTTCTTCCTACTGACCAGCCCAGAATTCTCTGCACCCACCAGCCTCATCTGCTCCCGGTAAGCATTTATGGAGTGCCTTTTCTAGGGCAACAAATCCCATTGACAAAGGTCAGTGTGCTGTTCTCATGTGCAGGGCAAGTGCGATCACGTGATGAATGTCACAGACATGTGGGGTGCCTGTCTGATTTTCTGTAGGCTCTGACTTAGATATAACGAGGTTTAAGTTGATGGCAAGTCTCCCGTCTCGTGCTCTGGCTCCGCCCCTTTTCTCATTGCACTTCGTTGCCTTCAAATGTCCAACCTCTCCAAATCCAATTTTCTCCTCTGCTCTCACAGGAGACACGTACCCCCCGCCAGGGTGTTAATGTCATTCTGTCTTATGTTACAGCTCAGCACACTCTGCCCTGGGTGCTCTGTTCACTCCTGTGTCTCCCAGGCACCAGGCACAACCCCTCCCCCCGCCATGTAGATACCGGTAAACACTGGTGAAGTTGAACTGTATTTAATGGGCTCATTGATCAAACATGAATGGGGAAGCTGAGCTCTAAGCAGCTGGTGACCTGGCCTGCTCCCAGGAAAATAAGTGGCGAGGACTTTGTATCCTTCTATACCTCCCACCCAACTGCACCCGGTGCGTTCATTCTCTCCGAAAACGAGCTTCCTGCAGAAAAGAACTGGAAACAGGAGTAAGAGAGACCTGGCTGCAGGCAGAGCGAGGTGAGTGTGCTGAATCCAGCGGTTTCTAGGGGTCACTGAGGGATGGTGATGAGGTTTTCCTGCCAAGTGAGATCAATGGGATGAAGGCCCAACTGGGTTGACTGCACGAGCTTTAATGGGTTCGCTCCAAAAAAGAAAGACAAGAAAAGAAAATGGGAAAACCACATCGGAGTTCATAAGTGGCCTAGGAAATTAAGGGACGTGATCCACCCAGTTGAACATCTGCTGCTCAGGCAGTGCACTGTCCTAGAGGGTGGAGACCTCCACTCCCTACGTGACAGGGACTGTGGAGAACTCATGTTCACTCTCCCACCCTTGGTTTCCGTTTCCAGAAAATCAGAGAATCAAGCTCAATGTTCTCCATTCTCCAACTGGAGACTTTGCAGCTCTGACATTTCACTCTCGGACGGTATTCATACGAGCAAAGGGTCACACTAAACGCTACTAGATACACAAAACTGGAAGAGACTGAGCCTTTGCTTCCTGGTAGCACTAACCCTCCCAGGCCTTACTGTCCCCATCAGTGGAACTGGGCAGGTGCAAGGATTATAGGAGATGTGTTTGTAAATCGTTGGCTGCCTGGGAGTCTGAAATGCCCTGTATCTGGTTCTAATAGCAACTCTAAAACGGGATTGGCAAGTGCACCTGAGTAGCTCAGGTTAGCAGAAGCAAAAGTCCTTTTCATTTATTTCTTTCTCTAAAGTCCTTTTTAAATGTAAGCACAAGTGCCTAAATAATGACTCTATCACATTTGGGTTTTAGCAGCATGAACTCGACGACTCCAGCAGGCCCCGTGGCCAATTCCGTGTTTGTGGTGGCACCCCACAAAGGCTATCCTGTGATCCCGGGAGCCGTGTCTCAGGTGCCCCTCTACCCAAGCAACCAGCCTCAGGTCCACCTAATTCCTGGGAACCCACCCTGTTTGGTGCCGAGTGTGAATGAGCTGGCTCCCAGGAAAGTCTTGAAAGAAGGCAAGGTCTTAGGGGTAAGTGGAATGTCACCCTGCAGGCCAGCGGTCACAGGGCTGGAGTCGGGGGCCACGGGGAGCGAGGGGAGCTCGGGAAACAGAAGTTCCAGCAGGTGGGATTGGAGCTGAGCTGGCCCTGCCAAACCCAGGATGCTAAGAAAGCTCAGCTATGCGACATCCCAGGGCCTCGGTATGGGGCCTTTTATTTTCTGATTCAGGCATTTTAGAAAAGAGGAAGAAAAGCAACCCCCCACACCAAAAAAAAAGAGTGTCCATAGATGTGGATTCTGTTGCCGACACCCGTGTCGATCCACGTGGTCTTGGGAAGAAATTGAGTCCCGCAGGGACAAAGCAAGCCACAAAATGGAGCGAAAGCCAATGCGATCAGATCAGATCTTTGCCCAGTACAGCAAGAAACTGCAGGGAAGATGACCAAAGGGCCACAACAAACCCTGAGAGGCCGTGGGGACCAGGACAGGGGAGAACCCTTTCCTTGAAGGGCCTAATGAATTCTCACCCAGAAAGCCCACACCCCCATCTGAGCCCCACAATCAAATGTTGCTCATGGGAGTGTAAATTGATACAGCCTCTGGTGGGGGGGGGGGTGCAATTTGCCTCTGCCAAAATTACAAAATACCCAATGATTCCATTTTGGAATCTTTTTTTTAATTATTTATTTTTTAATTTTTTACAGACTGCATTTTGATTCATTGTACACAAATGGGGCACATCATTTCGTCTCTATGGTTGTGCACAGTGTAAATTCATACCATTCGTGTAATCATACATGTACATAGGGTCATGATATTTATCTCATTCCACCATCTTTCATACCCCCCCTCCCTCTCATTTCCTTCTACATAATCTAAAGTTCCTCCGGAATCTTTACTCTTCAAATATTTCTATACTCACAAGAAATGTGGTAGATCTGAATTGTTCATTGCAGCATAGTCTGCAAAAACAAAAGAATAGAAACAATCAAACTATCCACCAATATAACACCAGTTAAATCTCTGTATTGTACAACCAATAAATTAAATATACTGGAGTTATAAAAAGAACAAGGAAGCTCTTTATGTAATGATAGGGACATACCAGAAGATACCGTACTAATTGGAGAAAGTAAGGGTCAGTCATTGTGTATAATGGCGATCATTTGAATACACTGAAGCAAATAATATATTTATATTTGCTACCATGTTTGTGGTTTACAGCATATAAATATATATTTATATAGATGTATACATATATATACATGCCATTTAAGCTAAAGTATATCTGCATTAGCCTCTTAGAGCTGCTATAACAAAGTGCTACCAACTAGAGGGCTTAGAACAACAGGAAAGGTACTGTCTCACAGTTCTGGAGACTGGGCATCTGAGACCACATGCTGTCAGAGTCAGGTTCCCCATGAAGACAGTAGGGAAAGACCTGTTCCTGGGTTTCTCCTAGCTTCTGGGAGTTCACGGACTTATGCCAACATCTCTCCAATTTTCACAGGGTATTTTTTTTTAGTAAGGACATCAGTCACATTGGATTGGGGTCCACCCTACTCCAGTGTGATCATCTTTGCTAATTATGTCTGTAGTTCAGCATGACCTCATCTTTGCTAATTATGTCTGTGACCATCCAATTTCCAAATAAGATCACATTCTTAGATACAAGATGTGAGAACTTCTGTCTATGAATTTGTTGGAGAGCAGGAGGGGGCATACTTCCAACCATGACAGTGTTTAAAAAAAATAAGATGGAGATGAGGGCAAAATTTTACATGCAAAAATACTCATCACGAAGTAATGTGTAATTCATAAAACCTAGAAACGATCTCACCTGTTCAATCTCGGTTACAGTTGCTCCACAGAATGTTCACAGGATGGAATCTGGGGAGTCCCCAGTACTTAATGCCATCAGGACACGTTCATGATGAAATACTAAATTAACAAAATGCAACTGTGTGGTTTTTGGTCTGTTGATATTGTATGTTGCATATTATCAAGGTATATATTTGGAAAGGAATAATAGATGGTTATACAACCAAAGGTAAATGGTGGCTTTCTCCAGGGGAGGGTCAATTGTGTGTAGATTTTATTTCATTTCCGTGTTTCCCATATTACCTCTTAGACCAGGGAAACAAAACATTTACTAAAACATAAAAGAGGCCCCGAGGGGCAGCAGGCTTGGTCCTCAGACACGGGAGCTCTGCCGTGGTTCTCCTCCAGGCCATCCAGATCCTCATCGGTCTGCTGCACATCAGCCTGGGCTCCGTCATGGCGACCGTACTCCCAGGGTTCTACCTGTCCATCTCCTTCTACGGAGGCTTCCCCTTCTGGGCAGGCATCTGGGTAAGGATCTCGCGTCACCGGCAGCTGAGTTTCTAGAAGGTGCCCCCATTACTCAGGGACACCTCATCCATGTGTGCAGCCTGTGCCCTGCAGAAGGTCCCCACCTGCCTAGTGTATAGTTTGCGAGGGTTCCCGCAACAACGTGCCACCAACTGGGTGGCCTACACAATGGAAATGTTACCGCCCAGTTCTGGAAGCCAGAAGTCTAAGATCAAGGGGACCGCTGGATGGTTCACCGGAGGTCTCTTCTCCTCCTGTGTCTTCCCATGGTCCCCCTCTGGGCCAGTGTCCTCATTTCCTCTTTATAAGAATACCAGTCAATTGGACAAGTGCCCACCCTAATGATGGTATTTATCCTTAGGCCATTTTAAAGGCCTTATCTCTAATTGCAGTCATATTCTAAGGTACTGGAAGGCAGGCCTTCGACATATAAATTTGGAGAGGAGAGCACGCAGTTCAGCCCATAATAGTGAGTCACAACCTTGCAAGGTGGCATCCACCCAAAGAGGGTGCCTTTTCTAATCCACTCATCGCTGATACCAGGGAAGCTTCTCCCAGTTCATCAGCCAAGAGGTGTGGAACCTTTTCTTAAGTCATGAACAAAGCACCCACTTGCAAAAGAGACATGAAGGACTAGGTCCTCAGGTGCTGTTCCACGGGGTTCCACAGACCTGAGCTCCAGCACAAAGACACTGCCAATTTTGAGTGGAGGCTCCTCAGCCAGAGGAGAGCAAGTGCCTGCGTGCTCAGGCGGCCGGATACTAAACCCACCTTCCACAGATGGGCTCTGGGGGCCCCATTCTGGCAAACTATCTAGTATGTTAGATATGCATTTTTTTCTGGAAAGGTCTATAGCTTTTATCAGATTGTCAGGGTGGTCTGTGACTCCATCAAAGGTTAAGAACTCCAGTCCTTCCTCCACTCCAGCTTACCTTTGTGGTTCTTTCAGCCTCTCTCTGGTATCCTAAACACACACACACACACACACACACAGCCTGCTCTTTCCTCTCCACCTGCCTTTCTCTTTTCCTACCTTCTTCTCTTCCATAACCTTGTCCTTGACCTACACACCCACCTGTGACTCACTTGGGACTTCTCCCACAAACAGCAAAAATTCAGAGTAACCCAGGTGTGGGCCATGCCAGCCTGTCCTGTAGCATTTAAATAACTACCCCCATCCTCACAGCCCCACAGGGGCTGCAGAACCGCAGGGCTTGGGTCTCCCTCTCCTTCCCTCCAGCTCCTCGTCCTCCCAGCTTGGCCCTCTCCCTGCTCTGCACAGACCCACGCTTGGAATCCAGCCCCTTTTCCTCCCCCACCACCCACAGCCACCTGTGTCTGTCCACAGACCTTCGTGGGAAGAACTAACATCACAGCCACGCAGCCCGCTTGCCGTGAGCATTGGGTTCCACTGGGTGTTCACGACTCCGGGCCGCTGCCTGGGCATCTCTGGTGCCTTGCTGGAGTCCCACTGTCCTCAGAGTCACTCAGTTCTCTGCAGCACCTGAGGTCGTCCTCCTTTCCTCTGCAGGGCAATGTGTTCTTCCCTGAGTTTTGACTTCAGGACTATATTTCTACCTCCCAAAGGTCACTAATGTCCTCTTTCCAAGCAAAGGCCCTTCCTTTGGCTCCTGAGGACTGACCAGAGCATGAAAATCCCAGCCCCTTCTTCCCTTCCTGTCAAGTTTCTATAAGAGGAAGGCCATAAAATTGAGATTTGTTTTCCATTTGTAGAAAAATACAGCATTCCCCTTAGAAAGCAGGAACAGCCCGAGGAAGTTTCCATTGTAGACAGGGGTGTCCATTCTGGGGCACATGCCTAAAGCTATTATTCCCATCTAAGTGCACACTAGCACTTAGTGAGCTATCATGCAACTAAATAATGCAAGGTTTAAAAGGCATTTTGCATAGTGGGAGGGAGAGAGTGGTAGGGCATGATTGCTGGTGGGTGTTGGGGATTCTTTTAGGGGCGCTGAAATGTTCCCAGCTTAGAGGGTTGTGACGGTTGCACAGCTCTATAAATATACTAAAAACAACTGAATCATACACTTTAAAAAGATGAATTGTATAGTATGTAAATTATCTCACTAAAGCCATTTTTTAAAAAAAACATAGCACTAAGCAAATGGTAGTATTATTAAATCCTAGCTCATGCCTCTCAGATTTCTTTTGCCACCACACTGAGCCAAGGATGGCAAGTGATCCCATCAGGCACAAGGCCTGCAGGATACAGGTTTGGAAGGAAATGCACACACATCATCATCCTCAGCATCAGAGACACAGCACTTATTTAAGTAACCAAAGGATACAGTCCACGTCTGTAGACAGGCAAAGACTATTGCAGGACTTAAATGAAAAAGCAGCAGAGAAGACGCTAGAAGCCTTTTTCCTCTTCCCTCCAGAGCCCCAAGCTTTATAGAACCTAATACAAAGCCTGGAAAGCAGGGTGTACATGTGGGAAAATGAAAGACAAGGAAATAAGCTAACGTTTATTGAGCACCTACTATGTGCAAGACACACTACATGCCAGAGGCAGGGCATAAGTTATCTCATGACTACGATACCTAAGAAGAGAGGTAAATTGCCTCATTCTTCAGAATAGGAAATAAAGACTTAGAAAAATTAGTAACTTACCTGGGATCACATGAGTTTTCATTTAAAACCAGTTCTGCTGGGTCCCCACACCTGCTTCCATCACCTCTCTGCCCTGTCACACAGTGTCAATCAGCTCATTTATTTTGTTCCCCATGTAGAGCCAGTGGTCCCTGCACAGGAATTCAGGGTGTGTTCCCAGAATCAGAGATGCCTGAGGCAGGGTGCTCTCATCCTGAGCCCGTTTAAACCTCCTCTCTCTGCTCCAGTTTATCATTTCAGGATCCCTCTCGGTGGCAGCAGAAAATCAGCCCAATTCCTCTTGCCTGGTGAGTTACACCCTGAGACTGTCTCCCAGTCAGGGACCTATAGAGGATAGTGTCCCAAGGAAAATACGTACAAATTGTATGCTAACGTGAGCCCTGCCCTGGAAGTCAAGTGGAAAAATCCCAGGGAACTCAGGAGAGGGGAAGGGACAACACGGTCACCTCAGTTAAAGTCAGGAGAGATGTGGGAGAGAAGGAAGAGCGCCCCCAAGAGGCCCTCACAGGAGACACAGTGCTTCCAGAAGTCCAGGCCTCCCCTCTACCAAGCAAGGAGCCAAGGGTACTTGCAGCTCACAAAGCAGACCTCCAGCCAGTTCTGGGGGGCTGAGGGGCCCTCCAGCACCCACTTCCCTGAGGGATCCAGCCAACTGAACGCTAAACATCTACACGCACAAGGCTTTGTTCTTCCTTCCAATGGACCAAGAGGTACCTTCATTTCTGACAAGCAGAAATGGGCTCAGAGGACTAGGTCCCTATAATAAGATGAATTGTATTTTAGAAATTCCAAAAGACTCATTAAAATGTCTGCGCAAAGCTCTCTGCACATGGGTCCAAATCTTGGCACATCCAGGCTCATCAGATCCCAAGACACTGTGCCGAGATTCCTGCCTATCTCCTGTGGGATAAATAGGTAGGGCTATTCCCAAAGATGACTCTTGGAAACACGTGTCCTGCAATGTGCTTTGTGAAGATAGTTAGATGAACTTGGGAAAATCTCTTTTATTGCCCCCTCTCTGGAATATCCATGGCTCTCATCAAGGGCTCTGAGAAATCTTGCAGAAAAGACGTTATTTATCCTTCTTCAACACAGCCTTTTATAAAGCTATAATTGAACCCCAAAGCCTTTTTACATAGAACACTTCTTTACTTGCTGGAGAATGAGGGTTCCAGGGATTCACATTGAAAAACACTTTTCCATGAAAAGATGTATGAGACAGATGGGGGAATGGTTGTGTAACAATATCAATGATTTAATACCCTTGTAATGCTTAAAATGGTCAACCCGGTAAAGTTTATGTTAAGAACATTTTAACACACTAAAAATATTAGGGGAGGCACTTGTTGAGTTTCTGCTCATCTCAGCTATAATCATTTTCCTCTCCCACCCTGACCCTCTGTGTCATCTTCAGCTGAATGGCAGCGTGGGCTTGAACATCTTCAGCGCAGTCTGTTCCGCGGTGGGAATCATACTCTTCATCACGGACATAAGCCTTGTGGGAACTTATGGCAACCTTGATTACTACCCTCCCTTTTACAACTGGGGCATTGTGAGTACCCCTCCCAACCAAGGTCCTCTGGATCTAACCTAGCTATGTTTAGGAAATTGCTAGAAAGAGCCCGACAATCAAGCTTCCTTCTGACTGCAGGTCAAGGACCTGGTTCTTTCCCTGTGTTGGTTACTGCTTCTGTGAAACAGTAGGTACTTGATCCAGGGTTGAGAGCCTTCAGTAGGATGGCATATGTACCCAACCAGTCCCTCCTCTCACATTCTTGGTCTCTCTGCCTATTATCAGAGACCAGGGGTTGGCAAATGCTTTCTGCAAAGGACCAGATTGTATTTGCACTTCACAGGTCCAACAGTTTCTGTTGCAGCTACAGCAGGCCTTTAGCAGCCACAGAAAACGTAAAACAAATGAGCGTGGCAGTGTTCCGATAAAACTTTATTTACAAAACAGGCAGCAGGCAGGATTGGACCCCGGGACCATAATTCCCCAAGCGCGGTCCCAGAGGAAGAGAATGTAAGCTACATAAGGAGTTTTAAATTCTCTCACTGACACATTGAGGGGAAAAAAGCAACAGGGGAAATTAATTTTAATAACAGACTTTGTTTAAACTGAACAATTCCCATTGTCAATTGCACAGTAATCAGGAAGTCATGAACCAGTATTTTGCATTTTGAGCAGTAAGTCTTTGAAACTCAATCTATGTTTTTGTATTAACAGCACATCTCTATTTGATACGTAGCCACATCTCAAGTGCTCAGGAGCCACATGGGGATCGTGGCTACTTAAGTGAACAGGCCAGCTATAGATGAGCTGCGTCCCCTGTAAACTCCATCCTCCATCTGCAACACTGCCCACGTCCCCTCCCGCCGCTGCTCCCTCACCCCCTTCTCCCTCGACATCATCAATTCCCTCCTTCCTAGAGCATTTCCATCAGCATAGAGATTTGTTCTTATTTCTTTCAACTTACAAAGCAAATAAAACTTTTCTTGGTCTGACTTCCCCTGTCAGTGACCACTCTATTTCTTGAGTCCTCTTTGCAGAAAAATCCTTCGAGGACCTGCCTATACTCACTGTCTCCAGTTCTCCCAAAGCTCCTCGGATTGGACTCTCTGTGTCGCTTCTCTAACACCTCGCTCTGCTCCCAGTCCCCAGTCAACCCCGTCCGAGGCCCTCGCTTGCCTTCCACACTCTCTCTGGTCAGTTGCTCTCTTCTCCGTCTCTCAGGCTCCCTGTTGGTCTTCTCTTGTTTACTCTCCACACCTGCCTGTCCGGGAACGTATTTCCCTTGGCTGTGCACAGACTTATAATTTATATGGGTCGATCCACTGAATATACCACCCCAAGTCGTATAGGAAAAGATAATATTTATTAAGACATATAAAGTATATACAAAAGGAAAACCATCCCAGGTAGCATACCAACTCAGCACTGGAGAGACATCACGGGCATTTCACAGCTTACATAAGCAAAGAAAGCAGTCTTATCATCTTTGAGTTCTTCTCATCTCTTAAATACACTGGAGTAAACATATAAAGTTATTGTCTGGGCCACTGGGCTCAGTGCCATCAGTATGTTTGGTCTCCAGACCTGGATCTGGCCAGGAGCCAGACCTTGTGAGCAGAAACTAGATGTCTTTAAGTTTTTTAATGTTCAAGGACAGAGCGCTTATCTGCCCTTGAACAGGGGCACTGCCGGACCACTAAGTTCCTCATGTAAATTGTTCACTCCTTGCCTTGAGTTCACCTTTTGGAAGCTTTCTTAAACAGGACTCCATTTTTCTCTACACTGCCTCATCCATCTCATCCAGTGTGGGGACCTCAAACACCTTCCTGTGTCAATGACACCTGAAAACACAGCTCCAGCTGCATCCTCTGCCCAGACTCCCGTGGGGTATGTCCATGGTCAGTTCATCTGCTCAGTGTCCCCACGCGCAGGCCTGACCTCCAGATTTCACTTCCCAATCCTTCTCTACTCCCTTCTCCTTATTCCAATCGAGGCAATGCCATCCTCCCCGTTGCTGGGAACAATCCTTGGAAGTATCCTCGGCCCCTCCTCCCGCACATGCCTCGCACCCATCCCCTTGGGAATTCTGTTTGTCTTCCTTCAGGATGAATCAGACCATGCTTCCTTACTTTCTCCACTGCCGCTCTGGCGAACGACGTGGCATCTCTCATGTCACAGCTGCTGCTCCCACAGTAACCAGGGTGACCCCTTGGATGTGCAAGATCCGTCCCTTCTCTGCTAGAAACCTATTTTGCTCAGAAAATGACCCTGCAACACTCTATCAAGATGTTTCCCTAGACAATGACTCTCCTTTCCTCAGAGGAGCACTGTGGAAGAGTGACAAAATGACATTTTTCCACCCACATAGGAGCCTCGCAAAAGCCCAAGGGGATCTTCTCCCCCTAAGACTGAGAGAGAATGGGAGACTCCCCACAGCCCTGGAGATGGTCCACGACAGAGCCACAATACGAGCTCTGTCACTCACGTCCTCCTGATTCTTATTTCCAGAACCCTGGGGTCGCTATTTCCGGTGTGCTGCTCATCTTCTGCCTCCTGGAGTTCTGCGTGGCCTGCACCTCTTCCCACTTTGGCTGCCAGCTGGCCTGCTGTCAATACAACAACGTGAGTGGTGTTGTGGGGTGGCCTCACTTTATAACAACCCCCTCTTGCAAAATCTAGCTCACTATGAGAGACCCAGCCCACTCCCTTCATGACGGTGGAGCCCCAAGACCTAATTACCCCTCCTCGACCCCACCTCTTAGGGGGTCCACCACCTCGACACCCACCACACTGAGATCTAAGCCCCCAGCATGTGAACCCTGAGGACAAACCAGAACCTAACCAGAGCACCCGCCTCCTGTGTGCCTGTTTTCCAGGTGGGCATGGTCCTCCCAAATGTCTATGCAGCCAACCCTGTGGTCGTCCCAGAACCACCGAACTCGGTGCCAAGTTACTCCAATGTGGGTCAAGCCTCCAAATAAGCCAAGTTAAGAATTCTAGAAATATCTTTCACTGGGACCAAAAGAAGTTCTCCCTTTTCTGGGCTTTCATGCCAGGTTCTTCCTCCCCTGGCAAACTGAGGCACGTGCCTCTCCCACTTCTCACACCCTGGACTTCATGCCCACTAAGTCCTGCTGTTCTTCTACTGAAAAGATGGAACGCTCACGTGGATTCTAACCCAGAGGTCCTGCCTGGGTCACGTGCTCCTGTGTGCATGTGTGCGTCCACACCTGGGCCTTGTGCACACATGTCCTGCGTGTGTGGGAGCTTGAGGGTTAGAGGAACACATATCTAGACATCCAGTCTTCACTCTTTCAGTCCTTCGACTCTAATAAACACATACTGAGCATTCGATATGCTACAGCTCTCTTCGAGGTGCGGGTGGGGTCAACAATGGTGAACATGACACAGCCCTTGACCTTTCACAACTTCTGGCCTCAGAAGAGAGGATGCCCTTTGCTCATCATGGTGGTTCACTCCTATATCCCCAGCCATTCGGGAGGGTGAGGCAGGAGGGTCACAAGTTCAAGGCCAGCCTCGGTAGTGTACTGAGCCCTACCTCAAAATAAAAGGAAATAAAATAAGGGCTAGCAGTGTAGCTCAGTGGTAGAGTACTTGCCTAGCATGCACAAGGCCCTGGGTTCAATCGCAACACCACAAAGAGGAAAAAGAGAGAGAGAGAGAGAGCTTGTGAGCAATTTCTTCTGACACAGGGTGGTGTGGGGACAGGTGTACGGAGGAAACCCAGAGGTAGGCACAATGAACTCTGCAGGATGCAGCAAGGAAGGGGTGAGGAAAGCAGAGAGGGAGGCTGGGGGAGGAAGCACCTGGAGGGGTTGAAGGACAGGAAGGGTTTTCTGGAGTAATAAGCTCGCTCTGGGAAGACCTCCATTGAGAGTGCCTCACTCTCTACAGTGACCAGACCTTTATGTGCTATTAAGTCTGAATAAATAAGGTGAGCGAGATTTCAACATGTAAATTTGCGGGGTGGGGGTACGCACACATTCCATGTGGAGCAGAATTTGTAAATTTCATCCGTAGGATTTCAGATCCCACAGTGAGAAATCACTGATAAACCAAGGCTGGAGTATTGAGTCTGGATGTACCACGGTTCTCAACAAGAGGAAGGAGGTGAATCCGGCAGTCAGGAGATGTTTGGGGTAGTTCAGCAGAGAGTGGACAAGGGGTGATCTTGTGGCCAGTGGGTAGAGACCAGGGTTGATGCTAAACGTCCTACGATGCACAGGAAGACTCCTCAGCAGAGTTGTCTGACCCACCAGGACAAGGAAGACCGAGAAAGAACAAGACCCAGAATCATCTGAACGAGCTAGTCAAATGCTTGCTTTTCCAACTATCTGTGTTTGTGGAGTTGCATTTTCTTCATATGCTTTAATCAAACCAGAGAAACAGATGTGAGAATCCAGCCACCTCATAAATAGCCCGACGTGAAAGACACGGCACAAACCTGACAGGATTCTGGGCACCTCAAAACACAGCCCCTGGGAAAATAGCAGGATCAGGAAGGTCACTGTCTTCTCTCCCACCCCCAAGCAGGGAGCCAGGACCTCACTGGAAAGGCTCCTCCCTGTGTCCGGAAAAAAGGAAAAGTCAACCTCTGAACCCAGGGTCAGCAAGGCTATTAAACAAATAGGCGGTGCTGAGCTCACCTCGGTTTATTACCATTAGATCATCCCTTTTTATTCGATCATGCTTCTCCATGACTATTCACTTCCTCCTCCAACGGAGCATAAAAATACGCAGGTTCACGGTGTTGCTAGGTCTTCATTTCCTTATGAAGGCTCCCACAGCAAATGAAATTTACATTGAATAGGTGTGTGTGCTTTTCTCTTCTTAGTCTCTTCTGTGATCGGGACCTTAGCCGTGAACCTAGCAAGCCACACCACTCTCCTCACCAATCTTATTTTGATTTTGGAAAACACAGTTATTTTTCATTAAAGATATTTATTTATGGTAACATCTAATGCACAGTTTTGTTTTAAAATGAATGCTTTTTAAATGTCTCCATTTTTTAAAATGGTGAATATCAGCAAATGGAACCCAAATGAACAAATGCTCTTTGAAAGTCCTTAATAATTTTTTAGGGTGCAATTATGTCCTGAGAGAAGAGGGTTTGGGAATCCTGGTCCCTCCTCAGAGCCCTGCAAGGCCTCCCAGCACCGACAGAACAAGGTTGAATTTTGGACCCTGGTATTTCAAGCCTGGTTCTACTGCCCTTCAATCTCTCTTTCCAGTGTCCGGATCTCAAGCCCCCAGTCAGTCAGTCTCTCATGGCTCCTGCCCTGGACATACCAGCCTCAGGCATCTACTCACTCATTTATCAAATACCAAGCACTAAAAGCAGATCACACCCCAGATCTGCCTCTGTAGATAAAAACCAGATACCAGAGACTCAGAGGCTCAAAAACAAAAATATACAATATAAGGTAGATGTTGGCATGGATGTGGGGGAAAAGGCACACTTTTACATTGCTGGTGGAGTTGCAAATTGGTGCTGCCACTCTGGAAAGCAGTGTGGAGATTCCTCAGAAAACGTGGAATGGACCCACCTTTTGACCCAGTTATCCCACTCTTCGGTTTACACCCAAAGGATTTAAAATCAGCAAACTACAATAACGCAGCCACATCAATGTTTATAGCAGTTCAGTTCATGATAGCTAGATTGTGGAAGCAACCTAGATGCACTCCAACAGATGAATGGATAAAGAAACTCTGATATATATACACAATGGAATATTATTCAGCCATAAAGAAGAATAATATTATGGCATTTGCAAATAAATGGATGGAATTGGAGAATATCATGCTAAGTGAAATAAGCCAGTCCCTAAAAACCAAAGACCAAATGTTTTCCCTGATAAGTGAAGAATGATATATGGGTGGGGGTGGGGGCAGTGAGAGAAGAATGGAGGAATTTTGGATTCTGTAGAGGGGAATGAGAGGTGGGGTATGAAAAAGGGTGGACTGAGACAGACATCATGACCCTATGTACGTGTATGATTACATGAACGGTATGAATCTACATCATGTACAACCATGGAAACCAAATGATGTACGCCATTTGTGTACAATGAATCAAAATGCATCTGTAAAAAATTTTTTTAAAAAAGATGTCAGTGGGGCTGGGAATATAGCTGGTACAGTGTTTGCCTCACATGCACAAGGCCGTGGGTTCAATCCCCAGCACTGAAAAAAAAAATATGTCAGTGATATCATATGGTGTACAGGACCATACAGGTTACGTGGGAGTCAAGCAACAGGCTACAGGAGTTCAGAACAGAACAGAGCAGAAGGAGCAAGCAGTTACACTTTTCAAGTAGCAGCGGATTTCCTCAGGTGACAACTTCTTTACTTAGTTGTGAGTCTGACAGACGAAACTTCCGCCCACCCCAGGGAAGGGCCAGAATGTGCCAGATGAAATCGAGAACTGATGTCCTCCCAGATAGTATGCAGAGCATCTGGAGATGCTGGAGTGGCTTTGCAGGGGCCCGTGAGGGACCTGGAATGAGAAGAGAAGGAAGCGAAGGCAGGAAGAAGAGGGGACCTAGAACTGTGGCAGCCAGGGACCTGGAGAGGACAGGGCTAGCTTCAGTTCTGTGGCAGCAGCAGGCGAGGAACTAGGGTCAGAGACGTTGGGTCCTCAGCGATGAGAGAATCGCTCTGCTTCGCGGTACTGCACCTGTGCCGACCCCGAGTCGGCCACTTCTAGGTAATTCTGCCACCCAGAACTGCTTCACTGAGTTGGGCTTCAGGAAAATCCAGGAAGGAGCCATTGAAGTCCAGCAAAAATGCAGAGATGAATCTCCAATAAAGGAACTTTTATTTCAGAGTAAACAAAGAATAGGGTTGCTACCCAGGACACACAAGCCCAGGCTGGTGCCCTCTGCTGTGTCCAGGGAACAAAGGAAAGGTAGGGGCTTTTATAAAGACTGAGAAGTCTATCCACCCGCATTATTTTGAAAGAAAGTTCCTCAGTACTTCTGGCGCTTGTGGGGGGCCGGTGAGCTCTGATGAGGGAGTGGTAGGTAGAGCTAGTTAGTAGAGCTAGTCTTCAGATCACAGCTGCAGTTTGGTCATTGGTGCTACAAAAACAGTCTTAAAGACCATTTAGTGCTCCCTGGTTCAAGCTGCATCACGTGGTCTCTGCCTTCAGTTCACAGCCTCACTCCTGCGTTCAGATCTTCCCCTGGGTCTACATTCCCCATTCCATAAGAACACCAGTCATATTGAATTAGGGCCACCCTGATAACCCCATTTTAATTTTGGTGCAATTGCAATGACTCTGTCTCCATATAATTTCCCATCTCCCGTTAGTTTTCTGTGTCTGGAGCCCCCTGATTTATACAATTGTGTTACTGCAGCGCAAGTGTTTCAATGCATTGAAGCCCACCTCGACCCCCAAATAGCTAACTCTCTCCCCTGCATGCTTTCTCAACTTTGGGTGAGTGTGCACACAGTGTTCCCTCCCTTACTAGGGGTCACTCTCCAAATATTTCCTTTCACCCAAATATTTTCCAGAGGTTCAGTTCCTGAGTGGCTGGGGACTCGCTTATCTTGCTCTGGACTGGCTCCCTCACAGAATGAGAAGCTGTTTATGCTAAAAGCACGGACTCTTCGCTGGGGCCTGCAGACGCCCGCTGAGTAACCAAAAGTAGGAAAGGGCTTAGAATCTCTGCTTTCAGATGTCTCCTTTATTAACTTCAGCAATGGGGGTCAGTCTCTCCTGCTCAACTCTGCATGTTAACCATTCACAAAGTCTTCATCTATAGCTGGTAATCCATCCCCTTCAAGAGTGAAGACACCAAGACAAGAGTAACTAAGGTATTTTCGAGATGTGCAGAGATATTCAACTGCCCGATTCACAACATCCCCCTCTTGGAGTGACACCTAGAAGTCTCCAGTCATTGCCCTACATCTTCCAGACACAGGGGGGCCTGGAAGATCACCCCATGATGAGACTACCCCCAAGCAGGAGTAATCATCCCATGGAAATGAGTTACCCCACCCAGGATCCCAGGATCCTGAGCAGCCAGTGGAGATTGCTTCCTCGGGCAATAAGGACTTCTCTGGAGCTACCTTGCAGAAACAAAACTGGAATAATAATCAACCAGGCCACAGTTTGACCAAGACTGCTTAATTATGCAGAACTCTCACCCCCAGACCCAAGTTCTTCCTCTTCAAACCTAAACCTGTGTCAGTGTCCCAAAGGCAGGACTGAGCTGCAGGATTCCACGTGTCTTCCCAGAATGCCATATCCCTTAAAGTTCCTTTCCTGCTTTTCATCAAGACATTTTCCATTTGGTTTTGGGAGCAAGTGACCTGCTCTGTTGGGGCCCCAGAGATGGGCCTCTGGTAACAGGTCCTCCTTTCCCACTGCTCATGTGTCAGGTACCCCAGCTGAGCAGGAGTTTCAGATGAAATCACAGAGTTAAACTCAGCTGCTTTAGCTCCTGTGCCCTTTACCATAGGAAAATATGTCCCAGGTAGGGGGCTCCTCTTCCAACATGAGCAGAAAAATGCAAACACAGGTGTGAACCTGAGCAGGACCCTCTTTGACCTGAAGTCAAATCCGAACGAGCCCAGAAGAATCTTAACTGACCAACATGGTCATGGTCCAGGAACAAGAAGTGAATATCTGTTGTTGGAAGTCATGGAGATATCGGGCTTGCTGGTTACCAGAGCAAACACTGACTCAGTAGTGCAGGTGACAGTCGGGGGACATAGCCCTGACGTCACAGCAGCCCTCCCGAGGATAGGGATGGCAGCTCAGGGCATGCTTTTAGCCATGATGGAAGCTCTGCTTCTCTTCCTGTTTCTGTGTGTGATGGGCCACCCATTACCACAGCGACCAGCTCTGTTCTCAGGCTTGGTTTTGCTTTGTGTTTTTTCAATGCCAGGTTAGTAAATAATTAACTCAGAGCAGCGAAGAAGAAAAGGGGAAGGGAAATTCTCAGTTTAAACAGAAGGTCAGGCAGACCAGCCGACGTCTGAGAGAGCCGTGGGCACTGAGCACAGGGTGTCTCTGGTAAGAGCCCCTTGGTTGGTGAGGGAAAATCTGCTGTGAATGGACTGTCCTTTGGCAGGACCCGGTCCAGTTTGCTAGTCTGCAAATACTGTGTCACAGCTTCCACTGTGAAAGCTTGTATAAAAATTCTGTTATTATTTAAAAGTTGATTTTCCAGTGAGATCTCCACAGGGTGATGTCTGCTTCCTGCATCCACAGGGCTTCATTACCTGTCTAGAGCTCAGGGAGGGGTGGCACTAGAGTGTCACGTGAAGGGACATGCTCCCAGGGCTCCTGGGAACAGCGGTCAGAGGGCTCCTGTTTCCCTGGTTTCCTCCTGCTGCTGCTCAGTTAGCTCAATTTGGGGACCACTTCACTGGCTCTTTTCCAAAGGCAGAGCATGGCCCTAATCCCTTCCCCCTACAAAATGCCACTGTCACATGCCTAGAAGGTAGTCTCAGGAGCCCACTTTCTCTAAAGATTCAGAGTGACGGGGGAGGTTGACATTGGAGCCAGATTCTGCCCCTTCCTGAACACCAGCCTTCCCTGATCTGTGCCCCCTCCCCGTTCCTCCCAGCACGTCTGTTTCTGCAGGCTCCGCCTCCCGTGCTGCTGGGTGGCGGGGGTTCTCTGCTCTCGCCATCTCACTGTTCTCATGTCACTTGTCCAAATGCTCAGGTTCCTGTTCACTGCCCACATAGGACCTTCTTGTTGGTCACCATTTGGCTCCCTGAGGCCTCGGTCCCCTCACCTGAAGCCAGAGTCACTCAGGGGCCACTCTCCTCTCCTTGCAGTAGGCCTGGCCTTGAGGGATAAAAGAGCAACTCTCCACCCCCTTGACCTCCAGAAGCCCCAGAAGACATTCTCCATGAGCCTGGGAGGGGACAGGAGGCGGGAGGGGGGTGGGATTTGACAGAAGCTAGAGATGGTCCATCGAGACCCGACTCGAGCTGGGATATGTGACTCCTACAACGTCACTCACGTCCTCTCCATCCATTCAGCTTCCAGCTCCCTGGGATAATTCTTTGGGGTGGGTTCCTGTTCTTCTGCTTCCTGCAGCTCCGTCTTGCCCAGAGGTCTCCTCAGAATGGCCTGCTGGCTATACACATGTGAGTCCTGGGCTTCCCGAGGGTGGAAGGTGCCCAAAGGGGGTGGGGTCTAGGGGGTCTTCCAGTTTCTCCCTCCCAGCCAGAGGCAGGAGTCGCAGTGTCGAGGCCTCCCACCTGCCCGGCTTTCCTCCACCCTCCTCAGTGCACCTCATTGGGCTGGGGGGTTCCAGGTGTGTGTCACCTCTTGAAATGTCTCCAGGAGAAGCCCAGGGGGTATCTCAGAATGACAGAACCAGGTGCTGGGTGGGTTCTTCCAATGAGGTCCGACCCTCCAGGAAGCAGGAATAAAAATCCTGGTATCATCATTTACAGAGAACGAAAGAGGTCCTCCCCTTCTAGGCGTCTGCACCCCGGTTCTTCCTTCCCTGGCAACAGGGAAGTGTCTTTCCCATTTCTTGCACTCTAGACTTCAGGTAGCAGTTCAGCCTGGCAAATCCCGCTGTCTGCCACTAAAAAGAAGATGGGAATTTCAGACGGACACATGCCACGCAGCTCTCTTTCTGTGACCTTGTGGGTGGGAAGAACAAATTTCTATACACTGGATTTCCACTCTTTCCATCATTCATTCATTCATTTAATAAATGTGTATTTAGCGTGGGATATATGTTAGGCTCTATTCATGGAGGAGTAGTATGAATGCTGAGGAACATGATCTAGTCCTTGGCTTACAGGAACTTGTGGCCTCAAAGGAACACCATGGAAGCAGTTCTTTGTAACACAGGACATCCTGGGGTGGGCAGGAGGAACACAGAGATGAGCTGGATTTATTCTAGCAGCGATGCAGCAAGGGATAAGGAGAGCAGAGAGCCAGCCTGGAGGAGGAAGACACCCAAGCAGGAGCAGGCACAGTTTGGAAGCCTTTGGTGACACTGAGTCATACCCCAAAATGGTCAGTCCTTTCTGTGCTATTACCACTGATGCCACAGATCTCGTGAATGCAGCAGCTTCAGGTAAGAAAGCTTCGAGGGTCATGAGGCTGCTACGTCTTTACTCATCAAAGGATAAAGACTAATTCCAAAGGGCGGTGACTATGTCCATAACTTCTCCATTGACAGAAAATAAATATCAGTATTCATGATGACCAACCGGCATCCAAAGGTGACATTACTGACAGAAGCAATCTGTTATGACCACACATTGTCAAGCTTTCCTTTGTTATAAAAGCAATGCAGGGATTTTCTGTTGGCTTACTTTTTATGTTTCTTTGTTTTGATTACTGAATGCAAAACCTGCTTGTATTCTTCCAAGTAGTTTTAGTCTCTGAGTTCCTCTGAGAAGTAGCTGCTAGAGGTCTTGGTGTCTAGAGTGCCATCCCCTTCTGTTTCTGTGTCCTTTCTGACCAGGGACCCAGGATGCCCATCAGCTAATCAGGAACATCGTGACCTCAGTTGGACTTTCATTTCCTAGAACTGAGTAGGCCTTAGGAAATCACAGGCAATAAACATAGATCTTCGACAAATGGAATACGTGTCATTTAACAGCCTGGTTTTAGACCAACTCTTCCTGTACCTGTTTTGTAAGCCAGGACCATCCTGGCTACAGTGGGGTGGGGTTGCAGAGAGATCAAAGAAAATACCCAGATACTGGGTGGGAGACATGGGGTTTATTGAAACTTAGTAAGTGGCAGGGAAATTCTGTGGCAGCTGGCAGGACAGGTACATGCCATGCCTGTCACCAAGGGTGCTAAAACTTAAGCTAGGAAAGCATCAAGGTCGTAACTATGCTGTGTTCCCTTGCCTGACCTGTGTTCCAAGGCATAGCTGCCTTTGGCACAGTTCAGAGGAGAACACTTCCTGGGGCAGACCCGTCCTGGCCCAGTTCTGAGAGTCCATGGAAAGGACTCGGAGCTCCTGAAGGTAATACTTACCTGACTTCCAGTCGGGCCTGCGTTCATTGTCCCCTTGACGTGGCGGAGTCTCGGGAAGTGAAAGGGCTTCTCGGCAACATGGTGCTTGATGACACTCCTCTTTTCTTAAGGATCAACCACAGGCCAAGAGCTGTGCCCTTCCAGAGGCACCAGAGGAGAAGGAGTTGCCTGTACAGGATGCAAGTGCCCTGAGCTCCCCGTGGGCCCACGCTCAGGCCATTCTCTGAGGGCTGGGTGACCGCGGCCCCTCGCCCCTATCTCCACTTCCTTCCTCATTGCCGTCTCTACGGCTCCATCAGATTCCACACCAGCTCCTTCTGCAGAACCCTAGCCCTGGTCCCCTGTCCCCCAGCCTCCTCCCTGACATTTGCACCTAGACTTGACTGACATTCTGCCAACATGGCTCGCCTCTGCAGCAGGGTCGCCATGGGGCTTTTGGAACAGTGTTCCTTTTCTAGTTTACCACCTGTGTTCTAGTCCCCTCACCCTCCAGGGGACCCCTCACCACAGTAGGGTGACAGCTCGCTGCTACTGTGACTGATGAGATTCTGCTCTCTCTGCACCACCCACAAGCCTTCCATCTGCAGGGCTCCAGCCACCCTGCTCCCCTCCAGAGCAACAGAACAGAAACTGTAAGTGACCTTGGAGAGAAAACGCAGAGAGAGAGGGGGCAGAGATGTCCCCAGGGTCATCAGCCAGCTGTGACCACAGGAGGACTCCAGAGGGCCAGTCCAGGACTCCTTGCAGGAGCAGCGGCCTGAGGGGACAGAGCAAGGGCGAGGTCAGAGCACCCACGCTAGCATTCTGGGTCAATTGCCCTCCTTCTCGCCCACCTGGTGATTCTGTCTCCAACCTTATCTCTCTCAAAGTCTGGGCAAAGGCCTGTGCCCTGCCAGCCTTCCCTGGCCTGCTTGGTTAGTCCTGAGGAGGACGGGTCATGGCTGAGGGTGGAACAGCTAGTCTTGCCCTTGCTCTTCAGGCCTGCTTGGTACTGTTGTCAACGCTACTGATGTCCTTCCTGAATCCCGTTGGCCCTATTCCACCCCTGCCACCCGTCTTCCAGCTCATCACATGCCCGAGGGCTTCCCCTGGCCAGGAGACTGCTTTGCTCACATGCGTGGCAGACAGGAGTCACCTGCGAATCGATGGCCTCAGCCGCGGCTTTCAACCAATGACTGAGTGGAGTTGGTGGATCACAGGGCAAAACTGAGGTGCACACTCTTTCCCTCTGCCAGGGTCCCAGCAGGAGCAGCTCCTGGTAACCTGCCTGCCCACACCCTTCATCCTGGGCTTCTGGCCTTGCGTCTTGTCACTCCCTCCCCCCCTACTGATGCTTCCTGGGTTCGCCCCAAAAGAAATGCTTTGCACCCGAATTCTCGCTCCTGCATCTGCTTCAGCAGCCCCCCAAGTAAGACAAGAACCCAGCATCAGCACCTCTTCTTCAGTGACGGGCTGGCCCTCGGTTGGTTCCTGGGGGCAGGACATCTTGTGGATTTGATTGTGAGTTTGAGTGGCAGCAGCCCTGGCTGCACACCTGAGCCTTGCTCCCTCCAAACAGGAACCAGGTTGACTGAGGGAAGGGCTCAGCTGTCTTTGCCCTCTGAGCACCTGTGTCCTCGCTGTGGAGTGAGGTTGGTGATGTTGCCTCCACAGTCACAGAGCTTTGGTGAGGGTTCCATACTTGGTGGACAGAGTGGTCATCGTACTGAGGTGGAATTCTGTTGGAATTCCTTCCTGCTCTGGAAACAAGCTTGTGGTCCCCCCTGTCCTTTGGAAGCATGGGCCCAGGCAGGTGGAACGCTCACCTTCTCGTGAAGGGACATATCTAGAGTGAGAGAGAGGGTGCCAGCCAGGGAGAAGATGGCACTGACCACGTTCATGCTGATGCCGCTGCTCACCTGGAAGACATGAGGGACACCATGGTGAGCCGAGCCAAAGCCCAGCCTCTGGCACCAGAGAAGTAGGAGACAGAGAAGTCGTGCAGGAAAGAGGTAAGAAGCCTGTTGATTCCAGGCACAGGGAGACGGGAGATTGTTCTCGAATCACTGTGCAGGTCCTTCGAGGACAGGGGCAGCCTTGGCTTGGACAAATACCTCGCTAAGTAGAGGGGTAGGAAATGGATTCGGAGGCTGGGTTGAAAGACACGAGGACACAGGCCCAGCTGCTCCGCAGAGCTGAGCAGGATCCCAGGCTGCCTTGAAGGAGGGCGTGGAGAGACAACGGCTCCTGAGGTGGAAGGCGGCAGCCTGGGCTGGAGGCTGGCTGGGCTGGAGGCTGGCTGGGCTGGAGGCTGGGCTGGAGGCTGGCTCAGAGCCAGAGAGTCTATGTCAGTGGTAAGGGATCTCTCCTCCGCCATGAGATGCTGACGTCCTGCAGTTGCTCATGCCCGGCTCCTACTCAAGCTGCCTCCCTGAGGGTTATGGGAAGAGACAGGGGCTGTGGGCCACAATTGGGATGAGCCCGGGACAGTTGTGAGACACAGAGACTGAAGCAGAGATGTCACTCAGATGTCACACGGCAGAGCAAGGGGAGTCAGGGATGCCCAGGAAATGGCAGACATCTTTTGAGGGTTTGTGGACAGGGTTTGACCAGCCTTGTTGGGACATGAAGAAGCAGTGTGAGCTGAGCCGATGTTGGGGTGCCCGGGGGTTCTGGCCTTTGGAAGGGATGAAGCAAGGCAGTGGGGGTGTGTGTCCTGCAGAGGGAGAGGTAGCTGGGGACCCTGCAGTTAGATAGCCCTCAGTCTACCGCCTTCCTCAACACGGCAGGGGGCAGATCAGAGCCCTGCAGAGAAGGTGAGAGTGGGAAGGAGGGCTGGGGCCAGGGGGCAGGGGGCCACCATGGAGCTCCGTCCTCATTCCCAAGCTTCTCAGAGGTCACAACAAAACTCAAAACATGAGCGGATACAGGTGTGGACGTTGGGACAGAGCATGACACCCCAAAGGCACCAGGGAATTCTGCACCCCATACCCTGTGCCCTGTGCTGGGACCCCACATTATTCAAGGTGAACTTTCCTGGGTCCCGCCAAAGAGGAAGGCAGGAAGTGCCCTGAGAGGCGGCTGCCATGCACGGGCTCCCCTTTGGCCTGGCCCGGCTTCCTGCTCAATGCAGAGCGCCCGGCGGTACCGCTCTGCACTCTCAGGAGCCTCCCAATGGCTCAGTGGGTTTTGGCAACTAAATTCTCGTGATAACTGGAAGCACAGGCTTGGAGTCAGTGCTCTGGGCTCACGTCCGGGCTGTGCCGTGCATTCAGTGTGTGACTTCACATGAGACACGTGACCTCTCTGCCTCAGTTTCCTCATCTGCAACGCGGGGGAACAGAACTTCCAGAGCTGTGGTGACTGAGTGGGATGAGGCGTGTAGAGGCTCTGGACCCCAAGCTGGGCCACTGTGCACCGGGAACCTCCTTTTCCAGGTTTGGGAGAAGACAACGTTGATTCTCCAGGGTCGTCAAAGAAGGCATCGGAGCTCACCACACACGGACTGGGGTCCTCTCAGCCAGGACAGAGGGATCCAGAGGCAGCGTACTACGCAGACAGAAAAGAATGGTCCGTCTCGCAGTGTGTGGAAAACGACAGCCATCCTTTCAGAGGTCGCCCTCAGTCCACGAGTTCTATGCATTTTGTTCCACAAAATAGGCCAACTGTCTGCTTCCTTCCCGCATCTTCCCCATCCCACTGGAGGCGCCCAGTGTACTGATGCCGCGATGCCCAAACTCCTGCTGATCAAGTCTAAGGCCTCCCTTTCCTCTGACACTCTGTGTTTTGTCCCAGGACGCTCCCTCTCCTTAGCATCTCCTTTTAAGGGGTTCTCCTGAGGCCACTGCCTGGGCACGTCTTGCCCAAGCTCACTTATGGCTCGCTCGGCCCTAACCTGGACTGTGGTCTTGGACCACCAAGGGCAGGGTGGTGTGGTGGGCAGAGCCTCGGTGCTGGGACAGGAGACCTGGGATCCTGCTCTACCTCTGCTCCTGGGTGGCCTCCCCGTGCTCCAGGACCCAGCCCGAGAGTCCCAACTAGCACTGCACGATGCAAGGCAGGTGACAGACGGGGCGCCCTGGACAGTCAGAACTCAGTCCAGTTAGGACAGCCTGCACTCAGGGCGTCTGAGCTCAGCTCCTTCTTCCAGAACTTTCTGGCCATGAGGGTGTGTGGTAGTGTCTGACCTCTCCAACCTCAGTCTCCTCATCTAGACCACGGGCCTGGGTAAGGATCCCTGCCCTCTCACCTCCAGGTGGGTCAGGCCACCCGAGTGGGAGAATTAGAGAGGCGTTCTCAACGGGGAGGAGGAGGGGGTGTCCAGGGCCTCCTGGGTGCTCTTAAGTCTCCTCCAAGAACTCACTTCCTGTGCCACTGTGGGGAGCTAGGAGGAGCAAGTGTGGCACATACAGGGCAGATTGGGGCTGGCTGGGGAGCCTGCAGCGGGACTTTCTGCAGCAAACAGGAGCATGTTCGCCTTGATCGTCAGGCCACGTTCTGAACGCGGCCCTCAGCCTTCTGGGACTTTCCTCACAGGCGGGACTTCATTGTGTTCAGGTTTGACAGTTTTTCCTGTCTCTCTCGTGTGGGGAAAACAATAGACTTGGGCTTGCAGCTCGGATCAAGGTTGTCAGCACACGATCGTTGCTGATGCCGTTGGTCTCGTCAGTCCAGACAAAGTCAGAGCCAGGAAGTTGGAGGGGAAGAATTCGTGCCTGCTCATCTGAGGTCAGTGCTGTTACAGGACTTCCTAAAACCCACTGGAAATGCCTTCTTGTTCTGCACACACAGCTGGTTCTGCCTGTTGATACATAGGCACATATTTCTGGAACCAAGTTCATCCTTGATAATCTCTAAGGCTGCAGCAATAGAGACCAGGTGCTCTGGATAGCCCACTTGGCTGGTACGGAACCTCCACCAATGAGCTAAGCCAACTCCTGCCTTGGGCCCCAAGACCAGGGAGGTTTGTATCCAAGCCGCCCATGTGAATTTCTCTTTTTGCTCCTAAAACTTCCCCTTGCCTCGACCTCCTTGAATCTGCCCATAGTTTGCTTTGGTCTGAGTGTCCCCACTGCAGGGCTCTGCTGTTCCCAGACTGCATCACTGTTCTTTGGCAAACTTCTCTCTGGGAGTGCCATCGCCAACAGTGACAGGTGAGTGCAGAGCCTGGCTGACCCAGCTCACGTCTTAGGGCACTGATAGCATCCCATTTGTACACTGGGAAAAACTCGTGTTGTATTCCTGAGTTTTTCTGTGTGAATGTATGTCTTACATGCAAGTCTTTATTCAACCCAGTGCCAGTAGCATTCAATGGAGCAATCAAATGGTTTGTCCAACAAATTAAAAATACCATCTTAAAATAACTCAGTGAATTAAAGAAATTATTTGACATATCTGATGATCTATGACAGTTCTGGAAATCATGACACCAAAGTCCCCTTTAGTTAGGAAGAACACTCTGGATAGATCTGCAGAGTTACCCTGCCAGGCCCAGAGCTCCTACTTTGTAGACAAGTGATCTCCGTGAATTTCTGTTGAAACCTCCTCCATTCCCTCACCTATAAAATGACTGCTGTAATACTTCCTACTTATATTACTTTAAAAAATATATTCTAAGGATCAAACCCAGGACCTTGAACAAGTTAAACAAGCCCTCTACTAAAGAACAACAACCCGGCCCTCTATTCTGTTGATGAGATCACTGAGATGCTATATGAGAAAGAGTTGTAACTGGCCAAATGCTCTAAAAATGTGTTTTGTCTGATTCTTGTACATTGGAAGGGATCTTTGAACTGGATGGTCTGAAATCCTAAAAATGATAAGCTTATCCCTGATAGTTGCCTCTAGGGGACTAAAATCTAAAACAGCTGAAGCCAGTATGATAAGACAAGAAAATGAAAACCATGGAAATATTGATCATGAAGAACTAACAGGGTAATTATTAGTACATATGATAGTCTACACAGATATCCCAAAAGATTCTAGAAGCAAATCACTAGAATTAATAAGGAACTTTAGTAATTTCACCAGATGTGAGATCAATACGTAAAAGTCAATTGCAAGTTAATACACCATCAAGAGCAGCTTCAAAATGTAATCCTAAAATATAGTTATACAATGAAGGAAAAAATTAGGGAACACTCTATTAAAGATATGCAAAATTTAATAGAGTGATTAATTACTATTGAATGATTAAATTCTCCACTCCAACCTATTGGTTTAAGAACTCACTTCCTTAACAAGATTCCTAAAGCACAAGAAATAAAATCACTAATCAATAAATGGGATGATATCAAACTGAAAATCTTCTTCACAGCAAAGGAAAAAATCTAGAATGTGAAGAGAGAGCCTACAGAATGGGAGAAAATCTTTGCCACCTGCACTTCAAAAAGAGTATTAATTCCAAGGATATACAAAGAACTCAAAAAACACCATAAAAACAAATTAAATATGTGAGCAGAGGAATTCTACAGACACTTCTCAGGAAAAGAAATACAAATGGTCAACAAATATATGAAAAAATGTTCTACTTCTCTAGCAATTAGAGAAGTGCAAATTAAGACTACACTGAGATTTCATCTCACTCCAGGCAGAATGGTAATTATCAAGAACACAAGTAACGATAAATGTTGGTGAGGATGTGGGGAAGAAGGTACACTCATACATTGCTGGTGGGACTGCAAATTGGTGCAACTACTTTGGAAAACAGTATGGAGAGTCCTCAGAAAAATAGGAATGGAACCACCATTTAAGCCAACTATCCCACTACTTGGTTTATATTTGAAGGATTTAAAATCAGCATACTATAGTGACACAGCCACATCAATGTTTATAGCAGCTCAATCCACAATAACTAAGTTATGGAGCCAACTTAGGTGACCTCCAACAGATTAACAGATAAAGAAATTATGATATACATACGCAATAGTATATTATTTAGCCATAAAGAATGAAAAAAAAACAAGAATGACTTTATGATATTTGCTGGTAAAGGGATGGACATAATGACTATCATGCTAAGTGAAATAAGCTAGTCTCAAAAGAACCAAAGGTCAAATATTTTCACAGATATATGGAAACTAATTCACAATAAGGAAGAAGGAAATAATATTCAGTAGATTAGACAAAGGGGCATAAAGGGGAGGGGAATATAATGAATCTAAATTAAATTTCTTATGTACTTATATGAACATATCATAGTGAATCCCATCATCATGAACATCCAGGATCCTAACTAGAATAGGATATATTCCATGCTTGTGCAATTATATCAGAATTAATTGTACTGTCATGGGAAACTAAAAGAACCAATAAATAATATAACTTAATTTTAAAAAGAAAGATTAAATTCTAATCCACATTCATCAATCCAAAGAATCAATATCATAGACATGAATTCCTTACTAATGGATTTGCGGCTTCAGAATAAGTTCAAGTGACCTGAGCTGATCATTACACACAGTCTACATGTACCAAAGTACCACCCTGTACCTCCTAAATTTGTGCCATTAAATATTCACAGTGAAAAGATCTATCAAAGAAAAAAGTCAATTGGAAGATGAAGAGGAAAATTATCAGTGGAATTTTTCTTGGAACATGAAATACACATGATCAAAAGCTAAGATTAGTTTTGTGTCTCCTGGCTAAAAAGGAAATAAAATTCCAGGAAATCTTAGATATAAAGATTTAGCATAAAGACATAGTAATTAGTACAGAATTACAGAAAGATAAAGCAACATGTGAAGTAGGAGAGAGGGCTCAGAAGCAGACACATACATTCAGAAATGTGACATATTATATTTGGCTTTTGGGATCAGTGGACAATAGACTGGGACAATTAGAAATTCATGGAGAAAAAAATTAAAATAAGACTTTCATTTCATAACATAACCAGAATTAATCCCTAATAAATTAAGGGTTTAGGTGTAGAAGTAAACTTTAAACAAGTTTAGAGGAAAGTATAGAAGAACCTCTTTATGATGCTGGATAGGAAAAGATTACCTAGAAAAGACACTAAAAGCACAGACCATAAAATTTTGACAAATTAGAACACATTAAAATTAAGGTATTGATTGTGTTCATCAAAAGATACCATAAGAAAGTCAAAAGATGAGCCCCAAAACTGGAAACTAATTCTACACATAATCAACAAAATAGAAGTATAAATTTAAAAAGAATCCCAATAAATCAAAGACAAGCAACTCAAAAGAAAATAAGAAAAAGAAAATTGGTGTTTTAGTCAGCTATTTCACCACTGTGACTTAAAGATACAACCAGAACAATTGTAGAGGAGGAAAATTTTACTTGAGGGCTCACAGTTTCAGGGTCTCAATCCATAGGTAGCTGGCTCCATTCCTTGGGACTTGAGCTGAGGCTGAACATCATGGCGGAAGAGTGTGGCTGAGGGAAGAAGCTCAAATGATGATCTGAAAGCAGAAAGAGAGACTCCACTCACCAGATACAAATATATACCCCCAATCCACACCCCCAATGCCCACCTCCTTCAGCCACATCCTACAACTTCAGTTGCCACTCAGTAAATCCCTACCAGGGGATTAATTCACTGATTGGGTTAAGGCTCTTGTAACTCAATCATTTCTCCTCTGAACCTTCTTGCATTTTCTCACTCATGAGTTTTTGGGGGACACTTCACATCTAAACCATAAAAATTGGCATGGGAAAACTGAATGGCCAGTGAATACATGAAAAGGTGTTCAAATCATTGATTATTAGATCTCAGTGTTACACCCACCAGACTGGAGGAAGTTTCAGAGTTGGATACTGGTTTCCTCAGGCCTCATCCTGCTCTGGGGCAATTCTCATGGCATACCTGGGACCATTTACAGCATGTTAGTGTTTCTGGAAACAGATTGGTCGAGAAGCATCAAGCAGAACTTTGAGAGGAGAAATAAAAACTTTATTTTAAGCTGGCAGGCCCAGAGGAAAACAAAACTCCAACTTCTGAGCTCTGGCCTCAGTTTCTCACATTACAGGTTATTTGGTGACATCTTAGACCCATTCACTGGGGCTTTTCTCCTCCTTAAAAAAAAAAAAATCAGCTGGGTGTCTGGTTCAATGCCACTCAACCAACCTCTCAGGACCTGCCCAGCCCTGTCACACATCTCCACCACCTCAGCACTGGTCATCTGGCTGACTCTCCCTAGCAGAGCTTGTTCTGTAATTACCCAGTGATGGTTGAGTGGCTGAGCATTGAACAGACACCCAGCTGAGGCCGGACCGTGAGAGGAGGGTTGAACTAGATCTGCTCAAAGCACAGAATATTCCAGAAGATTGTGGATTGGAGGAACAGACATATGATGCCTTCTAACTCATTCTTCAAGACCCAGTTTCAGCCCAATGTCCAAGAAGTCTTTCCTGAATTCTCTAGTAGAATGTCTTCAAACTGAAATGTGTCGAATGTGCACTGCCGGGGAGGGTTGTACCCCCAGTTCTTCCAGCTTTGTGGGATTGCCGTTTCCTTTAGTTTCAATGTGAAAGCCCCCATACCACTAATTCCCAATAACTGAGAGGAGTTCTGGTTGTGATGTTTTCTTTAGTCACCTTTTTTTCCCCTTGGTATATTTTTAACTGTTTCCTTTTTTTTTTTTTTTTTTTGAGTTTTATAATAATACACGATAGTTGGGTTCATCCCCACAAACTCATACACGTGTGAAAATTGGTCATAATCTCCCTTCCCCTTCCAAATTCCCTCCCTCTCCCATTCTTCTTCCTCTACTAGGCTTCTTTTGGCTCATCTATTGATTTATATTTGACTGGTTATTTATGTTATCCTATCCTTCTCTCTCCCTCTTTCCTTTATTTCACTCTAGCTTCTACATAAGAGAGAAAACATTCAAACCTTGAGTCTCTGAGTTTGGCTAATTTCACTTAGCACGATGTTCTCCATTTCCATTCATTCACCAGAAAATGCCATAATTTCATTCTTTCTTTATGGTTGAGTAGAACAAATATATCATTCATCTATTGATGGGTATCTGAGTTGATTCCATAACTATGCTCTTGTACATTATGCTGCTGTAAACATTGAGGTTCCTGTATTGCTGGAATTTTCAGATTTTAGATCTTTTAGGAGAAATACCAAGGAGTAGGACAGCTGGGTAACGTGGTGGGTTCATCCGTAGTTTTTGAGGAATCTCCCTACTGCTTTTCAGACTGGTGTACTAGTCTGCAGTCCCACAAACAATGTACAAGTGTATCTTTATCTGCACAACCTCACCAGAATTCATTATTACTCATATTCTTGATCATTGCCATTCTGATTGGAGTGAAATAAAATCTCAGCATAGTTTTGATTTGCATTTCCTTGATTTCTGGAAACATTTCCTTGATTTCTTGAACATTTTTTCATATAGTTATTGACTATTCATGTTTCTTCTTTTAAGTTGTTTCTGTTTAGTTCTTTTGTCATTTATTGATTAGATTATTTGGGGGTTTGGGTGTTAAGAGTTTTGAGTTCTTTATATATTCTGGATATGAATCCCTATCAGAGGACTAGCTGGCCAAGATTTTTCTCCCATCCAGTAGACTCTCTTCACACTCTTAATCATTTACTTCACTGTGCAGAAACTTTTTAGTTTTATAGCATCCTGCTTATTTATTCTCTGTTTTATTTCTTGAGGTTTGAGGGTCTTGTTAAAGAAGTCAGTGCCAGCACCTATACGGTGGCATGTTGGCCCTATATCATCTTCCAGAAGTTGTAAAGTTTCTAGCCTAATTCCTAAGTCTTTGATTCATTTTGTTTTGTGCAGGGTGAGGGAGAGGGGTCTAATTTCCTTTTTCTACACATAGCTATCCGGTATTCCCAGCACCGTTTGTTTAAAAGTCTCTCTTTTCTCCAAAATATACTTTTGGCACCTTTGTCAAATATCAGATGGCTATAGGTGTGTGGATTTGTCCCTGTGTCTTCTCTTCTGCTCCATTGTTCTTCATGTCCATTTTGATATCAATACCATGTTGTTTTATTACTACAGCTCTGTAGTATAATTTCAGACCAGGTATTGTGATTCCTCCTGCTTTCCTTTTCTTGGTTAGAATTGCTTTGGTTATTCTGTTTTTCTTATTCTTCCAAATGAATTTAAGAATTGTTTTTTTCTAATTCTGTGAAGAAAGTCATTGGTATTTTGATGAAGATTGCATTGAATCTTTATATTGCTTTTGGTAGTATGGCCATTTGGAAAGTATCGATTCTGTCTATTCAAGAAAATAGGATGTCTTTCCATCTCCTAAGATCTTCTTTAATTTCTTTCCTTGATGTTCTATGGTTTTCACAGTACAGCTCTTTTTGTTTTTTTAAGCTATTGTGAATGAGATGATTTTCCTGAATTCTTCCTTGACTGAATCACTGTTGGAATGTAGAAAAGCCATTGATTTATGGATGATCTTATATCCTGCTACTTTGGAAGCACATTTATAAGCTCTAGAAGTCTTCTGATGGGTTTCTTTTTGGGGGGAGGGGTTAGGTGGGTGCCTTCTAGATGTAAGATCATATTGTCAGCAAACAGAGATGGTTTGACTTCCTCTTTTCCTGCTTGTATTCCTTCGATTTCCTTTTTTGGGCTGATTACTCTGTCTAATGTTTACAGTACTATATTGAATAGGAGTGGTAGAAGAGGACAGCCTTGTCTTATTCCTGAATTTAGAAGAAATTCTTTTAGTTTATTTAGTATGATTCTGGCTTTGGGTTTGTCATAAATGGCCTTTACAAAGTTGAGGTAAGATCCTTTGATCCCTAGTTTCTCCAGCATTTTTAATATGAATGGGTGGTGGATTTAATAAAAGGCTTTTTCTGCATCACATAATCATGTCATTTCTGTTCTTAGTTCTGATTAAGTGATAAATTACATTCATTTATTTGCTTATGTTGAGACAACCTTGAATCCCTGGAAAGAAACCCAACTAATTATGGTGTATCATCTTTTCATGTGTTTTTGAATGTGGTTTGCTAATAGTTTATTAAGGACTTTTGGCATGTATGTTCATCAAGAATATTGGTCTGTGGTTCCTTCCCTTCATGCAGCTATGTCTGGTTTTGGAATCAGGGTTATATTGGCTTCATGAAATGGACTTGGGAGTGTTCCATCTCTTTCAGTTTCATGGAATAATTTGAAAAACACTGGTATTTGTTTTTCTGTAAAGTTAAAACTCACCTGAGAATCCATCAGATCCTGAGTTTTTCTTTTTTTGGAAGACTTTTAATTGCTGTTTCAATTTCATTACTTGATATTGCTTTGTTTAGGTTTTCTTTATCTTTCTGATTCAAATTGGGCAGGTCATATGTGTCTAGAAAGGGTCAATGTCTTCCAGATTTTCCAGTTCATTGGAGTATAAATTTTCAAAATAATAATCCTCTGGATTTCAGAAGGATCTGTGGTGATACTCCTTTCATTTCTCTGATCTTGTTGGTTTTCCTCTTTGCACTCTTTCTTTCAGTTTTTTGGCTAAGGGTTTATCAGTCTTATTTATCTTTTCAAAGAACCAAATCTTTGTTACATTGAACCTTTGTATTGTTATTGATTTTGGCTCTGATCTGAATTATTTCCTGTCTTCTCCTGAACTGGGGGTTAGTTTGTTCTTGTTTTGCTAACACCTTGAGGTGGAGCATAAGCTTTTTATTTGTGATATCTCTAATTTTTTAATGTATGCACTCAGTGCTGCTAAACATTTGCCTCCTAGAACTGCTTCCATGCTGTCCCATAGATTTTGATATGTTGTATCTCTGTTCTTAATTTTTTTCTAAGAATTCCTTGATTTCTATTCTCTTTTCTTATTTGATCCATTCTTCATTTAACACAATATTGTCTAATCTTCATGTTTTTATGTGATTTCTTATCAATTTTCTTGCTGTTGACTTCTAACTATATAGCAACATTCTGTTGTGATCTGATAGGATACATGGGTTTATATACATTTTTTATTTGCTAAGATTTGATTTGTGTAACAGAATAGGATGTGTTTAGAAAAAGTTCCATGAGCAGCTTCTCCAGGTTCTCGGAACGGAACTGGCCCGCTAGTGAGAGCCTTTCTGACCAGAACAAGCTCCGAGTCCCGGAGCCCCTGCAGGGCAGCGTACTCCAGCAACGAACCAGCGGAGAGCCCCGATCCGCAAACAGCCTCTGGGATTAGGGCAGGGCAGCCAGAGACCTCTTCAGGCGGCTCTGCCCACTCCGGCTGCGGGCTCTCTTCACGGGGCGATCCAAGATGGCGGCCTAGAGGGAGACTGCACCCCTAGTCGCTCCAGAACCCTGGAGTTAAGAAGGGGAGGCATTGAGAGACTCGGACTGAAATAGAGCCACGGGTGAGTCTGCCCACTGGGTAAAGCTCGGCCCGGGGGGCAGGCCCAGATAGAGGTGGCTTAGCGGAGCCGGGCAGGGCAGCTAAAGTCTTCCCAAGGTAGCCTTCCACACTCCGGCAGTGAGCTCCTCCCACACGGCCAGCTGCACGGCGCAGGCCCACAGTGAGAGCATTTCCGCACAGAGCCAGTTCCAAACCGTGGAACCAGTAGGGGGCTAGGGGCAGTTTTCTTCGGATGAGCTGCTTTATCAGATTCCTCCAAGACATCAGGCTACTGAAGGCTGGGAGGTGATACACTGGAAATCTACCGGAACACTATAAGCCAGTAGCGGAAAACTGCAATATCTCAGGGTCCCACTGACAACTGACCAATATGAGAAAACAAGGGAAGAAAATGTCCCAAACAAACCTAGATACTACATCAATAAAACCCAATGACAGCACAGCAGAAGAAATGTCAGAAAGGGAGTTCAGAATGTACGTAATTAAAACGATCAGGGAAGCTAATGAGGAGATGAAAGAGCAAATGCAGGCATTGAAGGAGGAGATGAAAGAGCAAATGCAGGCATTAAATGATCGCACCAATCAACAGTTAAAAGACCAAATACGGGAAGCAAGAGATCATTTCAATAAAGAGTTAGAGATACTGAAAAAAAACCAAACTGAAATACTTGAAATGAAGGAAACAATAAACCAAGTTAAAAACTCCATAGAAAGCATAACTAATAGGATAGAACACCTGGAAGACAGAACCTCAGACATTGAAGACAAATTATTTAATCTTGAAAGCAAAGTTGGCCAAACAGAAAAGATGGTAAGAAATCATGAACAGAATCTACAAGAATTATGGGATATCATGAAAAGGCCAAATTTAAGAATTATTGGGATTGAGGAAGGCTTAGAGAAACAAACCAAAGGAATGAACAATCTATTCAATGAAATAATAACAGAAAATTTCCCAAATCTGAAGAATGAAATGGAAAACCAAGTACAAGAGGCTTATAGAACTCCAAACATACAAAATTACAACAGACCCACACCAAGGCACATTATTACGAAAATACCTAACATACAAAATAAAGACAGAATTTTAAAGGCCACGAGAGAAAAGAATCAAATTACATTCAGAGGGAAGCCAATAAGAATATCAGCAGATTTTTCAATCCAGACCCTAAAAGCTAGAAGGGCCTGGAACAACATATACCAAGCCCTGAAAGAAAACGGATGCCAACCAAGAATCTTATACCCAGCAAAACTTACCTTCAAATTTGACGATGAAATAAGATCCTTCCATGATAAACAAAAGCTAAAGGAATTTACAAAAAGAAAGCCAGCATTACAGAACATTCTCAGCAAAATATTCCATGAGGAAGAGATGAAAAACAACGATGCAAATCAGCAACAGGAGGCGCTAGCCTAAAGGAATAGCCAAATAAAGGAGAAACCAAATCATGTCAAAAACAAATATGATTCAATTGACTGGGAATACAAATCATATCACAATAATAACCCTGAATGTTAATGGCCTGAATTCATCAATCAAAAGACACAGACTGGCAGATTGGATTAAAAAGAAAAATCCAACAATATGCTGCCTGCAAGAGACTCACCTCATAGAAAGAGACACCCATAGACTAAAGGTGAAAGGATGGGGAAAAACATACCATGCACACGGACACAGCAAAAAAGCTGGAGTATCCATCCTCATCTCAGATAATGTGGACTTCAAGCCAAAACTAGTCAGAAGGGATAAAGAAGGACATTACATGCTGCTTAAGGGAAGCATAAATCAGCAAGACATAACAATCATAAATATCTATGCCCCGAACATTGGCTCATCCACGTACGTCAAACAAATCCTTCTCAATTCCAGAATTCAAATAGACCACAACACAATAATACTAGGCGATTTTAACACACCTCTCTCACCACTGGATAGATCGTCCAAACAAAAATTGAATAAAGAAACTATAGATCTCAACAACACAATCAGCAATTTAGACTTAACGGACATATATAGAATATACCATCCAACAAAGAACGAATACACTTTCTTCTCAGCAGCACATGGATCCTTCTCTAAAATAGACCATATTTTATGCCACAAAGCTACTGTTAACAAATACAAGAAGACAGAGATACTACCTTGTACTCTATCAGATCATAATGGATTGAAATTAGAAATAAATGACAGAATAAAAAACAGAAACTTCTCCAATACCTGGAGACTAAATAATACACTATTATATGATGAATGGATAACAGAAGACATCAGGAGGGAAATAAAAAAATTCTTAGAAGTAAACGAGAACAAAGACACATCATATCAAAATCTCTGGGACACTATGAAAGCAGTACTTAGAGGAAGATTTATTTCATGGGGTGCATTCAAAAAAAGAAGTAGAAATCAACAAATAAACGACTTAACACTACAGCTCAAAGCGCTAGAAAAAGAAGAGCAGACCAATACCAAAAGTAGTAGAAGACAGGAAATAGTTAAAATCAGAGCCGAAATCAACGAAATCGAAACAAAAGAAACAATTGGAAAAATCAACAAAATAAATAGTTGGTTCTTTGAAAAAATAAATAAAATTGATAAACCCTTAGCCACACTAACAAAGAGAAAGAGGGAGAAAACTCAAATTACTAAAATTCGGAATGAACAAGGAAACATCACAACAGACACGAGTGAAATACAAAACATAATTAGAAGCTATTTCGAAAATCTATACTCCAACAAAACAGAAAACCTCGAAGACATCAACAAATTTCTAGAGACATATGAACTACCTAAACTGAACGAGGAGGACATACACAACTTAAATAAACCAATTTCAAGCAATGAAATAGAAGAGGTCATCAAAAGCCTACCAACAAAGAAAAGTCCGGGACCAGATGGGTTCTCAGCCGAGTTCTACAAAACCTTTAAAGAAGAGCTCATTCCAATACTTCTCAAACTATTCCATGAAATAGAAGAGGAGGGAACCCTACCAAACTCGTTCTATGAAGCCAATATCACCCTGATACCTAAACCAGACAGAGACACATCGAGGAAAGAAAATTTCAGACCAATATCCTTAATGAATATCGATGCAAAAATTCTCAACAAAATTTTAGCAAATCGCATACAAATATATATTAAAAAGATAGTGTACCACGATCAAGTGGGTTTTATCCCAGGGATGCAAGGTTGGTTCAACATTCAGAAATCAATAAATGTCATTCACCATATCAACAGACTTAAAGTTAAGAATCACATGATTATTTCAATAGATGCAGAAAAAGCATTTGATAAAATACAGCATCCCTTCATGCTCAAAACACTAGAAAAAATTGGGGTAGTGGGAACATTCCTAAACATTATAAAGGCAATCTACGCTAAGCCCATGGCTAATATCATTCTAAATGGTGAAAAACTGAAAGCGTTCCCCCTAAAAACTGGAACAAGGCAGGGATGCCCTCTTTCACCGCTTCTATTCAACATCGTCCTTGAGACTCTAGCCAGAGCAATCAGACAAACCAAAGAAATTAAAGGGATACGAATAGGAAAAGAAGAACTCAAACTATCCCTGTTCGTTGATGACATGATTATATATTTAGAGGAACCTGGAAGTTCCACCAGAAAACTTTTAGAACTCATAAGTGAATTCAGTAAAGTAGCAGGTTACAAGATCAATGCTCATAAATCCAATGCATTTTTATACATAAGTGATGAATCTTCAGAAAGAGAAATTAGGAAAACTACCCCATTCACAATAGCATCGAACAAAATAAAATACTTGGGAATCAATCTCACAAAAGAGGTGAAAGACCTCTACAATGAGAACTACAGAACACTAAAGAAAGAAATTAAAGAAAACCTTAGAAAATGGAAAGATCTCCCATGTTCCTGGATAGGCAGAATTAATATTGTCAAAATGGCTATACTACCTAAAGTGCTGTACAGATTCAATGCAATTCCAATTAAAATCCCAATGATGTACCTTGCAGAAATAGAGCAAGCAATTATGAAATTCATCTGGAAGAATAAAAAACCTAGAATAGCTAAAGCAATCCTCAGTAGAAAGAGTGAAGCAGGGGGTATTGCAATACCAGATCTTCAACTCTACTACAAAGCAATAGTAACAAAAACGGCATGGTATTGGTACCAAAATAGACAGGTAGATCAATGGTACAGAAGAGAGGACATGGACACAAACCCAAATAAATACAATTTTCTCATACTAGACAAAGGTTCCAACAATATGCAATGGAGAAAAGATAGCCTCTTCAACAAATGGTGCTGGGAAAACTGGAAAACCATATGCAATAGAATGAAATTAAACCCCTATCTCTCACCCTACACAAAACTCAACTCAAAATGGATCAAGGACCTCGGAATCAGACCAGAGACCCTGCATCTTATAGAAGAAAAAGTAGGTCCAAATCTTCAACTTGTTGGCTCAGGATCAGATTTCCTTAACAGGACACCCATAGCACAAGAAATAAAAGCAAGAATCAACAGCTGGGATAGATTCAAACTTAAAAGCTTTCTCTCAGCAAAGGAAACTATCAGAAATGTGAAGAGAGAGCCTACAGAGTGGGAGAATATCTTTGCCAACCATACCTCAGATAGAGCGCTAATTTCCAGAATCTATAAAGAACTCAAAAAACTCTACACGAAGAATACAAATAATCCAATCAACAAATGGGCTAAGGAAATGAACAGACACTTCACAGAAGAAGATGTACAAGTAATCAAGAGATATATGAAAAAATGTTCAACATCCCTAGTAATAAGGGAAATGCAAATCAAAACTACCCTAAGATTTCATCTCACCCCAATTAGAATGGCGATTATCAAGAATACAAGCAACAATAGGTGTTGGCGAGGATGTGGTGAAAAAGGAACACTCATACATTGCTGGTGGGGTTGCAAATTAGTGCAGCCACTCTGGAAAGCAGTGTGGAGATTCCTCAGAAAGCTTGGAATGGAAACACCATTTGACCCAGCTATCCCACTCCTTGGCCTATACCCAAAGGACTTAAAATCAGCATACTACAGAGATACAGCCACATCAATGTTCATTGCTGCCCAATTCACCATAGCCAGATTGTGGAACCAACCTAGATGCCCTTCAGTTGATGAATGGATAAAGAAACTGTGGCATATTTATACAATGGAATATTACTCCGTAATGAAGAATGATAAAATTATGGCATTTGTAGGCAAATGGTCGAAATTGGAGAATATCATGCTAAGTGAGATAAGCCAATCTCAAAAAACTAAAGGTCGAATGATCTCACTGATAAGCGGATGAGGACATATAATGGGGGGTGGGAGGGGCTAGCATTAGGTTTAGGGTTAGGTTTAGAGTTAGGCTAAGGACAGCGGCAAGAATGAAGGAAAGAAAGACTGTGTAGAGGGAAAAGAGGGGTGGGAGGGGTGGGGGGAGGGGAAAAATAAAATAAACATCATTATCCTATGTAAATGTAAAAAAATAAAAAATAATAAAAAAATAAAAATAAAAAAATAAAAAATAAATAAAAAAAAAAAAGTTCCATGCACAGTTGAAAGGGAGGTAAATTCAGCTGTTTGGGGTTGGGATATTCTCTTGATAAATATTAGGTCCATTGATTTATAGTGTTGGTTAAGTTGGAAAAATCTTTATTGATTTTTTGCTTTGATGACCTGTCTATTTGTGATAAGGTTAAATGGAAATCACCAAATATTATAGTGTTGGAGTCTCTCTGGAACTTAACATCATGGAGTTTCTTTTCCATGTAATTTGGTGCATTGACATTTGGGGCATAAATGTTTACTATTGTTGTATCTTCTTGTTTAATTGTTCCCTTTGCTAGTAGGAAGTGATCTTCCTTGTTCTGATTAATTTTTGCTTTAAATCTGCTATGTCAGATATGAGAATAACTACTCTCGTTTGCTTTATTGGACAATATGCATGGAATATTTTTCCATCATTTTACCTTTAGCCTGTGGATGTCTTTGCCTATGAGGTGAGTCTCTTCTAAAGAGTTTATCATTGCATTGTGTTTTTGGATCCAGTCTGCTAATTGGTGTCTTTTAATTGGAGAGTTGAGATGCTTAACATTTAGTGTTATTGACATGTGTTTCTGGTTTCTTGCCTTTTTTTTTTTTTTTTTTTCTTCTATTGAATTTCCTCTGTTCTTGAGTTTTAGGGATTGTTTTTCAGTTCCTCTGTGTGAAATTTATCTTTGAGAATTCTTTGCAATGCTGTTTTTGTGCTCATGAATTCTTTTAGTATGTTCTTGTTGTGGGAAGCTTTTATTTTCCTCTTGATGTTAAATTTGAGTCTTGCTGAGTATAATCTTGGCTAACAGTTGTTGTCTTTTAGGGCTTGTAATATCTCATTGTAGGCACTCATTGATTTTAGGGTCTGAGCTGAGAAATCATAAGTGAGTCTTATTGGTTTGGCTCTAAATGTCACCTGATGTTTTTCTCTTGCAGCTTTTAATATTCTTTCTTTTATTCCACATTGGGCATTTTGATGATGATATGTCTTGGTTAGCTTATTATTTGATTGGGTCTATTTGGGGTCCTGTAAGCCTCCTGTATGTGGATGTCTATCTTATTTCTGATATGAGAAAAAATTTTCTGTAACCATCTCATTGAATATGTTTCCTATGCATTTAGTTGGCATCTCCATGTGTTCTGCTATCCCACTGATCAAAGTGGTTTTGATCTTATAAAGTTGTCACAGAATCTTGTATATTCTGGTCATCATCTCCAATTTTTTCTCTTTATTGCTCTCTGTGTACTCAACATCCTATAGCCTGTCTGCAACACCTGAAGTCCTGTCTTCAAGGTTCTATTTTCTACACAATCTAATCTCTTAGTATGGCTTCAATTCAGTTTTTAATTTTATTGATTGTGTATTACACTTCTATGGGTTCTGTTTGTATTTCTTTTTTTTTTTTCTATTTCTATTTCTTTATTAAAGTGGTCTTTCACCTGCTCTAGTTGCTCCCTTAATTCTTTCCTTATATCCTCTTTTAATTCATTGAATGTTTAAGTAATCAGTTTTTTCTAATCTTTCTACGGGCTTTTGTCCACCTTGGTATCAGTGGGATCATTGGTCATGGATTGGGGTGATCACTGTCTATGCCTAATAGCCTTATTTTCCAATTCTTATTGAGTAATTACTGACAGAGAGAGCAAGGAGTGGGTTGTTTACCATTCCCTACTTGTTCTCTGAGTTACCAGGTGGAGCAGCCCAAGATTGAAGCTGTTTGATTTAAGACTCAGTTTCCCTTCTTACCAGTTTGAGATGAGTTAGGACATACAGTTAGTTTGCATTGTGTCTATTCAATCCATTTGGTGCAGCCTGCTGTGAGTGAAGTTCCAACAAGTGGCACTGGGGTCTTGTCAAGCCTCAGGGCTTCGTTGGATAGGGTCTTCTTTGAAGAAACTAAATGAACCTGCTCCTAGGGTTACACAGTAACTGATCTCTCCTGGGGGTATGATTTTCAGGAGCTTCCCAAGAAATCCACTGGTGGGACAGGGGAGTCAATCTTCTTTCAACTGCCTCCTGGGAACTCAGCCTTTCTGGGCTTTGTCCCTGAGTGTATTCACCTTACTTGCTCAGATTCCCAGCTGGCTTCATCTGATCATGTAAGCCACCAGACTCAAAGGAGAAGCAGGTTGGGATCCCCTTCACCCATCTGACTCCAGTCCCCGAGTACATGCCTACTTTACTCACATTCCATCAGTATCAGCCTAGATCCCTGGAGAGGCACTTGCCAGGATCCTGTAGCTGTGTCTTGTCTTTTTTTATTGTTGTTAATTTCCCAGGTCCCCCAGTCACCATGGTAGCATGCTTACATTATGTTGGCTCAAACTCTGCCCTCTGTGGCCATTTGGGACACAGAACGCTGTTTTCAAGCACCAGTGCACAGTGCAGTCTCTGGGTCACTAAGATTAGGTGCAATTTTTATCTCAAGTTGCTCCGTATTAAACCTATGTTCCCCCTTCCTCTGGTCATGTTGAATCCTCACTGGTGGGGGTGCCATATGACAGCTTCAGTGTATTATTCTTTGTTTATTGTAACCTAATTTCTGAGTCCCTAAGCTTCTTAAGTGTCCAGTATTAAATTGCAGTGAAACCCTCTTTCACCCACCTCACTGAGAAGCTGTATACCTGCTGATGTAGTCCCAAGCAATGGCAAAGCTAGGAATGTAGCTTCCTCCACTCTGCCATCTTCCATCCACCTTCTTAAAATTCTTGGTCACCTACTGCTTCCTACACATTCCTGATCACACAACCCTCATCTTTTATAATCGTTTGTCTACCTCCACATGGTCAGAGTCATGCAACTGAGCTCCTGGTATGTGTTGGAACACATCCCTCCCCCAAGTTGTGTTGGAGTCCTAGCCAACACATTCCTTCAAATTTCATGGGGGTTTCATTGCAATAATCAAGTTAAAATAAAGATATTAGGGTGGCTGTTCAACCAGTATGACTGGAGTCCTTATGTAAAAGGAAGTCTACACACAGCGACAGACGGGAACATGGAGAGGGAGCATGATGTGACCATGAGAGCAGAGGTGGAGTGGTAGCCCTGTGAGCCAGGAGACCCAAATATCACCATGACTCAGCAGAATCCAGGAGAGAGGTGGGCAGTGAATTCCCCCAGCCTTCAGAGGGATCCAGCCCTGTTGACCTCTTGATCTCAGATTTCTACCCTCCAGAACTGAAGAGAAAATTTAATTAATAAGCCTCTCATCTTGTGGTGCTTGCTATGGCAGACCTGGGATGCTAATAGAGCCAACTTCCTGGAGTTTCCTCAACCTGACCTCAGCCAAGCAGCTCTGTGTGGCAGAATTGTCTAAACGTGGAGCTCAAGGGCATCACTGAAGGTTCAGTGCAGCCAAGCAGAGCAAGTCACCTATCCCTGAGGACTGGACACCTCTGAGCCTAGCCCGTTGCCTGTTCCTGCCACCAAGAACTGAAACGAGCCCTCTCTTCCCAGGACCCTGGCCTTATTCCCCATTCTAGACCCCTGCCACTTGCCCTCTCCATTCTGCCTATTCCAGGGCCTCCTGTGCCCCTGAAAAGCTGCCTCAAAATCTCCAGATGCTCCAACATAATTGGGGATAATAATCAGCTCCATTTCTTCTGGTACTCGCTGGCTTGGGAAAGGTTCATTCGTCAAATCCAAAATTTCCTGTGATTGTGTTTTGTAGAATAAAACTTTGCTGAAACCAGTTACTTGGTCCCATTAGAACCTGGAGGTTGTAGTGCTATTGACATTTATTTACTTATTTATCCATGTATTTATTTGTTTGTTTATTGTTTTATTTATTTTTATTTCTTGTTGGTCAATTTCTACTTGCCTTGAGAAGAGCCCTCCTCTAGTCATGGTGCTGTGCGTCCAGCTTCCATCTTAATGGGTCTCACCAGGGAGCATCTGATATCAAGAGCAACATCAAGGTCAACCTCACAGGCAAGAGACCAACAGGTGTGTCACGGCCAATTTCTCCCTCGGTGAGTGAATAGCTTGGAACTTAATGATTCTGAGACACAACTTTACCATCACCATCATTGTGTGCTTGCTTTGTGTCCTGTGCCCAGCACTGTAGCCATGACAGGATATGGTGGGAAAACACCATGGGCTCTGGAGGAACAGCACATGGATTCAAACCCAATTTTGCACAAGTGACTGTCAGTGTAAATTAGGGCAAATTGATAAACCCTCTGGAACCCCGGGTTCTTCAAATTTCTTGTTCCTTAAGAATAAATAAACTTTCACTGCATTGTTTGAATATAAAATAAAATAATTCAGATGAAAGAGCATTGAGCAAAAATAACAGGACAGATGTCAATTGCTTCTTTCCATTTTCCAGAATATTGGGTCCATTTACCAGCAGTTTATTGGAGATTTGGATAGAGTTTGTTACCTGAAATTTCACATACTAGAAACTTGCTGTGTACTGAAAGGTTGGGGCACTCTAACAAGTGGGCCTGGTAGGAGGTGACGGTCATGGTTTCCTGTGTGAAGGGATTAGTGCTGGTCTCTCAGGTGGGTGAGGTCTAGGAGTGGAGGAGCTCCTGAGAGGGTAGCTAGTTATTGAGATGTCCTCACAAGGCCCCTCCTCCTAAAGGTTCCACCACTTCCCAACAGTGCCACCCTGAGGTCAAAGCCTTTAACACACAGGACTTTGGGGGACACTTATCCAACCCAGTGTGGTGCTTACATGTGATAAAACAATCATTTAGGAAGATACTAAGGAACAGTGGTCTCCAACTTGAGTGCTTCAGAATGAGCTGCGAGGCTTATGGAAAGACAGATTGCTGGACCTCAGTCTAGAGATTCTACTTCAGTAGGTCTGGGGTAGAGCCCAAGAATTATCATGTCTAACAGGCTCCCGGGTAATGTTGATATGGTCAATTCAGGGTGGAGTATAGAAGATTTCATGCATCAAAAGGACATGAGATTGAATTATCCAAAACTTGTTGGCCACCTCTGAGATTCATGCTCTTCTAAGTTCATGAGGGAGAGATCAATGAAACCCTGGCTTTTCTCCTGAGAAGTTCCTACTCCAGGCTGTTCCCATCTCAGTAAATGACTGTCACCCAGTTTTTTGAGTCAGAAACCTGCAAGATCTCTTCAATTTATCCCTCTTACTCAGATCCCACTATGGACTTTTATCCATCCATAATTCCTGGAGAGCTCACCTGCAAAGCGTGTCCAACACCTGCCCCCTAGTGTGCACTGCTATTAGCCAGTGCAGGCATTCAACCTGCCTGACTCCACCTGGCCACTCCCCTTACCATGATGTGTGCTTACAGATTCTGTCTTGAATACTTATGACAGGAAGACTCTGGTCATTGTAGGCAGGGCAGATGGGGGGTTTGGTGGATCACAGCCATTTCATCCCCACTGTGAGAAAGTGACTTGGGATGTCATGATTCTGATTTAAAAAAAATAAAATAAAAAAAGAAAGGACTTCATCATCATCATCTTTGATCTCTGGGATTATAAATTTTTTTTCTGCAAGGGTGCAGTAGTAAATATTTTAGGCACGGCAGGTTTTGTGGTCACTGTCTGATATTAATTCTGCTATTGTAGCACAGTAGCAATAAGGGTCAACAGGTGAACTACTGGTGAGGTTTTATTTCAATAAAGTCTTATTTACAGTAACAGAAGGTGTACTGAATTTGCCTCCCAAATCTTACTGTGCCAGTCCTGTCCTGCAAGATCACAGGAGTCCTGGTCCCTGGAATATTGCGGATGTGGGCATATCAAGCAGGAAATAGTCCAGGCTCTTTCCTAGGAGTCTCCAAAGGGAAGGATGGAGAGGGCTAAGGCTCAGGTTCTGCAGGGTGGGATGACTGTGCAGCACCTTCAGGCATTGATCAGCACATTTGACTCTCACATGAGCCCGGGAGAAGGGCTCAGGTCCAGTGACTGGGAAGCAGACCAAGGGCAGCACCTTTCTGAGGCCTGAGGGCAGAGAGGTGTGCTCATCAGGACATTGAAGAGGACACCTGGGAAGCTGGGCAGGGTGAGGGGCAGTGCTTTAAGGAGAGAGAGGATTGGTGGGTCAAATCAAGTTGAGGTCATTGAGATAAAGTTGGAAACTTGGCATCTGGAGTCCTGGTTCAGGTCCTGCCTGTGCCGCCCGCTGGCTGATGACCTTGGGGAATCTCTGCCCCTCTAACTCTCTGTTTTCTCCACCCAGGTTTGGAGTAGGTCACAGATCTCCAAGTCACTTGCAGTTTTCTATTCTTTTGTTCAGGAGGGGAGGGGAGTGGCCAGAGGCCTGCAGATGAAGGTTTGTGGCATGATGCAAAGAGAGCAGGGTCTCATCACCACAGTACAGGTGAGCTGTCACCCTACATTAATGAGGGGTTTCTTTGAAAGTGAGGGGACTAGAACACTCATAGGTAGGTGATAGGATAGGAAAGGAACACCATTCAAAATGTCCCTAGGAACATTGTTCAAAAAGTCCCATGGTGATTTCAGAAGGAAAGCAGGTCAGGTCAGGAGCCCCCTTTCTGGAGAAGCTCCAAGTGCTAACTCAGAGGACCCTGCTCTAGAAGTTAAATAACAACCCCCAAGGAGAAAGGGAGAGTACTGGGCTCTGAACTTGTTGCAATTTTTCTGATCTACACCATTCGAGACTGCCTGAGGTCTCCTTCCACCTATAACCAACACGTTTCCTGCTAGTACTTAGCCCCTCCAAACCCTATAAATCTCAGCCCTAATAGTAGCCAGGTGCTATTTTTTCTCCTGAAATTTTGGCCCCCCACTCCCCTGGCTAAATGAAGCACTGCTGATCCATTGAGATCTGGCTCCATTTCTTTTCCATTCTGTGTTCCTTTTCATTTGCTTTCACTTGGTGCTGCTTTACCCCTCCATGTCCTAATGAACCCCTTCTACACTTTTTATGTTTCCCTCCATTTTCTCCCTTATAGAAGGGTGCTGTTCACATCCTCCCCCTGCACTTTGGCTAAACCGTGACTGGTACATGGCCCAAAACAAAACCCATTACTGGGTTAGGTTTTGTTACCTCATTGCTATGTGTATTGGGTCCTTTATTGGTGTTGGAGGCTTCTCCTTCTATCCTCTCCTCTCTAGATCTTCTCTGCACTTAAGTCTCTGGATCATAGGACACATTTTGCTATTTTGCTTCTACAGGCAACACCAGCCTGCTCATTCTTTGGAAAGAAAAGATACCTTCTGGTCTCCTGCAGAGGCAAACTGCCTGAGACCCTCCACCTTTTGGCTCAACTGGAACCCAGGTGTCCACCACCACTGAGATTGTAGAAAGGGACACCCTCTCATTCTCTGGGGACTCAGTCCAGTGACAGGAGACATCAAAGGATGCTTTGAACTTGACCACCACTCTAGTCCAACTTCTCCAACATGGGAGCTCCCCAGTCTATTCCACTGGATTTCCACCTTGGGATGTCTCATATATAGTTATAAGACTCTCCACTTCCAGCCAAACCTCCAAATTAAACACTTCATTAGGCTTCGTACCCAGTGTGGCCACTGTCAAAATTAGGCAACATAAGTCAATTACCCAAATTCAGAATTTGGACCTTTGACTCCAAAATCCTCTAATTTTAGATAATTTCTTCCAACAAAATGGCAAATGGTTTGTGGTTCCTTTTCTTCAAGATTTCTTTTGCCTTTGCTCAAGGCCCTCATTATGACAAACTAGCTCTGTTCTACAATTAACTCTCACTGAGTCCACTCCATAAGCCCCCTAGATCATGTCCAGAACTCCAGCCTGATTCTTCATTTACCACCCCCTCCAAAATAGCAGATGAACTCCCAACAAAAGTAAGTAAAGCTAGAGGCTAGAAAGAAAAGTTTCATGGACACGAGTGCCTGAAACTATCAAATGATACTGTCAGAATCACAAGCCTTTTTCTGAGACAATTTGAGACCTATAAATTTTCCTAACCTGCTACATAGGGAGGTTTGAAAATCTGCATAAGTTAATTACAATAAAACTACCCCCCATCTGTTCTAGTTCAGGAATCCAAATTTCTTTATTTTCTCTAGTAGAGACTTCACCCAGAGCACTAAGAGGCTTGCCTCCCACCTCAAAATGAGGAGCACAATATGAAATCATGGTCCTGTGAGTAAGAGGACCCAAAGGACAAAGGGGCATGTGAGGAATTTTAAGAGCACAACTAACTGACAAACATCCTTCCTAAAATTAAAATAGTGATCAAGAAGTTAGTATCCTCCATTCTGAGTGAGGCCCAGTCAGAGGTCATGGAAGGAAAGGCAGAGACTGCTGACCCCTAGAGATTCCAGGACCTGGAAGATGTCCCCTAGCCAAGAGACAGTTTTCTCCACACAGACACCCACGTTCTGTTCTCTTTCATTAGTTCAGAGGGCAGCCTCATCCTCAAAACTAATAGTGGGGGATGACCTCATCACAGTTGACAGAAAGGAGATGCCTAATAATTTTCTGCATCCAGACCTGGCCTTATGAGCAAATGGGGAAATGAAAAATGGTTAAAATGCTCTGTCCAGGAGCTTTTGCCCCCAAAGCTCAAAACAGTAGCTTTTCTTCCTTCTTAGCTTCTGCTAGATCTTTCTCTCCCCTAGGCTTACATTGAAAATGCTAGTTGCAAAGGCCTCCAGAGCATGCAAGATTTACAAGGCTTTCAGAGAACCCATGAAGACATAAGAAAAAAAGTATCACTTAAATCCAAGCCTCCTCTGACTTGGCTGGCTATCTTGACTGTACCAGCCTGCTCTCCTACAAGTACCTCCCAAAATGCTACAGCACAGAAAGAGAACAATGGAATAAACTGACCCGAATCTAAGCTAAAAGTGCACTCTGATTTGATAAAGATGTTCTGCATGATCTTTTACTAAAGTCTTATGGCCATGTAATTTTTTTGGAACTTCTGTTTTTAGATTAGTTCTACATTTTTGAGCTTATTATGTTGTGGTAAATTCACATTTGGTCCTGTGCACCTAAATTAATGTATTTTTCTGATCAGGTTTTTAATTTACCTATAAATATTTTTGCATTCTCTCTTTGTTCAGAGGTCACTTCTTCAAGGGTTAACTCTAAACTACATTGGAAAAACTCCTTTTACAAGATCCTAGGAAGGACATAGACATGGTGGTATTGGGAATAAATCTGATAGCCATTGAGGACAAACAACAGGCCTCCTGAAATCTTTGACATCAGTGTCTGTCACAGCTGTAGATTTACACCTATAATTTCCAATTGTACCAGACTGTCCTATATTTAAGTCATAATGCAAAGTCTGATGAGCTCTAATTTAATTTCTAACAGGCTAAATCTAAGAGAGGTTTTTAATAAACATTTGTGACATTACCTCCTGCTTGTGGAGCTCCACTTAGAAAAAGTTACCAAATCTTTGTTTCTTGTATGTTCTTGTATGTGTGCACACCGTGTATTGTATTCTTGTTTCTACATATGTGTTTGTGTCCAGAGATCATGTACATGGTATCAAAATTGGTGAATAGATACATAAGTACTTGTAGATTACAATTTAAATAAGAAATGGATCCAAATATCTTTTAGTTAACATGACTTAAAAGAGAAGTACAGTTTACATTGGGTAAAAAGACAAATATAAAGATGATTTTTAAAATTACTAACTCACAAGATTTTCTAGGTGGTCACACAATTAACAGAGTATTGGTTTCTATAAAATATCCAGGATATAATACCCAATTATTTTAGGATTTTTCTTCAACAGGAAAGAGAGGTAGCTAGTTCTGTTAACTACACTTGTCTGATATCTTGTCTTTTAAAGTTAAAATCAGTCAATTAGATTTAACATCAACATCAATGGGATTAATCATAAATGTGTTTGTCAGCAGAGACATCTAATTAATTTGCAAAGTAAAAGTGCTAAATTATCAACTGCTGAATATAAAATCAAGTACTCTTAACTTCTTAAATTCTATAAGGTAATATAATTAAACATTAGGTGCGTGCTCCTAAATTAGTACATGAAAAAATTTTGAGATTGTTGTTTTCTGGGTCTTCACTAAAAACAAGATGATTAAGGGTTAAAATTCTACTTTCATATACTGTTCTACAAACACAGGTTTTAAAAAGGAAAAAATCCACAAAGGATGATAAAATACTGCTGCTTTAATTGGACCCAGGAGAACTTCCGTTTTCTGAATCAGGCTTGAGGCCCCCGCAAGACCAACAGTCCTGGACTTGTGACTCCAGGAGGGACGTCGGCAGTGAGGGGAGAAGGGTCAGAGCTGGCCACTCGGGACCCACTCCTCCACCTGCCCTGCGTCTTTCACTATCCAAGCTGAGGAAAATTGAATGCGCAAGGTTGTCTGTTCTAAAGGTCTCTGCCTGTCAGCCCTGGTGTTGATGATCCTCTCCTGTCTGTCTGGGTTTGTATCCGTTACTGCCCCTTTAAGACATGGGACCTATTACACGGGTCTTACCAGTAGGTTCTTTAAAAATCTACACAGATAACATACATAAGGACTGTTTTAAAATATGAATCTTTAAAATGGTCTAAAACTGAAAAAGACAAAGAAAGTTATAGGTATAAAAATATAGTTCCTGGCATAGCAAATTAAAAGGTAAAGGAAATGTTCTTTATAAGAAAGTGTTTTGTCTAATAAAGTCATATTCTTGTTCTAAAGTCCAAGATGAAAGACAAGAGAAAACTAAGAATGTACACAAGTTGCAGAATGTCTAAGTCAGTAACAGGATCGTGAAGGGTAAGTTTCAAAAAGTTTGTGTGTAACTAAAGTGGTTACATATGATTAGCACAATCAGGTAAAGTTATTTAAGGCTTTTTCCTAAGGTCAAACATTCATGTACTAATACAAACCAAAGTTTAATTCTCTTTAAATTGAAGTAACAAGGATTTCTTAAAACACTAATCTGCTCTTATGTATCAAAATAATTTTTTGTGTCGGTTAAGTTTCATTATTTAGAGACACTAGTCTTAAAGAAATTAGGATTTGAACAACTCTGGTTAAACAAAAACTGTTGGTTTAGGGTACTATACTACACTACAGATTCTGAATTATCCTTTCTGTATTCATACTTTGGAGTATACAAGTCTTTAAAGTATAAGGTTAAGAAGAACATTTTACCAAACTGATGTTCTTCAAACTAAGGTTTAAAGTAAAGGTTTGGGATTATAAAAATTATGTTTCTTGGTTCACAGCTATTATACAAACTAAATATAATTTTACTCTTGTTAATTTTATTTAACATTCCCCTTGTAAACTTAATGATTATCTGTTGGTGCCTTACAGAAGTACAAAATCTAGTATAGCAATCTGAGTTAATTTGAGCTAATAGGCCATCATCTATAAAAGAGACAGGATGTAAGTCTGACTTCCAGCACTAATACTGACCCCAAATAAATAGAAGGGCTAAATAACTGTAAAGTTATAGACATTAAAGTTAAAACCCACTGTTCTTACTTTAAGATTCATGAAACTACCTAACTGGGTACTTAGGACCAAACCTTGGAGACTGAAGTTCAGAAATAAAAGGACCAAGAAAGAAAATAGCCAGTATTTGGCTCTTTCTTTCGGAGATCAGCTTGAACCCAGGAAACAAGGGAACTTCTTTATGGGCATTGCAACTCTGGGTCACATGACTTCCTGATCAGGGGGATTAATGAGGCCCTGGAGAACAGAAAGCCAACCAGTGTACATGCTGCAAAATGGTGGGTAATTGGAAAAGGGAGATATCCCTGATGCTTCCAAGGGAAACCACATGGTAGAGGAAACCCCGACCCATCTTGGCAGGTGGCACTAAAGTAGCTAAGAGGCTGCTCTCAAGTTTCCAAGACTGACCCACTGAGAGAACTCAGCTGACTCTTAACAGTAGATAGGAACAAGGCCAATTTGATCAGCTTGGTCTTGAACACCTAACAAAAACAGTTATAACCAAAGCACAGTCATACCTGGGCATTTAAAAGAAAAAACAGCAGTTCTTTTCACAGAACTTAAGAGTTAGCCCAACAGCCATGGTGACCCTAAATTCTGGGGCATTTTTCCTTCGTGAGGCTCATATTTATCCCTGCCTACCAAAACTTGGACTGGCCTCTGCATCTTGGTTTTCCTCACTCCTCAAATTGATATGTTACCTAACAACCAAAGTTTGCCTAAACCCATTGCAGTGCACACCAGACACAAGACAGCCCTTCATCTTATTTCCTTACTCATAGGGACAGAGATACCCACTGGGATTGGCACAGGGGTGGTGGAATTAGAAACGTCCATTCACTACTACAAAAAATTGTCAGAAAAGGTTATTGAAGACAGGTTGCCAAATCAATACTGACTTTACCAAATCAGTTGGACTCTGTGGCATCTGTCCTCCTGAAAACCATCATGGCCTAAATTTCCTTCTGCTGAATATGTGGCCTCTGCCTTTTCCCTGGGGAGGAAAGCTGTTTCTATGTAAACCAATCAGGATTCGTAAGAGACAGGTTAAACAGGTCCAGGACTGCCTGGACAGCAAAGATGAGAACTAGCTGATTCTTGGTGTCCTCATGGGGGGATCTAAGATGATGCACCTCCTGGTTCCTTCTCCTTACACCCACTTCAATGTTCATCTTTTTCATAATAACTTTTCTTCTGTGTATTTTAATTTCATATACAGACAGGTGCTTAGTAAGGAGACCATTTAGCTCAAGCTGCTTCCCAGGAACATGTCAAAGCCAATCTCCCAGTGCACTCACAATCTGTGCTCCTGAAACCACAAGAAAGGCACCTATGATGTCCTCGAGGCTCCCTTCGTATATGCTCCTCTTCAGCCTCAAGCACCAGGATCCTACAAGAGTACAATAGACCACAAATCTCCATATTCTCTCCAGGATCTCTGAGGAGGGTTAGGTCCTTCTACATGGCCCCTTTTCAGCAGGATGCAGCCAGGCAAGGCACTGATGCTCCTATTCATTGACCCCTTTCACAGACAAGATTGAAGGATATGGAAAATCACAACCCCCAAGGAGAAAAGGAGAGTAATGAGCTCTAAACTGGTTGCAGTTTTCCTCATGTATAACCATTCCACTGATGGTCCAAGGTTCCTTCAGCATTAACCAAGACATTTCCTGCTGGGACTCAGTCCCTCTGAACCATACAAAACTCAGACCCTTAATGTAGCCACTTGCCATTTTCCCTCCTGAAAATGTGCCCCTCTGCTGCCTAATAAAACATGGCTGATCCATTGTTGTCTGCCTCCATTTCTTATTCTTTCTGTATTCTATTTCATTTGCTTTCAGAGCATGTTGGCAGAATCTCAGTGAAGTCTAGGTCCAAATTCTCAGGATAGAGGCTATGGGACCAGAGTGGGAAGTCAGGGCTGAGGCTGCAGGAGGAGCAGTTATGGAATCTGATGGAGCCCTAGAGGCAGCAATGAGAAACCATTTGGAGAGAGAATAAAGGGCCTTAGTCACCCTGCCCATAGACAATGGCCTGAGGGTGGGTCCCTTTGGGAGCTGAGGGTATTGCATCCTGGTTTACACAACAGATCCAGGAAGGTTGGTCTTGATTAGTACACTATTTGCCCCCCATTTCATTTATCAAGAACTATTTTTATGTCTGAGATTTCCTAAGGTGGATTCAATTTTGGAACTGAAAACCCAACCAATGCAAAAGTACGATTTCAAGGGAGCCCCTGGTAGTAGAATCACATAGTTCACGTGGTGGGTTGCAGAGATGTCCCAGCCTCCAGCTAACCCCACCTTCCATTCCTCAGGTGAGCACGTTCAGAATTTGGGATGCCTCTTTCTGTTCCTGTTTATCCCAGGTAATACTGAAAGGTCAGGGGAAACACTGAGTCCTCCTTAGACCCCATTGGGCTGCCTGTACTAAATTAGGACTCACCCAAGACTTGTGCAGTAAGCAGCTGATCTTTTACTGGACTGTGGCCAGGCCCTGGCACGTTTTAGACAATGGCTCAGAATGGCCACCAGAGGGAACTTTTGACTTTCAAATCCTCACCGATTTCGACGATTACTGTTGCCACACAGAGAAATGGTCACAAGTGCCTTATGTTCAGGCCTTTTGGGATTTGCACTCTCATCCTTCCCTTTGTTCTACCTGTCCTACTGCCCAAGTTCTCCTAGCCAGAGAAGGTCCCAAACCCCTCCCACACTGCCCTTCTGCATCCTCCTCCTCATTTTCACCTACACTGGAACTACTCTCAGCTCCACCCTCCTGTTACCCACCTCCCTACTCAGGCCAGACTTCCTCCTCTTCTCTCACCTCTCCTCCTACAGCTACAGCTCCCCCTCCTCCTCCTTCCCCAAGAGGTCCCCCTCCTCCCCACCTCGCTCCTCTCTGGTTAGGACCCACACCCGATCTCATCAGTCCCCCACCACCACCCAACCCAGAACTCCTTTGCCCTCTCTGGGAGGTGGCTGGCACAGAGGGCATCGAGTGGGTCCACATCCCCTTCTCACTTCAGGATCTTTCCCAGATTAAGAAGAACCTAGAGTATTTCTCTGCTGACTCCTCCACGTATATTAAGGAATTTAGATATCTCTCTCAGGCTCATGGCCTCACCTGACATGATGTCTATGTCATTCTCTCTTCTGCTCTTGCTCCAGATGAAGGGACGCATACCCAGCTGGTGGCACGAGACCATGCCAACCAGGTCCACCTAATGGACATAACTCTCCCCATGGGTGCAAAAAGAGTCTTTTACCTAAACTCCAGCAAAAGTAAATTGTATGGTGCTTTACTAAAATAATTGACAGCCATGTCATTTTCCCAGGACTCTTATTTTTCCTTAAATTCTCTAGTTTTTGAGCTCATAACATTAATGTTTTTTAATCAGTCCTATTTGTATTCAACTCAAGTTTTTGAACATCTGTTACATTGCAGTGGAGATTCACCTATAAAAAGTTTCAAGGCCTTTGCTTTGGTGTTATGTGTATATCATGTTGTCTGTCTGTTGTGTGTTCAAAAATCATGTACATGATATCATAATTCACATAGATAATGCGCGCTCAAGAAATTAAAATTTTAAAAATGGATCCAGATACCTTTCATTCATGTGATTTTAAAAGGTTCAATTTAAATTAGGTAAACAAAGGAAAGTAAAATGTCTTTAAAATTACCTCACAAGTCTCAAGGTGGTCAAATTAATAAAATGTTGATGTCTATAAAATGTCTCACATCAATGGTTTCTAGGACTTTTCTTCAACAGGAAAGAGATGGAAGATACTGTTCAATACACTTATCTGATATCTTGGTTTTTAAAGAATAAGTTAATTAGATTGGACATATATGATTACTCAAATGTGTTTGTTAGAGACTCTGATTAATTTACAAAGTTAAAATGCTAATGGTTAATTTAACATCAAGTACTCCTAACTTCTTAAATTCCATGGGAATATATACTGATTCATTATGTGTGTTTTCATAAATTGGTAAACAAACTGATGTAATTCTTTGTAGGAAGGGTTTAAAATTTTCAATTGTGTTTCAGTTAGAGTACTGTAAATAACAAAGTATTTCATCCTATTAAGATTAAGTGTTTATCTAAGATCAGAAATTTCATAAGGGTTGTTTCAAAATGTGAACAAAAAATGAGGTTAACAGGAAACAGATGGAAGGTTCTACGTATGGAAATATATTTAGTAGGAAAAAAATGTTTCTGGATAAGAAAGTGTTTGTGTGATGAAATACATAGGGTCTAAGTAAGTGCTAAGAAAATCTTGTGTAAGTAAAGGGCAAATTTCAACAAGTTTGTATGTAACAAAGTTGTTTATATGTATGTGAGACAATCAGTTAAACCTATATAAGGCTTTTCCCTAAGGTCAAATATGAATGTACAAAGGTTTAATCTACATATAAAACTGACAATGATTTCTTTAAAATACCGATTTTGCTCTTAACATTCTGTCTGTTAAGTTTTATTCTTTAGAGCAATTAGTCTTAAAGAAATTTGGGTTTATACAATTATGGTTAAACAACTGTTAAAGTATTGTACTACATTATGGAGTCTAAATTTTTCTTTGAAAATTAAACTTGGTTAGTGGATGTATCACTCTTCTTTGTATATTAAATATGTTCATATCTTCCAGGGGCACAAGTCTTTAAAGCAGAAAAGTTATCAAGCGGCTCTTCTCCAAACTAAACTTGTCTATAATGGTAATTTTAAACTTGTAAGAATAGCAAATTCTATTGGTGACTTATTTATATTATTTAATGTTCTATAACAGGACCTATTATCAATAAGGTATATGGTGTCTTTTTACACTGAGGTAAAAATTTTAAATGTATTTTTAAAGAAAGATGAGCACCTGATCTATTTAAAGATTAATATTGTAAAACATAAAAACATTTGCCACTTTTCCACACAAAATGAAAGTTAAAAGCTCTCTCTCTCAGCCTTTCTTTAATTTATATTTTAGATATAATGTTATATTATGTTAACTAATGTTTTTTATAGACTCTGAAAGCAAAATATGCAAACTTTGTAAAATACCATTTAAGAAAGAGTGTGGAAGGTGGTCGCAGAGGACAGGACAGCAGTGACTGAGATTGGGGTCTCTGATGACCTCATGGCTGTGGCGTGCATGGTGCCTGGGAGTGTTCCTGTGCTGGGGCACAAGATGCCTGGCTGCTGTGGTAGTGCCCTGCCTGGGGAGGCTCTGTGCAGGAGTCCTATCAGCTCTGACATCGATCTCAGGCACACAGCTCTCGGGCAGGAAGGAATTCTTTTGCGAGACAACCACAATGTTTCACCAGCTCCCTTCTCTGGTTCCTGTACACCTGGCAGTAGCTTTGGACAGTGGGCTTTCTTGAGAGCTACACAGAGTTCCTAACATTGCACTTTGCAGCTGTGAAAAAGTTACATAGATGCCCTAGTTTCTGTAACTTTCCTGAATACAAGGAATAAAGCTTACATAGTCTTTAACCAGAGAGTAAGACATATATAAATAAAAATCGCTGACTTAACTCTTTAGATCTGCATCTCCATCAGAGAACAGAGCTCCATCTGATCCCAGACTAACCTTCAAAATCTGTGTTTATAAATCTTTATTTTCCAATCTTCCTTTACCCCTCGCTGGACCTGAGAGTTTGGTCACACTGGTCGTGGCAAAAGAGTCAAAAATCAATTTCAGAATTAGAACAGTTTACCTAATATTTGTGAAGAGCCCTGCCTTACCTGAGATAAAGTTCTGCCTCCCACCCTCCTGCATGTTAGAATGGCTCCAAAATAAGCCAGACTTCAGCTCATTTAAGGTTATATTCAAAAGACTGGTTTTGTTGTAAACTTATTGTGATCTCAAACAGGGCAAATAATACAGCTCAGTCAAAATTCAAGATACCTATTACACAAACTACATGTTTTACTGTAGTTAATTCCATTTCATATTTTCCATGTAAACTGTATAACTGTTGCTTGATTAATGTTTTGCAGAACTACTACTTAAAAAAAAAAACAACCTAAATTAATTTCAGATAATAAACCATCACCTATAGGACAGATAACATAGACCCCAATTACATAAAATGGGGTGAAAAACTATAAAGTCATAAACAATAAAGTTAAAGCCCAATACCCTTACTTTATGACTGGTGAGACTGGCTTCCTGGATGTATAAAATAAAGCTTAGAGAATGAGATGAAAACAAAGGGACCAAGAAAAAACCAGTATTTGACCCTTGCCCTCAGAGTCAGCCTGAATCCAGAGAACAAGAGAACTTCTCTAAGCAGCTTGCAACTCTGATCAGGGAGATTGATGAGACCACTAGAGGATGAAAAATCAATCAGTGCACCTGCTGCAGAGGAGGGTCATTGAAAAAGGGAGACACACCTGATGCTTCCAAGGGAAGCCACCTCATCAAGGAGACACTACCTGGTGAATGGCACTAAAGGAGCGAAGAAGCTGCTCTCAAGTTTCCCACGAGTGACCCCTGTGGGAACTCAGCTAACTCTTAAGAGACAAGAAAAGGTCAATTTGACCAGCTTGATCTTTAACACCTAGCAAAACAGTTAAAACCAAAACATAACCATTCTTGGGCATTTACAAAAAGAAACAATAGTTAAATATAACTTAAGATGTACACTTGTGTTAGTCCCCTAGAATAAGTAAACACTGGACTACAAAAGAGAGATTCCTGGGCAGATGTGCCTGATAACTATCAAGAGAAGCTGTTAAAGAGTCAGAAATTTTTAGTCAGTTTAAGGCCTACCGATCTTCCTAAGCTACACAGGTAGGCTTAATTTACGTTTGCTAGTATGATTATCTAGCCCTAAGTCACAGAAATAATATAGAGATCTCTACTAAACACAGGTTATACAAATAAAAGAATATTTTACAAAACTCAGATGACATTAAGAAGCTTAACTATATTTTCTGGGGACATCAGTGACATTAAAAATTAAATATTGTGTTTAATTCCTGATAACTCTGACAATGTGAAAGTTACCAAATAAAGGCTGTGTCCTCTCCAGCCTTTGTTAGGCCTTGTAATGGGAACAACTTCTCAGTTCTTCCACCTCCTGGTGAGATATTGACTTCTCTCATCTTCATGATATTTATTGACTTGTTCCAGATGCTGCAACATTTATTCTGCATTAATCTCAATTCAGGACTCATGTCTTTTTATTTCTCTTTCATAGAAGAATCCACTCCCAGATGATACAACAGGTCATTTTCCTACCAGTGGTGGTCAAACTCTCCCTAGCCTCCTCAGTCACCGCTTCTGGGTTTGGGGCAGGGGAACTTGGTTATGCAGTCACCACCACCCAGAGACTAGAATAGCAACTCCAAGAAGCAGTAGAAGCATCTACTGCCTCTTTAGCCTCCCTAAAAGGCAAATAAATTCTGTTGCCAAGTTTCCTTATAGAACCACAGAGCACTAAATCTCCTGATGGCAGACAAAATGGGGAACATGCATATTCCTAAGAGAAAAATGCTGCTACTACATCAGTGAAACTGGGCTGGTAGAAAAAAGAAATTGAAAACCCTCAGGTGTCTGAGTGAAAGACCTAAAACAGCAGCAATTAGATGGCCCCTGGCCAAGTTGGCTGAACTCCACTCTTGCCACCTGGCTAACCCCCATCCTTACTCCTATATTAGTGATAGGACTCCTACTGATGATTGCTCCCTGTCTCCTCAGAACACCCGAAATGGGATCAGCACGGTTGCTAGAGTCACTGTCATCCAAATGCTTCTGCACCCGTACCCACCTCCCTACTGTTCCCACATCTGAGCCTTCTCCCCCAAACACCCCCTAATAAACAGGAAGTAGCCAGATGGACTCTGGGCCCTATATCATCAAAAAGGCCAGAATCTTAGGGCAGTCCGAGGCGGCCGGGTGGGGGGCAGGGCAGGCCATGAATGGGCACCAGCCCGCGCAGGCACAAAGGAACAATGTACCCGGCACTGACAGAACCCTAATGGTGCCTCACAATTGCCTGGCAGGCAGCAGAGTCCCCAGTCAATCCCAGAAGGACACAAGGCCCTCCAGCTTCCCCTGTCCACCCCAGATTATTAACACACTGCCCAGCCAGGGCTGCACACAACTTCCCTGGCCCTCCACCCCAGCCCTGACCCTGGGGACCTGGGAACCTCGTCGAGTGCCAGTCCAATGAACTCCTTTTATAATTACATCTGGCCAATATGTCCTTTGGTTACCTCCACCTGATCTTAGAGAGGGGACAGCATGCTTGACACCAAGACACCCAGGAGCGCCTTCTCAGAGGAACTCAGAGGCTAAAATGACTTGGGAGAGTGAAAAGACATTTGCATTCAGTGACCCATAAGACAGAAATGAAAACTTCCTTGCAGCGTGTCACTGGTAGTAAGGACTGATGATGGCATGTTAGAGATCTGCCTACGACCATCAGAATGTCACCTTCCAGATGTCAGGGGGTCACCATGGACACCAGCACATATGCTGTTGTTTTGTAAACGTAGAAGTTTGGAAACAGACACTTCTGCTCCTTGGACTCAGTCCTCCTCCTCCCCTGAGTGACCATGCAGCAGCCTCCTGACTCTGGAAGCTTCCTTACCCAAGGCCATTTCCCAGGCCTGGGTTCTGTGGCATCAGTGGTAACAGCACAGGGAGGACTGAGCATTTTCAGGGTGAACCAGTGTTGTCACGCGGTTCCGCATCACCCTGAGGGACCCCACTGGCCTTGGTGCCCAGGGGACGCTGCCCCTCCCCCAGCTCCATCCTCTCCCTGCTTTCCTCACCCTCCCCCATCACTGCCAGAACCACTCACACCCACCACTGTGTCCCCGTGCACATCTGCCAGCTGTGGCCTGTTGGAGGAGCTTGCTGACAGGCTGCTATGGCTTGGGAGGGGTGAGGGCCCCCCATGCACGGACTGGGAATAAAGGCTGGGTCCCCAGCTTGGTGCTATTGGGAGGTGGTGGAATCTGTGGTGGTGGGTTCTGGTGGGAGACTCTCAGTCCCTTTGGGACAAAAGGATTTACTTAGTCACTCCTTTGGGGATTCTTACAAAACGGTGGTTACTGTAGGAAGCAAGCCTGTCCCCACCCAGGCCCATCTGCACCTGGTTCAGAAGTGACCACTACCTTCCACAAGTGCTCCCATGGTTGCCATGACTACTTGCTACAACAGAGCCCATGTGGGTGCCAGGCCCTCCAAACTTCAACACCATTAGCTGAGTAGCTCTCCTTTCTCCAAAGGTGGCCTGTCTCAGGCATTCCTCACACTGATGAAGAGGTGACGAATACACATGGTGTGTGCTCTTGTGTGTTCCTGAGGCCAGACCTGCCTGGAGGTCAAGGACGGCGTCATGTTCATGATGCTACCCACTTCCTGCCATGAACAGACCGTGGGACACATCAGTAGATGCTTAATCCACATTTATTAATAAAGGGGTGATGGAAAGAAGAAGATGCTGCCTCGATATTCCCCCACCCACAAGCCCACAGGGAGAGAAGTGCAGGTGGACATGTGCACAAAGCCTGTGCAAAGACACCCATCCACAAGCACACAGGGCACACCCCCAGGGGGGACTAAGTGCTGACATACATGAAAAACTCCTCTCCATTCAACAGAAGGACAGCAGGATTCATGGGGCTGAAGTGAAGCATGGAGTGCAGGGTGTGAGCAAGGAGGGACTTTGCCCTTAGATTGTCAGGAAAAGAAGGACCTGGGTTGTAGAGCAGAGAAGGGGGAGGTCTTCTTTTGTTGCAGTGAAAGATTCTCCTAGAATCTTCTAGAATTCTTCTAGATTCTTATAGACTCTTTCATTTTGCTGATCTGCACACTGGATCTCACTTCTTGCCTCTACCTCTAGGACCCTTGGATGAGGGCGGGTCTCCTGTAAACTTATTTACGACATTCACGTTCACCTGAAAAATAGGCACACACAGGACACACCAGTAAGCATGAAGGAGACAGGCAGGTGCAGGGCCAGGGCCACCAGACCCTTCAGGCTCTGGGCAGGGAGTGAGGTTCCTGAAGGCCCTCTAGAGTCCACCCAGCTGGGGCGTCTTTCCACTCTTTCAGGAGTTCCACGACTCACCTTAGTGGAAGAACTCATGGTGACACAGAGTGTAAGAGCTGCACACAGAAGCACCGCTCCATAAACAATAATCCCAGGGAGCTGGAAGCAGAATGGATGGAGAGGATGTGAGTGCTGTTGAGATAGTCCACACAGCTCAGAGTGAGTCGGTCCCAAGATGGACCATCTCTGGCTTCTGTCAAATCCCCCATCCCCTCCCAGGCTCATGGAAGAGTGTCTCCTGGGGATTCATGAGACCACCTGGGATGGAGAGTTGCCCTTTAAGCCCTCAAGTCCAGGGCTACTCCATGGAAAGGAGAGAGAGAATCCACATGGAAAGGGGAAAGTCACACAAACATGTCTAAATCAAGTAACAAGGCTGGAGTAGAAGGACCTAGTCAATTACACGAGTGTTAAACAAATGTCTTTTTTAAAGGAAATTCTTCCATTCATAAAGGCCTCCTGGGAATAGGCTCCTCCCGCCCTCTGAGGTCTTCTGAGATGGCGAATAAGGCATGGCTGACACAGTCCTGGAGCCCCATTCTCAGGTGCCTTTGCAAAGCTGTCATGCAGGGCACCCTGTGCTCAGATGAGGACTGAGGTGTAAGTGGGGCTTGGGGACGCTCCCTTTCCAAGATCAGGCAATGGCAGAAGTGACATGAGAAGCCCAGTTTTCTGCTTCCGTCTTCCTGCTCTGCATTCCGTGTCCCTGGCCTTGGGTGGGACTTGCCTTCCTGACCTCCCCTGCTTCCTTCTCCTCAACCAGCATTGGTCCATTATTTCTCCCAATGGGCAGTGGGTGCAGCCCTGTGGTCCCTTCCCAGCAGGAAAGTCCCAGACCTCTTCCTTGCCCTGCTCTCCCAGTAGATGAGAGTCACTGAAGTTAGGGTGAGTGAGAGACTGCAAGGAGCTGGCCCCGGGCACTGTGGGAGAGAGCCGGGCCCCTGGGGGTGGGTGTGACTTGACTCCTAAACCAGGGCACCATGGAATGTTCTGGGATGGGAGGAGCTCCACGTGCTTCTGAGAAGTGACATGGACTCGGTGCAATTGTCCTAGGGGAGGAGCTTTTCTAGGAATTTTGGAGTGAGCGTGTCCCAAGGTGACCATCCAATTGAATACAAACTGCAGCCAATGATTTCCATGAATGGCGGACACACTAGAGCAGGCAAGGTCATTCATCTGACGAGGCAGATTTATGAGGCATCAAACCTGTGCCAGGCAGGGCTCTGGGAATGTGGTGAAGGATCAGGTATGAAACAGAAGACATCTCTGCCCTTCAGGGGCTTCAGTCCTAGTGGAGGAGGCAGGAGGCGAGCAGGACCAGGAGGAAGGAAGTCACCATGTTGGGTGTGGGAAGACTCTTCAGGTGTGTGAGAAACAGGGCAGAGGAGAGGGAGCAGGGTGCTGGTGGGTGCTTGGGATCTGGGGTCCAGATGTTGGAGTTCTCAGGTGGCCTCCTTGAGAAGGGGAGTGCCCGGCAACCATGTGAAGGAGGGAGGGAGGGAGGGAGGTGGTCATATGTACCTGAGGGAAGCGCCTGCTCGTCAGAGGAAGCATTCCAGGCCTGAAGGTGGAATGACGCTACTGCGCGTGAGGGGCCTCAAAGGGACAAAAGCAGTGTAAGGTGGCAGTGGTGACCAGGGATGGAGGGCTATGGGTGGCCAGTGTCTTCAGGCTCCACGAGGAGGCTGGTTGTTTCCTGAGGAAAACATCAGAGTGGAAGGTTCTGAGCAGAGCAGTGATGTGACCGTGTGCATCCAAGTGTTCCTGCTGGGTGCTGACTGAGCGCAGCTGAGAGGTGCCAGCATGAGGGAGGAGAGTGGAGGCTGCTTCAGGGATTGACATGGGACATGCTGGGGAGCCGTCCAGCGTGGCCATGAGAAAGTGGGGAAAGGGCTGGATTCTGGATGGGGTTTCAAGGAAGCACCAAGATTCCCTGAGTTCTGGTCTGTGAGAGTTTCTGTGTGTGTGTGTGTGTGTGTGTGTGTGTGTGCGTGCATTTGTGTGTGTGTGTGTGAGAGAGAGAGACAGAGAGACAGAGAGAGACTGAGAGACAGAGAGAGACAGAGAGAGACAGAGAGAGAGAGAGACAGAGAGAAGTGAAGATGATTTTATGTCTTGCCCCCATCTCTAAAGGGATGGCATTGCCTTTGACTGGAATAGGAGAAAAATGTAGAGGTTTGGTCAGTGAAACCTGGAGGTCAGGTCAGCGTGTAGAGTGCAGGTGGGGGGCAGGGGGCAAAGGTCAGGCAGTGGGGTAATGAGTGATTGTGTCAGGGAGATGGGGCTGATTTAAAGGAGATAAACCCCTCCAGTGCCTTCCCTCCTTCACCTGCTGTCAGCGTACCTGCCTCCAGGGAACTGATCCTCCGTACCCGCCATGGTTAATGACGCCCCTGGCCGGCTCCCTTCCTGCCTGTGCCCCTGGGCAGCTGCATTCCTGCCTGGGACACTCCACCTCTGGGCCACCATTTGGTCACTAGCCAGGCAGGCAGGATGTGGGGGAGGAGAAGACATGAGAAGGAAGGAAATCTAAAATGTACAAAAGGGGCAGGACACCCCACTTTCTCAGACACCCCCACCTCCTCGGACACCCCGGACACCTCAGGCCCTCCCCTTCCGAGAAGTCCATCTCTCTTCTGTCCTTTAAATAAAGTTTTCTTTCTACTCTGCCTTTGTGTTTCTTGGGTGTTCTGTCCTCAACACCAGGGAAATGACGCTCGGCCCTGATTCTCTCACCAGCATGAACGTGGGGATTTGGTGCAGGAGTTGACTAGTGGAGGGGCCAGACCCGGGTGCGGGACAGACGTGGCTGCAGCTGTGCACTGGTGTGTCATTGGGACAGGAAGGTGTTCAGGTGCCCACAGTGGATGAGACTGATGAGGCAGTGAGTAGAGAGAAACGGGGAGGGACCAAGAGTGGAGCCTAAGGCTGGGGAGAGAGGAGGGCCAGCAGAGGAGACCCAGCAGAGAGCAGTGGCCAGGGGGTGGGGAGCCAAGTGAGGTCCTCAGAGAGGGGATGACGGGGGACAGGGGCAGAGCAGGGGATGGGCAGGAAGTGAGGCTGAAGGTCTGACTAGGCCCAAAAGGCTCCCTGGCCAGGAATCTGGGGACGATGCTGTGCCTCCATATGCAGCCAAGGGCTTGAGTCAGCTGTGAAGGTCAGCGTGTGGTCAGGGCCATGAACACTCACTGTGAGTGGCGCCCCCTTCTGCAGGCTGTGGGCAGTGCGCCTTCTCTGGGGGGACTGCATGGGAACAGGGCCTGTGGCAGTGCTGGGGCTGCGTGGGGGCTGCCTACAAGTACAGGAGGGCGGTGTTCCCACCAAGCCTCCATCCTCATTCCTCTGCCAAGCCCAGAACCCGCCTCCCGGTGGGCCTGAGCCTCAGCCTCTGCCCAAAAATCAGGTTCAAGATGGAGTAGGAGCGAGAGAACTGGAGAGGTGAGCTGGAGAGTTCTTTGGAACATTTCTTCTCTTCTTCCAAGAGGACTAAAGATAAGGGTGGTGCTGACGCAGGGTTTAGGGTCAGGAGAAGGCTGTTTGCTGGCTTTGGGACATGGCAGGGGCACAGCAAGTGTCCATGCTGGTGGGAAAGTGCCCCTGAAGGGGCAGGTGGACAGTGTGGGAAGGAGGCTGGGGGAGGGGAGGGAGGAGAGCGGGAGGAGATGGGAGGGGACGCGGGAGCTGTGCTGGCCCAGAGAGGGAAGTTACAGGGACACAGGGGTCACGTACAGACCCACCTTATAGAACAAGGACCCAGGTCCTCTCCCAGGTCACTCTCATGCTTCCCCCCAACAGCCCAAACCCACACCCAAGCTCCGTGGACCCCCAGGAGACACCCTGCCAAGAACTCTCTGTTCCCATGGAAACTGAGTTTTGTGAGATATTAGAATGTGTGCTCCAGCTTTCAGAATTGAGGCTGCTGCTCGCCCTTCCTGACACCAGCCACCAGGTTGAGTCCCTCCCATGGACAGTCACCCAGCCTAGATTTCCCCTGAAATTCAAGAGGCACTTACCACAGGCATCCTGAGGAGTCAGAGGTGTTTCAGGCGCCTGCTGATCACCTGCCTGGATTTTGTTGTGCTTACAAAAGATTAATTGAGAAAGATGTCAGTTTAAAATAACATCAGATCTCCAAAACATTCACCTGAGGAAGAAGCAAGTCATGAGCTGTGTAATGCCAAGTCCCAAACAGCAGAGTGTTCCAGGGAGGAACGGCCGAGGGGAAGTGTGGAGACAGGACCCTTTGACATCAGGGTAAATGTGAAAGTGGAAGGCAGACACCACCTGACTGGCTGTGCGAACACAGCTGCTATTTTTGGAAAGTCCCTCCAGGAAATTGTTTCTCCCAATGCAAAGACTTATTAATGTACAAATCCTCGGTGGCTCCTGTCCTGTCTTTGGTCATTGCCACTGTTGGTCACCCAGGCAGGATGGGAAGAAGGGCATGAGAAGAAAGGAAACCTGAAACCCATAAAGTGGTGGTAAAGCCTCTCCCAAGGGCACAAGCTCTGCTGCTTCCCTCCCCTCTAGACTCCCTTCTACAGGACTTTTCTTCTTTCTTTCTTTCTTCTCTTCTCTTTCTCTTTCTCTTCTCTTCTCTTCTCTTCTCTTCCTCTTCCTCTTCTTCTTCTTCCTTCTTCTCTCTCTCTCTCTCTCTCTCTCTCTCTCTCTCTCTCTCTCTCTCTCTCTCTTCCTTCTCTCTCCCCTCTCTCTCCTGTCTTAAATAAAGTTACTTCTTGCTCTTGTTTCAGCGTTTCTCAGGAGTTTAATCTTCAACATCGGGGGAACAAGGACCCAATCTTGATTGTCAAGACCTGTTTCTGTATCACCTGGGAACATCTTAGAAATGCAAATCTTGGTCCACTCCATAGTCCTCCTGGATCAGGAAATCCAGGGAGGGAGTGAGCACTCTGATTTAACAGGCTCTCCAGCCGACCCTGGTGCTGGTAAAGTCAGAGCCCCATGACGTGCAGAAACACCCCCATCTCTCCTTGTGCCTTTACTCCCCCTTCCTTGGATCCCAAACATCAACAATACTGGCTGTGCAGGGTCCAGGAAATCCCTAGCTTTCCCCTACTCTGCCATCTAGCTGGTTTCCCAGGTCTGTGCAACCCTGCTGGGGCTCAAGACAGACACGGTCACTGTGTCCTCCCTGAGAGCTGAGCCATTCAGCACGACTTCTTGCCCAGGGGGCTCCTACCCACAGATCCGCAAAGCAGGGAGACGGGGGCTCGAGGCTGCAGTGGCCTTCCTGTGCGTGTGCGGCTCTCCCTGTGGGGAGACACATCCTTCCTGCTGCCGCCTCACGTCATGGTGCTTGCGTTGCTCTAAAGGGCTCGTGGACCCAGCAGGAGACACAGATGGCAGCAGGTCCCACAGTGCAGCTGAGGCTTGGCAGGCAGCGACACCATCCCTGAGACTGGGCGCTCTGGCTTTCTTGAAGGAAGGACAGGTTTTCTGGAGGAGGGGTTATGACAACAACCCCAGCGACAAGGGGTGCTTGTGCCTCACAGGCCTGCAGGTGGAGGCGATTCCCCCAGGGATACGTCATCACTGTGACCACTTTGCAGATGAGGTGCTGGAGGCTAAGAGAGGTGGAGTAACTGGAGCCCAGACACACAGCGGGGAATGCTGGAACCCAGGCTTGGATGACGAGGATGAGCTCCGCCTGTCAGTTCATGACAAATGCCGGGCCCAACGCCAGGCTCTGCTTCTCGATGTGAGGAAATGGTCAGTTCGCTCCTCCTTTCAGAGCAGGCTTCGTTCTCTTTGTGTGGAAAACAACACATGGTAGACCTGACAGCTGGCGCAGAGGACTGGGCCTCGTGATGGGCCCCGGGACCCGTTCAGTTCTGCCTCCCACCAGGAAAAGCTCAGGAGGGAAGGAGGAGGTCCTGCCAGAAGCCCTTCCAGCAGCTCTGGAGCCAGGCCTGAAATAATCCTGATCACACTGCACCCAGGGTTGGGTTCAGAGGGGTCCCCGAGAAGGTGCAGGGTGTCCGGCCTTCAGTGGGGAGATGCCCTTGTCCTTGTAGAGGTGGAAACTAGTTGCAGGGACCTGTTCTTCAGTTGCCTCCCAGGTGACCTGGCTTCCCATCTCCAAGGCCTCGTTGCTGAGAGGCCTCGTCCTGCCCGAGTGTGCTCGCCTACAGGTGGGTCCTGACTCCCTGCAGCTCCCAAGAGGCACTTCCCAGGGCCTGCCTAGGGCCCAGGTCTCTCCTGGGGTGACCCAGTGTCAGTGGAGACTTGTCAGAGGAACTCATGGGAGTCTTACCTTGTGTTCCTGGTGAGTCTTTGGAGTTCTTTCTTCAGACTGATGATTTCTACAGCTGGTGAAGGAAGAAATACTTGGTTTCGCTTTGGAGAACCAAAGTCCTTTTGTTAGTTTTTTTTCTTCTTAATGAGTCCATTGTCCAGCATCCAGGGTGAGTTCATTACCATTGAGAGTACTTACGGCCTTGACTGCAGTAGGATTATATGGGAGCTCCTTCCAAAGTCTGTCTGCGAGAAAGGGAGAGATTAAGGTGTGGGCCATTAAATTCACATAAACAAAGAGATTGCACCAATTAAGCAATCAGCAAGTATTTATTGAGTTTCTGCTGTTTGCAGTTTGGTGTGCTGGGTGCCAGGATACAAGGTACTTGTGTTAGCTCTTCATTGCTGTGACATAATGCCTGAGAAAATCAACTTAAAGGAGGACAGATTTATTTGGCCCCCACTTTCAGCGGTTTCAGTCCATGGTCATTTTGCCTCAATAGCTTTGGGCCTTCAGTGAGGCAGAAGATAGTTGCAGGAGAACATGGAAAAGCAGAGCTGCTCACCTCATGGTGGCTGGGGCAGTAGAGGGGGCAGGAAGGATCACAGGGGAAGAGGTAACCTTCTAGACACTCCGCTGTGACCTACTTCCTCCAACGCCGGCCTGTCTCCTGTTTACTTCCTTCACTTCCCAGTAGTGTGTTCAGTTATAAATCCTCGATGCACGGATGTATTACTGAGATCAGAGGTCTCATGAAACAGTCACTCCTCAAAAGCCCCGACTCTGAACACACTGCCTGGCTGACCCAGCTTTTGAGACTGGGCAAGGACAGGTTGGCAGTGTAGGAATGGATGATTGAAATGGGAAGACTGGGCAAATTCAAAGGAAATAAAATGCTAACACCTCCAAAGAACTTCCCTCTCCTGGCAACCTGGTACCCAGCTTCCCTCTGCCTCCAGAGGGCAATTGCTCCTCCCAGCAAGGAGTTGTTAATGAGTAACCCCTGGGTGACTCCTTTCCTGACTTTTGATCACAAAGTCAAGATAAGAGGAGGAGGGGAAGGGTCACACTTCCCCACACAAGCAATCAGCCCCTGCAGCTCTCCTCCTGCCTTTTGGTGACCAAGTAGGCAAGCTAAGAGAAGGAGGGGGCCTGAGAAGAAAGGAAACCAAAATCTACAAAGGGTCAGGACACCCCCACGCTCAGGCTCCAACAAGCTCCCCCTCCCTCTATTATCCTTGAAATAAAACGTGCTTGGCTTGGCATTTCTTGGGTGATTACTCTTGAACACCAGGGGAACAAGAACCCGATCCTGATTTTCAAGACCAGTATCAGATGGGGGCTCATCCAGGATCACCACTGAGGTAAGCTCCTCCTCACCCTGCATCATTCTAACATGCATCTTGCTGTCCCTTTCTTCTTTCTGCAGGACATAATGTATACCCATCAACCAACTAAATGCAGTTAGTGAAACCCACTATTCTGCAATACTCAGGTGACAGGATCAGAGTCTAGGTGACTCCTAATTACCTGCCCTGTGGGTCAGGCTTGTTGGGTTCTGCCAAAGCCATTTCTCACTGTCCTATCCAGGCTCAGAGCATGACTGGTGTCAGTAGACAGCATCCCCAATCCCAGTTTGCCTTTAGATGCCTGTGAGGTTGGAACAACTGCAAGATTCTGGACAGGGTGACACCACAGTGGATCTCGAAGGTCTCTCCCCCAACCTCCTCTCCTGACAGCTCTAGTAGGGTATCCTGTGGTGGCTGTTTGATGGAGCCATGCTGAGTGAATGCTGCAGTAGCACATACACCTCTGTAGGAGCTCCCCTGCACTCTCCCTCCTGAGCACTCCCCTGCCCTTGCCTATCAGACTCTAGCAGTTGAGAGTGACATTTTACATGGAGTGGTTCCTAAGGAAATGCCTGGGTTCCTTTGCTCTCATAATAAGCCTTTACAAGCCACTAGGGATTCTCCCCATTGTTACTTCTGTGCTCCTGTTTGCTCTGCCAGTTTCTTGGACTGCAAAATCACAAATTTACCCATGGCCTTTCAATTCACCTTTGGCTTAGATTCCTCAGGGAAAACGGCATTAAGTTTTCAGTAGCCACTAGATGTCCTCTTCACCTCTGGAGATTCCTTTGCCCCACAATGAGCGTGAATGCTATTCCAGCCTTGACCCCTTATTTTATTCTGCTGCCAACCATGGTCTCCATACAAACCTCCAGTAGAGAATCATGGTCTTAGGTGGAAAGATAAACTTTCATACCATTCTAGAGCTTACCTTATGCTCTAAAAAGGAAAGAAATAGTCCAAGGATCCTATGGGCAGGTCTAAGGTTCTCAGACCTTGCTTAAAAAAACCAAATTGTGTCAAAAATGTAAATTAGATTCAGTTCTGATCCTCTGTTCTAACTGAGGCCCAATTCCCCGCTGGAAAAAAGTTTATTGACACAGATCAAAATTCATTACCAAAAGGGCTCCCATGTTCTGCCAAGGATCACAAGTCACACGGGAAGGGTGGAGAATCCAGAGGTTTATATTTTTTCCATGGCCACCCATGAAGAAGCACAGTTGTTGTGACCACAGTGGTGAAGCAGCAGTTAAATCCAGAGGTCATGCATGGAAGGAGGAGCAGAAACTGCTGGCATTAGAGGCTTCAGCAGCTACAGGCTCCAATACTGGGGAAACGTCCCCGACCAAAGACACTGTTCCTTGGCATTTCTGTTCCCTCTCATTCATTTGTTTTGTTTTGTTGTTCAGAGGGGAATCTTGCCCTCAAAACTATTAATGAGAGATGATGACTCATAATTTTCTGCATCCTAACCTGTCTCGATTACAAGTATGGGAAAGAAGGAATGGTCTCCAAAGGAAAAATAAACTATAAGACATCATAGGAGACTGATTTGCAAAGGAAAACATGGTTAAGATGCCCTCTGTATGAGATTTCCCTTACTTCTTAGCTTCTGCCAGACATTTATGGGTCCGAGGCTTGCATCTGAAATGTAAATTGCAGAGGTGATTTACCCAAATCTGGTTTGAGGCCAAAGGAAATAAAGGTCACTTTTAATGTCAAGCTACTGTGGGACCTAATTGGTGGGTATCTTATCTGCTCTTGCACTCCACCACCCTGCTGTCTTAACAAGTTTCTCCCTAAACACTACAAACACAAGGAGGAAAAATTAAATGATCTCATGTACACAAGTCTTCTTTACCTTGAAAATTTTCACCTGAGGATTACAGGGTGCTCACATTTTTTAAATATCTGAACTGACTCTAATCTGACCCAAAAGAGCACTCTGATCTGATAAAGCTGTTCTGCATGCTCCTTTACCAGAGTCATTATGGATGTGTCATATGTTTAGAACTCCTGTTTTTAAAAATGTCTTTGTTTTGGAACTCATGGTTTTATGGGTAATTCACATTTGGTCCTGCTCACTGAAATTAATATATTTTTCTGATTGGGCTTATTTTATTTAACTGTACAGGGTTTTACACTCTGTTTTGTTCAGAGGCCAATTTTTCAATGGTTAGCTCTCAAATATATTGGCAAAATTGCCTTTTATATCCAAAGGAGAACATGGACATTGTGATGTTGGGAATCAATCTGATATCCACTGAAGATAAGTGGCTCCCTGAACCTTTGATTTCAGTATCCACCAGGGCAGTCAGACTTTACACCTCGCATATCCAACTGTACAGACCTGCTCTATATGTACACCGTAAAATAAAAGTCAGATATGCTGTATTTCTATTATTAGCAGTTTAACTCTAACAAAGGTTTTAATAAACATCTGTAGCATTCTCTCCTACCTGTGGAGATCTACCTGCCAAAGGCTACAAGGCCTTTGTTTCCTGGCTGTTTTATGTGTGTGCACACAAGAGTATTGTATTGTTGTGTCTACATATGTGTATGTGTCCATATATCATATATGTGGTATCAAAATTGGCATATAGATAAATGAGCACTCATAAATTAAATGTTAAATGAGAAATGGATCCTAATACCTTTTAATTCACTTTACTTTTTAAAAAGTTTCAATTTAAATTAAGTAAACAGATGAGAGTAAAAATATCTTTAGAACTACTAACTCACAAGTTTTCCTAGGTAGTCAGATAATTACTAAAGTGTTGGTTTCTATAAAATCTCTAGAATATAATATCCATTGCATCTAGAATTTTCCTTCAACAAAGAATGTTAGCACAAAAGGACCAGGATGAACACAAACTTCACAGATTATCTCAGCTGTTTATTCAGGAATGGAATTTCATGCCTCTGATGGACCCACTTTCCTGGTGGAAAATGATCCACAGAACAAAGGAGAGGACTGGGCTTAAATAGGTTCTACTGAGGGGTGCCTAAAATAATGAGTGTGTCGGCTTGGGCACTCAAGAATTTGGTGTGTGTTTTACTGTGGAAAATGGGAGGGACTCTTGGGTCAGCAGTTGATGTCTGGGATTTATTTAACTGGGCAGGATGGAGGACCTGAGGTCAGTGGCTTGTATCTAGAAAAGATTTGTTTAGGGAAGGATTAATGCTTTGGTCTCTCTTCAGAGACTTCCTTTCTAGGTTTGATGGACACCCCCTCACCAGGATTTGTTTTGCCACTGGAAATAATGTCTGGGAAAGGTTCAGTGATCTCAAAGTATGTTTTTGGTTTTTTTTCTCACTCCCCTTTCCTAGGTCTCACTATTTGGGGGGTTTGTCATTTTCCATATCTAGTAGGGAAAAGAAGGCTAAAACTGTTAATTAACAGATACTTGCCTGGTATCTGACTTTTTACAGTTTAAAATGAGTAAATTAGATTTAACATAAGTGGGCTTAATCTTCACAAATGTATTTGTTAGAAGAGACATCTGGTTAATTTGAGAAGTCAAACTGCTACAACATCAACTGCTAAATATAAAATCAAGCACTCTTGGGGCTGGTGTTGTGGCTCAGTGGTAGAGAGCTTGCCTAGTATGTGTGAGGCACTGGTTTTGATCCTCAGCACCACATACAGATAAATAAATAAAATAAAGATATGTGTACATCTACAACTAAGAAAAGATTTTTAATAAAAAACATTAAATCAAGTACTCTTGACTTCTTAAATTTCATATGGTAATATATTTAATAAAATGTGTTTTCATGAATTTTTGAATGGAAAAATGTTTGAGGATGCTTCACTAAGAACAAGCTTACTAGGAGGTAAGCTTCTACCAGGTGGAATTCTACATACAAAGAGTGGAAAAGGTTTCAGTTGGATTTTAAATAAAGTACCATTTTTTAAAAGTATCTCATCCTGTAAAAGTGGAGTAATTTGTCTAAATTCAGAAATTTCATAAGAATTGTTTCAGAATATGAATTTTAAAAGGGTTCAACATCTAGGAAAGTGATATAAGAAGAATTGATATGTGGAAAAATATGGAAATAGAAGGAAAAAGAAATCTTTCTGGTGAGAAAGTCATATGTATTAATGTAAAAGTTGTACTAAGTATTTGTGAAAGACAAATTTCAAAAAGTTTGAGTGTAACTTAATTGGTTATATGTAATTAGCACAATCAGTTCAAGTTATTTAAGGTTTTTCCCTAAGGTTAAATATCAATGTACTGATATAAACCAAAGTTTAATCACCTATGTGTTGAAGTAACAAAGTTTTCTAATCTGCTCTTACCCAATAAGATAATATCTTACATCTGTTAAGTTCTATTATTTAAAGAAACTAATCTTAAAGGACTAATGGTTTTTACAACTCTTGTTAAATAACAACTGCAATTTTAGAGTATTGCCCTACACTGCAGACCCTAAAGTTTTCTTTAAAAGCCAAACATGGTTAATATAAGAACATCAGTGTAATTGTGGCACTGTTACTGGCTTTTTTGTATACTAGATGTATTCATATGTTCTGAGTATACAAATCCTTAAAATATAAAGGCATTTGGAGAACACTTTACCAAGCTGGTGTTCTTCAAACTAAAGTTTGAAGATTTGGGATTATAAAAATTGTTTCTTGGTTCTTACCTATTATACAAACTCAAAGTGCTTTTACTCTTGTTAATTTCATTTTATATATTTCTTGTAAATGTTATAACTATTGTCTGTGAATGCCTTACAGAAGTATAATTTTCAATATAAAAACCTAACAACTTGAGATAACAGGCAATCACCCACAGCCAGGGAGGATATAAGGCTGAATTCCAACACTAATCCTGACCCAAATTAAATGGAAGGGATAAATGATTCTAAGGTTATAGACATTAAGTGTAAAACCCAGTTCTCTTACTTTAAGATTGGTGAAACTGGTTTGCAGGATGTTTTGGAACAACACTTGGAAAATAAAGTAAAGAAAATAGAAGAGCCAAGAATGAAAATAGCCAACATTTGAATCTTGCACTCTGAGGTCAGCTTAATCCAGAGAACAAGGGGAATTTCCTGAGGACTTTGCAACTCTGAGCTACATGACCTCCAATCAGGGGGATCAATGAGACCCTGGAGAACAGAAAGTCAATGAATTCACCTGCTGCACAGAGGAGGGTCATTGGAAAGAGACATAGCCCTGATGCTACCAAAGGATGCCATATGGTCAACAAGACCCTTACTTATCCTTGCAGATGGCAATAGAGAAGGTGAGGGACTTCTCTCAAGTTCACAAGAGTAACACCCTTAGGAAATGCAGCAGACTCTTAATAATTGATAGGAACAAGGTCAATTTGACCACTTTGGTTTTAAACACTTAGCAAAATAAGTTACAACCAAAACAGTGCCATACCTGGGCACTAAAAGAAAGGACAATAATTCTCTCAATGTTGTTAAGTTGTACACTTTGTCAGTCCCACCAAGAGTAAATAAAACTGGAGACTATAAAAGAGGGAGTCTTAGACAGGAGAGCCTGATAACCATCAAAAGAAATGATCAGAGTCAGAAACTTTTTTAGTCAATTTAAGGTCTACAAATCTTCCTAACCTCCAACATAGTCAGACTTGATCTTTCTTTGCTGGTATGATTAACTTGCCCTAAGTAACAGAAATAAAGGAATCTCCATACCTCAATATTGTAAAAGCTCTATATGGTAAATTCAAGGGCAACATTATTCTAAATGGAGAAAAATTGAAAGTATTCCCCATAAATCTGGAATAAAACAGGGATGCCCTTGTTCACCGCTTCTATTCAACAATGTTCTTAAAATTCAAGCCAGAGCAGTTAGAGAATGAAAGAAATTAATGGGATATGAATGGGAAAAAAACTCAAAATATCAATATTTGCAACTGACATGACTCTATATGTAGAAGATTGGAAAAATTTCACCCAAAAACTTCTAGAACTAATAAACAATTTCAGAAAAGTAGCAAAATACAAAATTAACAACAATAAATCAAATGTATTAAAATACATCAGTGATGAATCCACTGAAGTAGAAATTAAGAAAAGTGCCCCAATCACAATAGTCTCAAGACAATTGGGAATCATTCTAACAAAAGAGGTGAAAGGCCTCTAAAATGAAAACTACAAAAAGAAATGGAGGATGAACTTAGAAGATGTAAAGATCTCACACATTCTTTGATAGGCAGAATTAACATTGTCAAAATGACCATACTACCAAAAGATTCTACAGATTATTGTAATTCCTATTAAAATCCCAATGACATCCTTCATGGAACTAGAAAAAAGCAATCACAAAATTCATTTGGAAAAATAAGAGACCCAGATTAGCCAAAGTAATCCTTAGCAAGAAAAGTGAAGCAGAAGGTAACACAATACCAGACCTTAAATTATACTACAGAGCCATAGTAACAAAAACAGCATGGTATTGTCACCAAAACTGATATACAGACCAATGATACAGAATAGAAGACACAGAGACAAACTCACATAAATACTGTTATCTCATCCTAGACAAAGGCACCAAAAGCCTACATTGTAGAAAAGACAGCCTCCTCAACAATTGGTGCTGGAAAAACTAGAAATTCATATGAAGAAAAATGAAATTAAACCCCTATCCCTGCACAAAACTCAACTCAAAGTGGATCAAGGACTTAGGCAATAGAATGGAGACCCTTCACCTAATAGAAGAAAATGTAGGCCCAAATTTCCACATGTCGACTTAGGAACTGATTCTCTTCAAAAGATTTCTAAAGCACAAGAAGAAAAATCAATAATCAATAAATGTGACACAAAGGGAACAATGAATAACACTAAGAGAGAGACATAAGAATGGGAGAAATCTTTACCACACACACCTCAGAGCATTAATCTCCAGAATATATGGAGAAATCAAAAAACTTAACACCAAAAAAACAAGTAACCCAATCAATAAATGGGCTAAGGAATTGAACAAGATATTTCACAGAAAAAGAAATAGAATCGGTCAACAAATATATGAAAAAAATATTCAACATCTCTAGCAATTAGAGAAATGCAAATCAAAACTACACTGAGCCGGGCATGGGACCCATGTGTGTAATCCCAGCAGTTCAGGAGACTGAGGCAGGAGGATCACGAGTTCAAAGTCAGCCTCAGCAACAGTGAAGTGCTAAACAACTCAGTGAGACCCTGTCTCTAAATAAAATACAAAAACAGGGGACAGAGGATGAAGGGCAGTGGTTGAGCACCACTGAGTTCCATACCTAGTACACACACACATAAAAAAAAAAAAAAAAAACCTACACTGAGATTCCATCTCACTCCAATCTGGATAGCAATTATCAAGAATATAAGTAATAATAAATGTTGGTGAGAATGTGGGAAAGGAACACTCATACATTGGTGGTGGGACTGCAAACAGGTGCAACCGCTATGGAAAGCAGTATGGAGATTTCCCAGAAAACTTGGCAAGGAACCACCATTTGACCCAGTTATCGTATTCCTCAGTTTATACCCAAAGAACTTAAAATCAGAAGACAACAGTGATACAGTCACAACAGTGTTTAGAGCAACTCAATTTACAATAGCTAAACGACAGAACCAGCCTAGATGCCCTCCAACAGATGAAGGGATAAAGAAACTGGGGCATATATTCAAGTTTAAAGAACAATGAAATTATGTCATTTGCCGGTAAATGAGTAGCAATGGAGAATGCCATGCTTACCAAAATAAGCCAGTTCCAATGAACCAAATGTCAAATGTTTTCTCTAATATGTGGATGCTAAATACAATAAGGGGCTGTGGACTAGGGAAAAATAGAGGTACTCTGGATTAAAGAGAAGGTAGTGAAGGGAGAGGATGTAGAATGGGGGTAGGAATAATAGTAAAATGAATCAGACATTACCCCATGTGCATATGTGATTACATGATCAGTGTAACCAGACAAATGAAAAGTGATTCTCCATCTATATATGATGTGTCAAAATTCATTCTGCTGTCATTAATAACTAATTAGAACAAATAAAAAAGAAATAAAGGGATCTCTACTAAACACAAAGGTTACACTAATAGAAAGATATTTTATCAAAATCAGATGACATTATGTAGCTTAACTACATCTTATGGAGGCATCTGAGACATTAGAAAAAATAAGCATTATGTTTATAGTCCTTATAACTTTGACAATGTAACTAATACCATTACAGATTTACATTCCCAAATAGAGGCCATGTCCTCAATGGCCTTGTCATGGGAACATCTTCTTAGTTCTTGCACCTCTTGGTGAAAATCGCTGGTTTCTATCATCATCATGATATTCACTGACATGTTCCAGATGCTACAACACTTATTTTGTATTACTCTCATCCCAGTACTCATGTCTTTTTGTTTCTCTCATAGAAGCACCCAACTCCCAGATGACTTTACAACTGTCCTTTCTGAACCAGACTTTTGTCATGGACCCCTCAACGGACCCAAAACATTTCTTAAAAAGGAAACCCAAACTGCTTGCCCCATGTTGCCTCCTCTCATCTTGAAGCAGCCAAAGTGGTTATCATCCATTTTCCCTTACAGCAGTAACATCTTTTGGTAACCACTAGAGAAGACAAAAGGAAAAGGGTTCATGAGAAGAAAGGAAATGTAAAATCTAAAAAGAGGAATGAGCAGGACTCTCTCTCTCTCTCTCTCTCTCTCTCTCCTCTCTCTCTCTCTCTCTCTCTCTCTCTCTCTCTCTCATGAGAGAGAAGCTAGTGGACAACAAAGACAGTCAATGTAGGTAATAAAGTATTGGGTCAAAAAAGATGGGGATGAACACTGGCCTGGGTTCAGCCCATGGGGAACTCCAGCACTGGCCGACCCCAGGCAGACTCAGCACAACACTCTGGCTCCCCATCTACCACAGCATTTGGGACACACTGCTGTCATCTTGGATTATTCACAACGCCATTGCCACCACCTTTAGTTGGGGCAGATTTCATCCTGGGACACCTGCCAGAGATGAGAAGTTCATTATCAAGGTGCCTACAGGTTGGTCACAGCTGCAGCCACCAACTTGGGACATGGCCACTTACATCCAAGAATATAGGCCAGGTACTGAAATCATCACAAAGGACCCTGCAGGCTTGGTTGCATCTGAGGCATCCCTGCTAGGTGTGCTAACAGCTATCGTCTTGCTGCAGAGGGAGGAGAGAGCCTTGCAGGGGGTCGGTAGATGGGAAAATAGTGTGAGGGCATCTTGAGCCCAGCTTTTCCAGTCGACCAGCCTGAAACACACCAGGATCCCAGAGACTCAGGAGCACTTGTTGGGAACTGACATCAAACTGACATCAAACTGCTCCAGGACTCCACCAAGCACCTTGTCCTGCCAGTTTGGCAACAAACAGGGCCCTCCAGCTCCTCAATTCCTAGTTTCCCAATGGGCCACCAACTGCCCTGTGCCTGTAGCTACGTGACTGGCACAAAGCCTTCAATACCTGGTCCTGATTTGCACAATACAGAGCAACGTTCTGAGGTACATGCACAGGTACCAGTGCTCAGCCCTCAGGACCCCCAGGGAGAGAGATTTCTGATCAGGAAGTCAAAGGGCCAAGGCAGGAGAGATACAGTTTAGAAACTAAATTATAGGCCAGGAATTCTGGGGTCCACAAGTGAGGGAAGGAGCCAGGATCAGGCTCCTATGTCACATGAGTGCACCCCAAAGGGGAGTCCTGGGGTGCAGGTTCCAGAGGGACACTGCCTCCTGCAGTTGACCTCCAAATCTACTCTTCCCAACTTAGTGCCTGTCATCATCCTCAGGGTGGAGTTAGCAGCAAACTCCAGACAACCCCACCTATCAGGAGGGAGGCAGAGAAGATACTGAACTCCAGCAGAAACAATTGTTCAATTCTCCTTCAAGACCCTTTTTTTTTTCTTCTCCCATTTTATTTTATTTTCTCTTTCTCATTTCCTGCTCTCAATCCCCATCATCTTTGAAATCAAGTACCTTTCATAAATCAGGCTATGGAAGACTGGGAGGTTTGAACAGTATATTACAGTTTTGTTGTAGTATTTTGTTTGTTTTTAAGTATTTATTTTTAGATTTTATTTTTTTCTCACTCTATTTTCCTCTTATTTATCCATTTCCTCAGAATCTCTTTCTCTCTTTTCTCATGATAACAACCAACTTCTTTTGATTCCTCTTTCACTCTTCCTAAGATCTAGTACCTCTTTATTCTTACTTCCTAACTCATTAACATTACATCCTCCACCCCTCACTGCCTTTTTTCCATCATTAGAAATTGAACCCCTTATTGAAAACACATTGTTTATGCTGTAGGTTATAATCAAACTCATCATCTCCGTTTATTACAATACTATTAACATCTTAATAGGGGCTCTGTGGCTCAAGGCTGATAATGTTTGTATTGGGTGCCGTTAATATTGATCTACCCCTTAAGGTGAGGTATTGAAAACCTGCACAAACACTATAAACCTGTGGGGGAAAACTGTAATACCTTGAATCACCACTGTTAGAGTCAAAGATACATGAACAAACAAGGGAATGAAAAAACAAGGGAAGAAATCACCCTGAGGAAACCAGGATGCTATATTAATAGAATCCATTCATAGCATGGTAGAAAAAATGTTAGAAAAGCAGTTCAGAATATATATAATTAAATGATACATGAAGTAAAGGATGATATAAAAGGGTAAATGCAGACAATGAATAACACTTCAATAAACAGTTAAAAGAGTCAAAGCAGGAAGTAAAACATTAATTCAATAAAGAGACAGAGACACTGAAAAAGAAAGAACAGAAATGCTTGAAATGAAGGAAACAATAAAAATTAAAAACTCAATAGAAAGCATCACCAACAGACTAGATCACTTGGAGACAGAACCTCAGACAATGAAGACAAAAGATTTAATCTTGAAAATAAACTTAAATACACGGAGAAGACAATATGAAATTATGAACAGAAACTCCAAAAATTAGAATCTATAGACTGCACAGTAGAAGAAATGTCAGAAAAGGAGTTTAGAATGTACATAATTAAAATGATATGTGATGTAAAGAATGATATGAAAGTAAATACAGGCAACGAATCATCACATCAATATGGTTATTTCAATAAAGAGATAGAGATTCTGAAAACAAACAAACAGAAATCCTTGAAATGAAGGACAAAATAAACCAAATTTAAAACTCAATGCAAAGCATCACCAACAGACTAGATCAATTGGAGACAGAACCACAGACAATGAAGACAAAATATTTAATGTTGAAAATAAAGTTGACCACAAAGGAAAGATGGTAAGAAATCATGAATAGAACCACCAAGAATTATGGAATAACATGAAAAGACCAAAATTAAGAATTATTCAGATTGAGGAAGGTACAGGGATACAAACCAAAAGAATGAATATTCTATTGAATGAAATGATATCAGAAAATTTCCCAAACCTGAAGAATGAAATGGAAAATCAAATACAAGATGCTTATACCAAAAGTACAAAATTACAACAGTTCCACACCAAGGCACATTATAATGAACATGCCCAACATAAAAAATAAAGATAGAATTTTAAAGGCCATGAGAGAAAAGTATCAGATTAAATATTGGGGAAAAACCAATATGGATATCAGCAGATTTCTCAGTCCAGTCCCTAAAAGTTGGGAGGGCCTGGAACAATGTATATCAAGCTTTGAAAGAAAATGGATGTCAACTATGAATCTTGTATCCAGCAAAACTAGCCTTCAGATTTCATGATGAAATAAAATCCTTCCATGACAAAAAGAAATTAAAAGAATTTACAAATAGAAAGCATGCACTACAGAACATTCTCAGCAAAATATTCCATGAAGAGGAAATAAAAAAGAACAAGGAAAGCCAAAAAGGGAGGAACTACACTGATGGAAAAGTCAATCAAAGGAGAAACCAAGTCATGTTAAAAACCAAAATGACCAGGAATACAAATCCTAATCAATAATAACCCTAAATGTTAATGGCCTGAACTCATTAATCAAAAGACATAGATCAGCAGATTGGATTTTTAAAAAAGACCTAACAATATGCTGCCTTCAAGAGACTCAACTCGTAGGAAAAGACATCCACAGACTGAAGCTGAAAGGATGAGAAAAAACATACCATGCACACAGATCCAGTAAAACAGCAGGGGTTTCCATTCTTATATCAGATTAAGTGGACTTCATATCAAAATTTGTCAGAAGGGATAAGGAAGAATGTTTCATACTGCTTAAGGAAACCATAAATCAACAAAACATAACAATCATAAATATCTATGCCCCAAACAATGAAGCATCTACATACAAAAACCCTTCTCAACTTCAGGAACAAAATGAACAACACAGTAATACTGGGTGACTTTAACAAACCTCTCTAATCACTGGATAGCTCTTTCATACAAAACCTGAACACAGAAACCTTAGAATAATGCAATCCATAATTTAGAATTAACACACATATATAAAATAATCCAGCCATCAATGAGTGAATACACTTTTTTCTCAGCAGCACATGAATCCTTCTATAAAGTAGACCATATGTTATTCCACAAAGTAATGCTTAGCAAATACAAAAAAATAGAGCTACTACCTTGTATTCTATCAGATCATAATGTATTGGAAATAGAAATCAATGATAAAATGAAAAATAGAAACTACTCCAAAACCTGGAGACTAAATAATACACTATTGAGTGATGCATGGATAGTAGAAAACATCATAGAGGAGATATAAAAATTCCTAGAGGTAAACAAGAACAATGATACAACATATCAAAATCTCTGGGACACTAGGAGAGCAGTACTAAGAGTAAAATTCATTGCATTGAACTCATTCAATAAAAGAACAAAAAGTCACTCAATAAATGACCTAAAATTATATCTCAAAGCCCTAGAAAGGAAAGAACAGATCAACACCAAAAGTAGGAGATGACAGGAAATCATTAAAAGCAGAGCTGAAATCAATGAAACTGAAACAAAAGTAACAATTTAAAAATTGACAAAACAAAAATTGGTTCTTTGAAACAATAAACAGAATCAATAAACCCTTAGCTACACTAACAAAGAGGAGACAAAATACTCAAATTACTAAAATTTGTGATGAAAAAGGAAATATCACAACAGTATCAAAACGCAAAACATAATTAGAAGCTATTGTGAAAATCTATATTCTAATGAAATAGAAAAATCTCAAAGAATACGGGTTATTGAAGATATCCAAGAGGTCACTGATTCAGGACTGACTCTACAAAATCAATTTGATTCCCTGGAATCTGTCATCCTGCATAATCACTGGGGTCTAGATCTCCTTTCTGCTTCAGGAGGTGGCCTCTGACTCTTCCTCAGGGAATAAATGTCGGTTCTATATCAATCAACTGGTACTGGAAAGGGACAAAGTCAAACAACTACAGGACCAGCTGGAACAGCAGATACAAGTACTACCCAATTCTAAAATGGTGGACATCCTGACTTCTCCCTCTTTTAACCCCTCTAATACTCATTTTTCTTGTAATAATTTCCCCCTGTTTTATTAATTTTATAGAGAAGAACTTCTTGGCAAGGTGACCTGTTTACCCCAGACCACTTCCTGAGAACATGGAAAAGCCATTCTCCTCCTTCACTCACAAGGTGACTCTCCTGAGCCCTGTTAGGAAGGAATCACCCATGACATGTTGAAGTTCCCTCACTCTACACGGCCCTGAAGCCACAACTGACAGGACTCTAGGAGCATAAAATACCCCCTACCTCTCTATCCCCTTCCAGATCTCTGACAGGAGATCCCTCTTCTGCCCCTTCTCATAAGGATGTAGCCAGATATGGTGATGTTGCCCCAACTCATTATGCACCTTTCAGTGTCCGGAATGAAGGATATGGACAATAGGCCCCAGGGAACTTCCTTTACTCTTCCCCTACCTGTCCTCTTCACCTCTTTAAATGAGCCCATGAACAAAACTCCTTCCATGACCAGAACTGACAAAACCGTATGAAACCCAGACCTTTGTGATCAACCACCATTTTCCCCTCAGAAATGTGCACCTCTGGTGCCTAATAAAATATTGTGTGTTCATTGAAGTCTACCTACATTTTCTTTTTCTTTTTGAATTCTCTCTCATGTGCTTTCAGGTTTATAACAATTTTTTACTTGCTAAGATTTGGTTTGTGGAATAGAACATGATATTTTGGGAAAAGTTTCACGTGCAGTTGAAAAGGAGGTAAATTCAGCTGTTTTGAGGTGGGATATTCCTTTGATGTCCATTAGATTCATTGATTATAATGTTGGTTAGGTTTATTGATTTTATATTTTGATACCTGTCTATTGATGATAAGGGTGTTTTGCAATCACCAAGTATTATGTGTTGGAGTCTATGTAGAATTTAATGTCATGGAGTGTCTTTTCCATGTAATTGGCTGAATGGACATAGGGAGCATAAATGTTTACTATTGTTATAGCTTCTTGATTAATTGTTCCCTTTACTAGTACAGAGTGGCCTTCTTTGTCTCTAATCATTAATTTTTGTTTGAAATCTGTTATGTCACATATGAGAGTAGCTACTCCTGTTTGTTTTATTGGACCATATGACAGTATACTATTTTCCATTCTTTTACCTTTAACCTGTGGATTTCTTTGCCTATAAAGGTGAGTCTCTTATAAACAGTATATTTTTGAATCTCATATTTTGATCCATTCTGCTAATCTGTGTGTTTTAATTGGGGAGTTGAGATTCTTAACATTTTATGGTAGTATTGATATGTGTTTCTGATTTCAACATTTTTTCTTTGCTATATTTGATCCTGTCTTGATACTCATTTAGTGAATAATTCTTCTTTTGAACTTCCTCTGTTTTGGAGCTTTGGGAATTGTTTTCAGTTGCTGTGTATGAAGTTTAAGAATTCTTTGTAGTGTTACCTTGGTGCTCATGAATTATTTTAGTTTGTTCTTATTATGGAAAGCTTTTATTTTCCACTTGAAGCTATATTTTACCCTTGCTTGGTGTAGTAATCTTGGCTGGCAGTTTTTCATTGTGGTTGTTATGTTATGTTTTCTTTTTGTTTGATTTTGGGGGACCTGTAATATCTCATTCTAGGTAATCCTTGTTTTTTTAAGGTCTGAGCTGAGAAATCAGAAGTAAGACTTATTGGTTTGCCTCTAAACTGTGAACTGATATTTTTCTCTTATAGTTTTTATTATACTTTTTTTTCTATGTTGGGCATTTTGATGGTGATATGTATTGTTGAGGTTCTTATTTGACTGGGTCTATTTGGGATCATGTGCACCTCTGTATGTGAATGTCTATCTTGTTTTGATATGGGAAAAGTTTTCTCTAACTATCTAATTTACAATGGTTCTTATGCCATTAGTTGGCATCTCCATGTGTTCTGCTATCCCACTGATTCTCAGGATTGATCTTACAAAGTTTTCACAGCATCTGGTATACTCTGGTCACTCTCTCCAATTACTTCCCTCTATTTCCTACTGTGTACTCAAAATCATATAGCCTGTCATCAATACCTGAGGTTCTGTCTTCAAGGACTGAGGTTCTGTTTTCTACACAATCTAATCTGTTAACGATGCCTTCAATTCAGTTTTTAATTTCATTGATTGCACATTTCATTTCTATGAGTTCTGTATGGATACTTTTACTATTTCTATTTCTTTATTAAAGTGGTCTTTCACCTCCTATAGTTGTTCCCCTAATTCTTTCCTTAGATCTTGTTTACTTGATTGAATGCTGTGCATTTTGGAGGGAGATTGGTTTGCCTGCTTTTTTGTATTTTCAGAGGTGTTGGACTTGTGCATCAATTGAAATGAATTCCCCTACCTCATTTTTTGTGCATGTACTTTTGTGTGTAATCATTTTATTTGTTTTGGGACTTCTCTCTGTTTTGATGTATGCATACATGCCAAGGTTTGGGACCTGAGTGTCCTCTCTGTTCTTGAGTCCTTGTTGTTGGTTAGGGGTTTTTGTCTCCTTGCTTCTTTGAGTTGGAGTAATGTCAGTAGTTCAGCAGTGAAATTTTAGTGTCCCTATAGGTTTCCAGCCCCTTCCAGAATACAGCAAAATAAACAAGAGTAAAAAGAGTTGCAAGTAAGAGGCAATACACAGTGGTAAAAAATACCCAGTTCCTATTATGATGTCTTCAAGATTAATTGCCACCAAAAAAACACATTGGTGGGTTCAGCAATTGCCATGAGAAAAACAATAACCATGAACTAGTTCTAACTTTAAAGGAAATATCAGGTGTCAACTACATCATCCACAGCAGTAATTATTGCATTAGTATTAACATTGGGGGAGGAGTTATAGAAATCCATTAGTTCTGAAAGGTTGAAGAGATACAATTAGGAGAAAAGGGAGTGTTTTAGGAAGTTAGAAAAGACTTTACAATTTCAAAAGAAGACAGAGAGAATGCAGAAGAGATGCTGCAGATGATGACTATATATAAGTGGAGAAGAAATTTAAAAAGCAAGGTATTGGGAAAGAGAACAATAGAATTTCCTGGTAGCAGGGGAAGATAACAGAGAAAGAGAAATAAACAAATGAATAGAATACAAAATCAAACCAAAATAGACCATCAAAAAACCCTAAACCCTCAAAAGGTAATGCCAGGAAAGAATAATTACATTTTTAAAATGCTAAAAATGAAAAGAAACAAATGGTGTATGTATATATATACCTGAACCAATTGAACAGAGTTCACAAGCATGCATATTCACATGTGGATAAAATGAAAAAAAATAAAATCAATAAATTATGAAATCCATATACTTTGTAAAGAATAAAGGGAACTTCTCCACTGAGGTGTCAAAATAGTAGACCAAATTGGGTAATCACTATGTCCAATTGCCTTTTTCCCAATTGTTATTGAGTTATGCGATGATAGAGAGAGCATGGGATGGGGGTGTTTTTCATTTCCTATTTTTGTGTTGTTCTCTGAGTCACCAGGTAGAGCAGCCCACGACTGAACTTGTTGGATTTAAGACTCGGTTTCCCTCTTACCAGTCTGAGGTGGGCTAGGACCTACGGTTAGTTTGCAATGTTTCTGTTCAGATCATTTTGCTGCAGCCTTCTGTGACTGAAGTTCCAACTGGTAGGACTGAGTTCTGGTCAAGTCTCAGGGCTTTGTTGTTTGAGGCCTCATTGAAGAGGGTAAATGGACCTGCTCCTAGAGTTAGACAGTAGGGGGGTCCAATTCTTAGGAGCCTTCCAAGAAATCCAATGGTGGGACAGGGGAGTCAGTCTTCTTCCCGCTGCCACCTGGGAGCTCAGTCTTCCTGGGCTTTGTCCCTGAGTGTATTCACCTTGACTGCTCAGAATCCTGGCCTGCTTCACCTGGTCAGTAATCCAGACTCAAGGAGACTGAAAGGAGAAGCAGGTTGGGATCCCCTTTGCCCATCTCACTGCAAACCCCTGGGTACAGTCCACTTAATGCCTATTTTAGTCAAGTTCTATCAGGCTCAGCCTAGGTCCTCTTAGCGGCACCTGCCAGGATCCTGGGGCTGTGTCTCCTCTTTTTTTCTTCAATCTCCTGAGTCCCCCAGTCATCATGGTGGCATGTTCACACCAAGAGTGCTCCACCTCAGCTCTGTGGCCATTTGGGACACATAGTGTCCTTTCTAAAAACCATCAAACAGTGCAGTCTCTGGGTGAGCTAAAATTAGGCAGCATTTTTATCTCAGGTTTCTCTGTACCAAGCCTATGGTCCCCCTCCCTCTGGCTGTGGTGAATACCCACTGGTGATGGGGCCACAGGTCAGCATGAATGTGTTTGTTTATCTTTGTTTATTGTGCTCAAACTTCTGAGTCCCTAGTTGCTTTGAGTGTCCCGTATTGCATTGCAGTGAAACCCTCTTTCACCCACCTCACTGAGAAGCTGACACCCGCTGCTGTAGTCCCAGGCCACGGCAGAACTCGGCATGCAGCTTCCTCCGCTCTGCCACCTTCTGTCCACCTTCTTAAATTTCTTAGTTGCTTCTTACACATTCCCGATCACACGACTCTCACCGTTTGTAGCTGTTTGTCTACCCCCACATGGTCACAGTCATGCAACTCAGCTCCTGCTATGTGTTGAAACACATCCATCCCCCAAGTTGTGTTGGAGACCTAGGCCCTTATTTAGTCCCACTGGGTGTAGTTTATTTGGAGATGGGTGCATCACTGAAGTAACTGAGTTAATATGAAATTATTAGGGTAGCTGTTCAACCAATATGACTGCATCCTTATGTAAAAGGAAGTCTACACACAGGGACAGACATGAACGTGGAGAGGGAGCATGATGTGACCATGAGAGCAGAGGTGGAGTGGTAGCCCTGTAAGCCAGGAGACCCAAATATCACCACGACTCAGCAGAATCCAGGAGAGAGGTGACCGAGAATCCCCCAGCCTTCAGAGGGATCCAGCCCTGTTGATCTCTGGATCTCAGACTTCCGCCCTCCAGAGTGAAGAGAAGAAAATGAGCAAGCCAATCTGTCTGGTGCTTGCTGTGGCTGACCTGGGATGCTCAGAGCCCCTCCCTGGAGCTTCCTGGAGCTGGCCTTAGCCCAGCAGCTCTGTGTGGCAGAATAGTCTAAAAGTGGAGTTTAAGGGCATCACTAAAGGTTCAGTGTAGCCAAGCAGAGCAAGTCACCTATCACTGAGGACCGGACACCTCTGAGACTAGGCTGATGCCTGCTCCTGCCACAGAAAACTGAAACTAGCCCTTTCTTCCCGAGGACACTGGCCTTAATCCACATTCCAGACCCTGCCACATGCCCTCTCCATTCTGCCTATTCCAGGGCCTCCTGTGACCCTGAAAAGCTGCCTCAGAATCTCTACATTCTTTGGCATAATTGGGGATAAGAATCAGCTCCATTTCTTCTGGTACGTCCTGGCCACTCTCTGACATGGGGAAGGTTCATTTGCCAAATGCAAAAGATCCACAAAAGTTTTTCTTGAGGATGAACTTTCATGGCCCTGTCTTAGTTTCCCCCTCCCGTTTTTCTTCTCTGTAGGCTTTTTGTCCATCTTTGTGAAGGACAGATGGTCAACCCCTACTTGACTTGAGAGGAGCTCTCCCCTAGCCATGCTGTGTGTGTCCAGCTTCCATTGTAATCGGTCTCATCAGGGAGCATCTGATCATCAAGGGCAACATCAGGGTCAACATCAAGGGCAAGAGACCAGCAGGTGGGTCATGGTCAATTAGCTCTCTCTGTGAGCAAATAGCTTGGAATCTCATGATTCTGGGACCCAAAGAACAGCCTCATCATATCCATCATTGCATGCTTGCTTTGTGTCCTGTGCCCAGCACTGTAGCCATGACAAGATACAGTGACAAAACCCCATGGGCTCTGGAGGAACAGCACATGGATTCAAATTCAGTTTTGCACAAATGACTGTCAGTGTGAATTAGTGCCAATTGATAAACCTCCCTGAACCCCAGGTTCTTCAGATTTCTTGTTCCTCAAGAATAAATATTATCTGCAGTGTTGGAATGTGAAAGATGATTCATGGGAAGGGCATTGAACAGAATGAACAAGACAGATCTCAACTCAATAAATATTTATTACTTCCTTTTGTTTTCTGGAATATTGGGTTCATCTACAACTATTAATTGGACAGATTGGATAGAGTTTGTTACCTGAAATTTTACATGCTAGAAACTTCCTCTGTAGGTAACTCTAAGAGGTGGGCCTGGTAGGAGGTGACGGTCATGGTTTCCTGTGTGAAGGGATTAGTGCTGGTCTCTCAGGTGGGTGAGGTCTCACAGGAGTGGAGGAGCTCCTGAGAGGGTAGCTAGTTATTGAGATGTCCTCACAAGGCCCTTCCTCCTAAAGGTTCTACCACCTCCCAACAGTGCCACCCTGAGATTGAAGCCTTTAACACACAGACCTTTGGGGGACACTTATCCAACCCAGAGTGGTGCTTACATATGATAAAACAATCATTTGTGGAGACACTAAGGAACAGTGTTTCTTCAACTTGAGTGCTCCAGAATGAGCTAAGAGGCTTCTGGAAAGACAGGTTGCTGGACTCCAGTCCAGAGATTCTATTTCAGTATGTTTTGGGTGGAGCCCATTAATTATCATGTCTAACAGGCTCCGGGGTAATGTTGATATGCTCAATTCAACATCGAGAATAGAGGATTTTTATACATTACATGGATGTGAAACTGAATTATCTCTAAGTTCTTGGCCACCTTTGAGATTCTTGCTCTTATGAGTTCATCAGGTAGAGATCAATGAAATCCTGTTTTTTTTTTCCTGAGAACTTCCAACTCCAGTCTGTTCCCATCTCAGTAAATGACTGTCACCCAGTTTGTTTGAGCAAGAAACCTGCAAGATCTCTTCAATTTTGCCCTCTTAATAGGAATGAAAATGGAAGGAATCTGACATAAATTTCCTATGTTCTTATATGAATACACTACAGTGAATCTTCACACCCTATGCAACCAGAAGACTGGGATCCTAATTAGAATAAGATATATTCCATGTTTGTATGAATATGTCAAAATATACTCTATTGTCATATATACCTAATAAGAAAAAATAAAAAATAGAAAAAAAGTATTTTGCCCTCTTCCTCAGATCCCACTATGGACTTTGATACATCCATAATCCCTGGAGAGCTCACCTGCAAAGCATGTCCCACACCTGCCCCCTAGTGTGCAGTGCTATTAGCCAGGGCAGACATTCAACCTCGGTCCGCCAACCCTGACCACTCAGAAGATGTGCTGAACTGGCCTCCCAAATCTTAATGTGCCAGCCCTGTCCTGCAATATCACAGATACTTCTGCTCCCTGAAATAGTCCAGGTATGGCCATATCAAGCAGGAAATAGCCCAACCTCTTTCCTATGAGAAACTGTGTGCTTACAGATTCTGTCTTGATTACTTTTGCCAGAAAACCTCTAGTCATTGCAGGTAGGGCAGATGGGGGGTTGGGTGGATCTCAGGTATTTCATCCCCACTGTGAGGAAGTGACATGGGACATCATGATTCTGGTTAAAAAAAAAAGGAGGGGGGGGACTTCATCATCATCATCGATGTCTGGGATTAGAGAACTTTTTCTGCAAGGGCACAGTAGTAAATATTTTAGGCATGGCAGGTTTTGTGGTCACTGTCCTGATATTAATTCTGCTATTGTGGCACAATAGTAGTAAGGGTCAACAAGTGAACTATTGGTGAGGTTTATTTTTTAATTTTTTTTTTTTTTTTTTTTTTGGTTTTTTGTTTTGTGTGTGGTGCGGGGATTGAACCCAGGGCTTTGTGCATGCAAGGCAAGCACTCTACCAACTGAGCTACATCCCCAGCCCCCTATTGGTGAGGTTTCGTTTCAATGAAGTTCTTTTTTTTTTTTTTTTTTTTTTTTTTTTTGTGGTGCTGGGGATTGAACCCAGGGCCTTGTACATACAAGGTAAGCACTCTACCAACTGAGCTATATCCCCAACCTCAATAAAGTTTATTTACAGCAACAGAAGGTGTGCTGAACTGGCCTCCCAAATCTTAATGTGCCAGCCCTGTCCTGCAATATCACAGATACTTCTGCTCCCTGAAATAGTCCAGGTATGGCCATATCAAGCAGGAAATAGCCCAACCTCTTTCCTATGAGATCCCAAAGGGAAGGATGGAGAGGGCTAAGGCTCAGGTTCTGCAGGGTGGGATGACTGTGCAGCACCTTCAGGCATTGATCAGCACATTTGACTCTCACATGAGCCCAGGAGAAGGGCTCAGGTCCAGTGACTGGGAGGCAGACCAAGGGCAGCACCTTTCTGAGGCCTGAGGGCCGAGAGGTGTGCTCATCAGGACAATGAAGAGGACACCTGGGAAGCTGGGCAGGGTGAGGGGCAGTGCTTTAAGGAGAGAGAGGATTGGTGGTCCAGTCGAGGGCTTTGAGATAAGGTTGGAAACTTGCCATCTGGAGTCCTGCCTGTGTCACCAGCTGGTGATGACCTTGAAGAAATCTCTATCCCCTCCACCTCTCTGTTCTCTCCACCCAGGAGTGGAGTAGGCCACAGATCTCCAAGGTCACTTGTAGTTTTCTATTCTTTGGTTCTGGACAGGAGGGGAGTGGCCAGAGGCCTGCAGATGGAATGCTTGCAGGATGGTACAGAGAGAGCAGAGTCTCATCACCCACAGTGCAGGTGAGCTGTCACCCTATGTTGATGAGGGGGTCCCTTGGAAAGTGAGGGAAATGGACCAATGGTAAGTAGGTTGGAAACAAAACACCATTGCAAAAGACCCATGGTGATTTCAGCAGGTCAGCAGGAGCCCCCTGTCTGGAGAAGCCCCAGGTGCTTCCTCTGAAAGGACCCTGCTATCGAAGTTAAAGGATCCAGAAAATAACAACCCCCAGGAGAAAGGGAGAGTAATGGTCTCTGACCTTGTTACAACTTCTCTTACCTCCACCATTCCTGACTGTCCCAGGTCTCCCTCCACCTGTAACCAACACATTTCCTGCTAGTACTCTGCCCCTCCAATCCCTATAAATCTCAAACCATATAGTAGCCAGGTGCCAGTTTCCCTGCTGAATATGTGTCCCCCACCCCCAGCTGCTAAATCAAGCACTGCTGATCCATTGAGGTCTGGTTCCATTTCTTTTCCTTTGCGTATTCTCTTTCATTTGCTTTCATTTCGTGCTGAAACCCAGGATGGGGGTTCAGGGCTTTTTACCCTCCCTGTCCTAATGAACCTCCACTGCCCTTTTCATATTTCCTTCTATTTGCTCTCTTTTTTTCCCACCTTATAGAAGGGGGCTCTTCACATCCTCCCAGTGCACTTTGGCTAAAAGGTGGCAGGTACATGACCTGAAACAAACCCCATTACTGGGTTAGATTTTGCTGCCTCAGTGTGATGTGTAGGGGGTCCTTTACTGGCGTTGGAGGCTTCCTCCTACTCCTCTCCTCTCCTAGTCCTCCCTGCACTTAAGTCACTGGATCAGAAGCCACGTTTTGCTCTTTTGCCTCTGCATGCAACACCAAACTCCTCATTCTTCAGGGAGGTAAGATCCCTTCTGGTCTCCTACAGAGACAAACTGCCTGAGACCCTCCACCTTTTGGCTCAACTGGAACCCAGGTGTCCACCACCATTGAGATTTTAGAAGGGGACACCCTCTCATTCTCTGGGGACTCAGTCCAGTGACAGGAGACATCAAAGGATGCTTTGATCTTGACCACCACTCTAGTCCAACTTCTCCAACATGGGAGCTCCCAGTCTATTGCACTGGATTTCCACCTTGGGATGTCTCATATATAGTTATAAGACTCTCCACTTCCAGCCAAATCTCCAAATTGAACCTGTATTAGGCTTAGTTCTCAGATCTGCCCATTGTCCAAATTAGGCAAATAAGTCATTTACCCCAATTGAGAATTCCGGATCTTTAACAACAAAATCCTCCACCATTTACACAATTTCCTCCAATGAAATGGCAAATAGCTTGTGGTTCCTTTTTCCCAAGTTTTTTTTTTTACCTTCACTCAAGACTCTCATTACTCCAAACTTCTTCTGCTCTACAACTAATTCTTGCTGACTCTCCACTCCATAAGACCCTAGATCTGGTCCTGACCTCCACCTTTTCTTCCTTTACCACCCCCCTGAAATAGCAGATGAACCCCCAAAACAGTAAGTAAAGCTGGAGGTTATAAAGAAAATTTCATAGACAGAAGGGCCTCATTACTATCAAAATAGACTGTCAGAGTCACAAGCTTCTTTCTGAGGTGATTTGAGACCTATAAATCTTCCTAACCTACGTAGGGAGGCCTGAAAATCTGCCTAAGTTAATATACCTCACCTGTCCTACTTCAGGAATCCAAATTATTTATTTTCTCTAGAGGAGAAATCACCCAGACAAAAGCAGGCTCATATAGAGGAGCACAATATGAAATCATCATCCTGTGAGTATGAGGACCTAAAAGGACAAAGGAGACATATAAGGAATTTTAAGGGTGCAACTAACTGGCAAATGTCCTCCCTAAAATTAACATTGTGATCAAGAAGTTAGTATCCTCCATTCTGAGTGAGGCCCAGCCAGAGGTCATGGAAGGAAAGGCACAGACTGCTAACCCCTATAGAGATTCCAGGATCTGGGAGATGTCCCCTGGCCAAAGAGACAGTTTTATCCGCACAGGCACCCACGTTCTGTGTTCTCTTTCATTAGTTCAGAGAGGCGCCTCATCCTCAAAAGTAATAGTGGGGGATGACCTCATCACAGTTGACAGAAAGGAGATGCCTAATAATTTTATGCACCCACACCTGGCCTTATGAGCAACTGGGTAAATGAAAAATGGTTAAAATGCTCCGTACAGGAATTTTTGCCCCTGAAGCTCAAGGTAGTTAGAACTGTTAACTACACTTGTCTGATATCTTGTTATGTACAGTTAAAATGAGTCAATTAGATTTAACATCAGCATCAATGGGATTAATTATGAATGTGTTTGTTAGAGGACACTCCTAATTAACTTACAATGTTAAAGTGCTAAAATATCAACTGCTAAATATAACATCAAGTACTCTTAACTTCTTAAATTCCATAATGTAATATAATTAAACATTAGGTGCGTGCTCCTAAATTAGTACATGAAAAAATTTTGAGATTGTTTTGTTTCTGGGTCTTCACTAAAAACAAGATGGTTAAAATTCTACTTTCATGAATTGTTCTACAAACATGGATCTTAAAAAGAAAAAAATCCACAAAGGATGATAAAATACTGCTGCTTTATTTGGACCCAGGAGAACTTCCGTTTTCTGAATCAGGCTTGAGGCTCCCACAAGGCCAACAGTCCTGGACCTCTGACTCCAGGAGGGACGTCGGCAGTGAGGGGAGAAGGGTCAGAGCTGGCCACTCGGGACCCACTCCTCCACCTGCCCTGCGTCTTTCACTATCCAAGCTGAGGAAAATGGAATGTGCAAGGTAGTCTGTTCTAAAGGTCTCTGCCTGTCAGCCCCGGTGTTGATGATCCTCTCCTGTCTGTCTGGGTTTGTATCCGTTACTGCCCCTTTAGGACATGGGACCTATTACACGGGTCTTACCAGTAGGTTCTTTAAAAGTCTACACAGATAACATACATAAGGACTGTTTTAAAATATGAATCTTTAAAATGGTCTAAAACTGAAAAAGACAAAGAAGAGTTAAAGGTATAAAAATACAGTTATTAGAACAGAAAATTAAAAGATAAATGATATGTTCTTGATAAGAAAGTGTTTTGTCTGATAAAGTCATATTCTTGTGCTAAAGTCCAAGATGAAAGACAAGAGAGTACTAAAGATATAAACAAGTTGCAGAATGTCTAAATAAGTGAGTGAAGGTCTGTGAAGGGTAAGTTTCAAAAAGTTTGTGTGTAACTAAAGTGGTCACATATGATCAGCACTATCAGTTAAGGTTATTTAAGGCTTTTTCCTAAGGTCAAACATTAATCTACTGATATAAGAAGGGGATATCCCTGATGCTTCCAAGGGAAACCACATGGTCAAGGAAACTCTGACCCTTCCTGGAAGATGGCACTAAAGGGGCTAAGAGGCTGCACTCAAGTTCCCAAGAGTGACCCCTGAGAGACATAGGTTGACTCTTAACAGTGGTAGGAACAAGGTCAATTTGACCAGCTTGGTGTTAAACACCTAACAAAAACAGTTATAACCAAAGCACAGCCATACCTGGGCATTTAAAAGAAAAGACAGACGTTCTTTTCAAAGAACTTAAGAAGTACACTTGTGTCAGTCCCACAGTCATGGTGCCCCTAAATTCTGGGGCATTTTTCCTTTGTGAGGCTCATATTTACCCCTACCTACTGAAAATTGGCCTCTGCATCTTACTCTTCCTTATTGCTCAAATTGATATGTTACCTAACAACCAAAGTTTGCCTAAACCCATTGCAGTGCACACCAGACACAAGACAGCCCTTCATCTTATTCCCTTACTCATAGGGACAGAGATACCCACTGGGATTGGCACAGGGGTGGTGGGATTAGAGACATCTATTCACTACTACAAAAAATTGTCAGAAAAGGTTATTGAAGACAGGTTATGAAACAATACTGACTTTACCAAACCAGCTGGACTCTGTGGCATCTGTCCTCCTGAAAGCCATCATGGCCTAAATTTCCTTCTGCTGAATGTGTGACCTCTGCCTTTTCCCTGGGGAGGAAAGCTGTTTCCATGTAAACCAATCAGGATTCGTAAGAGACAGGTTAAACAGGTCCAGGACTGCCTGGACAACAAAGATGAGAACTAGCTGATTCTTGGTGTCCTCATGGGGGGATCTAAGATGATGCACCTCCTGGTTCCTTCTCCTTACACCCACTTCAATGTTCATCTTTTTCATAATAACTTTTCTTCTGTGTATTTTAATTTCATACACAGACAGATGCTTAGTAAGGAGACCACTTAGCTCAAACCACTTCCCAGGAACATGTCAAAGCCAACCTCCTCCTGCACTCACAATCTGTGCTCCTGAAACCACAAGAAGGAAAAGGCACCTATGATGTCCTCAAGGCTCCTTCTGTATATGCTCCTCTTCAGCCTCAAGCACCAGGATCCTACAAGAGTATGAGAGACCACAAAACTCCATATTCTGTCCAGGATCTGAGGAGGGTTAGGTCCTTCTACATGGCCCCTTTTCAGCAGGAGAGAGCCAGACAGGACACTGATGCCCCTACTCATTGGCCCCTTTCAGACTCCAGATTGAAGGATATGGAAAACAACAACATTCAAGGAGAAAAGTAGAGTAATGTGCTCTAAACTGGTTGCAATTTTCCTTATAACCTTTCCCCGGATGGCCCTAGGTCTCCCTCCAGCTTTAACCAACACATTTCCTGCTGAGGATCAGCCCCTCTAAACCATAAAAAACTCAGACCCATAACGTAACCAGTTACCATTTTCCCTCCTGAAAATGTGCCCCTCCATTGCTTAATAAAGCATGGCTGAACTATTGATGTCTGTCTCCATTTCTTTTTCTTTCTGTATTCCATTTCATTTGCTTTCAGAGGTGAGCCATGTTGACAGAATTCAGTGAAGTCTAGGTCCAAATTGTCAGGAAAGAGGCCATAGGAACAGAGTGGGAACTCAGGGCTGAGGGTTAAGGTTCTGTAGAAGAAGCTGGTATGGAATCTGATGGAGTTATAGAGACACCCTACAGAGAGAGGTTGAGGGGCCTTGGCCACCTAACCCTCAGAGAATGGCCTAAGGGTTGGCCCCTTTGGGAGCTCAGGGTACTTGCATCCTGGTTTACAAAACAGATCCAGAAAGGGCTGGTCTAGAACTGGCATATTATGTGCTCCATGTTTCTTTTATCAAGATCTATTTTTATGTCTGGGATTTCCTAAGGTCCATTCATTTCTGGCTCTGAAAATCCACCCAATACAAAGGTACAATTTCAAGCGAGCTCCTGGAACAGAATCACATAGTACATGGGCTGCTTGCCTCCTTTCAACTATGGTGGTGTTTTCATGATCCATCATGATGTATTATGCAGCAATACTTTTTATTTCCTAATATATTGTTGTTTCTTTGTGGACTGTATCCCTTCTTGAAGAATACTCCCAAGAGTTCTTTCAAAAATTCATTAATCTATAGCCAGGACACTTACAATGTCTTCCTTTCACAACCCCCTCTAAATGAAAGATTGACTGGGAAAAGAAAAAAAGGAAATACACCTGAGGTATTGCAATCTCTGTGGTTCCCAACTAGATGATGTAAATCCAGAGTCCCTAGTCAGAGAGGGTGCAGGTGCAGAGGGGACAGCACACTAGACACCAAGACACCCAGAAGCTCCTTCTCAGAGGAACTCAGAGGCTAACGTAACTTGGGAGAGGGAAAGGACATTTGTATTCAATGATCCACAAAACAGAAACTAAAACTTCCTTGCAGCATGTCAGTGGCAGGAGAGTCTGAGAACACTGGCACATTAGAGATCTGCCTACAACCATCAGAATGTCACCTTTTAATGTCAAGTGGTCACCATGGATACCAATATGTATATTACTGTTTTTGTAAATATAGAAGTTTGGAAACAAGCTCTTCTGCTCCTTGGAATCAGTCCTCCTCCTCCCCTGAGTGACCATGTAGCAGCCTCCTGACTCTGGAAGCTTCCTTAGACAAAGCTGTTTCCAGGCCTGGGTTCTGTGGCATCAGTGGTAACAGCACAGAGAGAACTGAGCATTTTCAGGGTGAATGAGTGTTGTCACGTGGCTCCTCCATCACCCTGAGGGACCCCACTGGCCTGGGTGCCCACCAGATGCTGCCTCCTCCCTAGCTCCATCCACTCCCTGCTTTGCTCAGCCCTCCCCCATAACTGCCAGAACCACTCACACACATATCACTGTGGTCCTCATGCACATCTGCCCAGCTGTCACCTGTTGGAGAAGCTTGCTGACATGCTGCTATGGCTTGGGAGGGGTTGAGGGTTCTGCATGCATGGGCTGGGAATAAAGGCTGGGTCCCCAGCTTGGTGCTACTGGGAGGTGGTGGAATCTGTGGGTGGTGGGTTCTGGGTGGGAGAGCCTCAGGTCCTTTGGGTCAGGAAGTATTTCTTGTGCTACTCTCTTAGTAGTTCTTACAAGACAGTAGTTATTAAAGGAGCACCCTGTCCCCACACAGTCCCATCTGCACCTGGTTCCAGAAGTGACCACTGTCTTCCACGAATGCTCCCATGGTTGCCATCACTCTTTGCCATGACTTACTCATTTCAACAGAACCCTTGTGGATACCAGTCCCTCCGACCTTCAAAACCATTAGCTGAGGAGATCTCATCTTTCTCCAAAGGTGTCCTGTCTCAGACATGAATTACACTGATGAAGAATTGACTAATATGCATGGTGTGTGCTCTTGTGTATTCTTGAGGCCATAGTGTCTTGAGGTCAAGGACAATGTCATGTTCATGATGCTATCCACTTCCTGCCATGAATAGACCTTGAAACACATCAATAGATGCTTATTCCATATTTATTAATGAAGGGGTGATGGAAAGAAGATGCTGCCTATATATTCCTCTCCCCGCTTCCACAAGCCCACAGGCAGAGAAGTACAGGTGGACTTGTGCACAAAGCTAGTGCAAGAACACCCATCCACAAGCACATACAAGCTCACCCCAAGGGATGGACTCAGTGCTGACATACATGAAAAACTCCTCTCCATTTAACAGGACAGCAGGATTCCTGGGGCTGAACTGAATCATGAAGTGTGGGAGCAGGGAGGGACTTTGCCCTCAGCTTCTCAGGAAAGGAAGGATCCAGGTTGTGGAAGTAGAAAAGGGGAGGTCTTCCTTTTGGAAACATGACTGATCTGCACACTGGATCTCACTTTTTGCATCTAACTACAGGTTCCTTGGATGAGGGCTGGCCTACTCTAAAGTCATTTGAGACATTCTCATTCACCTGAAAACAGGCACACACAAGACACACCAATAAGAATGAAGGAGACAGGCAGGTGCAGAGCCCTTGGGCCACCAGACCCCTCCAGCCCCTGGGCAGGGAGCAAGGCACATAAAGACCCTCTGGAGTCCACCTAGCTGGAACACCTTTCCTCCCATTCAGGAACCCCACTATTCACCTTAGTGGAAGGTTTGATGGTAATGAAGAGTATGATAACCACACAGAAGGTGAGCATCCCTCCATAAATGAATATCCCAGGCAGCTGGAAGAAGAATGGACTGAGGAGATGTGAGTGCTGTTGAGATAGTCCACACATCTCAGTTTGAGTCGGGTCTCAAGATGGACCATCTCTGGCTTCGGTCAAATCCCCCATCCCCTCCCAGGCTCATGGAAGAGTGTCTCCTGGGGTTTCATGAATCCAAGTGTGTGGAAAGAGTTGCTCTTTTATCCTCAAGGCAAGGGCTACTGCCCGGAAAAGAGAGAAAGAAACCACAGGGAACTGGAAAGGCAGATACATTGTTATGGGGCACAACTTAAGAACAGACCAATCACGGCTGCAAAGTCCAAATTTGTGAGTTTTTACTAGCCAGCCAGCTGACTGTCTCACACAATGCCCCAAAAATGACTGTTGGGACTACAGTCCCGACCATACGGTTGCAGGGGTTTTTATACCATAAGTCAGTCCATCAATCATAAGTGTCTGTTGCTAGGATTCAAACTATAAACTAACATCATGAGATCTCAAATCATAAGCATAAGGGGAAGTGGGTCAATATGATCTTACTTAGGTACAAATTAAAGAATGGTTACTAACATCTAGACAATCACTGTTGACATCACTGTTGGCATGATACATTGTTTAGGAAAAACAGGAATTAAAAAGAGAACAATTTTTCATGATACAAGAATTGCCATTTTGTGTTGCCAAACATGTCATCCTAAGCAACTGTTGATGGGTACAGAGGCGGGGTGTTCCCATGGGAGAAGTATTTCCTACATAACATGGAGTCTCAAGGTAAAATGGAGTCAGTGTAGTTATTGCCCACATAGCCTGATCTGTAACATTCCCACGGAGTCAAATATGTCAAACCATCACATTCCCCACTGGTTTTATGTACATAATCAAACCACTGATTCATCATTAGTGTAGAGGTGATAGTAGTGGGTGCATAACACCATTAGCTTAACAAATTGGATTCTGTCTCTAACATATTTAGTGAAACAGTTTACCAAGCATGACTCAATTAAAAGCTCCAGAATAACTAAGATGAGAAGTTCTGCCATCACAGTTATTAGAATAATTAACCAGGGGAAACAAGAGAACAGATTTTGGTACCAATTTCCCTCAGGTTTTTGGTTTTTCCTCCTTTTTTAATTTTTTTAAGTCTTTTTCCAATCAAAGATAAACTGTCGAGTGAGAGCCTTTCTACATAGAGCCAGCCACAAGTCCCCGAGCCAACGGAGAGCTTCGATCCGCAAGCAGCCTCTGGGATCAGGGCAGGGCAGCCAGAGACTTCTCCAGGCGGCTCTGCCCACTCCAGCCACAGGCTCTTTCCAGGGGGCGATCCAAGATGGCGGACTAGAGGGTGACTGCATCTCCAGTCGCTCCAGAACCCAGGACTCAAGAAGGGGAGGCATTGAGAGACTTGGACAAAAATAGAGTCACGGGGTGAGTCTCCCCCACTGGGCGAAATTTGGCCTGGGCAGCAGGCACAGATAGGGGTGGCTTATCAGTGCAGGGCAGAGCAGCTAGAGTCTTCCCCAGGTAGCCTTCCACACTCTGGCGGTGGGTTCCTCCCACACAGCCAGCTGCACAGAGCAGGCCCCCAGTGAGAGCCTTTCTGCACAGAGCCACCTCCAAGCCCTGGAACCAGTAGGGGGCTAGGGGGCACTTCATTATCAAGTTCCTCCAAGACTTCAGGCTACTGAAGGCTGGGAGGTGATACACTGGAAATCTACCGGGACACTATAAGCCAATAGAGGAAATCTGCAATATCTCAGGGTCCCACTGACAGCTGACCAATATGAGAAAACAAGGGAAGAAAATGTCACAAACAAATCTAGATACTACATCAATAAAACCCAATGACAGCACAGCAGAAGAAATGTCAGAAAGGGAGTTCAGAATGTACATAATTAAAACAATCAGGGAAGCAAATGAGGAGATGAAAGAGCAAATGCAGGCATTGAAGGAGGAGATGAAAGAGCAAATGCAGGCATTAAATGATCGCACCAATCAACAGTTAAAAGACCAAATACGGGAAGCAAGAGATCATTTCAATAAAGAGTTAGAGATACTGAAAAAAAAACAAACTGAAATCCTTGAAATGAAGGAAACTATAAACCAAGTTAAAAACTCCATAGAAAGCATAACCAATAGGATAGAACACCTGGAAGACAGAACCTCAGACATTGAAGACAAAATATTTAATCTGGAAAACAAAGTTGGCCAAACAGAGAAGATGGTAAGAAATCACAAACAGAATCTACAAGAATAATGGGATATCATGAAAAGGCCAAATTTAAGAATTATTGGGATTGAGGAAGACTTAGAGAAACAAACCAAAGGAATGAACAATCTATTCAATGAAATAATATCAGAAAATTTCCCAAATCTGAAGAATGAAATGGAAAACCAAGTACAAGAGGCTTATAGGACTCCAAATATACAAAATTACAACAAACCCACACCAAGGCACATTATTATGAAAATATCTAACATACAAAATAAAGACAGAATTTTAAAGGCCACGAGAGGAAAGAATCAAATTATATTCAGGGGGAAACCAATAAGAATATCAGCAGATTTTTCAATCCAGACCCTAAAAGCTAGAAGGGCCTGGAACAACATTTACCAAGTCCTGAAAGAAAACAGATGCCAACCAAGAATCTTATACCCAGCAAAACTTACCTTCAAATTTGAAGATGAAATAAGATCCTTCCATGATAAACAAAAGCTAAAGGAATTTACAAAAAGAAAGCCAGCATTACAGAACATTCTCAGCAAAATATTCCATGAGGAAGAGATGAAAAACAATGATGCAAATCAGCAACAGGAGGCACTAGCCTAAAGGAAGAGCCAAATAAAGGAGAAACCAAATCATGTCCAAAAAAAACAATTATGAGTCAAATGACTGGGAATACAAATCATATCACAATAATAACCCTGAATATTAATGGCCTGAACTCATCAATCAAAAGACATAGACTGGCAGATTGGATTAAAAAGAAAAATTCAACAATATGCTGCCTGCAAGAGACTCATCTCATAGAAAGAGATACCCATAGACTAAAGGAAAAAGGATGGGGAAAAACATACCATGCACACGGACACAGCAAAAAAGCTGGAGTATCCATCCTCATTTCAGATAATGTGGACTTCAAGCCAAAACTAGTCAGAAGGGATAAAGAAGGACATTACATGCTGCTTAAGGGAAGCATAAATCAGCAAGACATAACAATCATAAATATCTATGCCCCGAACATTGGCTCATCCACGTACGTCAAACAAATCCTTCTCAATTCCAGAAATCAAATAGACCACAACACAATAATACTAGGCGATTTTAACACACCTCTCACCACTGGATAGATCTTCGAAACAAAAATTGAAGAAAGAAACCATAGATCTCAATAACACAATCAACAATTTAGACTTAACCAACATATATAGAATATACCATCCAACAAAGAATGAATACACCTTCTTCTCAGCAGCACATGGATCCTTCTCTAAAATAGACCATATTTTATGCCACAAAGCTACTGTTAGCAAATACAAGAAGATAGAGATACTACCTTGTACTCTATCAGATCATAATGGATTGAAATTAGAAATAAATGACAGAATAAAAAACAGAAACTTCTCCAATACCTGGAGATTAAATAATACACTATTATATGATGAATGGATAACAGAAGACATCAGGAGGGAAATAAAAAAATTCTTAGAAGTAAATGAGAACAAAGGCACATCATATCAAAATCTCTGGGACACTATGAAAGCAGTACTTAGAGGAAGATTTATTTCATGGGGCGCATTCAACAAAAGAAGTAGAAATCAACAAATAAACAACTTAACACTACAGCTCAAAGCTCTAGAAAAAGAAAAGCAGACCAATACCAAAAGTAGTAGAAGACAGGAAATAGTTAAAATCAGAGCCGAAATCAACGAAATTGAAACAAAAGAAACAATTGGAAAAATTAACAAAATAAATAGTTGGTTCTTTGAAAAAATAAACAAAATTGATAAACCCTTAGCCACACTAACAAAGAGAAAGAGGGAGAAAACTCAAATTACTAAAATTCGGAATAAACAAGGAAACATCACAACAGACACGAGTGAAATACAAAACATAATTAGAAGTTATTTTGAAAATCTATACTCCAACAAAACAGAAAACCTCGAAGACATCAACAAATTTCTAGAGACATATGAATTACCTAAACTGAACGAGGAGGACATACACAACTTAAATAAACCAATTTCAAGCAATGAAATAGAAGAGGTCATCAAAAGCCTACCAACAAAGAAAAGTCCGGGACCAGATGGGTTCTCAGCCGAGTTCTACAAAACCTTTAAAGAAGAGCTCATTCCAATACTCCTCAAAGTATTCCATGAAATAGAAGAGGAGGGAACCCTCCCAAACTCGTTCTATGAAGCCAATATCACCCTGATACCTAAACCAGACAGAGACACATCGAGGAAAGAAACTTTCAGACCAATATCCTTAATGAATATCGACGCAAAAATTTGCAACAAAATTTTAGCAAATCGCATACAAATATATATTAAAAAGATAGTGCACCACGATCAAGTGGGTTTTATCCCAGGGATGCAAGGTTGGTTCAACATCTGGAAATCAATAAATGTCATTCACCATATCAACAGACGTAAAGTTAAGAATCACATGATTATTTCAATAGATGCAGAAAAAGCATTTGATAAAATACAGCATCCCTTCATGCTCAAAACACTAGAAAAAATTGGGATAGTGGGAACATTCCTTAACATTATAAAGGCCATCTACGCTAAGCCCATGGCCAATATCATTCTAAATGGTGAAAAACTGAAAGCGTTCCCCCTAAAAACTGGAACAAGGAAAGGATGCCCTCTTTTGCCACTTCTATTCAACATCGTCCTTGAGACTCTAGCCAGAGAAATTAGACAAACCAAAGAAATTAAAGGGATACGAATTGGAAAAGAAGAACTCAAACTATCCCTGTTCGCTGATGACATGATTATATATTTAGAGGAACCTGGAAATTCCACCAGAAAACTTTTAGAACTCATAAGTGAATTCAGTAAAGTAGTAGGTTACAAGATCAATGCTCATAAATCCAATGGATTTTTATACATAAGTGATGAATCTTCAGAAAGAGAAATTAGGAAAACTACCCCATTCACAATAGCATCAAAAAAATAAAATACTTGGGAATCAATCTCACAAAAGAGGTGAAAGACCTCTACAATGAGAACTACAGAACACTAAGGAAAGAAATTAAAGGAAACCTTAGAAGATGGAAAGATCTCCCATGTTCCTGGATAGGCAGAATTAATATTGTCAAAATGGCCATACTACCTAAAGTGCTATACAGATTCAATGCAATTCCAATTAAAATCCCAATGATGTACCTTGCAGAAATAGAGCAAGCAATTATGAAATTCATCTGGAAGAATAAAAAACCTAGAATAGCTAAAGCAATCCTCAGTAGCAAGAGCAAAGCAGGGGGTATCGCAATACCAGATTTTCAACTCTATTACAAAGCAATAGTAACAAAAACGGCATGGTATTGGTACCAAAATAGACAGGTAAATCAATGGTACAGAATAGAGGACATGGACACAAACCCAAATAAATACAATTTTCTCATACTAGACAAAGGGTCCAAAAATATGCAATGGAGAAAAGATAGCCTCTTCAACAAATGGTGCTGGGAAAACTGGAAAACCATATGCAACAGAATGAAACTAAACCCCTATCTCTCACCCTACACAAAACTCAACTCAAAATCGATCAAGGAACTTGGAATCAGACCAGAGACCCTGCATCTTACAGAAGAAAAAGTAGGTCCAAATCTTCACCTTGTTGGCTTAGGATCAGACTTCCTTAACAGGACTCCCATAGCGCAAGAAATAAAAGCAAGAATCAACAACTGGGATAGATTCAAACTAAAAAGTTTTCTCTCAGCAAAGGAAACTATCAGCAATGTGAAGAGAGAGCCTACAGAGTGGGAGAATATCTTTGCCACTCATACTTCAGATAGAGCACTAATTTCCAGAATCTATAAAGAACTCAAAAAACTCTACACCAAGAATACAAATAATCCAATCAACAAATGGGCTAAGGAAATGAACAGACACTTCACAGAAGAAGATGTACAAGCAATCAACAGATATATGAAAAAATGTTCAACATCCCTAGTAATAAGGGAAATGCAAATCAAAACTACCCTAAGATTCCATCTCACCCCAATTAGAATGGCGATTATCAAGAACACAAACAACAATAGGTGTTGGCGAGGATGTGGTGAAAAAGGAACACTCATACATTGCTGGTGGGTTGAAAGTTAGTGCAGCCACTCTGGAAAGCAGTATGGAGATTCCTCAGAAAGCTTGGAATGGAAACACCATTTGACCCAGCTATCCCACTCCTTGGCCTATACCCAAAGGACTTAAAATCAGCATACTACAGAGATACAGTCACATCAATGTTCATTGCTGCTCAATTCACCATAGCCAGATTGTGGAACCAACCTAGATGCCCTTCAGTTGATGAATGGATAAAGAAACTGTGGCATATATATACAATGGAATATTACTCCACAATGAAGAATGATAAAATTATGGCATTTGAAGGCAAATGGATGACATTGGAGAATATCATGCTAAGTGAGATAAGCCAATCTCAAAAAACTAAAGGACGAATGATATCGCTGATAAGCAGATGAGTACATATAATGGGGGGTGGGAGGGGTTAGCATTAGGGTTAGGGTTAGGTTTAGGGTTAGGGATAAGGAGTGTGGTAAGAATGAAGGAAAGAAAGACTGTATAGAGGGAAAAGAGGGGTGGGAGGGGTGGGGAGGAAGGGAAAAAAAATAATGAATCAAACATCATTGCCCTATGTAAACGTATGATTACACAAATGGTATGCCTTGACTCCATGTACAAATAGAGAAACAACATGTATACCATTTGTATACATTAATAATAAAAAAAAGATAAACTGTCATGAATGACACCTGAGTGGTTAGTATAGAAACAACAGGTCTCTCCTAAGGCCATACATAATTCTCCTTATTTTAAAAACAGCAAATTTAACCCTCTTCTGTTTTGTAAAACTACCTCAGCAAGTGAATCAAGGGAATTTTTTAAGTGGTTTACAGAGTTTTCTAATTCACTTAAGTCCAGATCAATTTGTCAACTGAAGGTTTTGAAATTTTGGTCTTCTGTCATGAGTGCAGTGGTCCCTACAGCTGTGGAGCCAGCTATACCTAATCCCACTAGGAGGGGATCTAAGACAGGGGCCGCTTGTTTAGATCAATGTATTAACACCAAATAATTATTTCTTCCCTCCCCATGATAACAGTACACTTGGGGAATAATGTGAACAGTAACACAGAATTCATCCCATTTGGTAATCTCAAAAAGTTGAAGGGCCAGGAATGGAGTTACTCCTTACATACAAGCAAACCTTGTTCCCTAAGGGGCCACAAGATGGTTGTCATATGAGCCTGAGGAAGTCCCAAGTACCACAGTAGAAGTGCAGGAATTCTTGATTTATCTTCTAAATTAAGTAAGGGGTTGTAGTGATCATGTACATACACATTAATTTGACTGACAAAATATGTTTGCCAAAATATGTAGCTTGGGCCTTATAACATAGTCTAATCAAGAGAAAAAACATGACTAATATTTTTTCAGTCTTGTCTTTAGTGGGTGGTTGGGGTCTCTGAGGGCTGTCCTTTTTTCTGTTATCTTGACTCAGATGTGATGAATCCATGTTGTGAGTAAGTTCACCTCCCTTTCAGCCAGGCATTAGTCCTTCTTTCTGGAACCACTTGACATAAACATAGTCTTCTGACTGGAATGGGTGTTGGAAATCGATGGTCTCTTGGGGCTGTTTCTCTCCTAAGTTGAAACTGTTGGAGAGACTTAACAACAGGTTGGCACAGTAGCAGGTTCTTGGTAAGGGTGGAGAAAGGGCTCTGGAAACATTAACATTTTAATCTCCCAGAGTTCATTTGCCTCCAGCTTTCTGGATTCAAACTGGTCTTTATTTTTGTGATTAAACCCAATTACCTATCTATAATGATTGTCTTTTTTTTTTTTAACCCCTCTCATTTTAGGGACTTCTTACTGCTATCAGGAAGAAGGGTGATGACTGCTCCTGCTACTTCAAGCTGAGAGGTGGTGATGTGAGGTGGGGCAAGCAGTTTGGAGTCCCTTTTTAGAATTTGGGTCTATCTAGGGGTAAAAGTCTAGTTCTATGAAAGAAATAAGAAAACATGAGTACAAAATAAATAACAACTGGAACATGTTAGTGAATATCATGATGATAGAAATCTCAATAATCTCTTACCAGGAGGTGGAAGAGCTGAGGCACTGTCCCCATAACAAGGCCTAACAAAGCTTAACAAGGCTGGAGAAGATAAGGCCTTTATTTGTAAATCTTTAACATTGTCAGAGTTATCAGGAATGTAAACACAACATTTAGTTACCTAATGTCATCTGATTTTTGTAAAATATCTTTTTATTGGCATGACCTCTTTGTTTAGTAGAGATCTATTTATTTTTGTTACTTAGGGCTAGAGAATCATACTAGCAAACATTAAGTCTATGTGTATCGGAGGTTAGGAGGATTGGTAGGCCTTAAACTGATAAAAAACTTATAACTCTGACAGTTTTTCTTGATAGTTATCAGGGATGTTTGTCTAAGAATCTTTTGTCACCTCCAGTTATACTTATTTGGGGGGACTTACACAAGTGTACATCTCAAGTTACATTAAAATAACTATTGTTTTGTTTTTAAGATGTCCAGGAATGACTGTGTTTTGGTTTTAACTGTTGCTAGGTGTTTAAGATCAAACTGGTCAAATTGATCTTGTTCCTATCTGTTATTAAGAGTCAACTGAGTTCCCACAAGGGTCACTCATGGGGAACTTGAGAGCAGCTTCTTAGTTTCTTTAGTGCCATTCTTTAGGTAGGGTCTCTATGATGAGGTGACTTCCTTTGGAAGCATTAGGGATGTCTCCCTTTTCCAATGATTCTCCTCTGCAAAAGGTGCACTATTGGATTTTATCTTCTAGTGATCTCATCAATCTCCCTGATCAGGGGGTCATGTGGCCCAAAGTTATAAAGTTCCTTAGAGAAGTTCTCTTGTTCCCTGAGTTCAGGCTGACTCTAAGGGCAAGAGCCAAATATTAGTTTCTTGGTTCTTTTATCTTTATCTTAATTTTAATTTTTAAGTCTTGATCTTAAAACATCCATCAAGCCAGTCTCACCAGTCATACAGCAACAGTACTAGGCTTTAACTTTAATTTCTATGACTTTAAAGTCATTTACCCACTTTTATTTAATTGGGGTCTATATTATCTGTCCTATAGGTGATAGTTTATTATCTCTAATTTAGGTTGTTTGTTCTCAAAGCAGTACCTCTGCAAAACATTAATCAGGCAACAGTGTAGAGTTTACAAGGAAAATACAAAATGGGAAAACAGTAAAAACATATTTAGTTATGTAATAGCTATCTTAAATTTTGGATGAGCTATACATTATATCCCCTGTTTGGGATCACAGTAAATTTACAACAACAAAAAAAAACAATCTTTTGAATATAACTTTAAATAAGCTGAAGTCTGGCTTATTTTGGAGTCACTCTAACATGTAGTAAGGTGGGAGGCAGAGCCTTATCTCAGGTAAGGCAGGGCTCTTCACAAATCTTAGGTAAAGTTGTCTACTTTCAAAGTTGATCTTTGTCTTTTTTAAATACCATTTTGTAAAGTTTACATATATTGTTTTATAAGTCTATATAAATGTTAGTTAACACAATATGATATTACATCTAAAACATGAATCAAAGAAAGCTGAGAACGTTTTTAACTTTCTTTTTGTGTAGTAAAGTGGCAAAATGTTTTTATGTTTCACAACATTAACCTCTAAACAAATCAGTCTCTCATTAACTTTTAGAAATATACTTACATTTTTATCCCAGTGTAGAAGGTAATATAAGGTTCAGGTCCAATTACAGAACATTATATTATAAATCCCCAATAAAATTTGTTATTCTTATAAGTTTAAAATTGTCATTACAACATTAGGTTGGAGAACACCAGCTTAATAAAATGTTCTTTTAAATCTTTTATTTAAAGACTTATATACCTGGAAGATATGAACACATTTAAAGTATAAAGACAAGTAATGAAATCATGATTATAATTGATGCTTTTATATTAATTAAGTTTAGTTTTTAAAGAAAATTTAGACTTTGTAATGTAGTACAATACTCTAAAATAACAGTTGTTGTTTAACCAGAGTTGTACAAACCCCCAATTTTTAAGACTAATTGTTCTAGAGAATAAAACTTAACAGACATAATGTTAAGAGTAAATTAATATTTTAAGAATTATTTGTTATTTTAGCATATAGACTGAACTTTGGTTTTTATCAGTGCATTAATATTTGACCTTAGGGAAAAACCTTGAATAGTTTTTTTTAACTGTTTATACATATATACAAACTTTTTGAAATTTACCCTTAATTTATTCTTTTTTAATCACTTAATTAGACCCTCTCATTGTTTACTTAGATGTATTACAGTTTTATCACATAAAGATTTTTCTATCTAGAACCTTTTAATTTTTTAATTTGTTGATCCCTCTTTTTAAAATTTATATTTTGAAACAATTGTAAATTTCTGAATTTAGATATATTACTCCATTTTAATAAGATGAAATACTTTGTTATTTATTGAGCTCTATTGAAAATGTAGGTGAAACTTTTGGACACTTTATATAGAATTATATCTGTTGAGACTTTTAGTAACCTTGTTTTCAGTGATGACAGAATACTTTTAAACCCTCTTTTTATTTCCTAATTTATGAAAACACCAATAATGTTTTAAGTATGATACCCTATGGAATTTAAGGAGTTAAGTGTACTTGGCGTTATATTTAACAGTTAGCATTTTAACTCTCCAAACCAATCAGACTCTAACAAACATATCCATGAAAAAATCCCATATATGTCAAATCTAATTAGTTATTTTTTTAAAACCAAGATATCAGAAAAGTGTATTCTGCAGTATCAGTCATTTCTTCCCTATTGAAGAAAAATCTAGAAGTAATGAATGTTAGACATTTTAAAAATTTACATTTTATCATTTTTGACCACCTAGAAATAAAACTGTTAGTAACTTGAAAGCCATACTTTTATTTACCCAATTTAAAAACTTTTTAAATCATGTGAATCAAAGGCATTTGGATCCATTTTTTTAAATTTTAATTTATGAGTTCACATGTCACTTTTGGTACCAAACATATGTAGACATGACAATACACCAGTGTACATACACATAAAGCAAATAGGCAAAGGCCTTGTAGCTTATTTTTAAAAACCCATTAGATTGAGAGTTAACCCTCCTACATTGGCCTTTGAATGAAACAGCATAGAAGGACTTCATAGTTGAATAAAATAGATCTGATCAAAAAGTTAATCTAGGCACACCAGATCAAAATGATGAACTTAAAAAATGGAATTTTAAAAGTGTTTTTGGCCTCCATCCTGATGTGGTCCTGCTCATCAGAGATGAAAATAAGTAAGAGAATATAGATAAAGGTTATACCCTATCCCTCCCTGGAGGAGTTTCCCAAAGAGACAGCAAGGGAGCTTCTTCCATTGGTCTCCTTGGTAGAGTCCCTCAGGTTGGGGTCCCGTTCTAAACCAGTTGTTCTTGTCTCTTGGATAGCAGCCATCAAAATTTTAGCCTGGCATTTTGGTGGACCAGTTCCGATAGTTGGAAGTTCTTGTTGGCAGCAGTTTACATTTTAATTTAATGTAAACTAGAGTAAATATGGTTAAAAACCTTTTTAACCATTTTTTTTTCAACTTTGATCATGATGTACAGACTGCCCAAAGACAAGTCCCCTGAGGGGGTCACCTGACCATGAATGTTGGCCATTCTCTCTCACAGAATTTAGAGAGAGAAAAGATGTCATACCAGGTCCTATAGTCAGCGGCCCTTCTCTAGAATTCCTGGAAATTGGTCAATACGCATTGAAGGGGGTTCATGACAAACATGAGGGAGACTGACCCATGTCCACACTAGAGGGCAACAAAAACCAGAAAAAGACAAACACAGAACAGGTAAGATGCCAAAGAAAATGACAAGTGGCCACTCCTGATTCCTGACCTGAAGGCCTGGGCAGCATCTTGCCATAGTCCTAGACTACAGAAGTAATGCTACGTCTAGCCTTCCTCAGAGACCCAGATAAGCATCTGCCAGAAACAGACTTACTGGTCCCTGGGCGGAGGGTGGGGGGCGGGGCACAGAAACAGATGACTCCCAGAGAAGTTAGTTCAGGCCTGGGGCAGAGCTTTGTGGTAGCCTGGGACTGAGGAATGTCTCTCAGAGGTCTTCCTCTAGGAGCAACGGCTCTTGGGGTCTCTCCCCTCCACAGGAGGGTCCAGGTCAGTGGTGAGTGGTGGCTGTCCACCGGGAAGCAAGGCTCTTGCTGGGGCCTCCGAATGTTATGGGGCGCATCTTAAGAACAGACCAATCACCCCTGAGAAGTCCAAATTTGAGAGTGTTCATTAGCCAGCTGGTTGACTGCCTCACACAATGTCCCCAAAATGGCTGTTGGGACAAGAGTACAACCATAGGATTGCAGGGATTTTTATACCATAAGTCAGTTCATCAATCATAAGTGTCTGTTACTATGATTTAAAACTATAAACTAATATCATGAGATCTCTAAAATCATTAGCAGAAGGGGAAGTGGGTCAAAATGACCTTACTTAAGTACAAATTAAAGAATGGTTACTAACATCTAGATAATCACCGTTGACATGGTACATTGTTTAGGAAAAATAGGAATTAAAAGAGAACAATTTTTCGTGACACAAGAATTGCCAATTTGTGTTGCCAAACATGTCATCCTAAGCAACTGTTGATGGGTACAGAGGCGGTACGTTCCCACGGGAGAAGTATTTCCTACATAACAAGAAATCTCAAGGTAAATGGAGTCTGTTTAGTCATTACCCATATACCCTGGCCTATAACATTCTCAAGGAATCAAATATGTCAAACTGTCACAAAATATGTCTAAATCAACAACAAGGTTTGGAGTGGAAGAACCCTTATAAATTACACCAGTGTTCAACAAACATCTTTTTTTTTAACAAAATTCTTCCATACACAAAGGTTTCCATAGGAATGGGTCCCTCACACCCTCTGAGGTATCTTATTAGATGGAAAATAAATCATGACAGAAACAGTTCTGGAGTCCCTATGCTTGGTGGCTTTTGCAGAGTTGTCATGCACTGAACTGTGTGCTCTGCTGTGAGGACTGAGGTGTAAGGTGGGGCTTGGGGACACTCCCTTTCCAAGATCAGGCAATGGCAGAAGTGACATGAAAAGCCCAGTTTTCTGCTTCCGTCTTCCTGCTCTGCATTCCATGGCCCTGGCCTTGGGTGGGACTTGCCTTCCTCACCTCCCCTCTTCCTTCTCCCCGACCAGCATTGGTCCATTATTTCTCCCAATGGGCAGTGGGTGCAGCCCTGTGGTCCCTTCACAGCAGGAGAGTCCCAGGCCTCTTCCTTGCCCTGCTCTCCCAGTAGATGGGAGTCACTGAAGTTAGGGTGAGTGAGAGACTGCAAGGAGCTGGCCCCGGGCACAGTGGGAGAGAGCCAGGCCCCTGGGGGTGGGTGTGACTTGACTCCTAAACCAGGGCACCATGGAATGTTCTGGGATGGGAGGAGCTCCACGTGCTTCCAAGAAGTGACATGGACTCGGTGTAATTGTCCTCAGGGGAGGAGTTTATCTAGAAATTTAGAAGGGAGAGTGTCCCCAGGTGACCATCCAATTGAATACAAACTGCAGTCAATGATTTCCATGAATGGCGGACACACTAGAGCAGGCAAGGTCATTCATCTGATGAGGCAGATTTATGAGGCATCAAAGCTGTGCCAGGCATGGCTCTGGGAATGTGCTCAAGGATTGGGCACGAAACAGAAGACATCTCTGCCCTTCAGGGACTTCAGTCCTAGTGGAGGAGGCAGGAGGCGAGCAGGACCAGGAGGAAGGAAGTCACCATGTTGGGTGTGGGAAGACTCTTCAGGTGTGTGAGAAACAGAGCAGAGGAGAGGGAGCAGGGTGCTGGTGGGTGCTTGGGATCTGGGGTCCAGATGTTGGAGTTCTCAGGTGGCCTCATGGAGATAGGTAGTGTCCAGCAACCATGTGAAGGAGGGAGGGAGGCAGTGAGGTCGTCCTGCAGGTCAGAGGGAACATTCCAGGCTTCCAGGAGGAAGAGCCTGCGAGTCAGAGGGAACATTCCAGGTTACCTGGGGGAAGAGACTGCTAGTCAGAAAACATTCCAGGCCTTGTGTTGGAAAGATGCCTTGTGTGTGTGAGGGACCTCCAGGGAGAAAAAGCAGTGTAAGTGGATAAAGCCACAGGGTGGCCTTGGTGACCAGGGATGGAGGGCTATGGGTGGCCAGTGTCTTCAGGTTCCATGAGGAGGCTGGTTGTTTCCTGAGGAAAACATCAGAGTGGAAGGTTCTGAGCAGAGCAGTGATGTGACCGTGTGCATCCAAGTGTTCCTGCTGGGTGCTGACTGAGCGCAGCTGAGAGGAGGCCAGCATGAGGGAGGAGAGTGGAGGCTGGTTCAGTGATTGACGTGGGACATGCTGGGGAGCCGTCCAGCATGGCCATGAGAAAGTGGGGGAAAGGGCTGGATTCTGGATGCGTTTTCAAAGGAGCACCAAGAAGATTCCCTGAGTTCTGGTCTGTGAGTATGTGTGTGTGTGTGTGTATGTGTGAGAGTGTAGGTGTGTGTGTGTGTGTGTGTGTGTGTGTGTGTGTGTGTGAGAGAGAGAGAGAGAGAGAGAGAGAGAGAGGTGAAGATGATTTTATGTCTTGCCCCGTCTCTGAAGGGAGGGCTCTGGGTTTGACCGGAGCAGGAGAACAATGTAGAGCAGGTTTGGTCAGTGAAACCTGGAGCTCAGGTCAGCGTGTAGAGTGCAGGTGGGAGGCAGGGGGCAAAGGTCAGGCAGTGGGGTAATGAGTGATTGTGTCAGGGAGATGGGGCTGATTTAAAAGGAGATAAACCCTCCAGTGCCTTCCCTCCTTCACCTGCTGTCAGCGTACCTGCCTCCAGGGAACTGATCCTCCCTACCAGCCATGGTTAATGACACCCCTGGCCGGCTCCCTTCCTGCCTGTGCCCTGGGCAGCTGCATTCCTGCCTGGGACACTCCACCTCTGGGTCACCATTTGGTCACTAGCCAGGCAGGCAGGATGTAGGGGAGGAGAAGACATGAGAAGGAAGGAAATCTAAAATGTAAAAAAGGGGCAGGACACCCCACTTTCTCAGACACCCCCACTTCCTCGGACACCCAGCTTTCTGGCCCTTCTCTTCCCAGAATTCTATCTCTCTTCTATCTTTTAAATAAAGTTTTCTTTCTACTCTTGCCTTGGCGTTTCTTGGGTGTTCCATCTTCAATACCAGGGAAACGAAACTCGGCCCTGATTCTCACCTTCAGTAGAAACATGGGATTTTGAACAAAGGAGTTGAATAGTGGATGTGCCAGCCATTCAGGCCTGGGGCTGTTAACCTTGCATAAACTGGAAACGAAAGTGAAATTGAACTTGGATTTTTCTAGGAACTGTTGTTTTAGAGGACACTTGAATAATCGTAGCCACAAAGTCAACCATAAAACTAGGGACTTTCCAAAAGAGGCAGCTATGTTCCTGCAGCCAGAGAGGCAGTGTCTGCCTTCCACTTTCACATTTACCCTGATGTCAAAGGGTCCTGTCTCCACACTTCCCCTTGGCCGTTCCTATGGAACTCTCTGCTGTTTGGGACTTGGTATTACACAGCTCATGAATTGCTTCTTCCTCAGGTGAACTTTTTAAAGATTTGATGTTATTTTAAACTGACATCTTTATCGATTAATCTTTGGTAAGCACATCGAAGACCACACAGAAGATCAGCAAGCCCCTGACACAGTCCCCAAACGTCAGGATGAATCAGGTAAGAGACTCTCAAATATTGGAGGAAATCTACACTGGTGAGAGTCCATGGGAGAGGCTCAACCTGGTGGCTGGTGTCAGGAAGGACGAGCAGCAGCCTCAATTCTGAAAGCTGGAGCACACATTCTAATATCTCACAAAACTCAGTTTCCATGGGAGACAGAGAGTTCTTGGCAGGGTGTCTCCCTGGGGGTCCACGGTGATTGGGTGTGGGTTTGGGCTGTTGGGGGGAAGCATGAGAGTGACCTGGGAGAGGACCTGGGTCCTTGTTCTAGAAGGTGGGTCTGTACGTGACCCCTGTGTCCCTGTAACTTCCCTCTCTGGGCCAGCACAGCTCCTGCATCCCCTCCCATCTCCTCCTGCTCTCCTCCCTCCCCTCCCCCAGCCTCCTTCCCACACTGTCCACCTGTCCTTCAGGGGCACTTTCCCACCAGCATGGACACTTGTGCCCCTGCCATGTTCCAAAGCCAGCAAACAGCCTTCTCCTGACCCTAAACCCTGCGTCAGTACCACCCTTATCTTTAGTCCTCTTGGAAGAAGAGAAGAAATGTTCCAAAGAACTCTCCAGCTCACCTCTCCAGTTCTCTTGCTCCTACTCCATCTTGGACCTGATTGTTGGGCAGAGGCTGAGGCTCAGGCCCACTGGGAGGCAGGTTCTGGGCTTGGCAGAGGAATGAGGAAGGAGGCTTGGTGGGAACACCGCCCTCCTGTACTTGTAGGCAGCCCCCACGCAGCCCCAGCACTGCCACAGGCCCTGTTCCCATGAGTCCCCCCAGAGAAGGCGCACTGCCCACAGCCTGCAGAAGGGGGCGCCACTCACAGTGAGAGTTCATGGCCCTGACCACACGCTGACCTTCACAGCTGACTGAAAGGAGCAGACTTGGACGTCTAACGAATAAATGATAAGCCCCTAATGGACGGCAAACCAAAAAGATATAAGTGTCACGAGAGCGCTGCACCAAGGAGATAAGACACCATCTGGACCAGAATTGGAAACAAGCCAAGAAAAAGGGTAGGTAAACTCCCTTCTCAGACAGCTCCTCGGCTCAGCCCAGATCTCCTGAGGAATCCATGGCAGCCAGGTTCACGAGCCCCATTGATCATCCATCCATCAAGACCGCTGAGACTCCGCTGCTCTGACGGTTTTATGACCCGCGGAGTCCGTGGTCCTCCATTCCCAGACCACCCGCCGGAGGAAGTTCCAAGACCAGCCATAGCCTTCTCTTCGACTAAGATAATGTCGCATTCGGGGTCATCGGAAGCGACAAGGCAGAGAGGACTTTGGACTATTTGATTGAAGTGTGTTTATTTGCCATTCGATTTGATTGATGTGTGATATTAGAAAATTAAGGTTGGTGTTATCCCAAGTGTATCAAATAAAGCCAACTTGTTTGGAACCAAATTCCAGTCACTCGCCTCTCTGCCGCGACACTGACTCATGCCCTTGGCTGCATATGGAGGCACAGCATCATCCCCAGATGCCTGGCCAGGGAGCCTTTTGGGCCTAGTCAGACCTTCAGCCTCACTTCCTACCCATCCCCTGCTCTGCTCCCGTCCCCGGTCATCCCCTCTCTGAGGACCTCACTTGGCTCCCCACCCCCTGGCCACTGCTCTCTGCTGGGTCTGCTCTGCTGGCCCTCCCCTCTCCCCAGCCTTAGGCTCCACTCTTGGTCCGTCCCCGTTTCTCTCTGCTCACTGCCTCGTCAGTCTCACCCACTGTGGGCACCTGAACACCTTCCTGTCCCAATGACACACCAGTGCACAGCTGCAGCCACATCTGTCCCGCACCCGGGTCTGGCCCCTCCACTAGTCAACTCCTGTACCAAATCCCCACGTTGATGCTGGTGAGAGAATCAGGGCCGAGCGTCATTTCCCTGGTGTTGAGGACAGAACACCCAAGAAACACCACAGCAAGAGTAGAAAGAAAACTTTATTTAAAGGACAGAAGAAAGATGGACTTCTCGGAAGGGGAGGGCCTGAGGACTGGTGTCCGAGGAGGTGGGGTGTCTGAGAAAGTGGGGTGTCCTGCCCCTTTTGTACATTTTAGATTTCCTTCCTTCTCATGTCTTCTTCCCCCACATCCTGCCTGCCTGGCTAGTGACCAAATGGTGGCCCAGAGGTGGAGTGTCCCAGGCAGGAATGCAGCTGCCCAGGGGCACAGGCAGGAAGGGAGTCGGCCAGGGGCATCATTAACCATGGCTGGTAGGGAGGATCAGTTCCCTGGAGGCAGGTACGCTGACAGCAGGTGAAGGAGGAAGGCACTGGAGGGGGTTATCTCCTTTTAAATCAGCCCTCATCTTTCTGACACAACCACTAATTACCTGCACTGACTATCCATGTCCTCCCCTCATCCACCAGTGCCTGGCTCTCTCCCACTGTGCCCGGGGCCAGCTCCTTGCAGTCTCTCACTCACCCTAACTTCAGTGACTCCCATCTACTGGGAGAGCAGGGCATGGAGGAGCCCTGGGACTTTCCTGCTGGGAAGGGACCACAGGGCTGCACCCACTGCCCGTTGGGAGAATAATGGACCAATGCTGGTTGAGGAGAAGGAAGCTGGGGAGGTGAGGAAGGCAAGTCCCACCCAAGGCCAGGGCCACGGAATGCAGAGCAGGAAGACGGAAGCAGAAAACTGGGCTTCTCATGTCACTTCTGCCATTGCCTGATCTTGGAAAGGGAGCGTCCCCAAGCCCCACCTTACACCTCAGTCCTCATCTGAGCACAGGGTGCCCTGCATGACAGCTTTGCAAAGGCACCTGAGAATGGGGCTCCAGGACTGTGTCAGCCATGACTTATTCGCCATCTCAGAAGACCTCAGAGGGCATGAGGACCCTTTCCTGTGGGGCCTTTAGAATGGAAGAATTTTGTTTTAAAAAAAAATTTTGTTTAACACTCATGTAATTGACTAGGTCCTTCTACTCCAACCTTGTTGCTTGGTTTAGACATGTTTGTGTGCCTTCCAGTTCCCTGTGGATTCTTTCCTTTCCATGGAGTAGGCCTGACCTTGAGGGTTTAAAGAACAACTCTCCACCCCACTTGGCCTCATGAAGTCCCGGGAGTCATTCTCCCATAAGCCTGGGAGGGGATGGGGGATTTGACAGAAGCCAAGGATGTTGCATCTTGAGACCCGACTCACGCTGAGCTGTGTGGACTGTCTCAACAGCACTCACGTCCTCTCCATTCATTCTGCTTCCAGCTCCCTGGGATTATTGTTTATGGAGCATTGCTTGCCGTTTTTATGCTATTCAAACTCGCTTTCAAAATGAAATCTTCCACTAAGGTAAGTCATGGGACTCCTGAAAGGGTGGAAAGATGCCCCAGCTGGATGGACTCTAAAGGGTCTTCAGGAATCTCACTCCCTCACTCCTCCAGCGACTGGAGGGTCTGGTGGCCCTGGCCCTGCACCTGCCTGTCTCCTTCATGCTTACTGGTGTGTCCTGAGTGTGCCTATTTTTCAGGTGAACATGAATGTCATAAATAAGTTTACAAGAGACCTGCCCTCATCCAAGTTTCCTGTAGTTAGAGGCAAAAAGTGAGATCCAGTGTGCAGATCAGCAAAATGAAAGATTCTAGAAGAATCTAGAAGAATTCTAGAAGATCCTAGAAGAATCTAGAAGAATTCTAGAAGATTCTAGAAGAATCTTTCACTGCAACAAAAGAAGACCTCCCCCTTCTCTGCTTTATAACCCAGGTCCTTCTTTTCCTGACAATCTAAGGGCAAAGTCCCTCCTTGCTCGCCTCTGCACTCCATGCTTCAATTCAGCCCCATGAATCCTGCTGTCCTTCTGTTGAATGGAGAGGAGTTTTTCATGTATGTCAGCACCGAGACCCTCCCTGGGGGTGTGCCCTGTGTGCTTGTGGATGGGTGTCTTTGCACAGGCTTTGTGCACAAGTCCACCTGCACTTCTCTGCCTGTGAGCTTGTGGGTGGGGGAATATCTAGGCAGCATCTTCTTTCCATCACCCCTTCAGTAATAAATGTGGATTAAGCATCTACTGATGTGCTCCACGGTCTGTTCATGGCAGGAAGTGGGTAGCATCATGAACATGACGCCATCCTTGACCTCCAGGCAGGTCTGGCCTCAGGAACACACAAGAGCACACACCATGTGTATTCGTCACTTCTTCATCAGTGTAAGGAATGCCTGAGACAGGCCACCTTTGGAGAAGGGAGAGCTACTCAGCTGATGGTGTTGAAGGTTGGAGGGCCTGGCACCCACATGGGCTCTGTTGTGACAAGTAGTCATGGCAACCATGGGAGCACTTGTGGAAGGCAGGGGTCACTTCTGAACCAGGTGCAGATGGGACTGGGTGGGGACAGGCTTGCTTCCTACAGTAACCACCGTTTTGTAAGAATCCCCAAAGGAGTGGGTTAAATATATCCTTTTGTCCCAAAGGGACTGAGGGTCTCCCACCAGAACCCACCACCACAGATTCCACCACCTCCCAACAGCACCAAGCTAGGGACCCAGCCTTTATTCCCAGTCCGTGCATGGGGGGCCCGCACCCCTCCCAAGCCATAGCAGCCTGTCAGCAAGCTTCTCCAACAGGCCACAGCTGGCATGTGCACGGGGACACAGTGGTGGGTGTGAGTGGTTCTGGCAGTGATGGGGGAGGGTGAGGAAAGCAGGGAGCGGATGGAGCTGGGGAGGGGGCAGCGTCCCCTGGGCACCAAGGCCAGTGGGGTCCCTCAGGGTGATGCGGAACCATGTGACAACACTGGTTCACCCTGAAAATGCTCAGTCCTCCCTGTGCTGTTACCACTGATGCCACAGAACCCAGGCCTGGGAAATGGCCTTGGGTAAGGAAGCTTCCAGAGTCAGGAGGCTGCTGCATGGTCACTCAGGGGAGGAGGAGGACTGAGTCCAAGGAGCAGAAGTGCCTGTTTCCAAACTTCTACGTTTACAAAACAACAGCATATGTGCTGGTGTCCATGGTGACCCCCTGACATCTGGAAGGTGACATTCTGATGGTTGCAGGCAGATCTCTAATGTGCCACTGTCATCAGACTTGCTGCCACAGACACGCTGCAAGGAAGTTTTCATTTCTGTTTTTGGGGGGTCAGTGAACACAGTTGTCCTTTCCCTCTCCCAAGTTATCTTAGCCTCTGAGTTCCTCTGAGAAGGGCCTTCTGGGTGTCTTGGTGTCTAGTGTGCTATCCCCTCTCTGACAAGGGACCCTGGGTGGCAATCACCTATTTGAGATCCATGGAGATGCAGGACCTCAGGTGGACTTCCTCTTTCTCTTTTCCCTGCCAATCTTCCATTTAGAGGGGTGTGAAATGAGGACATTGTAAGTGTCCTGGCTACAGTTTCATGACCTTAGAAAGATCTCTTGGGAGGAGTCTTCAAGAAGGGACATAGTCCACCAAGAAGCAACAAGATATTAGGAAATAAAATGAACTGCAGCATAATACATCATGAAGAACGTGAGAACACCATGGTAGATGAACGGAGGCACAGAGGGCCACATACCGTGTGATTCTGCTCACAGGGCTCTCTTAAAATCATCCCTTTGCTTCCCATGAATTTTCAATTCCAGAATTTAATGGCCCTTAGGAAAGTCCAGACATTAAAATAGTTCTTCATAAAAGAACTGTTAGAAATTAAAATAGAACTCATCAGATGTTACATTATGACTTTAATGTAGAACAGTCTGCTACAAGTGGAAATTAAAGGTGTAAAATCTAACAACCATGACCAACACTGAAATCAAAGATTTCAGGAGGCCTGCTATTTGTCCTTGATGACTATCACATTTATTCCCAATACTACCATGTCTATGTCCTTCTTAGGATTTTTTAAATGAGTTTTTCCAATGTATTTTAGAGTTAACCCTTAAACAAAGAGTGTAAAAAAACTTTATAGTTAATTTTTTAAAACACCAGAAAAATACATTAATTTAAGTGCACAGGATCAAATGTGAATTTACCACAAAATCATAAACTCAAAAATATAGAATTTCTTAAAAACATAAGTGTGGGAAGTCATTCTTATTTAGTAGAATCAGAGTAGGTTGAGGCATGGGATGCAGAGGCCTGGCTTCCAGGAACTAAGATCCACGAAGGTCTGTTCCAAATTGCCAAGAAGCATGTGGCACTGCATGGAGTGGTTCCCTGTCTCCTTCTGAAATAGTCCCCCTAAGAGAACGGCTTCCCTAACTTCACCCTATCCTGTCCATCACTGCAGAAGCTCCTCCCAGTCTTGCCCCTTTTACCTGTGTGTCCATAAATAAAAGTGAGTTGGATGGCTCCCTGTTGTTAGAGGCCAGAGATGGTATGGCCAGACCTGTCACGCCCCCTCTCATTTTAAAAAGGGTATTGACTCTTGTGCATTTACTGAGTAGACAAGTTTATGGGTAACTGATTGATAAACAGCCAATACCATCCTCCGGCAGTCAACCATTTTCTCATCCATGCGGGATGTGGCTGAGAGACCCCCATACAGAAGTTCAAAAAGTTACATGGCCATAATATCTTACTAAAAGACCATGCAGAACATCTTTATCAAATCAGAGTGCAATTTTAGCTTATATTTGGGTCAGTTGATTCTATTTTTCTCTTTCTATGTTGTAGCTTTTTTGGAGGAACTTGTTCAGAAAGCAGGCTGGTAGATGTGAAAGCAGATAAGAAAGTCAGCCATGTCAGAAGAGGCTTGGATTTAAGTGATACCTTTTCCTTATGTCTTTACTGATTCTCTGAAAACCTTGTAAATCTTTCATGCTCTGGAGGCCTTTGCAACTAACATTTTGAATGTAAGCCTAGGAGAGAGAGAGATCTAGCAGAAGCTAGGAAGGAAGGAAAGCTACTGTTTTGAGCTTCAGGGGCAAAAGCTCCTGGACAGAGCATTTTAACCATCTTTCATTTCCCCAGTTGCTCATAAGGCCAGGTCCTGATGCAGAAAATTATTAGACATCTCCTTTCTGTCAACTGTGATGAGGTCATCCCCTACTTTTGAGGATGAGGCTCCCCTCTGAACTAATGAAAGAGAATGGAACGTGGGTGTCTGTGTGGAGAAAACTGTCTCTTTGGCCAGGGGACATCTCCCAGATCCTGGAATCTCTAGGAATCAGCAGTCTCTGCCTTTCCTTCCATGACCTCTGGCTGGGCCTCACTCAGAATGGAGGATACTAACTTCTTGATCACTATTTTAATTTTAGGAAGGACATTTGTCAGTTAATTGTGTTCTTAAAATTCCTCACATGCCCCTTTGTCCTTTGGGTCCTCTTACTCACAGGACCATGATTTCATATTGTGCTCCTCAATTTGAGGTGGGAGGCAAGCCTGTTAGTGCTCCAGGTGATTTCTCCACTACAGAAAATAAATAATTTGGATTCCTGAACTAGGACAGATGAGGGGTAGTTTAATTAAGTTATGCAGATTTTCAAACCTCCCTATGTAGCAGGTTAGGAAGATTTATAGGTCTCAAATTGTCTCAGAAAAAGGCTTGTGACTCTGACAGTCTCGTTTGATAGTTATGAGACACTGTGGTCTACAAAACTTATCTTTATTGCCTCCAGTTTTACTTATGTTTACTGGGGGTTCATCTGCAATGTTTTGGGGGGTGGTAAATCAGGAAGGCTAGAGTTCAGAAGAAGACCTGATCTTGGGGGCTTATGGAATAGAGTGTCAGTGACAATTAATTGTTGAGCAGAGCAAGGTTGGCATAATGAGGACCTTGAGTGAAGGTGAAAGAAAACTGGGAGAAAAGGAACCACAAGCCATTTGCCATTTTGTTCAAGGAAATTGTTTAAGTCTTAGAGAATTTGGGGTCCCAAATTCTGAATTCGGGTAACTGAGTTAGGTTACCTAATTTGATTGGTGGCCAGATCTGAGTACTAAGCCTAATGAGGGGTTTAATTTGGAGGTTGAGTTGGAAGTGGAGAGTCTTCTAATTATTTATGAAAAAATCGAAGGAGGAGTCCAGTGGAATAGACTGGGGAGCTCCCATGTTGGAGAAGTTGGACTAGAATGGTGGTCAAGGTCAAAGCATCTTTGATGTCTCCTGTCACTGGACAGAGTTTCCCCAGAGAATGAGGGGGTGTCCTCTTCTACAATCTCAATGGTGGTGGACACCTGGGGTCTAGATGAGCCAAAAAGCAGAGGTTCTCAATAAGAATGCCTCTGCAGGAGACTAGAATGGAACTTACCTCTCCAAAGAATGAGGAGGTTGGTGCTGCATGCAGAAGCAAAAGAGCAAAACATGGTCTCTGATCCAGACACTTAAGTGCAGGGAGGAACTGGAGAGGAGAGGATTAGAAGGAGGATTCCTCCAACACCAATAAGGACCCGATACACATAGCAATGAGGCAGCAAAACCTAACCCAGTTATGGGGTGTGTTTCAGGTCATGTACCTGCCGTCCTGTAGTGGACTGGGGGGGCGGGGTGAAGAGCCACCTTCTATACCGTGGGAAAAAAGTGAAAATGGAAGAAAATAAAAAAAGGGTAGTGGAGGTTCATTAGGACAGGGAGGGGTAAAGAGCCCTGAACCCCCATTCCGGGTTTTTACACCAAATGAAAGAGAATACACAACAGAAAAGAAATGGAATCAGATCTGAATGGATCAGCAGTGCTTGATTTAGCAACAGGGAGAGAGGGGCACATTTTCAGGAGGGAAAATGGCACCGGGCTACTATAAAGGTTGAGATTTATAGGGTTTGAAGGGGTGGAGTACTAGCAGGAAATGTGTTGGTTACAGGTAGAGGGAGACCTTGGATAGTCGTTAACGGTGTAGATAAGAAAAATTATAACTAGCTCAGAGCCCATTACTCTCCCTTTCTCCTTGGGGGTTGTTATTTTCCAAATCCTTTAACTTCCTGAGCAGGGTTCTCTCAGAGATAGCACCTAGGGCTTCTCTAGTCAAGGGACTCCTGGCCTGACCTGATGACCTGCTGAAATCACCATGGAACTTTTAGGAACAGTATTCCTAGGGACTTTTGGAACAGTGTTCCCTTACCATACTACCACCTACCTACCAGTTTTCCTTTCCCCTTAACCTCCAGGGGACCTCTCATCAACATATGGTGACAGCTTACCTGTTCTGTGGGTGATGAGAACCTGCTGTCTCTGCACCATCCCACAAGCCTTCCATCTGCAGGCCCCTGGCTACTCCACTCCCATCTAGAACTAAAGAATAGAAATTGCAAGTGACCTCGAAAACAGAGGTAGAGGGACCAGAGATTTCCTCAAGGTTATTAGCCACATAGGAAGGACAAGAACCAGGACACCAGATGGCAAGTTTCCAACCTTATCTCAATGACCTCAACTGAATTGGACCCACAAATCCTTTCTCTCCATAGAGCACTGCCCCTCACCCTGCCCAGCTTCCCAGTTGTCCTCTTCATTGTCCTGATGAGCACACCTCTCTGCCCTCAGGCCTCAGAAAGGTGCTGCCCTTGGTCTGCCTCCCAGTCACTGGACCTGAGCCCTTCTCCTGGGCTCATGTGAGAGTCAAATGTGCTGATCAATGCCTGAAGGTGCTGCACAGTCATCCCACCCTGCAGAACCTGAGCCTTAGCCCTCTCCATCCTTCCCTTTGGAGACTCCTAGGAAAGAGGCTGGACTATTTCCTGCTTGATATGCTCACATCTGCAATATTCCAGGGACCAGGAGTACCTGTGATCTTGCGGGACAGGGCTGGCACAGTAAGATTTGGGAGGCAAATCCAGTACACCTTCTGTTGCTGCAAATAAAACTTTATTGAAATAAAATCTCACCAATAGTTCACCTGTTGACCCTTATTGCTACTGTGCAACAATAGCAGAATTAATATCAGACAGTGACCACAAAGCCTGCCGTGCCTAAAATATATACTATTGGGCCACTGCAGATCTCTAATCATCTAATCCCAGAGATCGATGGTGCAATGGTGATGACAATGAAGTCCCTTGTTTTTCTTTTTTTTTTTTTTTTTTACCAAAATCATGATGTCCCAAGTCACTTTCTCACAATGGGGATGAAATGACTGTGATCCACCAAACTCCTCCTCTGCCCTGCCTACAATGATCAGAGGCTTCCTACAAAAGTAATTAAGACAGAATCTGTAAGCACACATCATGGTAAGGGAAGTGACCAGGGATGGTGGAGCTAGACAGGTTGAATGCCTGCACTGGCTAACAGTAGTGCACATGATGGGGCAGGCGTGGGACATCCAGGGATTATGGATGGATCAAACTCCATAGTGGAATCTGATTAAGAAAGATAAGTTGAAGAGTTCTTGCAGTTTTCTGGCTCAAACAAATTGGGTGACAGTCATTTACTGAGATGGGAACAGCCTGGAGTTGGAAGTTCTCAGGAAAAAAAAAAAAAAAAAAAAACAGAATTTCATTGATCTCTCCCTGATGAACTTTTAAGAGCAAGAACCTCATCAAAGGTGGCCAAGAACTTAGGGATAATTCAGTTTCATATCCATGCCATGTATAAAAATCCTCTATACTCGATGTTGAATTGAGCATATCAACATTACCCAGGAGCCTGTTAGACATGATAATTAATGGGCTCCACCCAAAACATACTGAAATAGAATCTCTGCACTGGGGTCCAGCAACCTGTCTTTCACAAGCCTCTCAGTTCATTCTGAAGAACACTCATGTTGGAGACCAATGTTCCTTAGTATCTCCCCCAAATGATTGTTTTATCACATTTAAGCACCACTCTGGGTTGGGTAAGTGTCCCCCAAAGGCCTGTGTGTTAAAGGCTCACACCTCAGGATGGCACTGTTGGGAGGTGGTGGAACCTTTAGGAGGAGGGGCCTTGTGAGGACATCTCAATAACTAGCCACCCTTCTCAGGAGCTCCTCCACTCCTGGGAGACCTCACCCACCTGAGAGACCAGCACTAATCCCTTCACACAGGAAAACATGACCAGTCACCTCCTACTAGACCCACTTGAGTCCCCCAACCTTTCAGTACAATTACCTGCAAAGCAAGTTTCTAGCACATGAAATTTCAGGTACAAACTCTACCCAAATCTGTCCAATAAATAATTGTAGATGGACCTAATATTCCAGAAAACAAAAGGAAGCAAATAACATTTTTTGGGTTGAGATTTGTCCTGTTATTTCTGCTCAATGCTCTTCCATCTGAATTATCTCACTTCATATTCAAACACGGCAGAGAAGCAGTAGGCAACCAAGAAATTTAAGAAGGTGGACAGAAGATGGAGGATTAGGGTAAGCTGTGTCCCTAGCTTTGCCGTGGCCTGGGACTACAGCAGCGGGTGTCAGCTTCTCAGTGAGGTGGGTGAAAGAGGGTTTCACTGCAATGCAAAACGGGACACTCAAAGCAACTAGGGACTCAGAAGTTTGAGCACAATAAACAAAGATAAACAAACACATTCATGCTGACCTGTGACCCCATCACCAGTGGGTATTCACCACAGCCAGAGGGAGGGGGACCATAGGCTTGGTACAGAGAAACCTGAGATAAAAATGCTGCCTAATTTTAGCTCACCCAGAGACTGCACTGTTTGATGGTTTTTAGAAAGGACACTATGTGTCCCAAATGGCCACAGAGCTGAGGTGGAGCACTCTTGGTGTGAACATGCCACCATGATGACTGGGGGACTCAGGAGATTGAAGAAAAAAAGAGGAGACACAGCCCCAGGATCCTGGCAGGTGCCGCTAAGAGGACCTAGGCTGAGCCTGATAGAACTTGACTAAAATAGGCATTAAGTGGACTGTACCCAGGGGTTTGCAGTGAGATGGGCAAAGGGGATCCCAACCTGCTTCTCCTTTCAGTCTCCTTGAGTCTGGATTACTGACCAGGTGAAGCAGGCCAGGATTCTGAGCAGTCAAGGTGAATACACTCAGGGACAAAGCCCAGGAAGACTGAGCTCCCAGGTGGCAGTGGGAAGAAGACTGACTCCCCTGTCCCACCATTGGATTTCTTGGAAGGCTTCTAAGAATTGGACCCTCAGGAGAGGCCAGCTACTGTCTAACTCTAGGAGCAGGAGCAGGTCCATTTACCCTCTTCAATGAGGCCTCAAACAACAAAGCCCTGAGACTTGACCAGAACTCAGTTCTACCAGTTGGAACTTCACTCACAGAAGGCTGCAGCAAAATGATCTGAACAGAAACATTGCAAACTAACCGTAGGTCCTAGCACACCTCAGACTGGTAAGAGGGAAACCGAGTCTTAAATCCAACAAGTTCAATCTTAGGCTGCTCCACCTGGTGACTCAGAGAACAACACAAAAATAGGAAATGAAAAACACCCCCATCCCAAGCTCCATCATTACATAACTCAATAAAAATCAGAAAAAATGGCAATTGGACATAGTGATTATCCAATTTGGTCTACTATTTTGACACCTCAGGGGAGAAATTCTCTTTATTCTTTACAAAAAATATGAATTTTTATAATTTATTGATTTTATTTTTTTCATTTTATCCATATGTGAATATGCATGCTTGTGAATTCTGTTTGTTCAATTGGTGCAGGTGTACATACACATACACCTATTTGTTGCTTTTATTTTCATTTTTAGCATTTTAAAAATGTAATTGTTATTTCCTGGCATTATCTTTAGAGGGTTTAGGGTTTTTTGATTGTCTATTTTGGTTTGATTTTGTATTCTATTCATTTGTTTATTTCTCTTTCTCTGTTATCTTCTCCTGCTACCAGGAAATTCTATTGTTCTCTATCCCAATACCTTGCTTTTTGAATTTCTTCTCCACTTATATATAATCATCATCTGCAGCATCTCTTCTGTATTCTCTCTCTTTCCTTCTGAAATTATAAACTCTTTTCTAACTTCCTAACACATTCTCTTTTCTCCTAACTAACTGTATTTCTTCCATCTTTCAGAACTAATGGGTTTCTATAACTGCTCCCCCACCATTAATGCTAATGCAATCATTACTACTGTGGATGATGTAGTTGATACTTGCTATTTCCTTTAAAGCTAGATCTAGTTCATGGCTATTGTTTTTACTGTGGGCATTTTCTGAACCCACTCTTCTTTTTTTGTTGGCAAATAATCTTGAAGACATCATAGTAGGAACTGAGTATTTTTTTTACCACTATGTATTGCTTCTTGCTTGCAGCTCTTATTACTGTTGTTTATTGTGCTATATTCTGGGAACCTACAGGGACACTAAAGTTTCATTGCTGAACTACTGACATTATTCCAACTCAAAGAAGCAAGGAGACAAAAACCCCTAAGTAACAACAATGACCCAAGGAGAACAATCAGAGAGGAAACTCAGGTCCCAACCCTTGGCATATATGCATACATCAAAACAGAGAGAAGTCCCAAAACAAATAAAATGATTACACACAAAAGTACATGCACGAAAAATGAGGTAGGGGAATTCTTTTCAATTGACGCACAAGTCCAAGACCTCTGAAAACATAAAAAAGCAGACAAACCAATCTCCCTCCAAAATCCACAGTATTCAATGTACTAAAAGAAAATCTAAGGAAAGAATTAAGGGAACAACTACAGGAGGTGAAAGACCACTTTAATAAAGAAATAGAAATAGTAAAAGTATCCATACAGAACTCATAGAAATGAAATGTACAATCAATGAAATTAAAAACTGAATTGAAAGCATCATTAACAGATTAGATTGCATGGAAAACAGAACCTCAGTCCTTGAAGACAGAACTTCAGGTGTTGATGACAGGCTATATGATTTTGAGTACACAGTAGGAAATAGAGGGAAGTAACTGGAGAGAGTGACCAGAGTATACCAGATGCTGTGAAAACTTTGTAAGATCAATCTTGAGAATCAGTGGGATAGCAGAACACATGGAGATGCCAACTAATGGCATAAGAACCATTTTAAATTATATAGTTAGAGAAAACTTTTCCCATATCAAAACAAGATAGACATCCACATACAGAGGTGCACATGATCCCAAATAGACCCAGTCAAATAAGAACCTCAACAATACATATCACCATCAAAATGCCCAACATAGAAAAAAAAAGAAAGAATATTAAAGGCTGCAAGAGAAATACATCAGTTCACATTTTAGAGTCAAATAAGTCTCACTTCTGATTTCTCAGCTCAGAGCATAAAATCAAAGAGTACCTAGAATGAGATATTCCAAACTCCCCCAAAATAAAAAAAAAAACATAACATAACAACCACAACAACATCAAAGAACTCCAATCCAAAATTACTATACCCAGCAAGGGTAAAATTTAACTTCAAGTGGAAAATAAAAGCTTTCCACAAGAACAAACTAAAATAATTCATGAGCACCAAGCCAGCACTACAAAGAATTCTCACAGATAAACTTCACACAGAGGAACTGAAAAATATTCCCAAAGTCCCAAAACAGAGGAATTTCAATAAAAGAATTATCCACTAAATGAGTATCAAGACAGGATCAAATATCGCAAAAAAAAAAAGGGCTGAAACCAGAAACACATATCAATACTACAATTAAATGTTAACCATCTAAACTCCCCAATTAAAACACACAGATTAGCAGAATGGATCAAAATGTGAGATACAACAATATGCTGTTTATAAGAGCCTCACCTTATAAACCACGGGTTAAAGGTAAAAGGATGGAAAATAGTATACCATCATATGGTCCAAGAAAACAAACAGGAGTAGCTATTCTCATATGTGATATAACTGATTTCAAACAAAAATTAATGAGATAAGACAAAAAAGGCCACTCTGTACTAGTAAAGGGAACAATTTAAAAAGAAGATATAGCAATAGTAAACATTTATGCCCCATTTGTCAATACACCCAATTACATGGAAAAAATACTCCATAACATTAAATTCCACATAGACCCAAACACAATAATACTTGGTGATTGCAAAACACCCTTATCATCAATAGACAGGTATCAAAACTTAAAATCAATAAACCTAACCAACATTATAATCAATGGATCTAATGGACATCAAGGGAATATCCGACCTCAAAACAGTTGAATTTACCTCCTTTTCAACTGCGCATGAACCTTTTCCCTAAAAGATCATGTTCTATTCCACAAACCATATCTTAGCAATTAAAACATTGATATAAACCTGAAAGCACATGAAAGAGAATACAAAAGGAAAAAGAAAAATGGAGGTAGACTTCACTGAACCTGCAATGCTTCATTAAGCACCAGAGGGACACATTTTTAAGGAGAAAATAGTGGTTGGTCACAATGAAGGTCTGGAGTTCATACGGTTTTATCAGTCCCAGGTCCTGTGAGGAGTTTGTTAGTGGACTCATTTAAAGCCAGTCAAGAGGACAGGTAGGGGAAGAGTAAAAGAAGTTCCCTGGGATTTATTGTCCATATCCCTCATTTCAGATACTGAAAGGTGCATAATGAGTTGGGGCAACATCATCATATCTGGCTACATCCTAATGAGAAGGGGCAGAGTAGGGGATCTCCTGTCAGAGATCTGGAAGGAGATAGAGAGGTAGGGGGTATTTTATGCTACTACAGAGTCCTGTCAGTTGTGGCTTCAGGGCCGTGTAGAGTGAGGGAACTTCAACATGTCATGGGTGATTCCTTCCTAACAGGGCTCAGAAGAGTCACCTTGTGAGTGAAGGAGGAGAATGGCTTTTTCATGTTCTTGGGAGGTTGTCTTGGGCAGAAAGTTCACCTTGTCAAGAAGTTCTTTTTCATAAAATTAATAAAACAGGGGGAAAAGTTATTAAAAGAAAAATGAGTATTAGAAGGGTTAAAAGAGGTAGAAGTCAAGAAATCCATCATTTTAGAACTGGGTAGTTCTTGTATCTGCTGTTCCAGCTGGTCCGGTAGTTGTTTGATCTTATCCCTTACCAGTCCCAGTTGATTGACATAGAACTAACATTTATTCCCTGAGGAAGAGTCAGAGGCCACATCTTTAAGAAGAAAGGAGATCTAGACCCCAGTGATTATGCAGGATGACAGAATCCAAGGAATCTAATTGATTTTGTAGAGTCAGTCCTGAATCAGTGACTTCTTGAATATCTTCAATAACCTGTAGTCATCCAGATTTTCTATGTCATTGAAATATATTTTCACAAGAGCTCCTAATTATGTTTTCTGTTTCAATACTGTCTGTTGTGACATTTCCTTTTTCATCACAAAATTAAGTAATTTGACTTTTCACTCTCCTTTACATTAGTGTAGCTAAAACTTTTGCAAATTTTATTTTTTCAAAACACTAAGTTTTGTTTTGTCAATTTTTTGAATTATTTCTTTTGTTTCAATTTCATTTATTTCAGCTCTGCTTTTAATTATTTCCTGTCATCTCCTACTTTTGGTATTGATCTGTTCTTCCCTTTCTAGGGCTTTGAGATATAATTTTGATATGTTGTATCATTGTTCTTGTTTACCTCTAGGAATTTTTATATCTCCTCTCTGATGTCTTCTACTATCCATGCATCACTCAACAGTGTATTATTTAGTCTCCAGGTTTTGGAGTAGTTTCTATTTTTCATTTTGTCATTGATTTCTATTTCCAATACATTATGATCTGAGAGAATACAAGGTAGTAGCTCTATTTTTTGTATTTGCTAAGCATTACTTTGTGGAATAACATATGGTCTACTTTAGAGCAGGATTCATGTGCTGCTGAGAAAAAAGTGTATTCACTCATTGATGGATGGATTATTTTATATATGCATGTTAATTTTAAAATTATGGATTGCATTATTCAGTTCTAAGGTTTCTGTGTTCAGGTTTTGTATGAAAGAGCTATCCAGTGGTTAGAGAGGTTTGTTAAAGTCACCTAGAATTACTGTGTTGTTGTCCATTTTGTTCCTGAAGTTGAGAAGGCTTTGTTGTACATAGATGCTTCATTGTTTGGGGCATAGATATTTATGATTGTTATGTCTTGTTGATTTATGGTTTCCTTAAGCAGTATGAGATGTCCTTCCTTATCCCTTCTGACAAACTTTGACATGAAGACCACTTTATCTGATATGAGGATGGAAACCCCCGCTTTTTTCCTGGGTCTGTGTGCATGGTATGTTTTTTCTCATCCTTTCAGCTTCAGTCTGTGGATGTCTTTTCCTATGAGTTGAGTCTCTTGAAGGCAGCATATTGTTAGGTCTTTTTTAAAAATCCAATCTGCTGATCTATGTCTTTTGATTAATGAGTTCAGGCCATTAACATTTAGGGTTATTGTTGAGATAGGGTTTGTATTCCTGGTCATTTTGGCTTATTTTGGTTTTTAACATGACTTGGTTTCTCCTTTGATTGACTTTTCCATCAGTGTAGTTCCTCCCTTTGTTGGCTTTCATTGTTCTTTTTCATTTCATCCTCATGGAATATTTTGCTGAGAATGTTCTGTAGTGCAGAATTTGTAAATTCTTTTAACTTTTGTTTATCATGAAAGAATTTTATTTCATCATGAAATCTGAAGACTAGTTTTGCGGGATATAAGATTCATAGTTGACATCCATTTTCTTTCAAAGTTTGGTATATATTGTTCCAGGCCCTCCCAGCTTTTAGGGACTGGACTGAGAAATCTGCTGATATCCGTATTGGTTTTCCCCGATATGTAATCTGATACTTTTCTCTCATGGCCTTTAAAATTCTGTCTTTATTTTGTATGTTGGGCATTTTCATTATAATGTGCCTTGGTGTGGATCTGTTGTAATTTGTACTTTTGGTATAAGTCTCTTGTATTTGATTTTCCATTTCATTCTTCAGGTTTGGGAAATTTTCTGATATCATTTCATTCAATAGAATATTCATTCTTTTGGTTTGTATCCCTGTACCTTCCTCAATCTGAATAATTCTTAATTTTGGTCTTTTCATGTTATCCCATAATTCTTGGTGGTTCTGTTCATGATTTCTTACCATCTTTCCTTTGTGGTCAACTTTATTTTCAACATTAAATATTTTGTCTTCATTGTCTGTGGTTCTGTCTTCCAAGTGATCTAGTCTGTTGGTGATAGTTTGCATTGAGTTTTAAATTTGGTTTATTTTGTCCTTCATTTCAAGGATTTCTGTTTGTTGGTTTGTTTTCAGAATCTCTGTCTCTTTATTGAAATAACCACATTGATGTGATGATTCATTGCCTGTATTTGCTTTCATATTATTCTTTACATCACATATCATTTTAATTATGTACATTTTAAACTCCTTTTCTGACATTTCTTCTACTGTGCAGTCTATAGATTCTATTAGTGCATCATCCTGATTTCCTTGAGGTGCTTTCTTCCCTTGTTTTTTTCAAGTCATTCTTTTATCTTCCCCTCTAACACTATGGATTTGAGGTACTACAGTTTTTCCCCTATAAGTTTACAGTGTCCCTGCAGGTTACCAATACCTCACCTTTAAGGGGGAGATTGATATTAACAGCACCCAATACAAACAATATGCAGCCTTAAACCAAATAGCCCCTATTAAGATGTTAACAGTATTGTCATAATAAACAGAGATGATGAATTTATTATTTATAGCATAAACAATAAGTTTGCAATAAGGTCCACAATTTATAATGATGGAAAAGGGGCAAGGGAGTGGAGTTGGATGTAATGTTAATGAGGTAAGAAGTGAGAATATAGAGGTACTAGATCATAGGAAGAATAAAAGAGGAATCAAAGGAAGTTGGTTGTTATGAGAAAAGGGAGAAAGAGAATCTGAGGAAACAGTGAGAAAAATAAAAAATAAAAATAATACTAAATATTTAAAAACAAACAAAAATCTAAAACAAAGCTGTAATATACTATTAAAATCTCCCACTATTCAGTAGCCTTATTCATGAACGGTACATGATTTCAAAGATGATGGGGATGTGAGAACAGGAAATGAAAAGAAAAGAAAATTTGGAAAAGAAATAAAAGAGTCTTGATGAAAAGTTGAACAACTTTTTCTGTTCAAGTTTAATATCTTTGCCTCCCTTCTATTCTGATAGTGTGGTTGTCTGGAGTTTGCGGTTAACTCTACCCTCAGGATGATGAACTTACGAAGGTGGGAGGATTAGACTTGGGAGCAGGATTCCTGAAGGCTGGGTATAGCAATTTCCAGTTCCTCTGAAAGACTGCACCCCAGCACTTCCCTTTGGGGTCCACTTCTGTGACAGAGGAGCCCTATCACAGATCCTTCCCTCACTTCTAGACCTCACATTTCCTGGTCTATAATTTAGTCTCTAAATTGTTTCTCTCTTATCTCTGCCCTTTTGACTTCCAAATCAGGAGCCTCTCTCACTGGAGGCATGGAGGACCTGTGTACCTATCTCAGAAAATTGTTCTGTATTGGGCAAATCAGGACCAGACATTGAAAGCTGTGTGCTTGCCATGTAGCTACAGGCACTGGGCTGGTGCAACAAGATGGTGACTATTAGCACACCTAGCAGGGATACCTCAGATGCAACCAAGCCTGCAGAGCCCTTGATGATGATTTTTGAGGACTTGGTTGATATCCTGATTGTAAGTGGCCATGTCCCAAGTTGGTGGCTGCAGCAGTGGCTAACCTATAGATACCTTGATAATGAGCTTCTAGTCTCTGGCAAGTGTCCAGGATGAAAGCTGCCCCAACTAAAGATGGTGACATCAGTGTGAGGAATAATCCAAGATGGCAGCAGAGGCATCCCAATATGCTGGTATATGGGGAACTGCAATGTGGTGCTGAGTCCACTGGGGCTGTCTGGTGCTAGAGATCCCCATGGGATGGCCCTGGGCCAGTGCTCGCCCCTGTTGAGAACAGGGTGACATCTGTGCAGCCATCTTGGGTAAACAGACCATTTCGTGAACTGGCCTGTAAACCCCACCCCCATAGGAAAGGGGCGCTCAAACACTAAGGAATGAAGAACTGTCTTAATCACCAGGATGCCGCTTACAGGACAAACAGGATGTGCTGGGGCCCTGGGTTTTGCATAAGTTCACCCCTTCCCTCCTCCCTTCTTCCTCCAGGACCTTTCAGTTCTGGTGGGACCCAATGAGATTCAAATAGATCAGCGGGACCCAACCAAAGGGGACAAATGTTTAGCTGTTCAAATGTTAACCAATTATGTATACAGGTCTTGTGTGTGAATGCTTGAAAATCTCTTAAATAGAGTGCTTTCTCACCCCTCTAGGCTGCTCCCCACTCAGCCATTGTAGTGGTCTGAGAGGCTGATTGCAGTCCAAGCTCAAGCTTGCAATAAAACCTTGTGTGTCTTGCATTACCGCGTGTACACTTTGACTCTCTGGGGATCAGTCGATATTGGACCCTAACATCCCCCATCTTTCTTGACCCAATAATTTATTACCTACAATGACTGTCTTTTTTTTCCCCTAGCCTCAATCCCCTCTCCGAAAATGCAGACATTATTGCTATAAGGGAAAGTGGATAGTGACCACTTTGGCTGCTTCAAGCTGAGAGGAGGTGACATGGGGCAAGTGGTTTGGGTTTTCTTTGTAGGAAAGTTTTGGGTCACTTGAGGGCTCCATGACAGAAGTCTGGTTCAGAAATAACAGGATATAAATTTATCTGTGGGGGGAGGGGTGAGTATTTCTATGAGAAAAACAATAATATATGAGCACTAGAATAAGATTAATACAAAATAAATGTTGCAACATCTAGAACTTGTCAATGAATATCATGAAGGTGATAGAAACCATTAATCTCTCACTAGGAGCTGCAAGAACTTGAACTTGTTCTCATAACTAGGCTGGTAAAGACATGGCTTTTATTTGGCAATGTAAGTCTTTAATGTTGCCAAAGTTACCACAACACTTAGTTTAGTAATATCACAAATGACCCCATAAGATGTAGTCAAGCTACCTAGTGTCATCTGATTTTTACAAAATACCTTTTTCTTGACATAACCTCTGTTCTTAGTAGAGATCCCTTTATTTCTGTTAAGTACGGCTAAATAAGTTTAGTTAGGACATTTATGTGCCACGTCACATCTTTTAGACCAACATGAGGGATAAATTTTGGGGCTAGATAATCATACTAGAAAAACATAGATACACAGATCAAGTTTGCCTATGTAGGAGGTTAGAAAGATTTATAGGTCTCAAATTCACTGGACTGCAGACTTGGGCTCAAGATGGGTCTTAAAGGATCAGTTAGTGGAAACATGGGCCTATTGCTCTGATTCACAGTCTTCTGGAATATTCTGTACTTTGATCAGCTCTGATTCAACTCTCCTCTTCCTCTCACTGTCCAGCCTCAGCTGGGTCTCTGGTTCAATGCTTAGCCACTCAGGACCTGCCCAGCCCTGTCACACATCTCCCAACCACTTCATCACTGATAATCTGGCTGTTTCTAGCCATGTTTGTACTATATTTATCCAATGATGGGTATTTTCTGTCTTGGCAATCATTTTCAATAGTTTGATCTGGAATGTTCCCCAAAGGCTCATGTGCTAAAGCTGAAACCAGTCTTGAAAATCAGAATTGGGTCCTTGTTCCCCAGTGTTGAAGATTAAACACCCAAGTAACTCTGAGGCAAGAAAACTAGTTTTATTTAAAGAATAACACAGAGAGAGGGGGTTGAGAGACCTGCCTCTTTCTCTTTTCAGATTTTACATTTCCTTTCTTCTCACCCCTCTTCTTTTCTCTTCCCTATGTGGTTACCAAAAGGCAGGAAGGGAGCTGCAGGAGGTGATTTCCTGTGTTGAAAAATGCGATCTTTCCCTTCCTCTTATTATCTTGACATTGTGACCAAAAGTCAGGAAAGGACCACCCAGGAGGTATTCATTAACAACTCCTTGCTGGGAAGAACAATTTCCTGGAGGCAGAGGTAACCTCGGTACCAGGTTGTGAGGACAGGAAGTGTTGTGGAGGTATTACCATTATATTTCCTTTCAAATTAAACCCCATGTTTCCAGCCCAATGGTTCATTACTGAAACTCTCTTTCCATTGCCTATCTCATTTCCCCCCTTTGATTAAGGGAAGCCTTAGTGCTGAAAGGGGAAATGGGCGATGACAACTCCGGCTGCTTCAAGTGAAGGAGGTGGTGATGTGGGGAAAGCAGCCTTGGTTTCCCTTTTATGCTTGTTTTGGGTCAGTTGAGGGGTCCATGGTAAAAGTCTGGTTCAGAAAGAAAAGTTGTCAAGTCATCTGGGAGTTGGGTGCTTCTATGAGACAAACGAAAAGATGAGAGTACTACTGGAATGAGATTAATAAAAAAAATAAGTGTTGTAGCATCTGGAACACGTCAGTGAATATCATGATGATGATAGAAACCAGTAATTTTCACCAACAGGTGCAAGAACTAAGAAGTTGTTCCCATGACAAGGCCATTGAGAACATGGCCTCTATTTGGGAATGTAAATCTGTAATGATATTAGTCACATTGCCAAAGTTATCAGGAATATAAACATAACACTTAGTTTTTCTTATGTCAAAGATGCCCCCATAAGATATATTTAAGCTATCTAAAGTAATCTGATTTCTGTAAAATACCTTTCTATTGGCATAACCACTGTGTTTAGCCAAAGATCCCTTTATTTCTTTTTTAAATCTGTTCTAATTAATTATAAATGACAGCAGAATGAATTTTGGCACATCATATATAGATGGAGTATAACTTTTCATTTGTCTGGTTGTACATGATGTAGAGTTACACTGGTCATGTAATCACATATGCACATAGGGTAATGTTCGATTCATTCTACTATTATTGCTACCTCCCATACTACACCCCCTCCATTCACGCCCTTCTGTCTAATCCAAAGTACATCTCTTTCCCTAGCCTCCTGCCCCTTTGTGAATTAACATCCATGTATTGGAGATAACATTTGGCTTTTGGTTTTGTGGAATTGGCTTATTTCACTTTGCATGATATTCTCCATTTCCATTCATTTACCAGCATATGCCATAATTTCATTCTTCTTTAAACCTGAATAATATTCCACTGTGTATATATGCCACAGTTTCACTATCAATTCATTCTTGAAGGGTATCTAGGTTGATTCCATAGTTTAGATATTGTAAATTGAGCTGCCATAAGCATTGATTTGACTGTGTGATTGTAGTATGCTGACTTTAAGTCCTCTGGGTAAAAACTGAGTAGGAGAACTGGGTCAAATGGTGGTTCCAAGTTTTCTGAGGAATACTGTTTTCCATAGTTGCACCATTTTGCAGTCCCACCACCAATGTATTAGCATTCCTTTTTCCCAGTACCCTTGCCAACATTTATTGTTGCTTGTATTCTTGACCATTTGCCATCCTGAATGGAGTGAGAGAGAATCTCAGTGTAGTGTGTGTGTGTGTGTGTGTGTGTGTGTGTGTGTACCACAGAATGAACTCAGGTGCACTCAACCACTGACCTTCATCCTCTGCTCCTTTTTATTTATTTATTTGTTTATTTGGTATTTTATTTATAGACAAGGTCTCCCTGAGTCTTTTAGCACCTCACTGTTGCTAAGGCTGGCTTTGAACTCATGATCCTAATGCCTCAGCCTCCTGAGCTTCTGGGACTGTGCACATGTGTCCCATGCCTGCTTCAGTGTAGTTTTGATTTGCATTTCTCTGGTTGCTAGAGATGTTGAATATTTTTTTATATATTTGTCGATGGATTGTATTTTTTCCTCTGTGAAGTGTCTGTTCAGTTTCTTAGCCCATTTATTGATTGGTTTACTTGATTTTTTGGTGTTGTTTTGAGTTCTTTATATGTCCTGGAGATTAATGCTCTGAGATGTGTGTGGAAAAGATTTTCTCACATTCTGTAGGTTTTCTCTTCATGTTATTGACTGTTCCCATTGCATCCCATTTATTGATTCTTGATTTTTCTTTTTGTGCTTTAGGAGTCATGTTAAGGAAGTCAGTTCCTAAGTCAACATGTGGAAATTTGGGCCTACATTTTCTCCTATTAGGTGAAGGGTCTCCACTCTAGTGCCAAAGTCCTTGATCCACTTTGAGTTTTGTGCAGGAATTGGAGTTTAATTTCATTTTGCTTCATATGGATTTGCAGTTTTCCCAGCATCGTTTGTTGAAGAGGTTATCATTTCTCCAATGTATGTTTTTGGTGCCTTTGATTAGTATGAGATAATTATATTCATGTGAGTTTGTCCCTGTGTTTTCTATTCTGTATCATTGGTCTGTGTTTCAGTTTTGGTGCCAATACCATGCCGTTTTTGTTACTATGGCTCTATAGTAGAATTCTTACATTCTTAAGGTCTGCATTGTGATGTCTCCTGCTTCACTTTTCTTGCTAAGGATTGTTTTGGCTATTCTGGGTCTCTTTCCAAGTGAATTTCATGATTGCTTTTTCTAGTTCTATGAAGAATGTCATTGGGATTTTAATAGGAATTGCATTAAATCTGGATAACTCTTTTGGTAGTATGGCCATTTTGACAATGTTAATTCTGCCTATCCAAGAGCCTGGGAGCTCTTTCCATCTTCTAAGGCCTTCTTCAATTTCTTACTGTAGTTTTCATTGTAGAGGTCTTTCACCTCTTTTGTTAGATTGATTCCCATTTCATAGAGGCTATTGTGAATGGGGCACTCTTCCTAATTTCTGCTTTAGTGGATCACTGATGTACAGTAATGCATTTGATTTATTGTTGTTACTTTTATATCCTGCTACTTTGTTGAATTCATTTCTTAGTTCAAGGAGTTTTCTGGTGAAATTTTTTGGATCTTTTAAATATAGAATCATGTCATCAGCAAATATTGATAACTTAAGTTCTTCTTTTCCTATTCCTTTTAATTTCTTTGGTCTGTATAATTGCTCTGGCTAATATTTCAAGCATGATGTTGAATATAAGTGGTGAGCAAGGGCAACCCTGCCTTGTACCAGTTTTTAAAGGGAATATTTTCAATTTTTATCCATTTAGAATGATGTTGGCCATGGGTTTAGCATAGATATCCTTTACAATGATGAGGTATGTTCCTACTCTCCCTATTTTTTCTAGTGTTTTGAGCATGAAGGCATGCTGCATTTTATCAAATTCTTTCTCAGCATCTATTGAAATAATCATATGATTCTTAACCTTCAGTCCATTGATGTGATGAATTGCATTTATTGATTTCTGGATATTGAATCAGCCTTACATCCCTGCAATGAACCCCACCTGATCATGGTGCACTATCTTTTTAATATGTTTTTGTATGCATTTTGCTGGAATTTTGTTAAGGATTTCTGTGTCTATGTTCATCAGAAATACTGGTGTAGGGGCTAGGATTGTGATAGTGGTAGAGCACTTGCCTTGCATGTGTGAGGCACTGGGTCGATTCTCAGGACTGCATGCAAATAAATAAAGGTTCATCAACAATTAATGAAAATGTTTTTTTTTTTTTTAAATAAGAAATATCGGTCTAAAAGTTTTCTTTCCTTGATGTATCTTTGTCTCGTTTGGTTGTCAGGGTGATACTGGCTTCATAAAATGAGTTTGTAAGGGTTTCCTGTTCTCTATTTCATGGAATACTTTGAGGAGTATTGATTTTAGTTCTTCTTTGAAGGTTGTGTAGAACTCAGCTGAGAATTCATCTGGTCTGGGGCTTTTCTTGGTTGGTAGGCTTTTGATGGTTTCTTCTATTTCATTGCTTGAAATTGATCTATTTTAATTGTGTATGTCCTCCTGGTTCAGTTTGGGAAGATCATATGTCTCTAAAATTTAATCAATGTCTTTGAGATTCTCTATTTTGTTGGAGTATAGATTTTCAAAGTAGCTTTTGGTTATGTTATGTATTTCAATGATGTCTATCATGATATTTCCTTTTTCATCATGAATTTTAGTAATTTGAGTTTTCTCTCTCCTCTTTTTTTAATGTGGCTAAGGGTTTATCTATTTTGTTTACTTTTTGAAAGAACCAACTTTTTGTTTGGTTAATTTTTTGAATTGTTTCTTTGTTTCAATTTCATTGATTTCAGCTCTAATTTTAAATACTTCCTGTCTTCTACTACTTTTGGTGTTGCTCTGTTTTTCTTTTTCTAAGGTTTTGAGATGTAATTTTAGGTCATTTACTTGTTGACTTTTTATTCTTCTCTTGAATGTGCTCCATGCAATGAATTTTCCTCTTAGTACTGCTTTCATAGAGACCCAGAGACTTTGATACATTGTATCGTCATTCTCTTTTACCTCTAAATATTTTTTATCTCCACCCTGATGTCTTCTGTTAGCCATGCTTCATTCAAAAGCAAAAGCAAAAATTATTTAGTCTCCAGGTGTTGTAGTAGTTTCTGTTTTTTATTTTATCGATTTCTAATTTTATTCCATTATGATCTGATAGAATACAAGGTAGTATCTATATTTTTTTGTATTTACTAAGTGCTGCTTTGTGGTATAACCTATGGTCTATTTTAGAGAAGGATCCATGTGCTGCTGAGAAGAAAGTGTATTGTTTGTTGATGGATGGAATATTCTATATATGTCTGTTAGGTCTAAGTTATTGTGTTATTGAGTTCAATGTTTTCTTTGTTCAGATTTTGTTTGGAAGATCTATCCAGTGGTGAGAGAGGTGTGTTAATGTCACTCAGAATTATTGTGTTGTTGTCTATTTGGTACCTGGAATTGATAAGGGTTTGTTTGACGTACACAGATGCTCCATTGTTTGGGGCATAACTGTTTACAATCACTATGTCTTGCTGATTATTCTCTCAGGCAATATGAAATGTCCTTCTCTATCCCCTCTAACTTTCGCTTGAAGTTCACCTTATCTGATATAAGGATGGAAACCCCCACTGTTTTTAATGAGTTCATGTGCATTGCATGTTTTTTCCCATCCCTTCACCTTTAGTCTGTGGATGTCTTTTTCTATGAGATGAGTCTCCTGAAGGAAGCATATTTCAATCCAATCTGCCAGACTATGTCTTTTGATGAATGAGTTTAGGCCATTCAATATTCAGGGTTATTATTGAGGTATGATTTGTATTCCTGTCCTAATAAACCTCCACTCCCCATTTCAAATTTCCCTCCATTTTCTCTGTTTCCACCATATAGAAGGGGGCACTTCACATCCTGCCAGTTCACCTGAAACACACCCCATTAATGGTTTGGGTTTTGCTGCCTCATTGCTATGTGTATCAGGTCCTTTGTTGGCAGTGGAGGCTTCCTCCTTCTAATCCTCTCCTCTCCAATTCCTCCCTGTTCTTAAGTATCTGGATCAGAGGCCACTTTTTTGCTCTTTTGCTTCTGCATGCAACACCAAACTCCTCATTCTTTGGAGAAGTAAGTTCCATTCAGGTCTCCTACAGAGACAAACTACTTAGATCCTGTGCCTTGTGGCTCATCTAGACTCCAGGTGTCCACCACCATTGAGATTGTAGAAGAGGACACCCCTCATTCTCTGGTGATACTCTCTCCAGTGACAGGAGACATCAAAGATGCTTCAACCTTGACCACTACTCTAGTCCACTTCTCCAACATGGGAGCTCCCCAGTCTATTCCACTGGACTCACCCTGGGTTGTCTTGTAAATAATAAGAAGAATCTCCACTTCCAACACAACCTCAAAATTAAACACCTCATTAGGCTTAGTACTCAGATCTGGCCGCCGTCCAAGTTATACAAATTAAGCCGATTACCTGAATTCAGAATTCGGGACCCAGAATTCTCCAAGACTTAGACAATTTCCTCCAACAAAATGGCAAATGGCTTGTGGTTCCTTTTCTCCAGGTTTTCTTCACCTTCACTCAAGGTCCTCATTATGCCAACCTGGCTCTTCTCTACAATAATTCTCACTGACTCCACTCCGTCAGTGGCCTAGATCAGGTCCTGATCTCCAGCCCTCTTCTTCATTTACTACCTCCCAAAAAGCAGGTGAACCTCCAACAAAAGTAAGGAAACCTGAAGGCAATAAAGGAAAGTTTCACAGACAGGAGTGTCTCATACCTATCAAATGAGACTGTTAGTGTCACAAGCATTTTTCAGACACAGTTTGAGACCTATAAATCTTCCTAACGTTTTGTGTAGGGAGGCTTGAAAATCTTCCTAAGTTAATTTGAGTAAAACTACCCCTCATCTGTCCTAGTTCAGGAATCAAATTAATCATTTTCTCGAGTGTTGGAGCCCTAGCCCCTTGTGTAGTCCCACTGGGTGCAGGTTATTTGGAGATAGGGGCGTCATTGAAGTCATTGAGTTAATAGGCAGTGATGAGGGTAGCTGTTCAACCAATATGACTGGAGTCCTTACATGAAAGGAAGTCTACACACAGGGACAGACGGGAACGTGGAGAGGGAGCATGATGTGACCATGAGAGCAGAGGTGGAGTGGTGGCCCTGTGAGCCAGGAGACCCAAATATCACCATGACTCAGCAGAATCCAGGAGAGAGGTGGGCCATGAATCCCCCAGCCTTCAGAGGGATCCAGCCCTGTTGATCTCTGGATCTCAGACTTCTGCCCTCCAGAGTGAAGAGAAGAAAATGAACACGCCAATCTGTCTGTGGTGCTTGCTGCGGCAGACCTGGGATGCTCAGAGCCCCTCCCTGGAGCTTCCTGGAGCTGGCCTCACAAAGCAGCTCTGTGTGGCAGAACTGTCTACACGTGGAGCTCCCGGGCCTCACAAAGGGTCAGGGCAGCCGAGCAGAGCAAGTCACCTATCCCTGAGCACTGGACACCTCTGAGCCTAGCCCGTTGCCTGCTCCTGCCACCAAGAACTGAAAGGAGTCCTCTCTTCCCAGGACCCCGGCCTTATTCCCCATTCCAGACCCCTGCCACATGCCCTCTCCATTCTGCCCATTCCAGGGCTTCCTGTGCCCCTGGAAAGCTGCCTCAGCATCTCCAGATGCTCCAACATAATTGGGGATAATAATCAGTTCCATTTCTTCTGGTAAATCTGGCCACTCTCTGGCATGGGGAAGGCTCATTTGTCAAATCCCAAAGATCCACAGAAGTTTTTCCCAATGATGACTTCCATGGCCCTTAGTTTCCCTCTCCCATTCTCTTCTCTGTTGGTTTTTTTCCATCTTTGTGAGGACTAATGGTCAGTGGTAGAAAGGCTGTTTATTACTACGTTGTATACCTACCATTTGGTTAATTTCCTGTGATTGTGTTTTGTAGAATAAAACTTTGCTGAAATCAGTTACTCAGTCCCATTAAGACTTGGAGACTGCAGTGCTGTTGACATTTATTTATTTACTAATCCAATTATTTATTTGTTGGTTGGTTTATTTATTCAAATTATTTTTATCTATTGCTGGTCAACCCCTACTTGCCTTGAAAGGAGCCCTCCCCTAGCCATGGTGGTCTGTGTCCAGTTTCCATCTCAATGGGTCTCATCAGTGAGCTCCAATCATTAGGAGTAAAATCAGGGTCAACATCAAGGGCAAAAGACCAACAGGTCAGTCATGGCAAATTTGCTCCCTCTGTGAGTGTGTAGCTTGGAACCTCATGATCCTGGGCCCCAAGGAACAACCTCATCACACCCATCAATGCATGCTTGCTTTGTGTCCTGTGCCCAGCACTGTAGCCATGACAGGATACAGGGGCAAAACCCCATGGGCTCTGGAGGAACAGCACGTGGATTCCAATCCAGGTTTGCACAAATGACTGCCACGGTGAATTTGGGCCAACTGATTCATCTCCCTGAGCTCAAGGTTCTTCAGATTTCTTCTTCCTCAAGAATAAGTAAAGCTCCTCTGCTCTGTTTGAATGTGACATAAGATAATTGATGGGGACCTTGCCGCCATGCTGGTGACAAGATCCGAGCATGGGAATGGGCTTGCCAAGGCCACCATTCCCGGAAACTGCCACTGTCATCTCTCCTAGGAATTGGGTGTTTTCTTGTAATTATCATACTCATAACTATGCAACTGCAAATCGTATTCCCTGGATCATTGTGATAATAATTTAACCTTAATGAGTCTGTGGAGCTTGGGGGAGGATGAGGAATGCTTTAAAAAATGTACCAACATCACACATAAGTTTGAAAGTACAGAGTTTGAGGAGTTCTTCAGAAAACTAGTTACAGGAACTGCTTGCTCCTCAGCTGACCACACCTGCCCCAGTTAATGCTTTACCAGTAAATAGCCTAACAAACAGAACAGGAGACTTGTCCCCATAGTACTAGAACCACCCTATTTAGCCTACAAGATTGGGGGACATTTGTAGTATCCACCTAGAGGGAAACAAGCAAATAAGGACAGGGACCCACTTCCCACAGATCCACCTCTTCCATATACAGGAGTGTACAATGAAAATGGTAAATAAATAATTAATATTTATGGTAAATGGACAAATGTCCAATATTTGTCCTTCCTTCAAAGGCTTGGATCTCAAGGGCCACCCTGGAAATGTAGGACTAAAGAACAAAGAATCAGCATATGCAAACAACTAGAAAAATGTTATCTTAAGATCAAATGCCCTCAGTGCATGTTAACTAGTTATGGGTAGTTTATGTGGCTTAAGTCTCACATATATACTACAATAGGTAGAGGACAAATCAATGACATAAAAACAACGGGATAAAATTAGGTACTCACATTGATTGTTTGGCAATATAATAACCTAACTTAGTCTTAACTGAGCTTGTTTAGATAGCAGAGTAGATCTTTAAGATTAAATCAAGAGCATAATAATATGAACTAAAGATTAAGTGCATGTTTTGCTTAGCAGTTTGGTAAAATTAGCTTAAAACAAAATAAAGTCATTATGCTGACAATAGGTCTGACACCAAAGGACAAACAAAGGCCAGTAAGATGAAATCAGGGAAATACCTTTCATTGTAATATGCTTATGTGAGTAACTTTAAGTAAATATACGAAGTTGACCCTAATGTACCCGCTCTGTGTTAGACACCTGCTGGAAAGTGTGGTTAAGGACAAATCTTGTGGTAATTTCTCTATGACTTGTATCTTGTTTAATCCTGCTTTACTTAATACTACAAAAGAAGAGCTAAAATAAATCTGAGCAGCACTTGCCTCAAGTCGCTCCAGGGGTTCCTGTTGTTCCTCTGGCTGACTCCACCCATCCTTCCGGAACCGGGAGTTGCTGGGGCTGCTCCCAGAAGATAATAGAGAGGGAACAGCCCTGAGCAGAATGAACAGGACAGATCTCAACTCAATAAACGTTAATTGCTCCCTTTTGTTTTCTGGAATACTGGGTTCATCGACAACTATTAATTGGACAGATTGGATAGAGTATGTTACCTGAAATTTCATGATCCAGAAACTTGCTGTGCAGGTAACTGTACTGAAAGGTTGAGGTGACCCTAAGAGGTGGGCCTGGTAGGAGGTGATGGTCATGGTTTCCTGTGTGAAGGGATTAGTGCTGGTCTCTCGGGTGGGTGAGGTCTCCCAGGAGTGGAGGAGCTCCTGAGAGGGTAGCTAGTTATTGAGATGTCCTCACAAGGCCCCTCTCCTAAAGATTCAGCACCTCCCAACAGTGCCACCCTGAGGTGGAAGCCTTTAACACACAGACTTTTGGGGGACACTTACCCAACCCAGAGTGGTGCTTAAATGTGATAAAACAATCATTTGGGAAGATACTAAGGAACAGTGGTTCTCCAACTTGAGTGCTTCAGAATGAGGTGAGAGGCTTGTGAAAGACAGATTGCTGAACCCCAGTGGGGTTGACTCGGTCCAGCTGGGGCCCACCAAACAGCTAAGGAGGGTGTGGCAATGGAGTCAAGGAAGAACCTCCAGAGGCCAGATTCAGAGAACTCGCTCTACTTGATTGTTACTAGGCAGGCTTATGTAGTCAAGCAGGCGCTGGGCAGAATATGTCTGAGAGTCGATTGACCCAATGGGCTTGCAACATGCACAGGGATCATAACCAAGGGGCAAAAGGTCACCTGCAGAAAAACAACAGGAAATGAACATGCTGAGGATGAACAGGGGGGCTGGCTTAGCATAGCGACGGGGCGAGGTGTGGTTAGGGTAGCAACCACAGTACCCGGGCTGTGTGCTGAGCGCTGAGCCTCAACACAAGCTTCCTTCCAGGTCTCGTTCCTGGTAGAGACGTACTCACTGCTGTTTGAGGAAGTAGCTCACTGCTGTTTGAGGAAGTAGCTCTAAGATGGCGGCTGGCATTGGGCCAAGAGGTGGCGCATAATTAGTGTTAACATGGCACGATCTCTCGTGACCTTTTGCCTGATTTGTTGATGTCTCTTCCGCGCTTGTGGTCAACATGTGTTCCTCATTCTTTTTTTTTTTTTTTTTTTTTTTTTTTGCGGTACTGGGGATCGAACTCAGGGCTTTGTGCTTGCCAGGCAAGCACTCTACCTGCTGAGCTCATTCTTTCAGCCCCCTCATTCTTTCTTAATTGGTACCTTGACTTGTGCTCCTATCGTGCTACTTAATCCTATGCTGATTGGCTGCCTCAGTGTATATAAGACATTCCCTTCCTCTGGGGAAGGAGAAGCCTCTCCAAAAAAGCAAAGCACCTCTGAGAAGAAGCCCCCCAGAGAAGAAGCCCCCCTGAGCAAGCAAGCATCACTGTGAAAAATAAAGAAGTAGTTCATTCCCAGTCCACCTCCTATTCTTTCCCGCAGGATCCTCGCTGCAGGCAGCAACAGTTCCCCACACCCCAGGACAGAGTCTGCTTCAGTAGGTCTGGGGGAGTCAACGAATTCTCATGTCCATCAGGCATGGGAAAAGCGGGAATGAAATGGGCAACTTTCCCACGTCCAGACACGAGTGCAACAGTGCATTTCACTCTGATGGATACCCACAAGGCACTCATTTTAAAAAGCTGTGAATAAATAGAAGAAAGATGAGTAGGATCGAGTGGGACTCAGCTTCCTTAGCTCCTGTGCCCTTTGCCATAGGAGGGCAGGACCCAGGAAGGGCCCAGAGTGCAAACACAGGTGGTAGACAGCTGAACCTGACCTTGGCCTGAACCCAACACCCAGAACCCAGAACTGACCCACAAACTCTTATTATGGGAACAAGAAATGAATTGTTGTAAGAATTAGTGACTAAACAAAGCCAGTCAGACCAGGGGGGCTTAACCTTGCATAAACTGGAAATGGAAGTGAAATTGAAGTTGGGCTGTTTCTATGAACTCTTCTGTTGGAGAAAACTTGGATACTCATAGACACAGAGTCAAACATAAAACTAGGGACTTTCCAAAAGAGGCAGCTGTGTTCGCGCAGCCAGTCAGGTGGTGTCTTCCTTCCACTTTCACATTTACCCTGATGTCAAAGGGTCCTGTCTCCACACTTCCCCTTGGCCGCTCCTCCCTGGAACACTCTGCCGATTTGGACCTGGTATTACACAGCTCATGAATTGCTTCTTCCTCAGGTGAACTTTTTAAAGATTTGATGTTATTTTAAACTGACATCTTTCTCAATTAATCATTTGTAAGCATACCGAAGACCACGTAGGAGATCAACACACCCCTGACTCCTCAGGATGCCTGTGGTAAGTGCCTCTTGAATTTCAGGGGAAATCTATGCTGGGTGACTGTCCATGGGAGGGGCTCAACCTGGTGGCTGGTGTCAGGAAGGACGAGCAGCAGTCTCAATTCTGAAAGCTGGAGCACACATTCTAATATCTCACAAAACTCAGTTTCCATGGGAACAGAGAGTTCTTGGCAGGGTGTGTCTCCCTGAGGGTCCACAGTGCTTGGGTGTGGGTTTGGGCTGTTGGGGGGAAGCATGAGAGTGACCTGGGAGAGGACCTGGGTCCTTGTTCTAGAAGGTGGGTCTGTACGTGACCCCTGTGTCCCTGTAACTTCCCTCTCTGGGCCAGCACAGCTCCTGCGTCCCCTCCCATCTCCTCCCGATCTCCTCCCTCCCCTCCCCCAGTCTCCTTCCCACACTGTCCACCTGCCCTTCAGGGGCATTATCCCACCAGCATGGACACTTGTGCCCCTGCCATGTCCCAAAGCCAGCAAACAGCCTTCTCCTGACCCTAAACCCTGCGTCAGCACCACCCTTATCTTTAGTCCTCTTGGAAGAAGAGAAGAAATGTTCCAAAGAACTCTCCAGCTCACCTCTCCAGTTCTCTCGCTCCTACTCCATCTTGAACCTGATTGTTGGGCAGAGGCTGAGGCTCAGGCCCACCGGGAGGCGGGTTCTGGGCTTGGCAGAGGAATGAGGATGGAGGCTTGGTGGGAACACCGCCCTCCTGTACTTGTAGGCAGCCCCCACGCAGCCCCAGCACTGCCACAGGCCCTGTTCCCATGCAGTCCCCCCAGAGAAGGTGCACTGCGCACAGCCTGCAGAAGGGGGCGCCACTCATAGTGAGTGTTCATGGCCCTGACCACACGCTGACCTTCACAGCTGACTCAAGCCCTTGGCTGCATATGGAGGCACAGCATCGTCCCCAGATGCCTGACCTGGGAGCCTTTTGGGCCTAGTCAGACCTTCAACCTCACTTCCTGCCCATCCCCTGCTCTGCCCCTGTCCCCCGTCATCCCCTCTCTGAGGACCTCACTTGGCTCCCCACCCCCTGGCCACTGCTCTCTGCTGGGTCTGCTCTGCTGGCCCTCCTCTCTCCCCAGCCTTAGGCTCCACTCTTGGTCCGTCCTCGTTTCTCTCTACTCACTGCCTCGTCAGTCTCATCCACTGTGGACACCTGAACACCTTCCTGTCCCAATGACACAGCAGTGCACAGCTGCAGCCACATCTGTCCCACCCCCGGGTCTGGCCCCTCCACTAGTCAACTCCTGTACCAAATCCCCACGTTCATGCTGGTGAGAGAATCAGGGCCGAGCGTCATTTCCCTCGTGTTGAGGATGGAACACCCAAGAAACACCACGGCAAGAGTAGAAAGAAAACTTTATTTAAAGGACAGAAGAGAGAGGGACTTCTCAGAAGGGGAGGGCCTGAGGACTGGTGTCCGAGGAGGTGGGGGTGTCTGAGAAAGTGGGGTGTCCTGCCCCTTTTGTACATTTTAGATTTCCTTCCTTCTCATGTCTTCTTCCCCCACATCCTGCCTGCCTGGCTAGTGACCAAATAGTGGCCCAGAGGTGGAGTGTCCAGGCAGGAAAGCAGCTGCCCAGGGCACAGGCAGGAAGGGAGTCGGCCAGGGGTGTCATTAACCATGGCTGGTAGGGAGGATCAGTTCCCTGGAGGCAGGTACGCTGACAGCAGGTGAAGGAGGGAAGGCACTGGAGGGGGTTATCTCCTTTTAAATCAGCCCCATCTCCCTGACCCAATCACTCATTACCCCACTGCCTGACCTTTGCCCCCTGCCCCCCACCTGCTTCTACACGCTGACCTGACCTCCAGGTTTCGTTTCCCAAACCTGCTCTACGTTGTTCTCCTGCTCCGGTCAAACCCAGAGCCATCCCTTCAGAGACGGGGCAAGACATAAAATCATCTTCACCTCTCTCTCTCTCTCTCTCTCTCTCTCTCTCTCTCTCTCTCACACACACACACACACACACACACACACACACACACACCTACACTCTCACACATACACACACATACACACACATACTCACAGACCAGAACTCAGGGAATCTTCTTGGTGCTCCTTTGAAAACGCATCCAGAATCCAGCCCTTTCCCCCACTTTCTCATGGCCATGCTGGACGGCTCCCCAGCATGTCCCATGTCAATCACTGAAGCAGCCTCCACTCTCCTCCCTCATGCTGGCACCTCTCAGCTGCGCTCAGTCAGCACCCAGCAGGAACACTTGGATGCACACGGTCACATCACTGCTCTGCTCAGAACCTTCCACTCTGATGTTTTCCTCAGGAAACTACCAACCTCCTCATGGAACCTGAAGACACTGGCCACCCATAGCCCTCCATCCCTGGTCACCACTGCCACCTTACACTACTTTTGCCCCTTTGAGGACCCTCACACACTCTACGTGTCTTTCTACCTCCAGGCCTGGAATGTTCCCTCTGACCTGCTGGCTCTTCCCTCAGGTACACAACAACAGTCCCCCTGCCTTCCTCCCCACTTCACATCATTGCCCAGCTCGCCTTTCTCCATGAGGCCACCTGAGAACTCCAACATCTGGACCCCAGATCCCAAGCACCCACCAGCACCCTGCTCCCTCTCCTCTGCTCTGTTTCTCACACACCTGAAGAGTCTTCCCACACCCAACATGGTGACTTCCTTCCTCCTGGTCCTGCTCGCCTCCTGCCTCCTCCACTAGGACTGAAGCCCCTGAAGGGCAGAGATGTCTTCTGTTTCATGCCCGATCCTTGAGCACATTCCCAGAGCCATGCCTGGCACAGGTTTGATGCCTCATAAATCTGCCTCGTCAGATGAATGACCTTGCCTGCTCTAGTGTGTCCGCCATTCATGGAACTCATTGGCTGCAGTTTGTATTCAATTGGATGGTCACCTGGGGACACTCTCCCTCCAAAATTCCTAGAAAAGCTCCTCCCCTAGGACAATTGCACCGAGTCCATGTCACTTCTCAGAAGCACGTGGAGCTCCTCCCATCCCAGAACATTCCATGGTGCCCTGGTTTAGGAGTCAAGTCACACCCACCCCCAGGGGCCCAGCTCTCTCCCACTGTGCCCGGGGCCAGCTCCTTGCAGTCTCTCACTCACCCTAACTTCAGTGACTCCCATCTACTGGGAGAGCAGGGCATGGAAGAGGCCTGGAACTTTCCTGCTGGGAAGGGACCACAGGGCTGCACCCATTGCCCATTGGGAGAAATAATGGACCAATACTGTTTGGGGAGAAGGAAGCAGGGGAGGTCAGGAAGGCAAGTCCCACCCAAGGCCAGGGTCACGGAATGCAGAGCAGGAAGACGGAAGCAGAAAACTGGGCTTCTCATGTCACTTCTGCCATTGCCTGATCTTGGAAAGGGAGCGTCCCCAAGCCCCACCTTACACCTCAGTCCTCATCTGAGCACAGGGTGCCCTGCATGACAGCTTTGCAAAGGCACCTGAGAGTAGGGCTCTAGGACTGTGTCAGCCATGACTTATTTGCCATCTCAGAAGACCTCAGAGGGCGGGAGGAGCCTATTCCCAGGAGGCCTTTATGAATGGAAGAATTTTCTTTAAAAAAAAAAAAGATGTTTGTTTAACACTCATGTAATTGACTAGGTCCTTCTACTCCAACCTTGTTGCTTGGTTTAGACATGTTTGTGTGCCTTCCAGTTCCCTGTGGATTCTCTCTCTCCTTTCCGTGGAGTAGGCCTGGCCTTGAGGGATTAAGGAGCAACTCTCCACCCCACTTGGCCTCATGAAGTCCCGGGAGTCATTCTCCCATAAGCCTGGGAGGGGATGGGGGATTTGACAGAAGCCAAGGATGATGCATCTTGGGACCGACTCACGCTGAGCTGTGAGGACTATCTCAACAGCACTCACGTTCTCTCCATCCATTCTGCTTCCAGCTGCCTGGGATGCTCATTTATGGAACGGTGCTCGCCGTCTGTTTGGTAATCACAGTCTATATCAAGAAGACTTATACCAACGTGAGTCGTGGGACTCCTGAATGGTGGAAAGATGCCCCAGCTAGGCGGACTCTAGAGGTTCTTCTGGAGCCTCACTCCCTGCCCAGAGGCTGGAGGGGTCTGGTGGCCCACTGGCCCTGCACCTGCCTGTCTCCTCATGCTTATTGGTGTGTCTCGTGTGTGTCTGTTTTCAGAGGAACCAGCGTGCCCAAGAGGACTTTAGAGGAGGCCAGAACCCATGCCAGGACCTGGTACTCAGACGCAGAATGTGAGGTCCAGTGTGCAGATCAGCAAAATGAAAGATTCTAGAAGATTCTAGAAGAATCTTTCACTGCAACAAAAGGAAGACCTCCCCCTTCTCTGCTTCTACAACGCGGGTCCTTCCTTTCCTGACAAGCTGAGGGCAAAGTCCGTCCCTGCTCACCTCCACACTTCATGCTTCAGTTCAGCCCCACGAATCCTGCTGTCCTTCTGTTGAATGGAGAGGAGTTTTTCATGTATGTCAGCACTGAGTCCCTCCCTGGGGGTGTGCCCTGTGTGCTTGTGGATGGGCGTCTTTGCACAGGCTTTGTGCACAAGTCCACCTGCACTTCTCTGCCTGTGGGCTTGTGGGTGGGGGGAATATCGAGGCAGCATCTTCTTCTTTCCATCACCCCTTCATTAATAAATGTGGATTAAGCATCTACTGATGTGCTGCATGGTCTGTTCATGGCAGGAAGTGGGTAGCATCATGAACATGACGCCGTCCTTGACCTCCAGGCAGGTCTGGCCTCAGGAAGACACAAGAGCACACACCATGTGTATTCGTCACTTCTTCATCAGTGTGAGGAATGCCTGAGACAGGCCACCTTTGGAGAAGGGAGAGCTACTCAGCTAATGGTGTTGAAGGTTGGAGGGCCTGGCACCCACATGGGCTCTGTTGTAACAAGTAGTCATGGCAACCATGGGAGCACTTGTGGAAGGCAGGGGTCACTTCTGAACCAGGTGCAGATGGGACTGTGTGGGGTCAGGTTTGCTTCCTACAGTAACTACCATTTTGTAAGAATCCCCAAAGGAGTGGGTTAAATATATCCTTTTGTCCCAAAGGGACTGAGGCTCTCCCACCAGAACCCACCACCACAGATTCCACCACCTCCCAACAGCACCAAGCTGGGGACCCAGCCTTTATTCCCAGTCCGTGCATGGGGGGCCCTCACCCCTCCCAAGCCATAGCAGCCTGTCAGCAAGCTTCTCCAACAGGCCACAGCTGGCAGATGTGCAAGAGGACACAGTGGTGGGTGTGAGTGGTTCTGGCAGTGATGGGGGAGGGGGAGGAAAGCAGGGAGCGGATGGAGCTGGGGGAGGGGGCAGCGTACCCTGGGCACCAAGGCCAGTGGGGTCCCTCAGGGTGATATGGAGCCGCGTGACAACACTCGTTCACCCTGAAAATGCTCAGTGCTCCCTGTGCTGTTACCACTGATGCCACAGAACCCAGGCCTGGGAAATGGCCTTGGGTAAGGAAGCTTCCAGAGTCAGGAGGCTGCTCCATGGTCACTCAGGGGAGGAGGAGGACTGAGTCCAAGGAGCAGAAGCGCCTGTTTCCAAACTTCTACGTTTACAAAACAACAGCATATGTGCGGGTGTCCATGGTGACCCCCTGACATCTGGAAGGTGACATTCTGATGGTTGTAGGCAGATCTCTAATGTGCCACTGTCATCAGACTCTCCTGCCACAGACACGCTGCAAGGAAGTTTTCATTTCTGTTTTTTGGGGGGGTCACTGAGCACATTTGTCCTTCCATTCTCCTAAGTTATCTTAGCCTCTGAATTCCTTAGAGAAGGAGTTTCTGGGTGTCATGGTGTCTAGCATGCTGTCCCCTCTGCATCTGCATCCTCTCTGACGAGTGACCCTGGGGGGCCATCACCTAGTTGGGATCCATGGAGATGCAAGACCTCAGGTGGACTTCCTCTTCTTCATTTCCCTGCCAATCCTCATTTAGAGGGGTGTGAAATGAGGACATTGTAAGTGTCCTGGCTACGGTTTCATGACCTTAGAAAGAACTCTTGGGAGGAGTCTTTAAGAAGGGACATAGTCCACCAAGAAACAACAAGATATTAGGAAATAAAATGAACTGCAGCATAATACATCATGAAGAACGTGAGAACACCATGGTAGATGAACGGAGGCACAGAGGGCCATGTACTGTGTGATTCTGCCACCAGGGGCTCCCTTGACATTGTCCCTTAGTATTGCGTGCGTTTTCAGTTCCAGATTTGAATGTTCCTTCTGAAATCCCAGACATAAAAATAGAGTTTGATACAAGAAACATGGGGCCCATAGTTTCTTAAGTCTAGCCCAGTCCTTCCTGAATCTGTTTTGTAAACCAGGATGCAAGTACCCTCAACTCCCAAAGGGGTCCACTCTCAGGACACTCTCTGCCCGCTGTGTGATCAGGGCCCTTTACCCTCTCTCAACATTGTTTGTCATGCTGTCATCTGGTTCTCCTTCTAGAGAACCTTGACCCTCAGTCCTGACTTCCCACTGTGGTCCCATAGCTCTTTCCTGCCAATTTTGACCTAGAATTCCTTGAGATTCTGCCAAGATGGCTCACCTCTGAAAGCAAATGAAACAGAATACAGAACGAAAAACAGATGGAGACAGGTATCAATGGTTCAGCCATGCTTTATTAAGCAGTGGAGGGGCACATTTTCAGGAGGGAAAATGGCAACTGGCTACATTAAGGGTCTGAGTTTTGTATGGTTCAGAGGGACTGAGTCCCAGCAGGAAATGTCTTGGTTAATGCTGAAGGAACCTTGGACCATCAGTGGAATGGTTATACATGAGGAAAATTGCAACCATTTTAGAGCACATTACTCTCCTTTTCTCCTTGGGGGTTGTGATTTTCCATATCCTTCATTGTGGACTCTGAAATGGGGCAAGGAATAGGGGCATCAGTGTCCTGTCTGGCTCTCTCCTGCTGAAAAGGGGCCATGTAGAAGGACTTAACCCACTTCTGAGATCCTGGAGAGAATACAGAGTTTTGTGGTGTTTCATACTCTTGTAGGATCCTAGTGGTTGACGCTGAAGAGAAGCATATACAGAAGGAGCCCTGAGATCATCATAGGTGCCTTTTCCTTTTTGTGGTTTCAGGAACTCAAATTGTGAGTGCAGGAAGAGATTGGCTTTGATACGTTCCTGGGGAGCCTCATCAGATGAGGCCTATTACCTTAAATAAACTCAGGATGTTATACTAGAAGTTGTACTTTTGTAAGGCACCAACAGATAATCATTAAATTTATAAGGAATGCAAAATAAAATTAACCAGAGTGAAACAGGTTTAATTAGTATAATAGCTGTGAACCAAGAAACATAATTTTTATAATCTCAAACCTTTACGTTAAACCTTAGTTTGAAGAACATCAGCTAGCAGAAATGTTCTTCCTAACCTTAGACTCTAAAGTCTTGTATACTTGGAAGATATGAATACATAAAGAAAAAAATCAGAATCTGTACTGTAGTGTAATACTCTAAAAAATCAGTTTTTGTTTAATCAGAGTTGGAAAAACACTAATTTAAGACTAGTTTCTCTAAATAATAATACTTAACAGAAACAAGAAATTATCTTTATAGATAACTGCAGTTAAGTATCTTAAGAAATCCTCGTTACTCCAATTTATAGAAAATTAAATTTCGGTTTGTATTCATACATGAATGTTTGACCTTAGGAAAAAGCCTTAAGTAACCTTAACTGATGGTGCTAATCATATGTAACCACTTTAGTTACACACAAACTTTTTGAAACTTACCCTTCACGATCCTGTTACTGACTTAGACATTCTGCAAGTTGTTCTTAGTTTTCTCTTACCTTTCATCTTGGACTTTGGCACAAGAATATGGCTCTATCAGACAAAACACTTTCCTATCAAGAACATTCCCTTTACCTTTTAATTTACTATTCCAGTAACTATATTTTTATACCTATAACTTTCCTTGTCTTTTTCAGTTTTAGACCATTTTAAAGATTCATATTTTAAAACAGTCCTTATGTATGTTATCTGTGTAGATTTTTAAAGAACCTACTGGTAAGACCCGTGTAATAGGTCCCATGTCTTAAAGGGGCAGTAACGGATACAAACCCAGACAGACAGGAGAGGATCATCAACACCAGGGCTGACAGGCAGAGACCTTTAGAACAGACAACCTTGCACATTCCATTTTCCTCAGCTTGGATAGTGAAAGACGCAGGGCAGGTGGAGGAGTGGGTCCCGAGTGGCCAGCTCTGACCCTTCTCCCCTCACTGCTGATGTCCCTCCTGGAGTCACAAGTCCAGGACTGTTGGCCTTGCGGGGGCCTCAAGCCTGATTCAGAAAACGGAAGTTCTCTTGGGTCCAAATAAAGCAGCAGTATTTTATCATCCTTTGTGGATTTTTTTCCTTTTTTAAATCCATGTTTGTAGAACAGTATATGAAAGTAGAATTTTAAGCCTTAGTCATCTTGTTTTTAGTGAAGACCCAGAAACAAAGCAATAACAAGTTTTTTTCATTTATCAATTTATGAACACACAGATAACGTTTAATTATATTACATTATGGAATTTAAGAAGTTAAGAGTACTTGGTGTTATATTTAGCAGTTGATATTTTAGCACTTTAACATTGTAAGTTAATTAGGAGTGTCCTCTAACAAGCCCATTCATAATTAATCCCATTCATGTTGATGTTAAATCTAATTGACTCATTTTAACTGTACATAACAAATATCAGATAAGTGCCTCATCCCTGTTGAAGAAAAATCTGAGAAAAATTTGATATTACATTCTGGACATTTATAGAAACCAATACTCTGTTAATTGTCTGATCACATCGAAAAACTTGTGAGTTAGTATCTTAAAAAGTCTTTATTTTTGTCTGTTTACCCAATTTAAACTGGACTTAATTGTAAGTCATGTAAACTGAAAGATATTTGGATCCATTTCTTATTTAAATTTCAATGTAGGAGTACTCATTTGTCTATTTGCCAATTTTTTTTTCATTTACAAATACGTTTAATAGCATTTTTAATAGTAAAGAAAAACAAAGTTCAAATGCCCAACAATAGTTATGTTTAACATTTGGTATACATATGAATAAAGATAAAAGGCTGCTGAGTAAACACTGGAGTTAAATAAAGGCATATACATATAATTAACTATAATTTATTTTATGAATAAATAAGAAAAAGTCACTGGCTAAAAAGGATTTGGTTTCTAATATTATTTAATTTGGAGTCCCCCACTCCCCAGCAAATTTCCCATTAGGCCAAAATGACAACTCTCCCTGCCAGGCATCACAACAAACCATACCACTGGCCCCACAGATTTGGAGGAAAATGTTTTGTCTGCGGTTCTACAATCTTTATTCTAACTTGGTTCCAACTTGAGGAGCAAACCCTTGCTTTTGGTCACCTGACTTCTTCTGGTACTGGTGATTAAATCCAGGGGTTATTAACCACTGAGCCATGCCCCTAGTCCTTTTCAAATTTTGAGGCAGGTTCTCACTAAGTTGCTGAGGATGGTCTCAAACTTGTGATTCTCCTGCCTCAGTCTGCTGGATCACTGGGATTACAGGCTTGAGCCACAGTGACCAGCTTGCTTTTCAATTTAAAAGAGAGAGGGAGGGAGAGAAGAAACTTATCAGAATTAAGGCCACCCTAGGAATGTTCTTAACCTCTTTATTCAGCTTTTGGCTGATTTTTGCAACCATAAATATAACCTTCCCACAAAATGGCAGGCTAAACCAGCAGGTTCTGGAAAGATGTGTTGCCTAAAGGGTAGGGCTAGTGATGTGGCTCCAGTGGCCTCTGCAAATGAGGCCTTGCCAACAACCAGTGGGTAGACACATAGTATCCAGCACCGTCCTTGGGTCCTTCTGATTTTCACGGGCAGGACCTGTGTGAGGGGAGTGACCCGTACTTCTGTTGGAGAATGGCTGCAGTGCTTTCCAGGGCACAGCCTGGACGAATGATGCCAAACCTTCCAGACACAGATAAGTCAACCACAGTAGAACCGAGGCGACACTCGGGGCTCTGACCATCCCCAATTGGTCCCCCATCAATGACTAGGGACAAATGAGGCCAGAGATCTTGGAACTCCTCAACATTCAGAGAACTGGCTTGGGAGCTGAGGTTGGCACTGGTGAGAGCAAGAGGTCCCCCAAACATCTGGGCCAAGTCCTGCATGAAGGCGTGATCAGGAATCCGGATACCTGTAGACGTGGGCCACGCGGCCCAGGCATACGGCCAGTGGCTTGGCCTCCCTGCGGCCCTTGAGGTGGCACACTGCGTCCAGTGCCGTCGAACAGCTCGCCGAGCATGCCAGGCCGTACAACTTGTCGGTGGGGACAGCCACCACGGCGCCGGCGCGCAGCTCAGCCACGGCGGACCACAGCGCCTGGGTCCAGCCAGCGCGCTCGGGCTTGCGGCCTGCACGGCCCCCTTTCCCCGAGGCGAAGCCGCAACAGCCCGGCCCGCGGCGCCGCTAGAGCCCGGCTCGGCGGGCAGAGGAGGCGTTCCCTGCAAGCGGAGCCCGTCGGCCCCTCGCCCAACCCTATGCTGGCAGCCACTGCCTATTTTGCCAATTTTGATACCATGTACATGATCTGTGGACACAAACACGTATGTAGACACGAGAATACAATCCACAGGTGTGCACACATACAAAAACAGACAAGATACAAAGATTTTGTAACTTTTTGTAAGTGGAGCTCCACAAGCAGGAGGCAATGTTACAGATGTCTATTAAATCACTCAATTTAACCTTTTAAAAATTAAAATGCAGCTCATCCGACTTTACCATGCTACTTAAATATAGAACAGTCTGGTAGAAGTGGAAATTATAGGTGTAAATCTAACAACTGTGACAGACACTGAAGTCAAAGATTTCAGGAGGCTTGCTATTTGTCCTCGATGGCCACCAGATTTATTCCCAATACCACCAGGTCTATGTCCTTCCTAGGATCTTGTAAAAGGAGTTTTTCCAATGTAGTTGAGAGTTAACCCTTGAAGGACTGGCCTCTGAACCCACAGAGTACAAAAACCTTTATAGGTAAATTTAAAAAAAACTGATCAGAAAAACACATTAATTTAGGTGCACAGGATCAAATGTGAATTTACCACAAAATCATAAGCTCAAAAATGTAGGATTATTTTAAAAATAGAAGTTCAAAAAAAGTTACATGGTCATAGTATTTTAGTAAAAGATCATGCAGAACATCTTTATCAAATCAGAGTGCAATTTTAGCTTAGATTTGGGTCAGTTGATTCCATTTTTCTCTTTCTGTGCTGTAGCAGTTTGGGAGGAACTTGTTAAGAAAGTAGACTGGTCGAGTGTGAAAGCAGATAAGAAAGACAGTCAAGCCAGAAGTGGCTTGGATTTAAGTGACACTTTTTCCCTGATGTCTTTGCTGCATCTATTTTCTGCCACTCCAACATTTGACAAGGTTCTGTTGGAGTAGAGGACTCAACACTTGACGGTTCTGTGGATTATCCTCCCTCTTAGAGGCCATAGGTATGGCATGTCTCCACATGTAGTTGCTTTTAAATATTAATAATCAATATATCATTAGAAACTTATTGGAAAAACATTGGGAAGGTTTTACTGCATTGGGACACAATATAGTGCATAATAAAAATTTAGCAGTAATACATAGATAAAATATATAAAAATAAACAATTGTAGCTGTGCTCCATTTAAAAGGAGCCTGTGATTGCTTTAGTATAATAATTTCTAAATATAGATGGATAAAGAGGCGTTCCTCTGAGCTTGGATGCGCTGTTTAGCCTTTGTTGCTTTCCTAGTTTAATAGTTGATTCTAGAGATACTTTACATAATAAAAACATTTAGGTTAGTCATAAATATAATTTGTGTTTCTCCTATGTTTAGTCTAATTCTTTAAGAATCAGAATAAGATTGTAGGCCACCATTATATGAAATAGAATAGACTAAATATTAACTATAATATGATTCCTTTGCCCTTTAATAATAGTAAAAACTTTTCACTGTTAAACACTGGAGTTCATGGTGGGGGTGGTTTCTCAGAAAATCTAGTGACGTGTTTGTTCTGAAGGTTGAAGGCTGGCAGATCATGGTGCCCTCAGTTTAGCTGGGAAATAAGGTTGTTTTAATCTAACTGGAAAATAAGGTTGTTTTGGTCTGGGCTGTCATACAGAGAGAATGTGTACTTTCAGAAGAAGCATAGATTGTACTTTTGAAGGTTTTTCTTACTTTAACCATAAAATGATATAATCATTACTAAAGAAAAATATCTATAACAAGGCTGGCAGAAAAATAAAGATTCAGATTCATCCTCAGAACACTTGGTGTCTGTGTGTGCTGTTTCTCCATCGCGATGATGCCTCCCATCCACCTGGGACCACCGAACCGTGCTAGGGCTGGATCCTAATGGGTTCTCTGAATGCCTTGTAAATCTAGCAGGTTCTGGAGACCTTTGCAATTTAATATTTTGAATGTAAGTTTAGGAGAGGGAGAGAGATCTAGCACAAGTTAAGAAGTAAGGAGGAGATCCAAGATGGTGGACTAGAGGTAGGCTGCGTTCCTTGTCGCTCTGTAACGCCGGTTTCAAGCAGAGGATATCTGTTTCTTGGTGAGGCAGTTTTTGCTGCTTATCGATCCCCTGGTGTTTACCCATTTGTCTGCTGTGATCACCTGCAGTCTGCCAGCATATTGACGCCTTTTTTGAGTGCAGATTGCTCACTGTCAGGCGTCTACCATCCGCCATTTGCCTGCTTCTCGCCTGTCCATCACCTGCCTTACACCTATCCATCACCCAACACTCGAGGTTCACCTCCCTGATCATCCAACAACAGTCAGCAAACTGATCGCCAACCACCAGTGGAGCACCAGCTGCCTGCTGTTGCCTGGAAGTTCACTGTCAAAGTACCTGCAGGTTTGATTACATGTGGCTGCGCCATTTTGAGACAACAGCCAGGCCCCATAGAACCCCTGGCCGGACTGACTGAGCCCCGTCTCAAGGATCCCTCAGCCCGACTGATCACTCCCTGCCTTTGGGGCCCTCACATCGACTGCCTGCTCCCTACCGCCAGGACCCCCAGACCAACTGACTGTGCCCTATCACCGGGACCCCAGACCGACTGATTGCACCCTGCCTCCAGGATCCCACAAACACACCAAACACACTGGACCTCCAGGACCCCTGCCAGACCAACCGCATCCCATCTCCAGGACCTCCAGCTGACCACATCCACCCCTGAGCTGCAGCTCCCCATTTGCCAACACATTTGGAAGCCAGAGCGGCCATCTTGGATAATCCTGGAAGCCCTAGCTCCAATCTTTAGGTGGGGCAAATCCCATCCTGCAACGCCTGCTGGAGGCTTGAAGCTCATTGTCAGGTACCTCTCATGCATCAGGCTACAGAACTCTGGAAGGTTTCATTAGTATATGACTGTTATACAGATTTTCTTTTTTCTCCTTTTTAAAAAAATTTAAGTTTTTATTTCTTTACTTTTCTTGCTTTCTTTTCCTTTTGTTTACCTGTTCTCTCAGAGTCTCTTTCTCCCTTTTTTGCATGCTAACATCTGATTTCTTTTGATTACACTCTCACCCTTTCTATTTTCAAGAACTTCTGTATATTCTTTTCTTATCCCATTAACAGCCACATTCTACATCCCTCTTCATCCTCTTTGTCCTCCATTAGAAACTTCAGACCTTGTTGCAAACCTGTTTGTTTTACAGAAGATAATATTTGAACTCATTTTGTTTATTATGACAATTTTGTTATTGTCCCCATAGGGCTATTTTGTCTAGGATTGTATAGTGTCTGATTTGGGCACTGCTGATATTGATCTCCCCTTAAAGAAGGGCTTTGGAAACCTATAGGGCCACTATAAGCCTATAGGGGGAAATTTGCAGTACCCCAGATCTGTACTGCTAGAGGGGAAGATACATGAACAACATGAAAAAACAAGGGAAGGAAATGATCCAAACAAATCTAGATTCTATAGTAATAGAATCCAATGACAGTATGTTAGGAGAAATGCCAGAAAAGGACTTCAGATTATACATGATTAAGATGATTTGTGAAGCAAAGGATGAGATAAGAGAGCAAATGCAGGCAATGAATGATAACACCAATAAACTGAAAGAGCACCTGCAGGAAGCAAAAGATCATTTCAACAAAGAGATAGAGATTCTCAAAAAAAGCCAAATAGAAATCCTTGAAATGAAGGAGACAATAAACCAAATAAAAAACTCAATGGAAAGCATCACCAACAGACTAGACTACTTGGAAGACAGAACCTCAGACAATGAAGACAAAATATTTAATCTTGAAAATAAAGTGGCCCAAACACAGAAGATGGTAAGAAATCATGAACAGAATCTCCAAGAACTATGGGACATCATGAAAAGACCAAATTTAAGAATTATTGGGATTGAGGAAGGCACAGAGATACAAACCAAAGGAATGAACACCTATTCAATGAAATAATATCAGAAAATTTCCCAAACCTCAAGAATGAAATGGAAAATCAAATACAAGAGGTTTACAGAACACCAAATGCACAGAATCACAACAGATTCACACCAAGGCACATTATAATGAAAATGCCTAACATTCAAAATAAAGATAGGATTTTGAAGGCCACGAGAGAAAAGCATCAGATTACATATAGGGGGAGACCAATATGGATAGTAGCTGACTTCTCAACCCAGACTCTAAAAGCTAGAAGGGCCTGGACCAACATATTTCAAGCTCTGAAAGAACATGGTTGCCAACCAAGAATCCTATACCCAGCAAAACTAACCTTCAGATTTGAAGATGAAATAAAATCCTTCCATGATAAACAAGAGTTAAAAGAATTTACAAATAGAAAGCCTGCACTACAGAATGTTCTCAACAAAATATTCCATGAGGAGGAAATGAAAAACAACAATGTAAGTCAGCAAAGGGAGGAACTATCTTAGAGAAAAAACTACTCAAATGAGAAACCAAGCCAACTTAAAAACCAAAAATAAGCCAAATGACTGGGCTACAAATCATTTCTCATTAATAACCCTGAATGTTAATGGCCTAAACACATCAATCAAAAGACATAGACTGGCAGAATGGATTAAAAAGAAAGACCCAACAATATGCTGCCTGCAAGAGACTCATCTCATAGAAAAAGACATCCACAGACTAAAGGTGAAAGGATGGGAAAAAACCTATCATGCACATGGACTCAGTAAAAAAGCGGGGGTTTCCATCCTTATATCAGATAAAGTGGACTTCAAGCCAAAGTTAGTCAGAGGGGATAAAGAAGGACATTTCATACTGCTTAAGGGAACCATAAATCAGAAAGATATAATGATTGTAAATATTTATGCCCCAAACAATGGTGCATCCCTGTACATCAAACAAATCCTTCTCAATTTCAAGAATCACATAGACCACAATACAATAATTCTGGGTGACTTTAATGCACTGCTGTCACCACTAGATAGATCTTCCAAACAAAATCCAACCAAAGAAACCATAGAACTCAATAACACAATCAATAACCTAGATTTAATAGACATATATAGAATTCCATCCATCCATCAACGAGCGGATTCACTTTCTTCTCATCAGCACGTGGAACCTTCTCAAAAATAGACTATGTGTTATGCCACAAAGCAGCCCTTAGGAAATGCAAAAAAATAGAGATACTGCCTTGTGTTCTATCAGATCATAATGGACTGAGAGTAGACATCAATGACAAAATAAAAAAGGGAAATATTGCATTTCCCTGCCCGCAGAGAGACACAACACGTATCCTGGTTCAAGGCTTTATTGTTAAAAGGAGTCCATCATACTTCTTCTATTGTCCTTTGTTTTCTTCCTCCTCTCTAAGGGCTACAGCGAAGCATATATACACAACATCAGCCAATCAGAGCACTGTCCATGAGGGAAAAGCGTGGACAATATAGTAAGTTACCTGGGGCACAATGTGATCATGCACAGAGCATGCATAGGTGCAAACCAATCATAGAAACTTCTGTATATGATGCCATTTGTTTTTCACAATAGAGCCTTACTGGAACTTTACTGGCAACTTGCCAGCCGCCATCATAAAATGAACAGCCTAAAAAGGGTCTGGGGTCCCGGATACCCCAACAGGGAAATTACTCCAACACTTGGAGACTAAATAACATGCTATTGAATGAAACATGGATAACAAAACACATCAGGGAGGAGATTTAAAAATTTTTAGAAGTCAATGAAAACGATGACACAACATATCAAAATCTCTGGGACACTATGAAAGCGGTACTAAGAGGAAAATTCATTGCATGGAGCACATTCCAGAAAAGAATGAAAAGTCAACAATTAAATGACCTAACATTACAGCTCAAAGCCCTAGAAAAGAAAATAGAATAACAGCAAAAGTAGTAGAAGACAGGAAATAATTAAAATCAGAGCTGAAATCAATGAAATTGAAACAAAAGAAACTATTCAAAAAATTGACAAAACAAAAAGTTGGTTCTTGGAGAAAGTAAACAAAATAGACAAGCCCTTAGCCACACTAACAAAGAGAAGGAGAGAGAAGAGTCAAATTACTAGAATACATGATGCAAAAGGAAATATCACGACAGACACCACTGAGATACAGAACATAATGAGAAGCTACTTTGAAAATCTGTATTCCAACAAAACAAAAACTACCGAAGACATTGACAAATTTCTAGACATATGCTGCTCCCAAACTTAACCAGGAGGACATACACGATTTAAACAGATCAATATCAAGCAATGAAATAGAAGAAGCCATTAAAAATCTACCATCCAAGGAAAGTCCAGGACCAGACGGATTTCCAGCCAAGTTCTACAAGACCCTCAAAGAAGAACTCATTCCAATACTTCTCAAAGTATTCCAGGAAATAGAAAAGGAGGGTACCCTGCCGAATCATTCTATGAAGCTAATATCACCCTCATACCCAAACCAGGCAAAGATACATCAAGGAAAGAAAATTTTAGACCAATATCCTTGATGAATAGAGATGCAAAGATCCTTAACAAAATATTGGCAAATCGTATCGAAAAACATATTAAGAAAATTGTGCACCACAATCAAGTGGGGTTCATCCCTGGAATGCAAGGATGGTTCAACATTCATAAATCAATAAACGTAATCCACCATGTCAATAGACTTAAGGATAAGAATCATATGGTTATTTCAATTGATGCAGAAAAAGCGTTCGACAAAACACAACACCCCTTCATGCTCAAAACACTAGAAAAAATAGGGATAGTAGGAACATACCTGAACATTGTAAAAGCTATTTATGCTAAGCCCATGGCCAACATCATTCTTAATGGAGAAAAACTAAAACCATTCCCTTTAAAAACGGGAACAAGACAGGGATGTCCTCTTTCACCACTTCTATTCAACATTGTCCTCGAAACTCTAACTAGAGCAATTAGGCAGACTAAAGAAATTAAAGCGATACAAATAGGAAAAGAAGAACTTAAGCTGTCACTATTTGCGGATGACATGATTCTATATTTAGAGGATCCAAAAACCTCCTCCAGAAAACTTCTAGACCTCATCAATGAATTCAGCAAAATAGCAGGCTATAAATCAGCACGCATAAATCTAAAGCATATTTATATGCAAGCGACGAAACAGCTGAAAGGGAAATGAGGAAAACAATTCCATTTGCAACAACCTCAAAAAGAATAAAACACTTGGGCATCAATATAACCAAAGAGGTAAAAGATCTCTACAATGAAAACTACAAAACATTGAAGAAAGAAATTGAGGAAGACCTTAGAAGATGGAAAGATCTCCCATGTTCTTGGATAGGCAGAATTAATATTGTCAAAATGGCCATACTACCAAAAGCGCTATACAGATTCAATGCAATTCCAATTAAAATCCCAATGACGTACCTTACAGAAATAGAGCAAGCAATCATGAAATTCATCTGGAAGAATAAGAAACCCAGAATAGCTAAAGCAATCCTTAGCAGGAAGAATCAAACAGGGGGTATCGCAATACCAGAACTTCAACTATACTACAAAGCAATAGTAACAAAAACAGCATGGTATTGGCACCAAAATAGACAGGTGGATCAATGGTACACAATAGAGGACATGGACACAAACCCAAATACATACAATTTTCTAATACTAGACAAAGGTGCCAAAAATATGCAATAGAGAAAAGATAGCCTCTTCAACAAATGGTGCTGGGAAAACTGGAAATCCATATGCAACAGAATGAAACTAAACCCCTATCTCTCACCCTGCACAAAACTCAACTCACAATGGATCAAGGACCTTGAAATCAGACCAGAGACCCTGCATCTTATAGAAGAAAAAGTAGGTCCAAATCTTTACCTTGTCAGCTTAGGACCAGACTTCCTTAACAGGACTCCCATAGCGCAAGAAATAAAAGCAAGAATCAATAACTGGGATAGATTCAAACTAAATAGCTTTCTCTCAGCAAAGGAAACTGTCAGCAATGTGAAGAGAGAGCCTACAGAGTGGGAGAATATCTTTGCCACTCATACTTCAGATAGAGCACTAATTTCCAGAATATATAAAGAACTCAAAAAACTCTACACCAAGAATACAAATAACCCAATCAACAAATGTGCTAAGGATATGAACAGACACTTCACAGAAGAAGATCTACAAGCAACCAACAAACATATGAAAAAATGTTCACCATCTTTAGTAATAAGAGAAATGCAAATCAAAACTACACTAAGATTCCATCTCACGCCAATTAGAGTGGCTATTATCAAGAACACAAGCAACAATAGGTGTTGGTGAGGATGTGGGAAAAAGGTGCACTCATACATTGTTGGTAGGGCTGCAAATTAGTGCAGCCACTCTGGAAAGCAGTGTGGAGATTCCTTAGAAAACTTGGAATGACCCACCATTTGACCCAGCTATCCCACTCCTCGGCCTATACCCAAAGGACTTAAAATCAGCATACTACAGAGATACAGCCACATCAATGTTCATAGCTGCTCAATTCACAATAGCCAGACTGTGGAACCAACCTAGATGTCCTTCAATTGATGAATGGATAAAGAAACTGTGATATATATATATATATATATATATATATATATACATATATACAATGGAATATTACTCAGCTATAAAGAATATTAAAATTCTGGCATTTGCAAGCAAATGGATGAAATTGGAGAATATCGTGTTAAGTGAGATAAGCCAATCTCAAAAATCCAAAAGACGAATGATCTCACTGATAAGCAGATGATGACCCGTAATGGGGGTTGGGAGGGGGGCAAAAATGGAGGAAAGAGGGACTGTATAGAGTGAAAAAAGAGGTGGGAGGGGTGGGGGGGAGAAAAAAAATAACGGAATGAATCAAACATCATTACTCTATGTAAATGTATGAATATGCAAATGATATGCTGTTACTCCATGTACAAACAGAAACAACATGTATCCCATTTGTTTACAATAAAAATAAATTGAAAAAAAAAAAGAAGTAAGGAAAGCTGCTGTTTTGAACTTCAGGGACAAAAACTCCTATACAGAGCATTTTTAAAAGTTTTTATTTCCCCAGTTGTTCATGAAACTTGCTTTGGATGCAGAAAATTATTAGGCATCTCCTTTCTGTCAACTGTGATGAGGTCATGCCCCACTATTACTTTTGAGGATGAGGCTCCCCTCTGAACTAATGAAAGAACAGAACGTGGGACCTGTGCAGTTAAAACTGTGTTCTTTGGCTAGGGGACATCTCCCAGATCCTGGAAACTCTAGGGGTCAGCTTCTCTGCCTTTCCTTCCAAGACATCTGGCTGTGCTTCACTCACAATGGAGGTTACTAATACCTTGATCACTAATTTAATTTTAGGGAGAATATTTGGCAGGCACTTGTGCCCTTAAAATTCCATACATGTCCCCTTTGTGCTTGTGGGTCCTCATGCACCCAGGACCACGATTTTATATTGTGCTCCTCAGTTTGAGGTGGGAGGCAAGCCTGTTAGTGCTCTGAGTGATGTCTCCACCAGAGAAAATAAATAATTGAGATTCCTGAACTAGGACAGATGAGGGGTAGTTTTACTTTAATTAACTTTGGCAACTGTGTGACAGTCACTTACTGAGATGGAAACTGCCTGGAGTAGGAAGTTCTCAGGAGAAAAGCTGGGATTTCATTGATCTCTCCCTGATGAACTTATAGGAGCAAGAGTCTCAAAAGTGGTCAAGAACTTAGAGATGATTTAGTCTCATGTCCTTTTGATGCAATCCTCTAGACTTGACCCTGAATTGGCCTTATCAACCTTACCCAGAAGCCTGATAGACATGAGAATTCCTTGGCCCCCAAGACCTACTGAAGCAAACTGTGTCCTGGGGTGTGGGGAATGAGAACTGGAAGAAAACTTGTGTTGAGGCTCAGCGCTCAGCACACAGCCTGGGTACTGTGGTTGCTACACTAACCACACCTCCTCCCGTCGCTATGCTAAGCCAGCCCCCCTGTTCACCCTCAGCATGTTCATTTCCTGTTGTTTTTCTGCAGGTGACCTTTTGCCCCTTGGTTATGATCCCTGTGCATGTTGCAAGCCCATTGGGTCAATCGACTCTCAGACGTATTCTGCCCAGCGACTGCTTGACTACATAAGCCTGCCTAGTAACAATCAAGTAGATCGAGTTCTCTGAATCTGGCCTCTGGAGGTTCTTCCTTGACTCCATTGCCACACCCTCCTTAGCTGTTTGGTGGGCCCCAGCTGGACCGAGTCAACCCCACTGGGGTTCAGCAATCTGTCTTTCACAAGCCTCTCACCTCATTCTGAAGCACTCAAGTTGGAGAACTGCTGGGGGCTATGCCGTGCGGTCGGCCCCGGGATGGCGCTTAGCAGCCAGCCAGAGGTTGCTATGATCACATCGGTGGTGAGGAGGTTGATTGGCATAAGCACACTCAGGTGATTTATCACTGGCCGTATTCAGTTAAGTCCACGCACACAACGCGTGCACAGGTGTTCCCAAGCGCGCCTGCTGGGGTCTGCTTGTTTTAACCCTTGCCATGATAGGGCAGCTGGCTCCTCGCCTGATTGCAACTGGCGTGGCCCTGCCCTCCGCCTCCTGGAGGGAATATAAGAGGGCAGTAGGCAGGTGCGCCACAGTAAGGAGCACCAGCAAGCAGAGAAAAGCAGTAGCAGCCAGCAGCAAGAGGCAGAGAGAAGCCACTAGCAGAAAGGAAGAAGAAGAAGCGGCAAGCAGATAGAAGCAGCTCACAGAGAGAAGCAGCAGGCAGCGGGGGAAGGCAGATCACAGAGCAGAGAATTGAGAACACACCTCTAGATCACAGATAGGCAGATCGCAGTACGCAGGACGCATCACTAAGAAGCACCTCAGATAGACACACCCTTAGTTCACAGGATGCAGGATGCACCTTTAAGAAGGAGCAGAACTAAGAAGATATAGATCTCTGAAAGTGTAGTCTCTCTCTCTTAAGCAAAGTCTCTCTTTCTCTCTTATGCAAAGCCTCTCTCTCTCTCTCCTCTCAAAGCAAGTAAGCCTCAGTTCCTCTATCCTCTATAAACAAGCAAGTAAGGAAGCAGCTCGGAAATAGAAGTAGCTCAGTTTTCAGACCACCACCTATTAGACCCGCACAAATTGTTGCTACAGGCGGTGACAAATACCGGCGGATTTGGCACCACAAAGAGCCAGTGACAGAGAACCACTGTTCCTTAGTATCTTCCCAAATGACTGTTTTATCGCATTTAAGCACCACTCTGGGTTGGGTAAGTGTCCCCCAAGTACCATGTGTTAAAGGCTTCCACCTCAGGGTGGCACTGTTGGGAAGTGGTTGAACCTTTAGGAAGAGGGGCCCTGTGAGGACATCTCAATAACTAGCTACCCTTTCAGGAGCTCCTCCACTCCTGTGAGACCTCACCCACCCGAGAGACCAGCACTAATCCCTTCACACAGGAAACCATGACCATCACCTCCTACCAGGCCCACCTCTTAGGGTCACCTCAACCTTTCAGTACAGTTACCTGCACAGCAAGTTTCTGGATCATGAAATTTCAGGTAACACACTCTATCCAATCTGTCCAATTAATATTGTCGATGAACCTAGTATTCCAGAAAACAAAAGGAAACAATTAACGTTTATTGAGTTGAGAACTGTCCTGTTCATTCTGTAAGGGCTCTTCCATATATATTGTATTATGTCAGATTCAAACAGAGAGGAGGAGCTTTATTTATTCTTGAGGAAGAGGAAATCTGAAGAACCTTGAGCTCAGGGAGATGTATCCTTTGGCCCAAATTCACCGTGGCAGTCATTTGTGCAAACCTGGATTGGAATCCACGTGCTGTTCCTCCAGAGCCCATGGGGTTTTGCCCCTGTATCCTGTCATGGCTACAGGGCTAGGCACAGGACACAAAGCAAGCATGCAATGATGGATGTGATGAGGTTGTTCCTTGGGGCCCAGGATAATGAGGTTCCAAGCTACACACTCACAGGGAGAAAATTTGCCATGACTAACCTGTTGGTCTTTTGCCCTTGATGTTGACCCTGATTTTACTCCTAATGATTGGAGCTCACTGATGAGACCCATTGAGATGGAAACTGGACACAGACCACCATGGCTAGGGGAGGGCTCCTTTCAAGGCAAGTAGGGGTTGACCAGCAATAGATAAAAATAATTTGAATAAATAAACCAACCAACAAATAAATAATTGGATTAGTAAATAAATAAATGTCAACAGCACTGCAGTCTCCAAGTCTTAATGGGACTGAGTAACTGATTTCAGCAAAGTTTTATTCTACAAAACACAATCACAGGAAATTAACCAAATGGTAGGTATACAACGTAGTAATAAACAGCCTTTCTACCACTGACCATCAGTCCTCACAAAGATGGAAAAAAACCAACAGAGAAGAGAATGGGAGAGGGAAACTAAGGGCCATGGAAGTCATCATTGGAAAAAACTTCTGTGGATCTTTGGGATTTGACAAATGAGCCTTCCCCATGCCAGAGAGCGGCCAGATTTACCAGAAGAAATGGAGCTGATTATTATCCCCAATTATGTTGGAGCATCTGGAGATGCTGAGGCAGCTTTCCAGGGGCACAGGAAGCCCTGGAATGGGCAGAATGGAGAGGGCATGTGGCAGGGGTCTGGAATGGGGAATAAGGCCGGGGTCCTGGGAAGAGAGGGCTCGTTTCAGTTCTTGGTGGCAGGAGAGGCAACAGGCTAGGCTCAGAGGTGTCCAGTGCTCAGGGATAGGTGACTTGCTCTGCTCGGCTGCCCTGACCCTTTGTGAGGCCCGGGAGCTCCACGTGTAGACAGTTCTGCCACACAGAGCTGCTTTGTGAGGCCAGCTCCAGGAAGCTCCAGGGAGGGGCTCTGAGCATCCCAGGTCAGCCACAGCAAGCACCACAGACAGATTGGCGTGTTCATTTTCTTCTCTTCACTCTGGAGGGCGGAAGTCTGAGATCCAGAGGTCAACAGGGCTGGATCCCTCTGAAGGCTGGGGGATTCTCGGCCACCTCTCTCCTGGATTCTGCTGAGTCATGGTGATATTTGGGTCTCCTGGCTCACAGGGCCACCACTCCACCTCTGCTCTCATGGTCACATCAGGTTGAACAGCTACCCTCATCACTGCCTATTAACTCAATGACTTCAATGACGCCCCCATCTCCAAATAACCTGCACCCAGTGGGACTACACAAGGGGCTAGGGCTCCAACACTTGAGAAAATGATTAATTTGCTTCCTGAACTAGGACAGATGAGGGGTAGTTTTACTCAAATTAACTTAGGAAGATTTTCAAGCCTCCTTACACAGGACGTTAGGAAGATTTATAGGTCTCAAACTGTCTCGGAAAAATGCTTGTGACACTAACAGTCTCATTTGATAGGTATGAGACACTCCTGTCTGTGAAACTTTCCTTTATTGCCTTCAGGTTTCCTTACTTTTGTTGGAGGTTCACCTGCTTTTGGGGAGGTAGTAAATGAAGAAGAGGGCTGGAGATCAGGACCTGATCTAGGCCGCTGACGGAGTGGAGTCAGTGAGAATTATTGTAGAGAAGAGCCAGGTTGGCATAATGAGGACCTTGAGTGAAGGTGAAGAAAACCTGGAGGAAAGGAACCACAAGCCATTTGCCATTTTGTTGGAGGAAACTGTCTAAGTCTTGGAGAATTCTGGGTCCCGAATTCTGAATTCAGGTAATCGGCTTAATTTGTGTAACTTGGACGGCGGCCAGATCTGAGTACTAAGCCTAATGAGGTGTTTAATTTTGAGGTTGTGTTGGAAGTGGAGAGTCTTCTAATTATTTACGAGACAACCCAGGGTGAGTCCAGTGGAATAGACTGGGGAGCTCCCATGTTGGAGAAGTGGACTAGAGTAGTGGTCAAGATCAAAGCATCTTTGATGTCTCCTGTCACTGGAGAGAGTATCACCAGAGAATAAGGGGTTGTCCTCTTCTACAATCTCAATGGTGGTGGACACCTGGGGTCTAGATGAGCCACAAGGCACAGGATCTAAGTAGTTTGTCTCTGTAAGAGACCTGAATGGAACTTACCTCTCCAAAGAATGAGGAGGTTGGTGTTGCATGCAGAAGCAAAAGAGCAAAAAGTGGCCTCTGAACCAGATACTTAAGAACAGGGAGGAATTGGAGGGGAGAGGATTAGAAGGAGGAAGCCTCCACTGCCAACAAAGGACCCGATACACATAGCAATGAGGCAGCAAAACCCAAACCAGTAATGGGGTGTGTTTCAGGTCATGTTCCAGCCACCCTGTAGTGAACTGGCAGGATGTGAAGAGCCCGCTTCTATACGGTGGAAACAGAGAGAGAAAATGGAGGGAAATTTGAAATGGGGAGTGGAGGTTCATTAGGACAGGGAGGGTAAAGAGCCCTGAACCCCCATCCTGAACTTCAGCACCAACTGAAAGCAAGTGAAAGAGAATACAGAAAGAAAAGACGTGGAGCCAGACCTCAACGGATCAGCATGCTTGATTTAGCAGCGGGAGGTGGAGCACCCATTTACAGCAGGGAAAATGGCACCTGGCTACTCTAAGGGTTGAGAGTTATAGGTTTCACAGGGGCTGAGTAGTAGCAGGAAGTGTGCTGGTTACAGGTGGAGGATGTTGAGAGATGTGACAGGGGATGGGGAAGCAGTTACTGAGATCAGGGTTCTCTGATGCCCTCACGGCTGTGACATGCTGGGTTCCTGGGAATGTTTCTGTGCAAGGGCACAGGATGCCTAGCTACTGCAGCAATGCCCTGCATGAGGAGGTGCTGTGAAAGAGTCCTATCAGTTCTTACCTTGATCTCAGGCACACAGCTCCCGGGAAGAAAGGAATTCTTATGCTAGACAAGTAAGTTTTCACCAGCTCCTCTTCTCTGGTTCCTGCCCACCTTATAGCGACTTTTAACAATGGACTTTCTTGAGAGCTACACAAAGCTCCTAACATTGCACTTTGCAACTGTGGATTGCTACTGTGTAAGAGCTACACAGATGTTCTAGTTTCTATAACATTCCTCAATACAAAGAATAATGCTTGCATAGTCTTTAACCTCATAAGAAGACATATAAATAAAGATTGCTGGTATAAATCTTTAGACCTGCATCTCCATCACAGAGCAGGCTCCACCTGATTCCAGCCTGATCTTCAAGATCTGTGTCTGTCAATCTTTATTTTCCAATCCCCCTTTGCCTCTCCCTGGACCCCAGAGTTTGCCCACTGGCCGCAAATAACTGACTTCACCCTGTCTCCAGGTCCCCTGGCCAGACCAACTGTGCCCCCCCTGCAGGATCCAGCCCAACAGACCTTGCCCCACCTTCAGGACCCCTGATCCACTGACACCTTGGCTGCACCCCCTGCTGTGGCTCCCCATCTGCCAACATGTTTGGAAGCCAGTGCAGCCATCTTGGATTAGCCTGGAAGCAGAAGATGCCATGTTTAGGTCAGAAAAAGCCCATCTTGAGATGCCTGCTAGACAGTGGAAACTCCTTGTCAGGTGCCTCTAATGCATCTGACTACTAACGTTGGAAGGTTTGCATAGTATATGACTGTTGGAGTGTAGATTTTTTTCCCCATTTTGAAAAATTTTGTTTTTGTTTCTTTGTTTTTCTTGCTGTCTCTATTTTCTTTTTCTTTACCATTTTCTTCAGTCTTTTTCTCCCTTTTCTCATGCTAACAACCAACTTCTTTTGATTCTGCTTTCACTCTTCCTACGATCTAATACTTCTATATATACTCTTTTCTTATGCCATTAACAGTTATAACCTACACCCCTCCCCATCCTCTTTGTCCACCATTAGAAACTGTAGACCTCATTGCAAATCTATTGGTTATGCTGTAGGTAACAATCAAACTCATCCTCTCTGTTTATTATGACAATAGTATTATACCTTCCTGGAGACTATTTTCCCTCAGGCTGCATGTTTTCTGTACCAGGTGCTGCTAATATTGATCTCCCCTTTAAAGGAGAAGTTTTGGAAACCTACAGAGTCACTATAGGCCTATGGGGGAAACTACAACACCCCAGAATATTCTCAGCAAAATGTTCCATGAGGATGAAATGAAAAACAACAATGCAAGTCAGCAAAGGGAGGAATTACCCTAAAGGAAAAGCCAATCAAAGGAGAAACCAAGCCAAGTTAAACACCAAAAATAAGCCAATATGACCAGGAATACAAATAAAAATCCTATCTCAATAATAACCTGAATATTAATGGCCTAAACTCATTCATCAAAAGACATTTATTGCTAGAGGGGAAGATACAAGAACAACAGGAAAAAACAAGGGAAGGAAGTGTTCCAAGCAAGCCAAGATTCTTTATCAACATAATTCATGACAGCATGGTTGAAGAAATACCAGAAAAGAAGTTCAGAGTATACAAAATTAAAAGGATTCACGAAGCAAAGAATGAGATAAGAGAGCAAATGCAGACAATGAACAATCATTCCATAAACAGTTGAAAGAGCAAAAGCAGGAAGTAAAAGATCATTTCAATGAAGAGTTAGAGATTCTGAAAAAATAAAAAAACAAATAGAAATCCTTGAAATGAAAGAAACAATAAACCAAATTAAAAACTCAATAGAAAGCATCACCAACAGACTTGATCACTTGGAATATAGAATCTCAAACAATGAAGATAAAATATTTCTTCTTGAAAATAAAGTTGACCAAACTGAGAAGATGGTACAAAATCAGAAATGCAACATCCAAGAATTATGGGGTATCATGAAAAGAACAAATTTAAGAATTATCAGTATTGAGGAAGGCACAGAGATACAAACCAAAGGAATAAACAATCTATTCAATGAAATAATATCAGAAAATTTTCCAACCTGAAGAATGAAATGGGAAATCAAATACAAGAGACTTCCAGAACACCAAATGTACAAAATTACAACATATCCACACCAAGCACATTATAATGAAAATGCCCAATATATAAAATAAATCTGGAAAAGTACCAGATTATATTATATCATGGAAAACCAACATATGTCAGCAGATACCTCAGTTTAGTCCCTAAAAGCTAGGGCCTGGAACAATATACCAAGCTCTGAAAGAAAATGGATGCCAACTATGAATCTTATATCCAGAAAAACTAACCTTCAGATTTCATGATGAAATGAAATCCTTCCATGATAAACAAGAGTTAAAAGAATTTACTAATAGAAAGCCTGTGCTCCAGAACATTCTCAGCAAAATGTTTCATGAGGATGAAATGAAAAACAACAATGCAAGTCAGCAAAGGGAGGAATTACCCTAAAGGAAAAGCCAATCAAAGGAGAAACCAAGCCAAGTTAAACACCAAAAATAAGCCAATATGACCAGGAATACAAATAAAAATCCTATCTCAATAATAACCTGAATATTAATGGCCTAAACTCATTCATCAAAAGACATAGTCTGGCAGATTGGATTGAAATATGCTTCCTTCAGGAGACTCATCTCATAGAAAAAGACATCCACAGACTAAAGGTGAAAGGATGGGAAAAAACATATCATGCACATGGACTCAGTCAAAAAAAATGGGGGTTTCCATCCTTATATCAGATAAAGTGAACTTCAAGCTAAAGTTAGTCAGAGGTGATAAAGAAGGACATTTCATATTGCTCAAGAGAATAATCAGCAAGACATAATGATTGTAAATAATTATGCCCCAAACAATGGAGTATCTATGTACATCAAACAAACCCTTATCAATTCCAGGTACCAAACAAACAACAACACAATAATTCTGAGTGACATTAACACACCTCTCTCACCACTGGATAGATCTTCCAAACAAAATCTGAACAAAGAAAACACTGAACTCAATAACACAATCAATAACTTAGGCCTAACAGACATATATAGAATATTCGATCCATCAACAAGCAATACACCTTCTTCTCAGCAGCACATAGATCCTTCTCTAAATTAGACCATATGTTATACCACAAAGCTACTCTTAGCAAATACAAAAAGATAGAGATACTACCTTGTATTCTATCAGATCATAATGGAATGAAATTAGAAATCAGTGACAAAATAAAAAAGAAACTACTACAACACCTGGAGATTAAATAATATGCTATTCAATGAAGCAGGGATAACAGAAGACATCAGGGGGGAAAGAAAAACTTCTTAGAGGTAAACGAGAACAAAGATACAACATATCAAAATCTCTGGGACACTATGAAAGCAGTGCTAAAAGGAAAAATTCATTTCATGGAGCACATTCAATAGAAGAAAAAAATCAACAAATAAATAACCTAACACTACAGTTCAAATCCTAGAAAAAGAAGAACAGATCAATACCAAAATGTGGTGGGCGAGACCCGGGACCCAGGGTTACACCACATGCATCCAAAGATGGCGACTGGCAGAGAGTCAAAGGACGTGCTGAATGCGCCTTGAGAAAAACAGAAAGCGTTTACCATCGGCTGTATGATAATTAGTTCAGCTGCCTAGCGTGTGGACAGATATATCTTACATGTATGCTTGAGCTCGCTTGACCTTTAATAGGATTGGATGGACATATCTGGTTGCAATTGCTTATGCATGAGACTGCTTATATACTGAGGGTGTTATCCGAATAAAGCGGAAGCTGCTTCATGAACTTCTGAAGAGTACGTTTCATTTGTCCCACTGGTCAGTGGCAAGTGGCAAGCGGCGGAAAGTGGCACCAAAAGAAGTAGAAGACAGGAAATAGTTAAAATCTGAGCTGAAATCAATGAAGTTGAAACAAAAGAAACAATTGAAAGAATTGACAAAATAAAAAATTGGTTCTTCGAAAAAATTAAAAAATTGATAAACCCTTAGCCACACTAACAAAGAGAAGGAGAGAGAAAACTCAAATTACTAAAATTCAGGATGAAATAGGAACTTTCACGACAGACACTAGTGAAATACAAAACATAATTAGAAGTATTTTGAAAATCTATACTCCAACAAAATAGAAAATCTCGAAGACATCAATGTTAGGTCGGAATTTAGGCGACTATAGGGGTCAGTGCTGAGCAGCTGGAACAAAGGCCAGCCCCCCAAAGGTGACCATCAAGTGGGCTAGAAAATTCTACTGAACCTTCACATCCACCTGTCACTCAGCAGCACCCCCTCCCATCCTGGCCTATAAAAACCCTGGGCAGCCAGGGTCTCGTGTGATTTTCTCCGAGTCCCTACTTGAGCTGTACCCCGGCAGTCTGGGAATTTCGCCGAGAGCCAGATTCCAATAAAGCTTGCTCCGGCCGCTTTCTGTCCGATTTTACTTGGCTGAGCTTACAATCAACAGGTTTCTAGAGACATACGAGCCACCCAACTGAACCAGGAGGACATACACAATTTAAATAGATCAATTTCAAGCAATGAAATAGAAGTAGTCATCAAAAGCCTACCAACCAAGAAAAGTCCAGGACCACATTGATTCTCCACCCAGTCTACAAAACCTTCAAAGAAGAGCTCATTCCAATACTCCTCAAAGTATTGCATGAAAGAGAAGAGGGAACCCTTCCAAAGGGGGGATTTTAAGAGAGCCCTGTGAGCAGAATCACACAGTACATGGCCCTCTGTGCCTCCGTTCTTCTACCATGGTGTTCTCACGTTCTTCATGACGTATTATGCAGCAGTTCTTTTTATTTCCTATTATCTTGTTGCTTCTTGGTGGACTATGTCCCTTCTTGAAGACTCCTCCCAAGCGTTCTTTCTAAGGTCATGAAACTGTAGCCAGGACACTTACAATGTCCTCATTTCACACCCTCTAAATGGAGGATTGGCAGGGAAATGAAGAAGAGGAGGTCCACCTGAGGTCTTGCATCTCCATGGATCCCAACTAGGTGATTGCCATCCAGGGTCCCTCGTCAGAGAGGGGACAGCATGCTAGACACCAGGACACCCAGAAGATCCATCTCCAAGGAACTCAGAGGTAAAATGACTTGGGAGAGTGAAAGGACGTTCATATTCAGGGACCTTAAAACAAACTAAAACTTCCTTACAGCGTGTCACTGGTAGGAAGGACTGATGATAGTGTGGCATGTTAGAGATCTGCCTACAACCATGTCACCTTCCAGATGTCAGGGGGTCACCACGGACACCAGCATGTACGCTGTTGTCTTGTAAACGTAGAAGTTTGGAAACAGGCGCTTCTGGTCCTTAGAATCAGTCCTCCTCCCCTGAGTGACCATGCAGCAGCCTCCTGACTCTGGAAGCTTCCTTACCCAAGGCCATTTCCCAGGCCTGGGTTCTGTGGCATCAGTGGTAACAGCACAGGGAGGACTGAGCATTTTCAGGGTGAATGAGTGTTGTCACGCAGCTCCGCATCACCCTGAGGGACCCCACTGGCCTCGGTGCCCAGGGGAGGCTGCCTCCTCCCCCAGCTCCATCCGCTCCCTGCTTTCCTCCCCCTCCCCCATCACTGCCAGAACCACTCACACCCACCACTGTGTCCTCCTGCACATCTGCCAGCTGTGGCCTGTTGGAGAAGCTTGCTGACAGGCTGCTATGGCTTGGGAGGGGTTAGGCCCCCCATGCACGGACTGGGAATAAAGGCTGGGTCCCCAGCGTGGTGCTGTTGGGAGGTGGTGGAATCTGTGGTGGTGGGTTCTGGTGGGAGAGCCTCAGTCCCTTTGGGACAAAAGGATTTACTTAGTCACTCCTTTGGGGGTTCTTACAAGAGGGTGGTTATTAAAGAAGCAAGCCTGTCCCCACCCAGGCCCATCTGCACCTGGTTCAGAAGTGACCCCTGCCTTCCACAAGTGCTCCCATGGTTGCCATGACTACTTGTTACAACAGAGCCCATGTGGGTGCCAGGCCCTCCAACCTTCAACACCATTAGCTGAGTAGCTCTCCCTTCTCCAAAGGTGGCCTGTCTCAGGCATTCCTTACACTGATGAAGAAGTGACGAATACACGTGGTGTGTGCTCTTGTGTGTTCCTGAGGCCAGACCTGCCTGGAGGTCAAGGACAGCGTCATGTTCATGATGCTACCCACTTCCTGCCATGAACAGACCGTGCAGCACATCAGTAGATGCTTAATCCACATTTATTAATGAAGGGGTGATGGAAAGAAGAAGATGCTGCCTCGATATTCCCCCCACCCACAAGCCCACAGGCAGAGAAGTGCAGGTGGACTTGTGCACAAAGCCTGTGCAAAGACGCTCATCCACAAACACACAGGGCTCACCCCAGGGAGGGACTCAGTGCTGACATACATGAAAAACTCCTCTCCATTCAACAGAAGGACAGCAGGATTCGTGGGGCTGAAGTGAAGCATGGAGTGCGGAGGTGAGCAGGGACGGACTTTGCCCTTAGATTATCAGGAAAAGAAGGACCTGGGTTGTAGAGCAGAGAAGGGGGAGGTCTTCTTTTTGTTGCAGTGAAAGATTCTTCTAGAATCTTTCATTTTGCTGATCTGCACACTGGATCTCACTTTTTGCCTCTAACTATAGGAGCCTTGAATGAGGGCAGGTCTCTTGAAAACTTATTTACGACAATCACGTTCACCTGACAAATAGGCACACACAGGACACACCAGTAAGCATGAAGGAGACAGGCAGGTGCAGGGCCAGGGCCACCAGACCCTCCAGTGGCTGGAGGAGTGAGGGAGTGAGGCTCCTGCTGGCCCTCTAGAGTCCACCCAGCTGGGGCATCTTTCCACACATTCAGGAGTCCTACGACTCACCTTAGTGGAAGAACTCATGGTGATACAGATTGTAACAGCTGCACACAGAAGCAAAGTTCCATAAATGAGCATCCCAGGCAGCTGGAAGCAGAATGGATGGAGAGGACGTGAGTGCTGTCGAGACAGTCCACAGCTCAGCGTGAGTCGGGTCCCAAGATGCATCATCCTTGGCTTCTGTCAAATCCCCCATCCCCTCCCAGGCTTATGGGAGAATGACTCCCGGGACTTCATGAGGCCAAGTGGGGTGGAGAGTTGCTCCTTAATCCCTCAAGGCCAGGCCTACTCCACGGAAAGGAGAGAAATCATCCACAGGGAACTGGAAGGCACACAAACATGTCTAAACCAAGCAACAAGGTTGGAGTAGAAGGACCTAGTCAATTACACGAGTATTAAACAAACATCTATTTTTTTTTTTTAAGAAAATTCTTCCATTCATAAAGGCCTCCTGGGAATAGGCTCCTCCCGCCCTCTGAGGTCTTCTGAGATGGCGAATAAGTCATGGCTGACACAGTCCTGGAGCCCCATTCTCAGGTGCCTTTGCAAAGCTGTCATGCAGGGCACCCTGTGCTCAGATGAGGACTGAGGTGTAAGGTGGGGCTTGGGGACGCTCCCTTTCCAAGATCAGGCAATGGCAGAAGTGACACGCGAAGCCCAGTTTTCTGCTTCCGTCTTCCTGCTCTGCATTCCGTGGCCCTGGCCTTGGGTGGGACTTGCCTTCCTGACCTCCCCTGCTTCCTTCTCCCCGACCAGCATTGGTCCATTATTCTCCCAATGGGCAGTGGGTGCAGCCCTGTGGTCCCTTCCCAGCGGGAAAGTCCCAGGGGTCTTCCATGCCCTGCTCTCCAGCAGATCGAGTCACAAATTAGGGCAAGTGGGAGAGAGCCAGGCACTGGTGGGTGAGGGGAGGACATGGATAGTCAGGGTAGGTAGTAAGTGATTGGGTCAGAAAGACGGGGACTGGTTCAAGAGAGTTAAACCCCTCCAGTGCCTTCCCTCCTTCACCTGCTGTCAGCGTACCTGCCTCCAGGGAACTGATCCTCCCTACCAGCTATGGTTAATGACGCCCCCGGCCGGCTCCCTTCCTGCCTGTGCCCCTGGGCAGCTGCATTCCTGCCTGGGACACTCCACCTCTGGGCCACCATTTGGTCACTAGCCAGGCAGGCAGGATGTGGGGGAGGAGAAGACATGAGAAGGAAGGAAATCTAAAATGTACAAAAGGGGCAGGACACCCCACTTTCTCAGACACCCCCACCTCCTCGGACACCAGTCCTCAGGCCCTCCCCTTCCGAGAAGTCCATCTCTCTTCTGTCCTTTAAATAAAGTTTTCTTTCTACTCTGCCGTGGTGTTTCTTGGGTGTTCCGTCTTCAACACCAGGGAAATGACGCTCGGCCCTGATTCTCTCACCAGCATCAACGTGGGGATTTGGTGCAGGAGTTGACTAGTGGAGGGGCCAGACCCGGGGGCAGGACAGATGTGGCTGCAGCTGTGCACTGTGTGTCATTGGAACAGGAAGGTGTTCAGGTGTCCACAGTGGGTGAGACTGACGAGGCAGTGAGTAGAGAGAAACGGGGACGGACCAAGAGTGGAGCCTAAGGCTGGGGAGAGAGGAGGGCCAGCAGAGCAGACCCAGCAGAGAGCAGTGGCCAGGGGGTGGGGAGCCAAGTGAGGTCCTCAGAGAGGGGATGACGGGGGACAGGAGCAGAGCAGGGGATGGGCAGGAAGTGAGGCTGAAGGTCTGACTAGGCCCAAAAGGCTCCCAGGTCAGGCATCTGGGGACGATGCTGTGCCTCCATATGCAGCCAAGGGCATGAGTCAGCTGTGAAGGTCAGCGTGTGGTCAGGGCCATGAACTCTCACTGTGAGTGGCGCCCCCTTCTGCAGGCTGTGGGCAGTGCGCCTTCTCTGGGGGGACTGCATGGGAACAGGGCCTGTGGCAGTGCTGGGGCTGCGTGGGGGCTGCCTACAAGTACAGGAGGGCGGTGTTCCCACCAAGCCTCCATCCTCATTCCTCTGCCAAGCCCAGAACCCGCCTCCCGGTGGGCCTGAGCCTCAGCCTCTGCCCAACAATCAGGTTCAAGATGGAGTAGGAGCGAGAGAACTGGAGAGGTGAGCTGGAGAGTTCTTTGGAACATTTCTTCTCTTCTTCCAAGAGGACTAAAGATAAGGGTGGTACTGATGTAGGGTTTAGGGTCAGGAGAAGGCTGTTTGCTGGCTTTGGGACATGGCAGGGGCACAGCAAGTGTCCATGCTGGTGGGAAAGTGCCCCTGAAGGGCAGGTGGACAGTGTGGGAAGGAGGCTGGGGGAGGGGAGGGAGGAGAGCGGGAGGAGATGGGAGGGGACACGGGAGCTGTGCTGGCCCAGAGAGGGAAGTTACAGGGACACAGGGGTCACGTACAGACCCACCTTCTAGAACAAGGACCCAGGTCCTCTCCCAGGTCACTCTCATGCTTCCCCCCAACAGCCCAAACCCACACCCAAGCTCCGTGGACCCCCAGGGAGACACCCTGCCAAGAACTCTCTGTTCCCATGGAAACTGAGTTTTGTGAGATATTAGAATGTGTGCTCCAGCTTTCAGAATTGAGGCTGCTGCTCGCCCTTCCTGACACCAGCCACCAGGTTGAGCCCCTCCCATGGACAGTCACCCAGCCTAGATTTCCCCTGAAATTCAAGAGGCACTTACCACAGGCATCCTGAGGAGTTGGGTGTGTGTCAGGCGCCTGCTGATCTCCTTCCTGGCCTTTGGTATGCTTACAAAAGATTAATTGAGAAAGATGTCAGTTTAAAATAACATCAAATCTTTAAAAAGTTCACCTGAGGAAGAAGCAATTCATGAGCTGTGTAATACCAGGTCCAAAACGGCAGAGTGTTCCAGGGAGGAACGGCCAAGGGGAAGCGTGGACACAGGACTGTGGCGCGCGAGACCCGGGCCCAGGGTTACTCCACATGCATCCAAGATGGTGACTGGCAGAGAGCCAAAGGGCGTGCTGAATGCGCCTTGAGGAAAACAGGAAGCGTTTACCATCAGCTGTATGATAATTGGCTCAGCCGCCTAGCGCGTGGACAGATATATCTTACATGTGTGCTTGAGCTCGTGATCGCTTGACCTTTAATAGGATTGGATGGACATATCTGGTTACAATTGTTTATGCATGAGACTGCTTATATACTGAGGGTGTTATCTGAATAAAGCGGAAGCTGCTTCATGAACTTCTGAAGAGTACGTGTCGTTTGTCCCGCTGGTCGGTGGCAAGCGGCACAGGACCCTTTGACATCCGCGTAAATGTAAAAGTGGAAGGCAGACACCACCTGACTGGCTGCAGGAACACAGCTGCCTCTTTTGGATAGTCCCTAGTTTTATGTTTGACTTTGTGGCTACAATTTCTCCAACAGAAGAGTTCAACGAAACAGCCCAAGTTCAACTTCACTTCCATTTCCAGTTTATGCAAAGTTAAGGCCCTTTGGCCTGACTGGCTTCCTTTACTCAAGAGTTCTCCAGGACAGTGTGTTTGAAATTTATTTTAAAAATGCGATTCTGAGAATTTCAGTCTCAGTTCCTTTCTGCCTCCTCAGTCCATTACAGACCCATTGAGCACTGATCACCAATGGAAGCCTGAGAAACAGATCACCATGGTAATCTGTTGGGCCATCACACATGAAAACAGGCAGAGAAGTACCCATACCGAGTGACCTCAGACATTCCTTGAACATCCGTCCTTGACCTGGGCGGGGCCACTCTGGGGTCAGTGCAATACCCCCAAACATCACCTGGATCATTGGGTCAGCTTTTGCTGTGGTAACAAGAAAATCTGATATCTCAGACTCCCAACAATTTATTTCAGGACAGAAGAGCCGCGATCCGTAAACAGCCTCTGGGATTAGGGCAGGGCAGTCAGAGACCTCTTCAGGCGGCTCTGCCCACTCCGGCTGCGGGCTCTCTTCACGGGGCGATCCAAGATGGTGGCCTAGAGGGAGACTGCACCCCCAGTCGCTCCAGAACCCTGGAGTTAAGAAGGGGAGGCATTGAAAGACTTGGACTGAAATAGAGCCACGGGTGAGTCTGCCCATTGGGTAAAGCTCGGCCCGGGGGACAGGCCCAGATAGAGGTGGCTTATTGGAGCCGGGCAGGGCAGCTAGAGTCTTCCCAAGGTAGCCTTCCACACTCTGGCAGTGGGCTCCTCCCACACGGCCAGCGGCACGGTGCAGGCCCACAGTGAGGGCATTTCCGCACAGAACCAGTTCCAAACCGTGGAACCAGTAGGGGGCTAGGGGCAGTTTTCTTCGGATGTGCTGCTTTATCAGATTCCTCCAAGACATCAGGCTACTGAAGGCTGGGAGGTGATACACTGGAAATCTACCGGAACACTATAAGCCAATAGCGGAAAACTGCAATATCTCAGGGTCCCACTGACAGCTGACCAATATGAGAAAACAAGGGAAGAAAATGTCCCAAACAAACCTAGATACTACATCAATAAAACCCAATGACAGCACAGCAGAAGAAATGTCAGAAAGGGAGTTCAGAATGTACGTAATTAAAACGATCAGGGAAGCTAATGAGGAGATGAAAGAGCAAATGCAGGCATTGAAGGAGGAGATGAAAGAGCAAATGCAGGCATTAAATGATCGCACCAATCAACAGTTAAAAGACCAAATACGGGAAGCAAGAGATCATTTCAATAAAGAGTTAGAGATACTCAAAAAAAAACAAACTGAAATACTTGAAATGAAGGAAACAATAAACCAAGTTAAAAACTCCATAGAAAGCATAACCAATAGGATAGAACACCTGGAAGACAGAACCTCAGACATTGAAGACAAATTATTTAATCTTGAAAGCAAAGTTGGCCAAACAGAAAAGATGGTAAGAAATCATGAACAGAATCTACAAGAATTATGGGATATCATGAAAAGGCCAAATTTAAGAATTATTGGGATTGAGGAAGGCTTAGAGAAACAAACCAAAGGAATGAACAATCTATTCAATGAAATAATATCAGAAAATTTCCCAAATCTGAAGAATGAAATGGAAAACCAAGTACAAGAGGCTTATAGAACTCCAAATACACAAAATTACAACAGACCCACACCAAGGCACATTATTATGAAAATACCTAACATACAAAATAAAGACAGAATTTTAAAGGCCGCGAGAGAAAAGAATCAAATTACATTCAGAGGGAAACCAATAAGATTATCAGCAGATTTTTCAATCCAGACCCTAAAAGCTAGAAGGGCCTGGAACAACATATACCAAGCCCTGAAAGAAAACGGATGCCAACCAAGAATCTTATACCCAGCAAAACTTACCTTCAAATTTGACGATGAAATAAGATCCTTCCATGATAAACAAAAGCTAAAGGAATTTACAAAAAGAAAGCCAGCATTACAGAACATTCTCAGCAAAATATTCCATGAGGAAGAGATGAAAAACAACGATGAAAATCAGCAACAGGAGGCGCTAGCCTAAAGGAATAGCCAAATAAAGGAGAAACCAAATCATGTCAAAAACAAATATGAGTCAATTGACTGGGAATACAAATCATATCACAATAATAACCCTGAATGTCAATGGCCTGAATTCATCAATCAAAAGACACAGACTGGCAGATTGGATTAAAAAGAAAAATCCAACAATATGCTGCCTGCAAGAGACTCACCTCATAGAAAGAGACACCCATAGACTAAAGGTGAAAGGATGGGGAAAAACATACCATGCACACGGACACAGCAAAAAAGCTGGAGTATCCATCCTCATTTCAGATAATGTGGACTTCAAACCAAAACTAGTCAGAAGGGATAAAGAAGGACATTACATGCTGCTTAAGGGAAGCATAAATCAGCAAGACATAACAATCATAAATATCTATGCCCCGAACATTGGCTCATCCGCGTACGTCAAACAAATCCTTCTCAATTACAGAATTCAAATAGACCACAACACAATAATACTAGGCGATTTTAACACACCTCTCTCACCACTGGATAGATCGTCCAAACAAAAATTGAATAAAGAAACTATAGATCTCAACAACACAATCAACAATTTAGACTTAACGGACATATATAGAATATACCATCCAACAAAGAACGAATACACTTTCTTCTCAGCAGCACATGGATCCTTCTCTAAAATAGACCATATTTTATGCCACAAAGCTACTGTTAGCAAATACAAGAAGATAGAGATACTACCTTGTACTCTATCAGATCATAATGGATTGAAATTAGAAATAAATGACAGAATAAAAAACAGAAACTTCTCCAATACCTGGAGATTAAATAATACACTATTATATGATGAATGGATAACAGAAGACATCAGGAGGGAAATAAAAAAATTCTTAGAAGTAAACGAGAACAAAGACACATCATATCAAAATCTCTGGGACACTATGAAAGCAGTACTTAGAGGAAGATTTATTTCATGGGGTGCATTCAAAAAAAGAAGTAGAAATCAACAAATAAACGACTTAACACTACAGCTCAAAGCACTAGAAAAAGAAGAGCAGACCAATACCAAAAGTGGTAGAAGACAGGAAATAGTTAAAATCAGAGCCGAAATCAACGAAATTGAAACAAAAGAAACAATTGGAAAAATTAACAAAATAAATAGTTGGTTCTTTGAAAAAATAAATAAAATTGATAAACCCTTAGCCACACTAACAAAGAGAAAGAGGGAGAAAACTCAAATTACTAAAATTCGGAATGAACAAGGAAACATCACAACAGACACGAGTGAAATACAAAACATAATTAGAAGCTATTTCGAAAATCTATACTCCAACAAAACAGAAAACCTTGAAGACATCAACAAATTTCTAGAGACATATGAATTACCTAAACTGAACGAGGAGGACATACACAACTTAAATAAACCAATTTCAAGCAATGAAATAGAAGAGGTCATCAAAAGCCTACCAACAAAGAAAAGTCCAGGACCAGATGGGTTCTCAGCTGAGTTCTACAAAACCTTTAAAGAAGAGCTCATTCCAATACTCCTCAAACTATTCCATGAAATAGAAGAGGAGGGAACCCTCCCAAACTCGTTCTATGAAGCCAATATCACCCTGATACCTAAACCAGACAGAGACACATCGAGGAAAGAAAATTTCAGACCAATATCCTTAATGAACATTGATGCAAAAATTCTCAACAAAATTTTAGCAAATTGCATACAAATATATATTAAAAAGATAGTGCACCACGATCAAGTGGGTTTTATCCCAGGGATGCAAGGTTGGTTCAACATTCGGAAATCAATAAATGTCATTCACCATATCAACAGACTTAAAGTTAAGAATCACATGATTATTTCAATAGATGCAGAAAAAACATTCGATAAAATACAGCATCCCTTCATGCTGAAAACACTAGAAAAAATTGGGGTAGTGGGAACATTCCTTAACATTATAAAGGCAATCTACGCTAAGCCCATGGCTAATATCATTCTAAATGGTGAAAAACTGAAAGCGTTCCCCCTAAAAACTGGAACAAGGCAGGGATGCCCTCTTTCACCACTTCTATTCAACATCGTCCTTGAGACTCTAGCCAGAGCAATCAGACAAACCAAAGAAATTAAAGGGATACGAATAGGAAAGGAAGAACTCAAACTATCCCTGTTCGCTGATGACATGATTATATATTTAGAGGAACCTGGAAATTCCACCAGAAAACTTTTAGAACTCATAAGTGAATTCAGTAAAGTAGCAGGTTACAAGATCAATGCTCATAAATCCAATGCATTTTTATACATAAGTGATGAATCTTCAGAAAGAGAAATTAGGAAAACTACCCCATTCACAATAGCATCGAACAAAATAAAATACTTGGGAATCAATCTCACAAAAGAGGTGAAAGACCTCTACAATGAGAACTACAGAACACTAAAGAAAGAAATTAAAGAAAACCTTAGAAAATGGAAAGATCTCCCATGTTCCTGGATAGGCAGAATTAATATTGTCAAAATGGCTATACTACCTAAAGTGCTGTACAGATTCAATGCAATTCCAATTAAAATCCCAATGATGTACCTTGCAGAAATAGAGCAAGCAATTATGAAATTCATCTGGAAGAATAAAAAACCTAGAATAGCTAAAGCAATCCTCAGTAGCAAGAGCGAAGCAGGGGGTATTGCAATACCAGATCTTCAACTCTACTACAAAGCAATAGTAACAAAAACGGCATGGTATGGGTACCAAAATAGACAGGTAGACCAATGGTACAGAATGGAGGACATGGACACAAACCCAAATAAATACAATTTTCTCATACTAGACAAAGGTTCCAAAAATATGCAATAGAGGAAAGATAGCCTCTTCAACAAATGGTGCTGGGAAAACTGGAAAACCATAAGCAATAGAATGAAATTAAACCCCTATCTCTCACCCTACACAAAACTCAACTCAAAATGGATCAAGGACCTCGGAATCAGACCAGAGACCCTGCATCTTATAGAAGAAAAAGTAGGTCCAAATCTTCAACTTGTTGGCTTAGGATCAGACTTCCTTAACAGGACTCCCATAGCACAAGAAATAAAAGCAAGAATCAACAACTGGGATAGATTCAAACTAAAAAGCTTTCTCTCAGCAAAGGAAACTATCAGAAATGTGAAGAGAGAGCCTACGGAGTGGGAGAATATCTTTGCCAACCATACCTCAGATAGAGCGCTAATTTCCAGAATCTATAAAGAACTCAAAAAACTCTACACGAAGAATACAAATAATCCAATCAACAAATGGGCTAAGGAAATGAACAGACACTTCACAGAAGAAGATGTACAAGTAATCAACAGATATATGAAGAAATGTTCAACATCCCTAGTAATAAGGGAAATGCAAATCAAAACTACCCTAAGATTTCATCTCACCCCAATTAGAATGGCGATTATCAAGAATACAAGCAACAATAGGTGTTGGTGAGGATGTGGTGAAAAAGGAACACTCATACATTGCTGGTGGGGTTGCAAATTAGTGCAGCCACTCTGGAAAGCAGTGTGGAGATTCCTCAGAATACTTGGAATGGAAACACCATTTGACCCAGCTATCCCACTCCTTGGCCTATACCCAAAGGACTTAAAATCAGCATACTACAGAGATACAGCCACATCAATGTTCATTGCTGCTCAATTCACCATAGCCAGATTGTGGAACCAACCTAGATGCCCTTCAGTTGATGAATGGATAAAGAAACTGTGGCATATTTATACAATGGAATATTACTCCGCAATGAAGAATGATAAAATTATGGCATTTGTAGGCAAATGGTCGAAATTGGAGAATATCATGCTAAGTGAGATAAGCCAATCTCAAAAAACTAAAGGACGAATGATCTCGCTGATAAGCAGATGAGGACATATAATGGGGGGTGGGAGGGGTTAGCATTAGGTTTAGGGTTAGGTTTAGGGTTAGGGATAAGGAGAGCGGTAAGAATGAAGGAAAGAAGGACTGTATAGAGGGAAAAGAGGGGTGGGAGGGGTGGGGGGGAAGGGAAAAAAAATAAACATCATTGCTCTATGTAAAGAAAAAAAAAAAAAAAAAAAAAAGCTGTGAATAAATACAAGAAAGATGAGTAAGATCGAGTGGGACTCAGCTTCCTTAGCTCCTGTGCCCTTTGCCATAGGAGGGCAGGACCCAGGAAGGGCCCAGAGTGCAAACCCAGGTGGTAGACGGCTGAACTTGACCTCGGCCTGAACCCAACACCCAGAACCCAGAACTGACCCACACACTTCTATTATGGGAGCAAGAAATGAATTGTTGTGAGAATTTTGAGTGGACAAACCTAGTCAGGCCAGGGAGTCTTAACCTTGCATAAACTGGAAATGCAGGAAGATGGAAGCAGAAAACTGGGCTTCTCATGTCACTTCTGCCATTGCCTGATCTTGGAAAGGGAGCGTCCCCAAGCCCCACCTTACACCTCAGTCCTCATCTGAGCACAGGGTGCCTTGCATGACAGCTTTGCAAAGGCACCTGAGAATGGGGCTCCAGGACTGTGTCAGCCATGATTTATTTGCCATCTCAGAAGACCTCAGAGGGCGGGAGGACCCCCTTTCCATGGAAGCCTTTATGTATAGAAGAACTTCATTTTAAGAAAGACACCATCCTAATTTGCAAGAGTCCTTCCAATCTACACCTCGTTGCTTGATTTAGACTTCGTCGCCTACCTCTCCCGGTGCCCTGGGGGTTCTTTCTCTCTCTTCTTTTTAGCGCTTTCTCTCAGCTGTGAAATACAGTGATCTGCACCTGCTCCTGTCTCCCTCACTAGCTTGAGCTTCTCTGGATGCTCTTCCTCACCATCTCTCCCACACAGATGTTCTAATTCCTTGCTGAGTGGAGATGGTGGATTAGCAGGAGCTCAGGACGGAGTTCTGCCAAATGGAGCCATCCTGAGCTCCTGGCCATTGGCAATGCCCTTGGATCTATTTGCCATTGAGGAGCCCTGGACTGGCACCTGCCCTGCGCCACACCGGGTTTCTTCCTACTTATCACCTCACATAAGCGGAACCCAAATGGCACTTGTGACCGTTCCTTGGCCTCTCAGAGGAAAATGGGTTCCAAGCAAACTCTCTTCCCAGGTGCTGGGGGAGACCCCATGCTCCCGGGGCTCCTGGGAACAGCAGTCAGAGGGCTCCTGTTTCCCTGGGTTCCTCTGCTGCTGCTCAGTTAGCTCAATTTGGGGACCACGTCACTGCGTCTTTTCCAAAGGCAGAGCATGGCCCTAATCCCTTAACCCTACAAAATGTCACTGTCACACGCTAGAAGGTAGTCTCAGGAGCCCACTTTCCCTAAAGGTTCAGAGTGACAGGGGAGGTTGACATTGGAGCCAGATTCTGCCCGTTCCTGAACACCAGCCTTCCCTAATCAGTGCCCCCTCCCCGTTCCTCCCAGCATGTCTGTTTCTGCAGTCTCCACCCTCCCGTGCTGCTGGGGGGGCCCTCTCTGCTCCTGCCATCTCACTGTTCTCATGTCACTTGTCCAAATGCTCAGGTTCCTGTTCACTGCCCACATAGGACCTTCTAACTGTCCACCATCCGGCTCCCTGAGGCCGCCCTCACCTGAAGCCACTGTCCAGGTGTTGGCCTCAGGGGCCGCTCTCCTCTCTTTACAATAGCCCTGGCCTTGAGATTAAAATTGCAACTCTTGCACCCAGTTGGCCTCACAAAGCCCTGGGAGATATCCTCCATGAGGCTGGGAGTGACAGGAGAGGACGGGAGATTTGACAGAGCCAGAGATGGTCCATCATGAGACCCAGTCAAGCTGAGGTGTGTGACTCCCACAATGGCACTCACGTCCTCTCCATCCATTCTGCTTCCAGCTCCCTGGAATGCTCATTTACGGAATGGTGCTCGCTGTGGTCTGGTGGCCCACGGGCTGGGCACCTGCCTGTCTCCTCATGCTAATTGGCGTGTCTCGTGTGTGTCTGTTTTCAGAGGAACCAGCGTGCCCAAGAGGACTTTAGAGGAGGCCAGAACCCATGCCAGGACCTGGTACTTAGATGCAGAAAGTGAGGTCCAGTGTGCAGATCAGCAAAAGAAAGATTCTAGAAGAATCTCTCACTGCAACAAAAGGAAGACCTCCACCTTCTCTGCTTCTACAACGCGGGTCCTTCCTTTCCTGACAAGCTGAGGGCAAAGTCCGTCCCTGCTCACCTCCGCACTCCATGCTTCACTTCAGCCCCACGAATCCTGCTGTCCTTCTGTTGAATGGAGAGGAGTTTTTCATGTATGTCAGCACCGAGTCCCTCCCTGGGGTGAGTCCTGTGTGTTTGTGGATGAGAGTCTTTGCACAGGCTTTGTGCACAAGTCCACCTGCACTTCTCTGCCTGTGGGCTTGTGGGTGGGGGGAATATCTAGGCAGCATCTTCTTCTTTCCATCACCCCTTCATTAATAAATGTGGATTAAGCATCTACTGATGTGCTGCATGGTCTGTTCATGGCAGGAAGTGGGTAGCATCATGAACATGACGCCGTCCTTGACCTCCAGGCAGGTCTGGCCTCAGGAACACACAAGAGCACACACCACGTGTATTCGTCACCTCTTCATCAGTGTGAGGAATGCCTGAGACAGGCCACCTTTGGAGAAGGGAGAGCTACTCAGCTAATGGTGTTGAAGGTTGGAGGGCCTGGCACCCACATGGGCTCTGTTGTAACAAGTAGTCATGGCAACCATGGGAGCACTTGTGGAAGGCAGTGGTCACTTCTGAACCAGGTGCAGATGGGACTGGGTGGGGACAGGTTTGCTCCTTTAACAACCACATTCTTGTAAGAATCCCCAAAGAAGTGGGTTAAATAAATCCATTTGCCCCCTTTTGGGGGACTGAGGCTCTCCCACCAGAACCCAAAACTCACAAATTCCACTACCTCCCAACAGCACCAAGCTGGGGACCCAGCCTTTATTCCCAGTCCGTGCATGGGGGGCCTAACCCCTCCCAAGCCATAGCAGCCTGTCAGCAAGCTTCTCCAACAGGCCACAGCTGGCAGATGTGCAGGAGGACACAGTGGTGGGTGTGAGTGGTTCTGGCAGTGATGGGGGAGGGGGAGGAAAGCAGGGAGTGGATGGAGCTGGGGGAGGGGGCAGCCTCCCCTGGACACCAAGGCCAGTGGGGTCCCTCAGGGTGATGCGGAGCCACGTGACAACGCTCGTTCATCCTGAAAATGCTCAGTCCTCCCTGTGCTGTTACCACTGATGCCACAGAACCCAGGCCTGGGAAATGGCCTTGGGTAAGGAAGCTTCCAGAGTCAGGAGGCTGCTCCATGGTCACTCAGGGGAGGAGGAGGACTGAGTCCAAGGAGCAGAAGTGCCTGTTTCCAAACTTCTACATTTACAAAACAACAGCATATGTGCTGGTGTCCATGGTGACCCCCTGACATCTGGAAGGTGACATTCTGATGGTTGTAGGCAGATCTCTAATGTGCCACTGTCATCAGACTCTCCTGCCACAGACATGCTGCAAGGAAGTTTTCATTTCTGTTTTTGGGAGGTCAGTGAATACAGTTGTCCTTTCACTCTCCCAAGTTATCTTAGCCTCTGAGTTCCTCTGAGAAGGGGCTTCTGGGTGTCCTGGTGTCTAGCATGCTGTCCCCTCTCTGTCGAGGGATCCTGGGGTTCATCTCCTAGTTGGGATCCATGGAGATGCAAGACCTCAGGTGGACTTCCTCTTCTTCATTTCCCTGCCAATCTTCCATTTAGAGGGGTGTGAAATGAGGACATTGTAAGTGTCCTGGCTACAGTTTCATGACCTTAGAAAGAACGCTTTGGAGGAGTCTTCAAGAAGGGACATAGTCCACCAAGAAGCAACAAGATATTAGGAAATAAAAAGAACTGTAGCATAATACGTCATGAAGAACGTGAGAACACCATGGTAGATGAACGGAGGCACAGAGGGCCACGTACCGTGTGATTCTGCTCACAGGGCTCTCTTCACATTGTCCCCTTGTATTGGGTGGATTTCCAATCCCAGAATTGAATGGGCCTTATGAAATCTCAGACAATAAAAATAGATTTTTGTGCCGGGTTTGATGGCGCACGCCTATAATCCCAGAATCAAGGGAGGCTAAGGCCAGAAGATCGCCAGCTGCAAGCCAGCCTCAGCAACAGCGAGGTGCTAAGCAACTCAGTGAGACCCTGTCTCTAAATATAGTACAGAACAGGTCTGGGGATATGACTCAGTGACCCAGTGCCCCTGAGTTCAATCTAAGGTACCCCTCCCATAAAAATAGATTTTGATAAAAGAAATATGGGACACATGGTGTCCTAGCTCTAGCCCAGTTCTTCCTGGATCTGTTTTGTAATCCAGGATGCAAATGCCCTGAGCTTCCAAAAGAGCCAGTGATCAGGCCATTCTCTGAGGGCCAGGTGACACCACTCTTCACCCCTCTCTCCACATCCTTCCTCATTGTTGTTTGTAGGGATCCGTCAGATTCCACACTTGCTCCTTCTACAGAACCCTAGCCCTCAGCCCAGACCCCTGATTCTGTCCCCAAAGCCTCCTTCCTGACAATTTGGTCCTAGACTTCACTTGAGTTTCTGCCAACATGGCTCAGCTCTGTAGCTGGGTCCCCTCAGAGGAAGCACCTGGGGCTATGATTTCCCCATCCACAAATAAAAGCACATTCTGAGGTACTACATAAGGGGCGAGGACTCTGACCCACAATGGGAGCTCTGTCACGTAACTGTGACCTTGTGGAGCAGACAAACAGCTCTTAACGGTGAGAGGAATGTGAAGTAAGCAGGAAACTGGAGTCAAAGGCGATGAAGGAAACAATCCACAACAAAAACTCCTCCCAGTTACTGGGAATGAGCGGGGTCACCATAGGTAGGATGGGGGCTTTCGCCTGGGAAACTAAAGGAAACGGGAATCCCATAAACCTGGAAGAAATAGGGACACAGTGTTCCCAGGTAGCACACATTTGACACATTTCAGTTTTGAAGAGACTCCACTAGAGACTGCAGGAAAGACCTCGTGGGAACTGGCCTCCAGATGGGTCTTGAAGGATCAGTTAGGTGGGAACTTGGGGCTGTTGCTCTGATCCACAATCTTCTGGAATATTCTGTGTGCTTTGAGCAGCTCTAGTTCAACCCTCCTCTCACTGTCCGGCCTCAGCTGGGTGTCTGGTTCAATGCTCAGCCACTCAACCAACCTCTCAGGACCTGCCCAACCCTGTCACACATCTCCCACCACCTCAACACTGGCGATCTGGCTGACTCCCTAGCCGAGCTTGTTCTGTAATTACCCAGTGGTGGTATGTTCTGTCTTGCAGTCACTGTCAAGTCCAGAGCACTGCTGTAGTTTGAGCTAGAATGTCCACCAAAGGCTCATGGGCTGAAGGCTGTGTCAGCAAGGCAGCCATGTTCAGAGTTGGGACTTTTGAGTCATGATTGGATCATGAGACCTCTGATCTCATTGATGGATTAACCCATTGATGGCTTACAACTAAATGGACAACTGGGGAGTGATGCAAACCACAGGAGATGGGTCCGGAGGAAGTAGTAGGGGAGTGTCCTCTTCTCCTGTGGCCCTTTCTGCCCACCTCTTGCAACCTGGCCACCATGAGGCGAGAAGCTCTGCTCCTCCATGTTCTCCCGCCATGATGTTCTGCCTCACTAAAGGTCTAAAGATATTGGGACAAAATGACCTTGGATGGAAACCTCTGCAACTGTGGGCCCAAATAAATCTGTCCTCTTCTCAGGCATTGTGTCACAGCAGTGGAAAGCTAACCCAAGGGCCTTGTATGCTGGCACCCAGCACACAAACCTGCACACAGCAGCAACTGGACAAATGCTTGCTGATCGCTTAATTAGTGTAATCAGTTGGCTCACACAAATTTAATGACCCATGTCTTAATCTCTCCCTTTCTCACAGACAGACTTTGGAAGGAGCTCCCATGGAATCCTACTGCAACCAAGATCATAAATACTCTCAGGGGTAAATAAACTCACCCTGGGTGCTAGACAATGGACTCATTGATAAGAAAAGAAACTAAAAAAAGGACTTTAGTACTTGAAAAAGAAACCTAATATATGTTCCTTTATCAGGAATTCCTAGACCAGCTGTAGAAACCATCAGTCTGAAGAAGGAACTCCAAAGACTCACCAGGAACACAAGGTAAGCCTCCCATGAGTTCCTCTGACAAGTCTCCACTGACACTGGGTCACCCCAGGAGAGACCTGGGCCCTAGACAGGCCCTGGGAAGTGCCCCTTGGGAGCTGCAGGGAGTCAGGACCCACCTGTAGGCGAGCACACTCGGGCAGGACGAGGCCTCTCAGCAGCCAGGCCTTGGAGATGGGGAGCCAGGTCACCTAGGAAGCAACTAAAGAGTCAGAACAGGTCCCTGCAACTAGTTCCCATCTCTACAAGGACAAGGGCATCTCCCCACAGAAGGTTGGACATCCTGCACCTTCTGGGGCCCTCTGAGCCCAAACCTGGGTGCAGTGTGATCAGGATTATTTCAGGCCTGGCTCCAGAGCTGCTGGAAGGGCTTCTGGCAGGACCTCCTCCTTCCCTCCTGAGCTTTTCCTGGTGGGAGGCAGAACTGAACGGGTCCCGGGGCCCATCACGAGGCCCAGTCCTCTGCGCCAGCTGTCAGGTCTACGGTGTGTTGTTTTCCACACAAAGAGAACGAAGCCTGCTCTGAAAGGAGGAGAGAACCGACCATTTCCTCACATCGCGAAGCAGAGCCTGGCGTTGGGCCCGGCATTTGTCATGAACTGACAGGCGGAGCTCATGCTCGTCATCCAAGCCTCGGCTCCTGCATGCCCCGCTGTGTGTCTGGGCTCCAGTTACTCCACCTCTCTTAGCCTCCAGCACCTCATCTGCAAAGTGGTCACAGTGATGACGTATCCCTGGGGGAATCGCCTCCACCTGCAGGCCTGTGAGGCACAAGCACCCCTTGTCGCTGGGGTTGTTGTCATAACCCCTCCTCCAGAAAACCTGTCCTTCCTTCAAGAAAGCCAGAGCGCTCAGTCTCAGGGATGGTGTCGCTGCCTGCCAAGCCTCAGCTGCACTGTGGGACCTGCTGCCATCTGTGTCTCCTGCTGGGTCCACGAGCCCTTTAGAGCAACGCAAGCACCATGACGTGAGGCGGCAGCAGGAAGGATGCGTCTCCCCACAGGGAGAGCCGCACGCGCACAGGAAGGCCACTGCAGCCTCAAGCCCCTGTCCCCCTGCTTTGCGGATCTGTGGGTAGGAGCCACCTGGGCAAGAAGTCGTGCTGAATGGCTCAGCTCTCAGGGAGGACACAGGGACGGTGTCTGTCTTGAGCCCCTGCAGGGTTGCACAGACCTGGGAAACCAGCTAGATGGCAGAGTAGGGGAAAGCTAGGGATTTCCTGGACCCTGCACAGCCAGTATTGTTGATGTTTGGGATCCAAGGAAGGGGGAGTAAAGGCACAAGGAGAGATGGGGGTGTTTCTGCATGTCATGGGGCTCTGACTTTACCAGCACCAGGGTCGGCTGGAGAGCCTGTTAAATCAGAGTGCTCATTCCCTCCCTGGATTTCCTGATCCAGGAGGACTATGGAGTGGACCAAGATTTGCATTTCTAAGATGTTCCCAGGTGATACAGAAACAGGTCTTGACAATCAAGATTGGGTCCTTGTTCCCCTGATGTTGAAGATTAAACTCCTGAGAAACGCTGAAACAAGAGCAAGAAGTAACTTTATTTAAGACAGGAGAGAGAGGGGAGAGAGGGAGAGACAGAGAGAGAGAGAGAGAGAGAGAGAGAGAGAGAGAGAGAGAGAGAAGGAAGAAGAAGAAGAGGAAGAGAAGAGAAGAGAAGAGAAGAGAAGAGAAGAGAAGAGAAGAGAAGAGAAGAGAAGAAAGAAAAAAGAAAGTCCTGTAGAAGGGAGTCTAGAGGGGAGGGAACCAGCAGAGCTTTTGCCCTTGGGAGAGGCTTTACCACCACTTTATGGATTTCAGGTTTCCTTTCTTCTCATGCCCTTCTTCCCATCCTGCCTGGGTGACCAACAGTGGGAATGACCAAAGACAGGACAGGAGCCACCGAGGATTTGTACATTAATAAGTCTTTGCATTGGGAGGAACAATTTCCTGGAGGGACTTTCCAAAAATAGCAGCTGTGTTCGCACAGCCAGTCAGGTGGTGTCTGCCTTCCACTTTCACATTTACCCTGATGTCAAAGGATCCTGTCTCCACACTTCCCCTCGGCTGTTCCTCCCTGGAACACTCTGCTGTTTTGGACCTGGTATTACACAGCTCATGACTTGCTTCTTCCTCAGGTGAATGTTTTAGAGATCTGATGTTAATTTAAACTGACATCTTTCTCAATTAATCTTTTGTAAGCACAACAAAGTCCAGGCAGGAGATCAGCAGGCACCTAACACACCCCTGACTCCTCAGGATGCCTGTGGTAAGTGCCTCTTGAATTTCAGGGGAAATCTAGGCTGGGTGACTGTCCATGGGAGGGGCTCAACCTGGTGGCTGGTGTCAGGAAGGGCGAGCAGCAGCCTCAATTCTGAAAGCTGGAGCACACATTCTAATATCTCACAAAACTCAGTTTCCATGGGAACAGAGAGTTCTTGGCAGGGTGTGTCTCCCTGGGGGTCCACAGTGCTTGGGTGTGGGTTTGGGCTGTTGGGGGGGAAGCATGAGAGTGACCTGGGAGAGGACCTGGGTCCTTGTTCTAGAAGGTGGGTCTGTACGTGACCCCTGTGTCCCTGTAACTTCCCTCTCTGGGCCAGCACAGCTCCCGCGTCCCCTCCCATCTCCTCCCGCTCTCCTCCCTCCCCTCCCCCAGCCTCCTTCCCACACTGTCCACCTGCCCTTCAGGGGCACTTTCCCACCAGCATGGACACTTGCTGTGCCCCTGCCATGTCCCAAAGCCAGCAAACAGCCTTCTCCTGACCCTAAACCCTGCGTCAGTACCACCCTTGTTTTTAGTCCTCTTGGAAGAAGAGAAGAAATGTTCCAAAGAACTCTCCAGCTCACCTCTCCAGTTCTCTCGCTCCTACTCCATCTTGAACCTGATTGTTGGGCAGAGGCTGAGGCTCAGGCCCACCGGGAGGCGGGTTCTGGGCTTGGCAGAGGAATGAGGATGGAGGCTTGGTGGGAACACCGCCCTCCTGTACTTGTAGGCAGCCCCCACGCAGCCCCAGCACTGCCACAGGCCCTGTTCCCATGAGTCCCCCCAGAGAAGGTGCACTGCGCACAGCCTGCAGAAGGGGGCGCCACTCACAGTGAGTGTTCATGGCCCTGACCACACGCTGACCTTCACAGCTGACTCAAGTCCTTGGCTGCATATGGAGGCACAGCATCGTCCCCAGATGCCTGGCCTGGGAGCCTTTTGGGCCTAGTCAGACCTTCAGCCTCACTTCCTGCCCATCCCCTGCTCTGCTCCTGTCCCCCGTCATCCCCTCTCTGAGGACCTCACTTGGCTCCCCACCCCCTGGCCACTGCTCTCTGCTGGGTCTGCTCTGCTGGCCCTCCCCTCTCCCCAGCCTTAGGCTCCACTCTTGGTCCGTCCCCGTTTCTCTCTACTCACTGCCTCGTCAGTCTCATCCACTGTGGGCACCTGAACACCTTCCTGTTCCAATGACACAGCAGTGCACAGCTGCAGCCACATCTGTCCTGCCCCCGGGTCTGGCCCCTCCACTAGTCAACTCCTGTACCAAATCCCCACGTTCATGCTGGTGAGAGAATCAGGGCCGAGCGTCATTTCCCTGGTGTTGAGGACAGAACACCCAAGAAACACCACGGCAGAGTAGAAAGAAAACTTTATTTAAAGGACAGAAGAGAGAGGGACTTCTCAGAAGGGGAGGGCCTGAGGACTGGTGTCCGAGGAGGTGGGGTGTCTGAGAAAGTGGGGTGTCCTGCCCCTTTTGTACATTTTAGATTTCCTTCCTTCTCATGTCTTCTCCTCCCCTACATCCTGCCTGCCTGGCTAGTGACCAAATGGTGGCCCAGAGGTGGAGTGTCCCAGGCAGGAATGCAGCTGCCCAGGGGCACAGGCAGGAAGGGAGCCGGCCAGGGGCGTCATTAACCATGGCTGGTAGGGAGGATCAGTTCCCTGGAGGCAGGTGCGCTGACAGCAGGTGAAGGAGGGAAGGCACTGGAGGGGTTTATCTCCTTTAAATCAGCCCCATCTCCCTGACACAATCACTCATTACCCCACTGCCTGACCTTTGCCCCCTGCCCCCCACCTGCACTCTACACGCTGACCTGACCTCCAGGTTTCACTGACCAAACCTCTACATTTTTCTCCTATTCCAGTCAAAGGCAATGCCATCCCTTTAGAGATGGGGGCAAGACATAAAATCATCTTCACTTCTCTCTGTCTCTCAGTCTCTCTCTGTCTCTCTCTGTCTCTCTCTGTCTCTCAGTCACACACACACACACACACACACACACACACACACACACAAACACTCACAGACCAGAACTCAGGGAATCTTGTTGGTGCTTCCTTGAAACCCCATCCAGAATCCAGCCCTTTCCCCACTTTCTCATGGTCATGCTGGACGGCTCCCCAGCATGTCCCATGTCAATCCCTGAAGCAGCCTCCACTCTCCTCCCTCATGCTGGCTCCTCTCAGCTGCGCTCAGTCAGCACCCAGCAGGAACACTTGGATGCACACGGTCACATCACTGCTCTGCTCAGAACCTTCCACTCTGATGTTTTCCTTAAGAAACAACCAGCCTCCTCATGGAACCTGAAGGCACTGGCCACAAATGGCCCTCCCTCCCGGGTCACCACTGCCACCTTACACTGCTTTTGTCCCTTTGAGGCCCCTCACGCGCAGTAGCGTCATTCCACCTTCAGGCCTGGAATGCTTCCTCTGATGAGCAGGCGCTTCCCTCAGGTACATATGACCACCTCCCTCCCTCCCTCCCTCCTTCACATGGTTGCCGGGCACTCCCCTTCTCAAGGAGGCCACCTGAGAACTCCAACATCTGGACCCCAGATCCCAAGCACCCACCAGCACCCTGCTCCCTCTCCTCTGCTCTGTTTCTCACACACCTGAAGAGTCTTCCCACACCCAACATGGTGACTTCCTTCCTCCTGGTCCTGCTCGCCTCCTGCCTCCTCCACTAGGACTGAAGCCCCTGAAGGGCAGAGATGTCTTCTGTTTCGTGCCCGATCCTTGAGCACATTCCCAGAGCCATGCCTGGCACAGGTTTGATGCCTCATAAATCTGCCTCGTCAGATGAATGACCTTGCCTGCTCTAGTGTGTCCGCCATTCATGGAAATCATTGGCTGCAGTTTGTATTCAATTGGATGGTCACCTCGGGACACGCTCACTCCAAAATTCCTAGAAAAGCTCCTCCCCTAGGACAATGGCGCCGAGTCCATGTCACTTCTCAGAAGCACGTGGAGCTCCTCCCATCCCAGAACATTCCATGGTGCCCTGGTTTAGGAGTCAAGTCACACCCACCCCCAGGGGCCCGGCTCTCTCCCACAGTGCCCGGGGCCAGCTCCTTGCAGTCTCTCACTCACCCTAACTTCAGTGACTCCCATCAACTGGGAGAGCAGGGCAAGGAGGAGCCCTGGGACTTTCCTGCTGGGAAGGGACCACAGGGCTGCACCCACTGCCCATTGGGAGAAATAATGGACCAATGCTGGTTGAGGAGAAGGAAGCAGGGGAGGTCAGGAAGGCAAGTCCCACCCAAGGCCAGGGCCACGGAATGCAGAGCAGGAAGACGGAAGCAGAAAACTGGGCTTCTAATGTCACTTATGCCATTGCCTGATCTTGGAAAGGGAGCGTCCCCAAGCCCCACCTTACACCTCAGTCCTCATCTGAGCACAGGGTGCCCTGCATGACAGCTTTGCAAAGGCACCTGAGAATGGGGCTCCAGGACTGTGTCAGCCATGACTTATTTCCCATCTCAGAAGACCTCAGAGGGCGGGAGGAGCCTATTCCCAGGAGGCCTTTATGAATGGAAGAGTTTCCTTTAAAAAAGACATTTGTTTAACACTCGTGTAATTGACTAGGTCCTTCTACTCCAGCCTTGTTGCTTGATTTAGACATATTTGTGTGACTTTCCCCTTTCCATGTGGATTCTCTCTCTCCTTTCCATGGAGTAGCCCTGGACTTGAGGGCTTAAAGGGCAACTCTCCATCCCAGGTGGTCTCATGAATCCCCAGGAGACACTCTTCCATGAGCCTGGGAGGGGATGGGGGATTTGACAGAAGCCAGAGATGGTCCATCTTGGGACCCGACTCACGCTGAGCTGTGTGGACGATCTCAACAGCACTCACGTCCTCTCTATCCATTCTGCTTCCAGCTCCCTGGGATGGTCATTTATGGAGCGGTGCTTCTGTGTGCAGCTCTTACACTCTGTGTCACCATAAGTTCTTCCACTAAGGTGAGTCGTGGGACTCCTGAAAGGGTGGAAAGATGCCCCAGCTGGGTGGACTCTAGAGGGCCTTCAGGAACCTCACTCCCTGCCCAGAGCCTGAAGGGTCTGGTGGCCCTGGTCTCGCACCTGCCTGTCTCCTTTATGCTTACTGGCGTGTCCTGTGTGTGCCTATTTTTCAGGTGAACGTGAATGTCGTAAATAAGTTTACAGGAGACCCACCCTCATCCAAGGGTCCTGGAGGTAGAGGCAAGAAGTGAGATCCAGTGTGCAGATCAGCAAAATGAAAGAGTCTATAAGAATCTAGAAGAATTCTGGAAGATTCTAGAAGAATCTTTCATTGCAACAAAAGAAGACCTCCCCCGTCTCTGCTCTACAACCCAGGTCCTTCTTTTCCTGACAATCTAAGGGCAAAGTCCCTCCTTGGTCACACCCTGCACTCCATGCTTCACTTCAGCCCCATGAATCCTGCTGTCCTTCTGTTGAATGGAGAGGAGTTTTTCATGTATGTCAGCACTGAGTCCCTCCCTCGGGGTGTGCCCTGTGTGCTTGTGGATGGGTGTCTTTGCACAGGCTTTGTGCACAAGTCCACCTGCACTTCTCTGCCTGTGGGCTTGTGGGTGGGGGGAATATCGAGGCAGCATCTTCTTCTTTCCATCACCCCTTCAGTAATAAATGTGGATTAAGCATCTACTGATGTGCTGCACGGTCTGTTCATGGCAAGAAGTGGGTAGCATCATGAACATGACGCTGTCCTTGACCTCCAGGCAGGTCTGGCCTCAGGAAGACACAAGAGCACACACCACGTGTATTCGTCACCTCTTCATCAGTGTGAGGAATGCCTGAGACAGGCCACCTTTGGAGAAAGGAGAGCTACTCAGCTAATGGTGTTGAAGGTTGGAGGGCCTGGAACCCACATGGGCTCTGTTGTAACAAGTAGTCATGGCAACCTTGGGAGCACTTGTGGAAGGCAGTGGTCACTTCTGAACCAGGTGCAGATGGGACTGGGTGGGGACAGGCTTGCTTCCTACAGTAACTACGTTTTGTAAGAATCCCCAAAGGAGTGGGTTAAATATATCCTTTTGCCCCAAAGGGACTGAGAGTCTCCCACCAGAACCCACCACCACAGATTCCACCACCTCCCAACAGCACCACGCTGGGGACCCAGCCTTTATTCCCAGTCCGTGCATGGGGGGCCCTCACCCCTCCCAAGCCATAGCAGCCTGTCAGCAAGCTCCTCCAACAGGCCACAGCTGGCAGATGTGCACGGGGACACAGTGGTGGGTGTGAGTGGTTCTGGCAGTGATGGGGGAGGGTGAGGAAAGCAGGGAGCGGATGGAGCTGGGGGAGGGGCAGCGTCCCCTGGACACCAAGGCCAGTGGGGTCCCTCAGGGTGATGCGGAGCCACGTGACAACACTGGTTCACCCTGAAAATGCTCAGTCCTCCCTGTGCTGTTACCACTGATGCCACAGAACCCAGGCCTGGGAAATGGCCTTGGGTAAGGAAGCTTCCAGAGTCAGGAGGCTGCTGCATGGTCACTCAGGGGAGGAGGAGGACTGATTCCAAGGAGCAGAAGCACCTGTTTCCAAACTTCTACATTTACAAAACAACAGCATATGTGCTGGTGTCCATGGTGACCCCCTGACATCTGGAAGGTGACATTCTGATGGTCGTAGGCAGATCTCTAACATGCCATCATCAGTCCTTCCTACCAGTGACACGCTGCAAGGAAGTTTTCATTTCTGTCTTATGGGTCACTGAATGCAAATGACTATTCACTCTCCCAAGTCATTTTAGCCTCTGAGTTCCTCTGAGAAGGTGCTCCTGGGTGTCTTGGTGTCAAGCATGCTGTCCCCTCTCTAAGATCAGGTGGAGGTAACCAAAGGACATATAGGCCAGATGTAATTATAAAAGGAGTTCATTGGACTGGCACTCGACGAGGTTCCCAGGTCCCCCAGGGTCAGGGCTGGGGTGGAGGGCCAGGGAAGTTGTGTGCAGCCCTGGCTGGGCAGTGTGTTAATAATCTGGGGTGGACAGGGGAAGCTGGAGGGCCTTGTGTCCTTCTGGGATTGACTGGGGACTCTGCTGCCTGCCAGGCAATTGCGAGGCACCATTAGGGTTCTGTCAGTGCCGGGTACATTGTTCCTTTGTGCCTGCGCGGGCTGGTGCCCATTCATGGCCTGCCCTGCCCCCCACCCGGCCGCCTCGGACTGCCCTAAGATTCTGGCCTTTTTGATGATATAGGGCCCAGAGTCCATCTGGCTACGTCCTGTTTATTAGGGGGTGTTTGGGGGAGAAGGCTCAGATGTGGGAACGGTAGGGAGGTGGGTACGGGTGCAGAAGCATTTGGATGACAGTGACTCTAGCAACCGTGCTGATCCCATTTCGGGTGTTCTGAGGAGACAGGGAGCAATCATCAGTAGGAGTTCTATCACTAATATAGGAGTAAGGATGGGGGTTAGCCAGGTGGCAAGAGTGGAGTTCAGCCAACTTGGCCAGGGGCCATCTAATTGCTGCTGTTTTAGGTCTTTCACTGAGACACCTGAGGGTTTTCAATTTCTTTTTTCTACCAGCCCAGTTTCACTGATGTAGTAGCAACATTTTTCTCTTAGGAATATGCATGTTCCCTGCTTTGTCTGCTGTCAGGAGATTTAGTGCTCTGTGGTTCTGTAAGGAAACTTGGGCAACAGAATTTATTTGCCTTTTAGGGAGGCTAAAGAGGCAGCAGATGCTTCTACTGCTTCTTGGAGTTGCTATTCTAGTCTCTGGGTGGTGGTGACTGCATAACCAAGTTCCCCTGCCCCAAACCCAGAAGCAGTGACTGAGGAGAGTTTGACCACCACTGGTAGGAAAATGACCTGTTGTATCATCTGAGAGAGAAACAAAAAGACATGAGTCCTGAAATGAGATTAATGCAGAATAAATGTTGCAGCATCTGGAACAAGTCAAGAAATATCATGAAGATGAGAGAAGTCAATCTCTCACCAGGAGGTGGAAGAACTGAGAAGTTGTTCCCATTACAAGGCCTAACAAAGGCTGGAGAGGACACACACAGCCTTTATTTGGTAACTTTAACATTGTCAGAGTTATCAGGAATTAAACATAACAGTTACTTTTTAAAGTCACTGATGTCCCCAGAAAATATAGTTAAGCTTAATGTCATCTGAGTTTTGTAAAATATTCTTTTATTTGTATAACCTGTGTTTAGTAGAGATCTCTATATTGTTTCTGTGACTTAGGGCTAGATAATCATACTAGCAAACGTAAATTAAGCCTACCTGTGTAGCTTAGGAAGATCGGTAGGCCTAAACAGACTAAAAATTTCTGACTCTTTAACAGCTTCTCTTGATAGTTATCAGACACATCTGCCCAGGAATCTCTCTTTTGTAGTCCAGTCTTTACTTATTCTAGGGGGCTAACACAAGTGTACATCTTAAGTTATATTTAACTATTGTTTCTGTTTGTAAATGCCCAAGAATGGTTATGTTTTGGTTTTTACTGTTTTGCTAGGTATTAAAGATCAAGCTGGTCAAATTGACCTTTTCTTGTCTCTTAAGAGTTAGCTGAGTTCCCACAGGGGTCATTCGTTGGAAACTTGAGAGCAGCTTCTTAGCTCCTTTAGTGCCATTCACCAGGTAGTGTCTCCTTGATGAGGTGGCTTCCCTTGGAAGCATCAGGTGTGTCTCCCTTTTTCAATGACCCTCCTCTGCAGCAGGTGCACTGATTGATTTTTCATCCTCTAGTGGTCTCATCAATCTCCCTGATCAGAGTTGCAAGCTGCTTAGAGAAGTTCTCTTGTTCTCTGGATTCAGGCTGACTCTGAGGGCAAGAGTCAAATACTGGTTTTTCTTGGTCCCTTTGTTTACATCTCAATCTCTAAGCTTTATCTTATACATCCAGGAAGCCAGTCTCACCAGTCATAAAGTAAGGGTATTGGGCTTTAACTTTATTGTTTATGACCTTATAGTTTTTCACCCCATTTTATGTAATTGGGGTCTATGTTATCTGTCCTATAGGTGATGGTTTATTATATGAAATTAATTTAGGTTTTTTTTTTTTTGAAGTAGTAGTTCTGCAAAACATTAATCAAGCAACAGTTACACAGTTTACAAGGAAAATATGAAGTGGAATTAACTACAGTAAAACATGTAGTTTGTGTAATAGGTATCTTGAATTTTGACTGAGCTGTATTATTTCCCTGTTTGAGATCACAATAAGTTTACAACAAAACCAGTCTTTTGAATATAACCTTAAATGAGGTGAAGTCTGGCTTATTTTGGAGCCATTCTAACATGCAGGAGGGTGGGAGGCAGAACTTTATCTCAGGTAAGGCAGGGTTCTTCACAAATATTAGGTAAACTGTTCTAATTCTGAAATTGATTTTTGACTCTTTTGCCACGACCAGTGTGACCAAACTCTCAGGTCCAGCGAGGGGTAAAGGAAGATTGGAAAATAAAGATTTATAAACACAGATTTTGAAGGTTAGTCTGGGATCAGATGGAGCTCTGTTCTCTGATGGAGATGCAGATCTAAAGAGTTAAGTCAGCAATTTTTATTTATATATGACTTACTATCAGGCTAAAGACTATGTAAGCCTTATTCCTTGTATTCAGCAATGTTACAGAAACTAGGGCATCTATGTAACTTTTTCACAGCTGCAAAGTGCAATGTTAGGAACTCTGTGTAGCTCTCAAGAAAGCCCACTGTCCAAAGCTACTGCCAGGTGTACAGGAACCAGAGAAGGGAGCTGATGAAACATTGTGGTTGTCTCACAAAAGAATTCCTTCCTGCCCGAGAGCTGTGTGCCTGAGATCGATGTCAGAGCTGATAGGACTCCTGCACAGAGCCTCCCCAGGCAGGGCACTACCACAGCAGCCAGGCATCTTGTGCTCCAGCACAGGAACTCTCCCAGGCACCATGCACGCCACAGCCATGAGGTCATCAGAGACCCCAATCACAGTCACTGCTGTCCTGTCCTCTGCTACAACCTTCCACACTCTTTCTTAAATGGTATTTTACAAAGTTTGCATATTTTGCTTTCAGAGTCTATGTATACATTAGTTAACATAGTATAACATTGTATCTAAAATATAAATTAAAGGAAGGCTGAGAGAGAGAGCTTTTAACTTATATTTAGTTTGGAGAAGAGCAGCTTGATAAATTTTCTGCTTTAAAGACTTGTGACCCTGGAAGATATGAACATATTTAATATACAAAGAAGAGTGATACCTCCACTAACCAAGTTTGGTTTTCAAAGAAAAATTTAGACTCCATAATGTAGTACAATACTTTAACAGTTGTTTAACCATAATTCTATAAATCCCAATTTCTTTAAGACTAACTGCTCTAAAGAATAAAACTTAACAGACAGAATGTTAAGAGCAAATCAGTGTTCTAAAGAAATCCTTGTCAGTTTAATATGTAGATTAAACCTTTGTTTTATATCAGTACATTCATATTTGACCTTAGGGAAAAGCCTTATATAGGTTTAACTGATTGTCTCACATACATATAAACAACTTTGTTACATACAAACTTGTTGAAATTTGCCCTTTACTTACACAAGACTTTCTTAGCACTTACTTAGACCCTTATGTATTTCATCACACAAACACTTTCTTATCCAGAAACATTTTTTCCTACTAAATATATTTCCATACATAGAACCTTCCATCTGTTTCCTGTTAACCTCATTTTTTGTTCACATTTTGAAACAACCCTTATGAAATTTTTGAACTTGGATAAGTTACTTAATTTTAATAGGATGAAATACTTTGTTATTTACAATACTCTAATTGAAACACAGTTGAAATTTTTAAACCCTTCCTACAAAGAATTACATCAGTTTGTTTAGCAATTTATGAAAACACACATAATGAATCAGTATATCATCCCATGGAATTTAAGAAGTTAGGAGTACTTGATGTTATATTAACCATTAGCATTTTAACTTTGTAAATTAATCAGAGTCTCTAACAAACACATTTGAGTAATCATATATGTCCCATCTAATTAACTTATTCTGTAAAAACCAAGATATCAGATAAGTGTATTGAACAGTATCTTCCATCTCTTTCCTGTTGAAGAAAAGTCCTAGAAACCATTGATGTGAGTCATTTTATAGACATCAACATTTTATTAATTTGACCACCTTGAGACATGTGAGGTAATTTTAAAGACATTTTACTTTCATTTGTTTACCTAATTTAAATTGAACCTTTTAAAATCACATGAATTAAAGGTATCTGGATCCATTTTTAAAATTTTAATTTCTTGAGCGCGCATTATCTATGTGAATTATGATATCTTGTACATGATTTTTGAACACACAACAGACAGACAACATGATATACACATAACACCAAAGCAAAGGCCTTGTAACTTTTTATAGGTGAATCTCCACTGCAATGTAACAGATGTTCAAAAACTTGAGTTGAATACAAATAGGACTGATTAAAAAACATTAATGTTATGAGCTCAAAAATTATAGAATTTAAGGAAAAATTAGAGTCCTGGAAAAATGACATGGCAGTCAATTATTTTAGTAAAGCACCATACAATTTACTTTTGCTGGAGTTTAGGTAAAAGACTCTTTTTGCACCCATGGGGAGAGTTATGTCCATTAGGTGGACCTGGTTGGCATGGTCTCGTGCCACCAGCTGGGTATGCGTCCCTTCATCTGGAGCAAGAGCAGAAGAGAGAATGACATAGACATCATGTCAGGTGAGGCCATGAGCCTGAGAGAGATATCTAAATTCCTTAATATAAGTGGAGGAGTCAGCAGAGAAAGACTCTAGGTTCTTCTTAATCTGGGAAAGATCCTTAAGTGAGAAGGGGATGTGGACCCACTCGATGCCCTCTGTGCCAGCCACCTCCCAGAGAGGGCAAAGGAGTTCTGGGTTGGGTGGTGGTGGGGGACTGATGAGATCGGGTGTGGGTCCTAACCAGAGAGGAGCGAGGTGGGGAGGAGGGGAGACCTCCTGGGGAAGGAGGAGGAGGGGGAGCTGTAGCTGTAGGAGGAGAGGAGAGAGAAGAGGAGGAAGTCTGGCCTGAGTAGGGAGGTGGGTAACAGGAGGGTGGAGCTGAGAGTAGTTCCAGTGTAGGTGAAAATGAGGAGGAGGATGCAGAAGGGCAGTGTGGGAGGGGTTTGGGACCTTCTCTGGCTAGGAGAACTTGGGCAGTAGGACAGGTAGAACAAAGGGAAGGATGAGAGTGCAAATCCCAAAAGGCCTGAACATAAGGCACTTGTGACCATTTCTCTGTGTGGCAACAGTAATTGTCGAAATCGGTGAGGATTTGAAAGTCAAAAGTTCCCTCTGGTGGCCATTCTGAGCCATTGTCTAAAACGTGCCAGGGCCTGGCCACAGTCCAGTAAAAGATCAGCTGCTTACTGCACAAGTCTTGGGTGAGTCCTAATTTAGTACAGGCAGCCCAATGGGGTCTAAGGAGGACTCAGTGTTTCCCCTGACCTTTCAGTATTACCTGGGATAAACAGGAATAGAAAGAGGCATCCCAAATTCTGAACGTGCTCACCTGAGGAATGGAAGGTGGGGTTAGCTGGAGGCTGGGACATCTCTGCAACCCACCACGTGAACTATGTGATTCTACTACCAGGGGCTCCCTTGAAATCGTACTTTTGCATTGGGTGGGTTTTCAGTTCCAAAATTGAATCCACCTTAGGAAATCTCAGACATAAAAATAGTTCTTGATAAATGAAATGGGGGGCAAATAGTGTCCTAATCAAGACCAACCTTCCTGGATCTGTTGTGTAAACCAGGATGCAATACCCTCAGCTCCCAAAGGGACCCACCCTCAGGCCATTGTCTATGGGCAGGGTGACTAAGGCCCTTTATTCTCTCTCCAAATGGTTTCTCATTGCTGCCTCTAGGGCTCCATCAGATTCCATAACTGCTCCTCCTGCAGCCTCAGCCCTGACTTCCCACTCTGGTCCCACAGCCTCTATCCTGAGAATTTGGACCTAGACTTCACTGAGATTCTGCCAACATGGCTCACCTCTGAAAGCAAATGAAATAGAATACAGAAAGAATAAGAAATGGAGGCAGACAACAATGGCTCAGCCATGTTTTATTAGGCAGCAGAGGGGCACATTTTCAGGAGGGAAAATGGCAACTGGCTACATTAAGGGTCTGAGTTTTGTATGGTTCAGAGGGACTGAGTCCCAGCAGGAAATGTCTTGGTTAATGCTGAAGGAACCTTGGACCATCAGTGGAATGGTTATACATGAGGAAAATTGCAACCAGTTTAGAGCACATTACTCTCCTTTTCTCCTTGGGGGTTTTTATTTTCCATATCCTTCAATCTTGTCTGTGAAAGGGGTCAATGAATAGGGGCATCAATGCTTTACCTGGCTGCATCCTGCTGAAAAGGGGCCATGTAGAAGAACCTAACCCTCCTCAGATCCTGGAGAGATATGGTCTTTCGTACTTTTGTAGGATCCTGGTGCTTGAGGCTGAAGAGGAGCATATACAGAAGGAGCCTCGAGGACATCATAGTTCCCTTTTCTTTCTTGTGGTTTCAGGAGCACAGATTGTGCGTGCACTGGGAGATTGGCTTTGACATGTTCCTGGGAAGTGGTTTGAGCTAAATTGGCACCTTACTAAGCACCTGTCTGTATATGAAATTAAAATACACAGAAGAAAAGTTATTATGAAAAAGATGAACATTGAAGTGGGTGTAAGGAGAAGGAACCAGGAGGCACATCATCTTAGATCCCCCCATGAGGACACCAAGAATCAGTTAGCTCTCATCTTTGTTGTCCAGGCAGTCCTGGACCTGTTTAACCTGTCTCTTACGAATCCTGATTGGTTTACTTAGAAACAGCTTTCCTCCCCAGGGAAAAGGCAGAGGTCATACATTTAGCAGTAAGGAGATCTAGGCCCTGATGATTTTCTGGAGGACAGATGCCACAGAGTCCAACTGATTTGGAAAAGTCAGTATTGATTCGGCAACCTCTCTTCAATAACCTTTTCTGACAATTTTTTGTAGTAGTGAATGGACGATTCTAATTCCACCACCCCTGTGCCAATCCCAGTGGGTATCTCTGTCCCTATGAGTAAGGGAATAAGATGAAGGGCTGTCTTGTGTCTGGTGTGCACTGCAATGGGTTTAGGCAAACTTTGGTTGTTAGGTAAAATATCAATTTGAGCAATAAGGAAGAGTAAGATGCAGAGTCCAATTTTTGGTAGGCAGGGATAAACATGAACCTCACGAAGGAAAAATGCCCCAGAATTTAGGGGCACCACAGCTGTTGGGCTAACTCTTAAGTTCTGGGAAAAGAACTGCTGTCTTTTCTTTTAAATGCCCAGGTATAACTGTGCTTTGGTTATAACTGTTTGTGTTAGGTGTTCAAGAGCAAGCTGGTCAAATTGACCTTTTTCTTATCTACTGTTAAGAGTCAGCTGAGTTCTCTCAGTGGGTCAGTCTTGGAAACTTGAGAGCAGCCTCTTAGCTCCTTTAGTGCGACCTGCCAGGATGGGTCGGGTTTTCCTCTACCATGTAGTTTCCTTGGAAGCATCAGGGATATCTCCCTTTTCCAATTACCCACCATTTTGCAGCATGTGCACTGGTTGGCTTTCTGTTTTCCAGGGCCTCATTAATCTCCCTGATCAGGAAGTCATGTGACCCAGAATTGCAAAGCCCATAAAGAAGTTCCCTTGTTTCCTGGGTTCAAGCTGACCTCAGAAAGCAAGAGCCAAATACTGGCTATTTTTTTTCTTGGCCCTTTTATTTCTGAACTACAGTCTCCAAGATTTGGTCCTAAGCACCCAGTTAGGTAGTTTCATGAATCTTAAAGTAAGAACAGTGGGTTTTAAATTTAATGTCTATAACTTTACAGTTATTTAGCCCTTCTATTTATTTGGGGTTAGTATTAGTGCTGGAAGTCAGACTTACATCCTGTCTCTTTTATAGGTGATGGCCTATTAGCTCAAATTAACTCAGATTGCTATACTAGATTTTGTACTTCTGTAAGGCACCAACAGATAATCATTAAGTTTACAAGGGGAATGTTAAATAAAACTAACAAGAGTAAATTATATTTAGTTTGTATAATAGCTGTGAACCAAGAAACATAATTTTTATAATCCCAAACCTTTACTTTAAACCTTAGTTTGAAGAACATCAGTTTGGTAAAATGTTCTTCTTAACCTTATACTTTAAAGACTTGTATACTCCAAAGTATGAATACAGAAAGGATAATTCAGAATCTGTAGTGTAGTATAGTACTCTAAACAACAGTTTTTATTTAACCTGAGTTGTTCAAATCCTAATATCTTTAAGACTAGTGTCTCTAAATAATGAAACTTAACCGACACAAGAAATTATTTTGATACATAAGAGCAGATTAGTGTCTTAAGAAATCCTTGTTACTTCAATTTAAAGAGAATTAAACTTTGGTTTGTATTCATACATGAATGTTTGACCTTAGTAACATTGAGCCTTAAATAACTTTACCTGATTGTGCTAATCATATGTAACCACTTTAGTTACACACAAACTTTTTGAAACTTACCCTTCACGATCCTGTTACTGACTTAGACATTCTGCAACTTGTGTACATTCTTAGTTTTCTCTTGTCTTTCATCTTGGACTTTAGCACAAGAATATGACTTTATTAGACAAAACACTTTCTTATAAAGAACATTTCCTTTACCTTTTAATTTGCTATGCCAGGAACTATATTTTTATACCTATAACTTTCTTTGTCTTTTTCAGTTTTAGACCATTTTAAAGATTCATATTTTAAAACAGTCCTTATGTATGTTATCTGTGTAGATTTTTAAAGAACCTACTGGTAAGACCCGTGTAATAGGTCCCATGTCTTAAAGGGGCAGTAACGGATACAAACCCAGACAGGCAGGAGAGGATCATCAACACCGGGGCTGACAGGCAGAGACCTTTAGAACAGACAACCTTGCGCATTCAATTTTCCTCAGCTTGGATAGTGAAAGACGCAGGGCAGGTGGACGAGTGGGTCCCGAGTGGCCAGCTCTGACCCTTCTCCCCTCACTGCCGACGTCCCTCCTGGAGTCAGAGATCCAGGACTGTTGGCCCTGCGGGGGCCTCAAGCCTGATTCAGAAAACGGAAGTTGTCCTGGGTCCAAATAAAGCAGCAGTATTTTATCATCCTTTGTGGATTTTTTTCCTTTTTAAAACCTGTGTTTGTAGAACAGTATATGAAAGTAGAATTTTAACCCTTAATCATCTTGTTTTTAGTGAAGACCCAGAAAAAAAAATCTCAAATTTTTTCATGTAGTAATTTAGGAGCACGCACCTAATGTTTAATTATATTACCTTATGGAATTTAAGAAGTTAAGAGTACTTGATTTTATATTCAGCAGTTGATATTTTAGCACTTTTACTTTGCAAATTAATTAGATGTCTCTGCTGACAAACACATTTATGATTAATCCCATTGATGTTGATGTTAAATCTAACTGACTGATTTTAACTTTAAAAGACAAGATATCAGACAAGTGTAATTAACAGAACTAGCTACCTCTTTCCTGTTGAAGAAAAATCCTAGAACAATTGGGTATTATATCCTGGATATTTTATAGAAACCAATACTCTGTTAATTGTGTGACCACCTAGAAAATCTTGTGAGTTAGTAGTTTTAAAAAACATCTTTATATTTGTCTTTTTACCCAATGTAAACTGTACTTCTCTTTTAAGTCATGTAAACTAAAAGATATTTGGATCCATTTCTTATTTAAATTGTAGTCTACAAGCACTTATGTATCTATTCACCAATTTTGATACCATGTACATGACCTCTGGACACAAACACATATGTAGAAACAAGAATACAATACACGGTGTGCACACATACAAGAACAGACAAGAAACAAAGACTTTGTAACTTTTTCTAAGTGGAGCTCCACAAGCAGGAGGCAATGTCACAAAAGTTTATTAAAAATCTCTCTTAGATTTAACCTGTTAGAAATTAAATTAGAGCTCATCAGACTTTACATTATGACTTAAATATAGGACAGTCTGGTACAATTGGAAATTATAGGTGTAAATCTACAGCCGTGACAGACACTGATGTCAAAGATTTTAGGAGGCCTGCTATTTGTCCTTGATGGCCACCAGATTTATTCCCAATACTACCAGATCTATGTCCTTCTTAGGATCTTGTAAAAGGAGTTTTTCTAATGTAGTTTAGAGTTAACCCTTGAAGTGACCTCTGAACAAAGAGAGAATGCAAAAATATTTACAGGTAAATTAAAAACCTGATCAGAAAAATACATTAATTTAGGTGCACAGGATCAAATGTGAATTTACCACAACATAATAAGCTCAAAAATGTAGAATTAATCTAAAAACAGAAGTTCCAAAAAAATTACATGGCCATAAGACTTTAGTAAAAGATCATGCAGAACATCTTTATCAAATCAGAGTGTACTTTTAGCTTAGATTCCAGTCAGTTTATTCCATTGTTCTCTTTCTGTGCTGTAGCATTTTGGGAGGTACTTGTAGGAGAGCAGGCTGGTACAATCAAGATAGCCAGCCAAGTCAGAGGAGGCTTGGATTTAAGTGATACTTTTTTTCTTATGTCTTCATGGGTTCTCTGAAAGCCTTGTAAATCTTGCATGCTCTGGAGGCCTTTGCAATTAACATTTTGAATGTAAGCCTAGGAGAGAGAGAGATCTAGCAGAAACTAAGAAGGAAGGAAAGCTACTGTTTTGAGCTTCGGGGGCAAAAGCTCCTGGACAGAGCATTTTAACCATTTTTCATTTCCCCATTTGCTCATAAGGCCAGGTCTGGATGCAGAAAATTATTAGGCATCTCCTTTCTGTCAACTGTGATGAGGTCATCCCCCACTATTACTTTTGAGGGTGAGGCTCCCCTCTGAACTAATGAAAGAGAACAGAACGTGGATGTCTGTGTGGAGAAAACTGTCCCTTTGGCTAGGGGACATCTCCCAGGTCCTGGAATCTCTAGGGGTCAGCAGTCTCTGCCTTTCCTTCCATGACCTCTGGCTGGGCCTCACTCAGAATGGAGGATACTAACTTCTTGATCACAATGTTAATTTTAGGAAGGACTTTTGTCAGTTAGTTGTGCTCTTAAAATTCCTCACATGCCCCTTTGTCCTTTGGGTCCTCTTACTCACAGGACCATGATTTCATATTGTGCTCCTCAATTTGAGGTGGGAGGCAAGCCTCTTAGTGCTCCAGGTGATTTCTCCACTACAGAATATAAATAATTGGGATTCCTGAACTAGGACAGATGAGGGGTAGTTTAATTAACTTATGCAGATTTTCAAATCTCCCTATGTAGCAGGTTAGGAAGATTTATAGGTCTCAAATTGTCTCAGAAAAAGGCTTGTGATTCTGACAATATCTTTTGATAGTTTCAGGCACTCCTGTCCATGAAACTTTTCTTTCTAGCCTCTGGCTTTACTTACTTTTGTTGGGAGTTCATCTGCTATTTTGGAGGGGGTGGTAAATGAAGAATCAGGCTGGAGTTCTGAACATGATCTAGGGGCCTTATGGAGTGGACTCAGTGAGAGTTAATTGTAGAGCAGAGCTAGTTTGTCATAATGAGGGCCTTGAGCAAAGGCAAAAGAAATCTTGAAGAAAAGGAACCACAAACCATTTGCCATTTTGTTGGAAGAAATTATCTAAAATTAGAGGATTTTGGAGTCAAAGGTCCAAATTCTGAATTTGGGTAATTGACTTATGTTGCCTAATTTTGACAGTGGCCACACTGGGTACGAAGCCTAATGAAGTGTTTAATTTGGAGGTTTGGCTGGAAGTGGAGAGTCTTATAACTATATATGAGACATCCCAAGGTGAAAATCCAGTGGAATAGACTGGGGAGCTCCCATGTTGGAGAAGTTGGACAAGAGTGGTGGTCAAGATCAAAGCATCCTTTGATGTCTCCTGTCACCGGACTGAATCCCCAGAGAATGAGAGGGTGTCCCTTTCTACAATCTCAGTGGTGGTGGACACCTGGGTTCCAGTTGAGCCAAAAGGTGGAGGGTCTCAGGCAGTTTGCCTCTGCAGGAGACCAGAGGGTATCTTTTCTTTCCAAAGAATGAGCAGGCTGGTGTTGCCTGTAGAAGCAAAATAGCAAAATGTGTCCTATGATCCAGAGACTTAAGTGCAGAGAAGATCTAGAGAGGAGAGGATAGAAGGAGAAGCTTCCAACACCAGTAAAGGACCCAATACACATAGCAATGAGGTAGCAAAACCTAACCAGTAATGGGTTTTGTTTTGGGTCATGTACCAGTCATGGTTTAGCCAAAGTGCAGTGGGAGGATGTGAACAGCACCCTTCTATAAGGGAGAAAATGGAGGGAAACATAAAAAGTGTAGAAGGGGTTCATTAGGACATGGAGGGGTAAAGCAGCACCAAATGAAAGCAAATGAAAAGGAACACAGAATGGAAAAGAAATGGAGCCAGACCTCAATGGATCAGCAGTGCTTGATTTAGCCAGGGGAGTGGGGGCCAAATTTTCAGGAGGAAAAATGGCACCTGGCTACTATTAGGGCTGAGATTTATAGGGTTTGGAGGGGCTAAGTACTAGCAGGAAACGTGTTGGTTATAGGTGGAAGGAGACCTTGGGCAGTCTCGAATGGTGTAGATCAGAAAAATTGCAACAAGTTCAGAACCCAGTACTCTCCCTTTCTCCTTGGGGGTTGTTATTTAACTTCTAGAGCAGGGTCCTCTGAGTTAGCACTTGGAACTTCTCAGACAGGGGGCTCCTGACCTGACCTGCTTACCTTCTGAAATCACCATGGGACTTTTTGAACAATGTTCCTAGGGACATTTTGAATGGTGTTCCTTTCCTATCCTATCACCTACCTATGAGTGTTCTAGTCCCCTCACTTTCAAAGAAACCCCTCATCAACGTAGGGTGACAGCTCACCTGTACTGTGGTGATGAGACCCTGCTCTCTTTGCATCATGCCACAAACCTTCATCTGCAGGCCTCTGGCCACTCCCCTCCCCTCCTGAACAAAAGAATAGAAAACTGCAAGTGACTTGGAGATCTGTGACCTACTCCAAACCTGGGTGGAGAAAACAGAGAGTTAGAAGGGCAGAGATTCCCCAAGGTCATCAGCCAGCGGGCGGCACAGGCAGGACCTGAACCAGGACTCCAGATGCCAAGTTTCCAACTTTATCTCAATGACCTCAACTCGATTTGACCCACCAATCCTCTCTCTCCTTAAAGCACTGCCCCTCACCCTGCCCAGCTTCCCAGGTGTCCTCTTCATTGTCCTGATGAGCACACCTCTCGGCCCTCAGGCCTCAGAAAGGTGCTGCCCTTGGTCTGCTTCCCAGTCACTGGACCTGAGCCCTTCTCCCGGGCTCATGTGAGAGTCAAATGTGCTGATCAATGCCTGAAGGTGCTGCACAGTCATCCCACCCTGCAGAACCTGAGCCTTAGCCCTCTCCATCCTTCCCTTTGGAGTCTCCTAGGAAAGAGCCTGGACTATTTCCTGCTTGATATGCCCACATCTGCAATATTCCAGGGACCAGGAGTACCTGTGATCTTGCAGGACAGGGCTGGCACAGTAAGATTTGGGAGGCAAATTCAGTACACCTTCTGTTACTGTAAATAAGACTTTATTGAAATAAAACCTCACCAGTAGTTCACCTGTTGACCCTTATTGCTACTGTGCTACAATAGCAGAATTAATATCAGTGACCACAAAGCCTGCTGTGCCTAAAATATTTACTACTGCACCCTTGCAGAAAAAATTTTATAATCCCAGAGATCAAAGATGATGATGATGAAGTCCTTTCTTTTTTTATTTTAATTTTTAAAAATCAGAGTCATGATATCCTACTCACTTCCTCACAGTGGGGATGAAATGGCTGTGATCCACCCAACCCCCCATCTGCCCTGCCTACAATGACCAGAGTCTTCCTGTCATAAGTATTCAAGACAGAATCTGTAAGCACACATCATGGAAGGGGAGTGGCCAGGTGGAGTCAGGCAGGTTGAATGCCTGCACTGGCTAATAGCAGTGCACACTAGGGGGCAGGTGTTGGACATGCTTTGCAGGTGAGCTCTCCAGGAATTATGGATGGATAAAAGTCCATAGTGGGATCTGAGTAAGAGGGATAAATTGAAGAGATCTTGCAGGTTTCTGACTCAAAAAACTGAGTGACAGTCATTTACTGAGATGGGAACAGCCTGGAGTAGGAAGTTCTCAGGAGAAAAGCCAGGGTTTCATTGATCTCTCCCTCATGAACTTAGAAGAGCACGGATCTCAGAGGTGGCCAACAAGTTAGGGATTATTCAATCTCATGTCCTTTTGATATAAAATCTTCTATACTCCACCCTGAATTGACCATATCAACATTACCCGGGAGCCTGTTAGACATGATAATTCTTGGGCTCTACCCCAGACCTACTGAAGTAGAATCTCTAGACTGAGGTCCAGCAATCTGTCTTTCCATAAGTCTCGCAGCTCATTCTGAAGCACTCAAGTTGGAGACCACTGTTCCTTAGTATCTTCCTAAATGATTGTTTTATCACATGTAAGCACCACACTGGGTTGGATAAGTGTCCCCCAAAGTCCTGTGTGTTAAAGGCTTTGACCTCAGGGTGGCACTGTTGGGAAGTGGTGGAACCTTTAGGAGGAGGGGCCTTGTGAGGACATCTCAATAACTAGCTACCCTCTCAGGAGCTCCTCCACTCCTGTGAGACCTCACCCACCTGAGAGACCAGCACTAATCCCTTCACACAGGAAACCATGACCAGTCACCTCCTACTAGGCTCACTTGTTAGAGTGCCCCAACCTTTCAGTACAGTTACCTGTACAGAAAGTTTCTAGTATGTGAAATTTCAGGTAACAAACTCAATCCAAATCTCCAATAAACTGCTGGTAAATGGACCCAATATTCTGGAAAATGGAAAGAAGCAATTGACATCTGTCCTGTTATTTTTGCTCAATGCTCTTTCATCTGAATTATTTTATTTTATATTCAAACAATGCAGTGAAAGTTTATTTATTCTTAAGGAACAAGAAATTTGAAGAATCTGGGGTTCCAGAGGGTTTATCAATTTGCCCTAATTCACACTGACAGTCACTTGTGCAAAATTGGGTTTGAATCCATGTGCTGTTCCTCCAGAGCCCATGGTGTTTTCCCACCGTATCCTGTCATGGCTACAGTGCTGGGCACAGGACACAAAGCAAGCACACAATGATGGTGATGGTAACGTTGTGTCCCAGAATCATTAAGTTCCAAGTTATTCACTCACCGAGGGAGAAATTGGCTGTGACACACCTGTTGGTCTCTTGCCTGTGAGGTTGACCTTGATGTTGCTCTTGATATCAGATGCTCCCTGGTGAGACCCATTAAGATGGAAGCTGGACGCACAGCACCATGACTAGAGGAGGGCTCTTCTCAAGGCAAGTAGAAATTGACCAACAAGAAATAAAAATAAATAAAACAATAAACAAACAAATAAATACATGGGTAAATAAGTAAATAAATGTCAACAGCACTACAGCTTCCAGGTTCTAATGGGACCAAGTAACTGGTTTCAGCAAAGTTTTATTCTACAAAACACAATCACAGGAAATTTTGGATTTCACGAATGAGCCTTTCCCACACCAGTAGTACCAGAAGAAATGGAGCTGATTATTATCCCCAATTATGTTGGGGCATCTGGAGATTTTGAGGCAGTTTTTCAGGGGCACAGGAGGCCCTGGAATAGGCAGAATGGAGAGGGCAAGTGGCAGGGGTCTAGAATGGGGAATAAGGCCAGGGTCCTGGGAAGAGAGGGCTCATTTCAGTTCTTGGTGGCAGGAACAGGCAACGGGCTAGGCTCAGAGGTGTCCAGTCCTCAGGGATAGGTGACTTGCTCTGCTTGGCTGCACTGAACCTTCAGTGACGCCCTTGAGCTCCACGTTTAGACAATTCTGCCACACAGAGCTGCTTGGCTGAGGTCAGGTTGAGGAAACTCCAGGAAGTTGGCTCTATTAGCATCCCAGGTCTGCCATAGCAAGCACCACAGATGAGAGGCTTATTAATTAAATTTTCTCTTCAGTTCTGGAGGGTAGAAATCTGAGATCAAGAGGTCAACAGGGTTGGATCCCTCTGAAGGCTGGGGAATTCACTGCCCACCTCTCTCCTGGATTCTGCTGAGTCATGGTGATATTTGGGTCTCCTGGCTCACAGGGCCACCACTCCACCTCTGCTCTCATGGTCACATCATGCTCCCTCTCCATGTTCCCGTCTGTCGCTGTGTGTAGACTTCCTTTTACATAAGGACTCCAGTCATACTGGTTGAACAGCTACCCTAATATCTTTATTTTAACTCGATTATTGCAATGAAACCCCCATGAAATTTGAAGGAATGTGTTGGCTAGGACTCCAACACAACTTGGGGGAGGGATGTGTTCCAACACATACCAGGAGCTCAGTTGCATGACTCTGACCATGTGGAGGTAGACAAACGGTTATAAAAGATGAGGGTTGTGTGATCAGGAATGTGTAGGAAGCAGTAGGTGACCAAGAATTTTAAGAAGGTAGATGGAAGATGGCAGAGTGGAGGAAGCTACATCCCTAGCTTTGCCATTGCTTGGGACTACATCAGCAGGTATACAGCTTCTCAGTGAGGTGGGTGAAAGAGGGTTTCACTGCAATTTAATACTGGACACTTAAGAAGCTTAGGGACTCAGAAATTAGGTTACAATAAACAAAGAATAATACACTGAAGCTGACATATGGCACTCCCACCAGTGAGGATTCAACATGGCCAGAGGAAGGGGGAACATAGGTTTAATACAGAGCAACTTGAGATAAAAATTGCACCTAATCTTAGTGACCCAGAGACTGCACTGTGCACTGGTGCTTGAAAACAGCGTTCTGTGTCCCAAATGGTCACAGAGGGCAGAGTTTGAGCCAACATAATGTAAGCATGCTACCATGGTGACTGGGGGACCTGGGAAATTAAAAACAATAAAAAAAGACAAGACACAGCTACAGTATCCTGGCAAGTGCCTCTCAAGGGACCTAGGCTGATACTGATGGAATGTGAGTAAAGTAGGCATGTACTCGGGGACTGGAGTCAGATGGGTGAAGGGGATCCCAACCTGCTTCTCCTTTGAGTCTGGTGGCTTACATGATCAGATGAAGCCGGCTGGGAATCTGAGCAAGTAAGGTGAATACACTCAGGGACAAAGCCCAGAAAGGCTGAGTTCCCAGGAGGCAGTGGAAAGAAGATTGACTCCCCTGTCCCACCACTGAATTTCTTGGGAAGCTCCTGAAAATCATACCCCCAGGAGAGATCAGTTACTGTGTAACCCTAGGAGCAGGTTCATTTAGTTTCTTCAAAGAAGACCCCATCCAACGAAGACCTCAGTGCCACTTGTTGGAACTTCACTCACAGCAGGCTGCACCAAATGGATTGAATAGACACAATGCAAACTAACTGTATGTCCTAACCCACCTCAAACTGGTAAGAAGGGAAACTGAGTCTTAAATCAAACAGCTTCAATCTTGGGCTGCTCCAACTGGTAACTCAGAGAACAACACAAAAGTAGGGAATGGTAAACACCCCCACTCCTTGTTCTCTCCGTCAGTATATTACTCAATAAGAATTGGAAAGAAAGGCTATTAGGCATAGACAGTGAACACCCCAATCCCTGACCAATGATCCCACTGATACCAAGGTGGACAAAAGCCCATAGAAAGATTAGAAAAAACTGATTACTTAAACATTCAATGAATTAAAAGAGGATATAAGGAAAGAATTAAGGGAGCAACTATAGCAGGTGAAAGACCACTTTAATAAAGAAATAGAAATAGAGAAAAAAAAAAAGAAATACAAACAGAACCCATAGAAATGTAATACACAATCAATGAAATTAAAAACTGAATTGAAGCCATCACTAAGAGATTAGATTGTGTAGAAAATAGAACCTTGAAGACAGAACTTCAGGTGTTGCAGACAGGCTATAGGATGTTGAGTACACAGAGGACAATAAAGAGAAAAAATTGGAGATGATGACCAGAATATACAAGATTCTGTGACAACTTTATAAGATCAAACCTAATAATCAGTAGGATAGCAGAACACAGGGAGATGCCAACTAAATGCATGAGAAACATATTCAATGAGATGGTTACAGAAAATTTTTTCCCATATCAGAAATAAGATAGACATCCACATACAGGAGGCTTACAGGACCCCAAATAGACCCAATCAAATAATAAGCTAACCAAGACATATCATCATCAAAATGCCCATTGTGGAATAAAAGAAAGAATATTAAAAGCTGCAAGAGAAAAACATCAGGTGATATTTAGAGCCAAACCAATAAGACTCACATATGATTTCTCAGCTCAGACCCTAAAATCAATGAGTGCCTACAATGAGATATTACAAGCCCTAAAAGACAACAACTGTTAGCCAAGATTATACTCAGCAAGACTCAAATTTAACATCAAGAGGAAAATAAAAGCTTCCCACAACAAGAACATACTAAAAGAATTCATGAGCACAAAAACAGCATTGCAAAGAATTCTCAAAGATAAATTTCACACAGAGGAACTGAAAAACAATCCCTAAAACTCAAAAACAGAGGAAATTCAATAGAAGAATTATCCACTAAATGAATATCAAGACAGGATCAAATATAGCAAAAAAAAAAAAAAAAAAAAAAAGGCAAGAAACCAGAAACACATGTCAATAACACTAAATGTTAAGCATCTCAACTCTCCAATTAAAAGACACCAATTAGCAGACTGGATCCAAAAACACGATGCAATGATAAACTCTTTAGAAGAGACTCACCTCATAGGCAAAGACATCCACAGGCTAAAGGTAAAATGATGGAAAAATATTCCATGCATGTTGTCCAATAAAGCAAACGAGAGTAGTTATTCTCATATCTGACATAGCAGATTTAAAGCAAAAATTAATCAGAACAAAGAAGGTCACTTCCTACTAGCAAAGGGAACAATTAAACAAGAAGATACAACAATAGTAAACATTTATGCCCCAAATGTCAATGCACCAAATTACATGGAAAAGATACTCCATGATGTTAAGTTCCAGAGAGACCCCAACACTATAATATTTGGTGATTTCCATTTAACCTTATCACAAATAGACAGGTCATCAAAGCAAAAAATCAATAAAGATTTTTCCAACTTAACCAACACTATAAATCAATGGACCTAATATTTATCAAGAGAATATCCCAACCCCAAACAGCTGAATTTACCTCCTTTTCAACTGTGCATGGAACTTTTTCCAAACACATCCTATTCTGTTACACAAATCAAATCTTAGCAAATAAAATATCTATATAAACCCATGTATCCTATCAGATCACAACAGAATGTTGCTACATAGTTAGAAGTCAACGGCAAGAAAATTGATAAGAATCCACATAAAAACATGAAGATTAGACAATATTGTGTTAAATGAAGAATGGATCAAATAAGAAATGAGAATAGAAATCAAGGAATTCTTAGAAAAAAATTAAGAACAGAGATACAACATATCAAAATCTATGGGACAGCATGGAAGCAGTTCTAGGAGGCAAATGTATAGCAGCACTGAGTGCGTGCATTAAAAAATTAGAGATATCACAAATAAAAAAGGTTATGCTCCACCTCAAGGACTTAGCAAAACAAGAACAAACTAACCCCCAGTTCAGGAGAAGACAGGAAATAATTAAGATCAGAGCCAAAATCAATAACAATACAAAGGTTCAATGTAACAAAGATTTGGTTCTTTGAAAAGATAAATAAGACTGATAAACCCTTAGCCAAAAAACTGAAAGAAAGAGTGCAAAGAGGAAAATCAGCAAGATCAGAGAAATGAAAGGAGTATCACCACAGACCCTTCTGAAATCCAGAGGATTATTATTTTGAAAATTTATACTCCAATGAACTGGAAAATCTGGAAGACATTGACCCTTTCTAGACACATATGACCTGCCCAATTTGAATCAGAAAGATATAGAAAACCTAAACAAAGCAATATCAAGTAATGAAATTGAAACAGCAATTAAAAGTCTTCCAAAAAAAGAAAAACTCAGGATCTGATGGATTCTCAGGTGAGTTTTAACTTTACAGAAGAACCAATGCCAGTGTTTTTCAAATTATTCCATGAAACTGAAAGAGATGGAACACTCCCAAGTCCATTTCATGAAGCCAGTATAACCCTGATTCCAAAACCAGACATAGCTGCATGAAGGGAAGGAACCACAGACCAATATTCTTGATGAACATACATGCCAAAAGTCCTTAATAAACTATTAGCAAACCACATTCAAAAACACATGAAAAGATGATACACCATAATTAGTTGGGTTTCTTTCCAGGTATTCAAGGTTGTCTCAACATAAGCAAATAAATGAATGTAATTTATCACTTAATCAGAACTAAGAACAGAAATCACATGATTATGTGATGCAGAAAAAGCCTTTTATTAAATCCACCACCCATTCATATTAAAAATGCTGGAGAAACTAGGGATCAAAGGATCTTACCTCAACTTTGTAAAGGCCATTTATGACAAACCCAAAGCCAGAATCATACTAAATAAACTAAAAGAATTTCTTCTAAATTCAGGAATAAGACAAGGCTGTCCTCTTCTACCACTCCTATTCAATATAGTACTGTAAACATTAGACAGAGTAATCAACCAAAAAAAGGAAATCGAAGGAATACAAACTGAAAAGAGGAAGTCAAACCATCTCTGTTTGCTGACAATATGATCTTATGTCTAGAAGGCACCCACTTAACCCCTTCCCCCAAAAACAAACCCATCAGAAGACTTCTAGAGCTTATAAATGTGCTTCCAAAGTAGGAGGATATAAGATCATCCATAAATTAATAGCTTTTCTACATTCCAACAGTGATTCAGTCAAGGAAGAATTCAGGAAAATCATCTCATTCACAATAGCCTAAAAAAACAAAAAGAGCTCCACTGTGAAAACCATAGAACATCAAGGAAAGAAATTAAAGAAGATCTTAGGAGATGGAAAGACATCCTATTTTCTGGGATAGACAGAATCGATACTTTCCAAATGGCCATACTACCAAAAGCAATATAAAGATTCAATGCAATCTTCATCAAAATACCAATGACTTTCTTCACAGAATTAGAAAAAAACAAATCTTAAATTCATTTGGAAGAATAAGAAAAACAGAATAACCAAAGCAATTCTAACCAAGAAAAGGAAAGCAGGAGTAATCACAATACCTGATCTGAAATTATACTACAGAGCTGTAGTAATAAAACAACATGGTATTGATATCAAAATAGACATGAAGAACAATGGAGCAGAAGAGAAGACACAGAGACAAATCCACACACCCATAGCCATCTGATATTTGACAAAGGTGCCAAAAGTATATCTTGGAGAAAAGAGAGACTTTTTAACAAACGGTGCTGGGAATACCAGATAGCTACGTGTAGAAAAAGGAAATTAGACCCCTCTCCCTCACCCTGCACAAAACAAAATGAATCAAAGACTTAGTAATTAAGCTAGAAAGTTTACAACTCCTGGAAGATGATATAGGGCCAACATGCCACCGTATAGGTGCTGGCACTGACTTCTTTAACAAGACCCTCAAACCTCAAGAAATAAAACAGAGAATAAATAAGCAGGATGCTATAAAACTAAAAAGTTTCTGCACAGCGAAGTAAATGATTAAGAGTGTGAAGAGAGTCTACTAGATGGGAGAAAAATCTTGGCCAGCTAGTATCGCGTCCCCTCTGGCCGCAGAGAGAGACACGACAAATGTCTGAAGCTTTGGAAGTTTATTGTGCACAGTTCCTCTCCTATGCTTCTCTTACCCCTAGCTTCTGCGCACTCCCAGCTTCCCTTCTTCCGCTTCTTCCGTCCCTTCCTCAGCTTCTGCCTCTTCCTCAGCTTCTCCCCCTCGCTCTCCCACCCACCAGGCTTATATACACTTCAACCAATCAGGGGAGAGTACACGAGGTAAACGCGGACAGCTGCAAGCATAGGATGGGTACACGAGGGGGGCATGCTCTAGTCACATCGTTAACTAGCCAATCATTGGAATTCGCTGGTTGTTTACTGTATAGCTGGCCGCTTTTGGCTCAGCGTCAGGCGCCATCTTGACCATGCCTAAGGCTGGGGGCCCTAGAAACCCCGACAGATCCCCCTTCTTTAATATTAAACTAAGGCTCGGGACCGTGTCTGTCTTAGGCTGAGTGGTCAGCATATGTCCTTACCCGTCATCAGAGCCTGCAGAGCATGCTGCAGCTCCTGTCTTAGGTCGGTACACAGCCACCTCCTTCATTACCCATCTTTGACTACCGATCCAGCATCAAGAGCCATACTAATGGGGGGCTGTCAGCCTTTAGGGCGGTCATGGCCTGATGAAAGATAATTTGATCTCTCTATTGGCTAGCTTGCAGATGCATGCCAAAACGAATGAAGAGAAGAAGGCCAAGGCAGAGGAGTACCACCATAGCTCCTAAGCTTGCCCGCTGTTTGACAAATCTATAAACAGAAGGAAAACCATATAGCCATATTAAATACAGAAACAATATACATCCCAATGGAGTTACAATACGGGTAACACAAAGCAGCTCTTAGCGAATAAACGCATCCCAGTCCCAAAAGTTCTTGCAAGGTATCCACTTGTTCTTATAGTGAGTCCACTTTCTGATAGAGTCTCTATGGTCTGCAAGGCTGCAGCTGTATCTTCGACCAAATGATCGTTGTTGTGGTTGTGTCAATGCTGCTACTGCAAGGACTGTGATGGCATTGATCACGGCTGTTGCAATGTCAAAGCCTCTTCTGTTTCTTGATAATAGCACTGGCAATTCTATATCTGCAACAGAAACTAGGACTGGTAGGAAGATAGAAATGTGCAAATTGCACAGGTGGCAAAAGAACCATTCCAGTATTGTGAGAGATAGCACACAATTAGTGAACAGTTAGGAGGTATTATTAGAAATGTTAGTTGGCAGAAACATAAAAGGGAGGAAATACACAAGCTGACGTGGGAGGAAAAGCAACATCATAGCTAGGGTCAGCAGAACGAGTTGCTCTACTCTGGGTCTGATTTGTAGTATGATTCCAATGGCAAAGTGCAGAAATTCCTCCTGTTAAAGCAAAGAAAGGCTAGAAATATCCTTGTCACCAAAAACAGCACGACCTGAAAAATCATCAGTAGAATTGACAGACTTGTAGAGGAATTGGTGAAAAGCAAGAAAAGGAAGGATAAAAAATATGTTAGTCAGAAATGAAAAATATGGCCAGGCTAACAATGGCCCATAGGTTCCGGGTTTGCCTTTCCGTCTGAGTTTTTGTTATTGGAGGAAGGCTCAGACTCGCCATTGTGAGGAGGAGCAGCATCACTTGCATGCTGTAAAACTCTGATTAGCCTTTCTGGAATCCAGACTGGAGTCTGTTGATCCTGTGGGAAAATACAAACAGACCCTCGGACCCAATGAAGGACTGGATCCGGTCCTTTCCAACAACCTGTCAGGATATCTTTCCATTTTGCCCATACTTGAGGAGTATTATGGGGATTATAATGTCGATCAGCTGCAGAATGGCCGTCCTTATCCAGAGTTAAGAAATTTAGAATGAAAAGAACTAAATTAAGTTTATCTTTAGGAAACTTGTAGGAGGCTCCTATTCCCCCTTTTTGTTTATTTAAACAATTTTTTAAAGTAAGATGTGCTCTTTCCACAATGCCCTGTCCCTGAGGATTATAGGGGATGCCAGTGACTGATTGGATGTTAAATGTTTGTAAAAACAACCGGAAGCTTTTGGAAGTATAAGCAGGACCATTATCTGTTTTAATAACTTTAGGTATGCCCCAGCCAGCAAATGCTTGTAGGCAGTGTTGCATGACATCTTTTACCTTTTCTCCAGAATGAGCAGAAGCCATAATGACCCCTGAAGCAGTGTCTACTGACACATGTACATACTTAACAGTACCAAATTCAGAAATATGGGTTACATCCATCTGCCAAATATGACCAGGCAGCAGTCCCCTGGGATTAACTCCAAAGGATTGTACTGGGATTAAAGGAGCACAATGTTGACAATTTTTTACTATTTGTCGAGCCATACATTTAGATATAGGAAATTTTCTGCTCAAAGTAGTGGAATTTACATGAAATTTTTCATGAAAGAGTTTTGCCTGTTCCTCTATGGAAAAAACAAAAATTGATTTGGTGGCCATATCTACCAAGTCATTAGCATTGGCCAAAGGTCCTGGTAAATTGGAATGAGCTCTAATATGTCCTACATAGAATAGATGTTTACGCTGCAGGATAAGGTTTTGTAGCGTTGTAAAATAAGAAGCTACCGTGGACATGGAAGAAATATGGGGTACCGTTTCAAGAACCTGTAAAGCGTTAACGATATATAAGCTATCAGATAGAAGATTGAATGGCTGATTATCTGCTAATTTAAAGGCTAATATTACAGCTGCAAGTTCAGTAACCTGTGCGGAGTTGGGTGGAACTATTATGGTGTGAAGTTGTTTACCGATAAGTACTGCACCTACTCCATTTTTGGAGCCATCAGTAAAAATGGTTACACAATCTTTAAGAGGCTGGACACTAGTCACTTTTGGAAAAACTATGGGAGTATTTTTACAGAATTGAATCCAGGGATGTTGGGGATAATGGTTATCGAACTGAGCTGAAGTGGAACAATATAATACTGACCAATCATCATCATTATTAATTAGCCATTTAATTTGCTGAGTGGAATAAGGAGTTATAATAACAGACGGATGGATTCCAAAAACAGTAATGCAAGATTCTATTCCCTTGAATATTACCTGAGCAATAGCTTGGGGATATGATTGCAATGTTTTAGCCGGAGAGCTAGGGAGATTTATACTTTGCAGAGGTTCTCCTTGCCAAACTATGCCAAAAGGGGTATGCTTCTCTGAGATTATGATTAAACTTAATGGTTGAGTAGGATCACAACGATCAACGTAACACTGCTGAAGTCTATTCTCTACTAGCTGTAAGGATATCCGTGCTTCGGGAGTAAGTTTCCTAGGGGAATTCAAGTCAGGATTACCTTTTAATATATCGAATAAAGGTTTTAATTCCCCTGTGGATAATTTTAAATAGGATCTGATCCAGTTAATGTCACCTAAGAGTTTCTGAAAATCGTTCAAGGTATTCAATTGATCTTTCCTGATGGTCAACCTTGTTGGTCTGACTGTAGTAGCAGTGAGCCTTGTACCCAGATATTCTTGGATCTCCTCTAATTGTAATTTTTCAGGAGCTATCGTTAGTCCTCTCTTTTCTAATGCTTGAGTTATAAATTGTAATGCTTCTAACAAAACTTCTTTTTCTGGATGGCAAATAAGTATGTCATCCATATAATGATAAATCAACAATCTCTTAAACTTTTGTCTAGTAGTTGTTAACGCTTTATCTACGTATATTTGACATATAGTAGGACTGTTAGCCATACCTTGAGGCAACACAGTCCATTCGAATCTCTGGTCAGGCTGAGTGTGATTAAGAGAGGGCAAAGTAAAAGCAAATCTCCAACAATCATTTTTGTGTAAGGGTATAGAGAAAAAGCAATCCTTTAAATCCAGAATAATAGTAGGCCAATTTTTTGGTAGTGCAGTGACAAGAGGGAGTCCACATTGGATGGGTCCCATAGGGTACATTTGTTCATTTATGGCTCTTAAATCATGTAATAACCTCCATTTTCCTGATTTTTTCTTTGTTAAGAATATTGGATTATTCCAAGGAGAGGTAGAATGTTGTAAATGACCTGCTTGTACCTGCTCTTGTACTAACTTATGAGCTGCTCTAGCTTTTCTTTTGTTAGGGGCCACTGTGGAATCCAGCGAGGCTTATCATCTTTCCATATTATAGGGATTGATGGTTTATCAGTGGCCCCTAGGAAAAACCCAATCCATGAGAATCATTTTTTGGTGGAGGTTAAGGCAGTGGTTGGGTAGATCCTTGGCTATGTCTTCCTAATCCTTTTTTATCATCATAATTCATATTTTGTAACATATTTCTTACAGGAGTCCCTTGGTAAATCTGGTCAGTGGTGAGTTTCATATCCATTTGCTGCAGGACGTCTCGTCCCCATAGGCTAATAGGAACATTACAGACATATGGTTGAAATATTCCTGTGTGTCCCTCTGTATTTTTCCACGATAATGAGGAAGCACTTTGATTGGGGCTTCCTGCTATTCCTAAGCCTCTCAAGCTCTGAGCTGCTGTGATCAATGGCCAGTGCTTTGGCCAGACCATTGCGCTAATAATACTTTTGTCTGCTCCCGTATCTAATAAACCTGTAAATTCCATATTTCCCACTTTTAATTTTAGGAGGGGCCTCTGTCCCATATCCATAGTAAGGTTTATTAAAGTGGTTCCTGTTGATCCAAAACCTCCTTGTCTTTTATTTGTATTTTTACTGGGCCACAAAGAATGTCGACTGGGCAATATAAGCATTTGTGCAATGCGATCCCCTGGAGAGATGACCATAATTCCTTTTGGTGAAGAGACCAAGGCTTTTATTTGTCCAGTGAAATCAGGATCAATAACCCCTGGGTGTACTATAAGTCCTTTTATTGTTGAGGAACCTCTACCTAGTAATAGTCCTACACTGTTCTGTGGGATTTTTTCATACCAATCAGTATCAATCATCTGCACCCCCATATCTGGGGTTAGTATGAGTCTGGAGGTGGCACAGATGTCCAATCCGGCACTTCCTGAGGTGGCTCTGCGCTCCCCTTCTCTGTGGGAGGATACCATCGTCGGGGGACTTGTTGAATTACCCCGTATATTTGTTGCGGGCCCCGGGGAGGGCCCTGTCTCCCGTTTTTTTGAGGTTCAGGATTCGACCCTAGGAAATTATCCTCCCTATCTCTAATAGGCTGACAGGCACTATTCCGATGACTTCCTCTTCTGCATCTTGGACATAGCCCTGGGGCATAAGGTGTAACAGATTTTACTATAGTTATCTCTTATCTTTTGTTAGGGCATTATCTCCTTGCTGCTGATTTTGTGCATCTATTGAAACGTATTGGCCTTCTCCTATTAACATTTCTATCGGGAAACCTTGCCACTATGTTTCTGCAAGCAGTTTCAACAGCTATTTCTTGCCACTGAGCTTCCCCAATTAGCCATTGTTCTCCAGATAACACTGCTCTGCATACCTGTTTCCAAATAGTCTTAACTGCCTCTTTAAAGTTTTCCTAATGGTTGATGGTATCTCCATTTGCTCCTCAAATACGGGCAGGTTCTACAAATTTTGAAGCTCTTTCTATTAGGCTTAGGTTTCTCCTACCTTTTCCCCTTGTTCTTAAGTTTTCACTACCACCTGGTTATTTATTTTTTGGGGGTTCTTTATGTTAGACTTAGTTCCCTTTTTTCCCTTGTTCTTAGATTTTTTGAGCAATTATTTTCTAGGTCACCACCACTCAATTTTTCCTCACTTTATTCTCTTTAAGCGTTCTTTTCTGTTACTATTAAATCCTGTTCATGAAGATCCCCCTTGTGGCACACTGAGCAGCTTTTCCTACTTTAGCTGTTTTTTTTTTTTTTTTTTTTTCTTTTCTTTTTAATGGCGTCCCATTGTTTTTTAATAGTTCCCTGAGGGGTTGCTGCATTCAGACCCTATTGTTACTAATTTGAATAGCTTTAGTTATGGTAGTTACAATAACAGTGGCCTAGCTGCCAGGAGCAACGAGATTACTGAAAGGAAAACTATCAAGTGCGCATTAAAATTTTTATAGCGGCTTTTCACGTACTACCTAATTGGACCGCTTCAAACGTGTTTCTACTTTCACTTTAATTAGACCGCGTTCCACGCGCCAGGACCGCTAATGGTGTGTCCCGATACCCCCCCGACCCACGTTCTACGCGTTAGGATCCCGATACCTTTCAACCCGCGTTCTACGCGTCAGGACCGCTGATGGCGCGCCCCGATACCCGCGTTCCACGCGTCAGGACCCCGATACCTTTCAACCGGACCGCACTCCGCGTGTCCCCAGGACCGCCAATGGCGCATCCTGACACCCTTTAACTTTTTTATAACCGGTTTAACTTGTATACAAAAAAAAATTTTTTCAAATATCTTACCTTGTTTTCTTTTATAAGGCCTTCATCTTCCCGGGTTTCGGCACCAGTTATCGTGTCCCCTCTGGCCGCAGAGAGAGACACGACAAATGTCTGAAGCTTTGGAAGTTTATTGTGCACAGTTCCTCTCCTACGCTTCTCTTACCCCTAGCTTCTGCGCACTCCCAGCTTCCCTTCTTCCGCTTCTTCCGTCCCTTCCTCAGCTTCTGCCTCTTCCTCAGCTTCTCCCCCTCGCTCTCCCACCCACCAGGCTTATATACACTTCAACCAATCAGGGGAGAGTACACGAGGTAAACGCGGACAGCTGCAAGCATAGGATGGGTACACGAGGGGGGCATGCTCTAGTCACATCGTTAACTAGCCAATCATTGGAATTCGCTGGTTGTTTACTGTATAGCTGGCCGCTTTTGGCTCAGCGTCAGGCGCCATCTTGACCATGCCTAAGGCTGGGGGCCCTAGAAACCCCAACAAACTAGTCCTCTGATAGGGATTCATATCCAGAATATATAAAGAACTCAAAACTCTTAACACCCAAACCCCCAAATAATCTAATCAATAAATGACAAAAGAACTAAACAGAAACAACTTAAAAGAAGAAACATGAATAGTCAATAAATATATGAAAAAATGTTCAACATTTCCAGAAATCAAGGAAATGCAAATCAAAACGATGCTGAGATTTTATTTCACTCCAATCAGAATGGCAATGATCAAGAATATGAGTAATAATGAATTCTGGTGAGGTTGTGCAGAAAAAGATACACTTGTACATTGTTTGTGGGACTGCAGACTAGTACACCAGTCTGAAAAGCAGTATGGAGATTCCTCAAAAACTACGGATGAACCCACCACGTTACCCAGCTGTCCTACTCCTTGGTATTTCTCCTAAAAGATCTAAAATCTGCAAATTCCAGCAATACAGACACCTCAATGTTTACAGCAGCACAATGTACAATAGCATAGTTATGGAATCAACTCAGATACCCATCAATAGATGAATGATATATTTGTTCTACTCAACCATAAAGAAAGAATGAAATTATGACATTTTCTGGTGAATGAATGGAAATGGAGAACATCATGCTAAGTGAAATTAGCCAAACTCAGAGACTCAAGGTTTGAATGTTTTCTCTCTTATGTAGAAGCTAGAGTGAAATAAAGGAAAGAGGGAGAGAGAAGGATAGGATAACATAAATAACCAGTCAAATATAAATCAATAGATGAGCCAAAAGAAGCCTAGTAGAGGAAGAAGAATGGGAGAGGGGAGGGAATTTGGAAGGGGAAGGGAGATTATGACCAATTTTCACACGTGTATGAGTTTGTGGGGATGAACCCAACTATCGTGTATTACTATAAAACTCAAAAAAAAAAAAAAAAAAAAAAAAAGGAAACAGTTAAAAATATCCCGAGGGGGAAAAAAGGTGACTAAGAAACGTCACAACCAGAACTCCTCTCAGTTATTGGGAATTAGTAGTATGGGGGCTTTCACATTGAAACTAGAGGAAACGGTAATCCCACAAAGCTGGAAGAACTGGGGGTACAACCCTCCCCGGCAGTGCACATTCGACACATTTCAGTTTGAAGACATTCTACTAGAGAATTCAGGAAAGACTTCTTGGACATTGGGCTGAAACTGGGTCTTGAAGGATGAGTTAGATGGCATCATATGTCTGTTCCTCCAATCCACAATCTTCTGGAATATTCCGTGCTTTGAGCAGATCTAGTTCAACCCTCCTCTCACGGTCCGGCCTCAGCTGGGTGTCTGGTTCAATGCTCAGCCACTCAACCATCACTGGGTAATTACAGAACAAGCTCTGCTAGGGAGAGTCAGCCAGATGACCAGTGCTGAGGTGGTGGAGATGTGTGACAGGGCTGGGCAGGTCCTGAGAGGTTGGTTGAGTGGCATTGAAGCAGACACCCAGCTGATTTTTTTTTTTTTAAGGAGGAGAAAAGCCCCAGTGAATGGATCTAAGATGTCACCAAATAACCTGTAATGTGAGAAACTGAGGACCAGAGCTCAGAAGTTGGAGTTTTGTTTTCCTCTGGGCCTGCCAGCTTAAAATAAAGTTTTTATTTCTCCTCTCAAAGTTCTGCTTGATGCTTCTCGACCAATCTGTTTCCAGAAACTCTAGCATGCTGTAAATGGTCCCAGGTATGCCATGAGAATTGCCCCAGAGCAGGATGAGGCCTGAGGAAACCAGTATCCAACTCTGAAACTTCCTCCAGTCTGGTGGGTGTAACACTGAGATCTAATAATCAATGATTTGAACACCTTTTCATGTATTCACTGGCCATTCAGTTTTCCCATGCCAATTTTTATGGTTTAGATGTGAAGTGTCCCCCAAAAACTCATGAGTGAGACAATGCAAGAAGGTTCAGAGGAGAAATGATTGGGTTACAAGAGCCTTAACCCAATCAGTGAATTAATCCCCTGGTAGGGATTTACTGAGTGGCAACTGAAGTTGTAGGATGTGGCTGAAGGAGGTGGGCATTGGGGGTGTGGATTGGGAGTATATATTTGTACCTGGTGAGTGGAGTCTCTCTTTCTGCTTTCAGATCATCATGTGAGCTTCTTCCCTCAGCCACACTCTTCCGCCATGATGTTCAGCCTCAGCTCAAGTCCCAAGGAATGGAGCCGGCTACCTATGGATTGAGACCCTGAAACTGTGAGCCCTCAAATAAAATTTTCTTCCTCTACAATTGTTCTGGTTGTGTCTTTGAGTCACAGTGGTGAAATAGCTGACTAAAACACCAATTTTCTTTTTCTTATTTTCTTTTGAGTTGCTTGTCTTTGATTTATTGGGATTCTTTTTAAATTTATACTTCTATTTTGTTGATTATGTGTAGAAATAGTTTCCAGTTTTGGGGCTCATCTTTTGACTTTCTTTATGGTATCTTTTGATGAACACAATCAATACCTTAATTTTAATGTGTTCTAATTTGTCAAAATTTTTATGGTCTGTGCTTTTAGTGTCTTTTCTAGGTAATCTTTTCCTATCCAGCATCATAAAGAGGTTTTCTATACTTTCCTCTAAACTTGTTTAAAGTTTACTTCTACACCTAAACCCTTAATTTATTAGGGATTAATTCTGGTTATGTTATGAAATGAAAGTCCTATTTTAATTTTTTTCTCCATGAATTTCTAATTGTCCCAGTCTATTGTCCACTGATCCCAAAAGCCAAATATAATATGTCACATTTCTGAATATGTGTCTGCTTCTGAGCCCTCTCTCCTACTTCACATGTTGCTTTATCTTTCTGTAATTCTGTATTAATTACTATGTCTTTATGCTAAATCTTTATATCTAAGATTTCCTGGAATTTTATTTCCTTTTTAGCAAGGAGACACAAAACTAATCTTAGCTTTTGATCATGTGTGTTCCAAGAAAAATTCCACTGATAATTTTCCTCTTCGTCTTCCAAGTGACTTTTTTTCTTTGATAGATCTTTTCACTGTGAATATTTTAATGGCACAAATTTATGAGGTACAGGGTGGTACTTTGGTACATGTAGACTGTGTGTAATGATCAGCTCAGGTCACTTGAACTTATTCTGAAGCTGCAAATCCATTAGTAAGGAATTCATGTCTATGATATTGATTCTTTGGATTGATGAATGTGGATTAGAATTTAATCTTTCTTTTTAAAATTAAGTTATATTATTTTATTGGTTCTTTTTAGTTATCCATGACAGTACAATTAATTCTGATATAATTGCACAAGCATGGAATATATCCTATTCTAGTTAGGACCTGGATGTTCATGATGATGGGATTCACTATGATATGTTCATATAAGTACATAAGAAATTTAATTTAGATTCATTATATTTCCCTCCCCTTTATGCCCCTTTGTCTAATCTACTGAATATTATTCCCTTCTTCCTTATTGTGAATTAGTTTCCATATATCTGTGAAAATATTTGACCTTTGGTTCTTTTGAGACTAGCTTATTTCACTTAGCATGACAGTCATTATGTCCATCCCTTTACCAGCAAATATCATAAAGTCATTCTTGTTTTTTTTTTCATTCTTTATGGCTAAATAATATACTATTGCGTATGTATATCATAATTTCTTTATCTGTTAATCTGTTGGAGGTCACCTAAGTTGGCTCCATAACTTAGTTATTGTGGATTGAGCTGCTATAAACATTGATGTGGCTGTGTCACTATAGTATGCTGATTTTAAATCCTTCAAATATAAACCAAGCAGTGGGATAGTTGGCTTAAATGGTGGTTCCATTCCTATTTTTCTGAAGACTCTCCATACTGTTTTCCAAAGTAGTTGCACCAATTTGCAGTCCCACCAGCAATGTATGAGTGAGCCTTTTCCCCCATGTCCTCACCAACATTTATCGTTACTTGTGTTCTTGATAATTACCATTCTGCCTGGAGTGAGATGAAATCTCAGTGTAGTCTTAATTTGCACTTCTCTAATTGCTAGAGAAGTAGAACATTTTTTCATATATTTGTTGACCATTTGTATTTCTTCTCCTGAGAAGTGTCTGTAGAATTCCTCTGCTCACATATTTAATTTGTTTTATGGTGTTTTTTGAGTTCTTTGTATATCCTTGGAATTAATACTCTTTCTGAGGTGCAGGTGGCAAAGATTTTCTCCCATTCTGTAGGCTCTCTCTTCACATTCTAGATTTTTTCCTTTGCTGTGAAGATTTTCAGTTTGATACCATCCCATTTATTGATTAGTGATTTTATTTCTTGTGCTTTAGGAATCTTGTTAGGGAAGTGAGTTCCTAAACCAATATGTTGGAGTGGAGAATTTAATCATTCAATAGTAATTAATCTCTCTATTAAAATTTTGCATATCTTTATTAGAGTGTTCCCTAATTTTTTCCTTCATTGTATAACTATATTTTAGGATTACATTTTGAAGCTGCTCTTGATGGTGTATTAACTTGCAATTGACTTTTACGTATTGATCTCACATCTGGTGAAATTACTAAAGTTCCTTATTAATTCTAGTGATTTGCTTCTAGAATCTTTTGGGATATCTGTGTAGACTATCATATGTACTAATAATTACCCTGTTAGTTCTTCATGATCAATATTTCCATGGTTTTCATTTTCTTGTCTTATCATACTGGCTTCAGCTGTTTTAGATTTTAGTCCCCTAGAGGCAACTATCAGGGATAAGCTTATCATTTTTAGGATTTCAGACCATCCAGTTCAAAGATCCCTTCCAATGTACAAGAATCAGACAAAACACATTTTTAGAGCATTTGGCCAGTTACAACTCTTTCTCATACAGCATCTCAGTGATCTCATCAACAGAATAGAGGGCCAAGTTGTTGTTCTTTAGTAGAGGGCTTGTTCAGCTTGTTCAAGGTCCTGGGTTTGATCCTTAGAATATTTTTTTAAGTAATATAAGTAGAAGTATTACAGCAGTCATTTTACAGGTGAGGGAATGGAGGAGGTTTCAACAGAAATTCACAGAGATCACTTGTCTACTAAGTAGGAGCTCTGGGCCTGGCAGGGTAACTCTGCAGATCTATCCAGAGTGTTCTTCCTAACTAAAGGGGACTTTGGTGTCATGATTTCCAGAACTGTCATAGATCATCAGATATGTCAAATAATTTCTTTAATTCACTGAGTTATTTTAAGATGGTATTTTTAATTTGTTGGACAAACCATTTGATTGCTCCATTGAATGCTACTGGCACTGGGTTGAATAAAGACTTGCATGTAAGACATACATTCACACAGAAAAACTCAGGAATACAACACGAGTTTTTCCCAGTGTACGAATGGGATGCTAACAGTGCCCTAAGACATGAGCTGGGTCAGCCAGGCTCTGCACTCACCTGTCACTGTTGGCGATGGCACTCCCAGAGAGAAGTTTGCCAAAGAACAGTGATGCAGTCTGGGAACAGCAGAGCCCTGCAGTGGGGACACTCAGACCAAAGCAAACTATGGGCAGATTCAAGGAGGTCGAGGCAAGGGGAAGTTTTAGGAGCAAAAAGAGAAATTCACATGGGCGGCTTGGATACAAAGCTCACTGGTCTTGGGGCCCAAGGCAGGAGTTGGCTTAGCTCATTGGTAGAGGTGCCTTACCAGCCAAGTGGGCTATCCAGAGCACCTGGTCTCTATTGCTGCAGCCTTAGAGATTATCAAGGATGAACTTGGTTCCAGAAATATGTGCCTATGTATCAACAGGCAGAACCAGCTGTGTGTGCAGAACAAGAAGGCATTTCCAGTGGGTTTTAGGAAGTCCTGTAACAGCACTGACCTCAGATGAGCAGGCACGAATTCTTCCCCTCCAAATTCCTGGCTCTGACTTTGTCTGGACTGACGAGACCAACGGCATCAGCAACGATCGTGTGCTGACAACCTTGATCCAAGCTGCAAGCCCAAGTCTATTGTTTTCCCCACACGAGAGTGACAGGAAAAACTGTCAAACCTGAACACAATGAAGTCCCGCCTGTGAGGAAAGTCCCAGAAGGCTGAGGGCCGCGTTCAGAACGTGGCCTGACGATCAAGGCGAACATGCTCCTGTTTGCTGCAGAAAGTCCCGCTGCAGGCTCCCCAGTCAGCCCCAATCTGCCCTGTATGTGCCACACTTGCTCCTCCTAGCTCCCCACAGTGGCACAGGAAGTGAGTTCTTGGAGGAGAAGATTTAAGAGCACCCAGGAGGCCCTGGACACCCCCTCCTCCTCCCCGTTGAGAACGCCTCTCTAATTCTCCCACTCGGGTGGCCTGACCCACCTGGAGGTGAGAGGGCAGGGATCCTTACCCAGGCCCGTGGTCTAGATGAGGAGACTGAGGTTTGAGAGGTCAGACACTACCACACACCCTCATGGCCAGAAAGTTCTGGAAGAAGGAGCTGAGCTCAGACGCCCTGAGTGCAGGCTGTCCTAACTGGACTGAGTTCTGACTGTCCAGGGCGCCCCGTCTGTCACCTGCCTTGCATCGTGCAGTGCTAGTTGGGACTCTCAGGCTGGGTCCTGGAGCACGGGGAGGCCACCCAGGAGCAGAGGTAGAGCAGGATCCCAGGTCTCCTGTTCCAGCACCGAGGCTCTGCCCACCACACCACCCTGCCCTTGGTGGTCCAAGACCACAGTCCAGGTTAGGGCCGAGCGAGCCATAAGTGAGCTTGGGCAAGACGTGCCCAGGCAGTGGCCTCAGGAGAACCCGTTAAAAGGAGATGCTAAGGAGAGGGGGCGTCCTGGGACAAAACACAGAGTGTCAGAGGAAAGGGAGGCCTTAGACTTGATCAGCAGGAGTTTGGGCATCGCGGCATCAGTACACTGGGCGCCTCCAGTGGGATGGGGAAGATGCGAGAAGGAAGCAGACAGTTGGCCTATTTTGTGGAACAAAATGCATAGAACTCGTGGACTGAGGGCGACCTCTGAAAGGATGGCTGTCGTTTTCCACACACTGCAAGATGCACCATTCTTTTCTGTCTGCGTAGTACGCTGCCTCTGGATCCCTCTGTCCTGGCTGAGAGGACCCCAGCCCGTGTGTGGTGAGCTCCGATGCCTTCTTTGACGACCCTGGAGAATCAACGTTGTCTTCTCCCAAAACTGGAAAAGGAGGCCCCCGGGGGCAGAGTGGCCCAGCGTGGGGTCCAGAGCCTCTACACGCCTCATCCCACTCAGTCACCACAGCTCTGGAAGTTCTGTTCCCCCGCGTTGCAGATGAGGAAACTGAGGCAGAGAGGTCACGTGTCTCATGTGAAGTCATACACTGAATGCACGGCACAGCCCGGACGTGAGCCCAGAGCACTGACTCCAAGCCTGTGCTTCCAGTTATCACGAGAATTTAGTTGCCAAAACCCACTGAGCCATCGGGAGGCTCCTGAGAGTGCAGAGCGGTGCCGCCGGGCGCTCTGCATTAAGCAGGAAGCCGGGCCAGGCCAAAGGGGAGCCCGTGCATGGCAGCCGCCTTTCAGGATGCTCCTGCCTTCCTCTTTGGCAGGACCCAGGAAAGTTCACCTTGAACAATGTGGGGTCCCAGCACAGGGCACAGGGCACGGGGTGCAGAATTCCCTGGTGCCTTTGGGGTGTCATGCTCTGTCCCAACGTCCAGACCTGTATCCGGTCATGTTTTGGGTTTTGTTGTGACCTCTGAGAAGCTTGGGAATGAGGACGGAGCTCCATGGTGGCCCCTGGCCCCTGGTCCCAGCCCTCCTTCCCCCTCTCTCCTTCTCTGCAGGGCTCTGATCTGCACCCTGCCGTGTTGAGGAAGGCGGTAGACTGAGGGCTATCTAACTGCAGGGTCCCCAGCTACCTCCCCTCTGCAGGACACACACCCCCACTGCCTTGCTTCATCCCTTCCAAAGGCCAGAACCCCCAGGCACCCCAACATCGGCTCAGCTCACACTGCTTCTTCATGTCCCAACAAGGCTGGTCAAGCCTCGTCCTGCAATCTCTGGGAAGTCCTGACCCTCTAAAGGTGTCTGCCATTTCCTGGGCATCTCTGACCCCCTTGCTCTGCTGTGTGACGTCTGAGTGACATCTCTGCTTCAGTCTCTGTGTCTCACAACTGTCCCGGGCTCATCCCAATTGTGACCCACAGCCCCTGTCTCTTCCCATAACCCTCAGGGAGGCAGCTTGAGTAGGAGCCGGGCGTGAGCAACTGCAGGACGTCAGCATCTCATGGCGGAGGAGAGATCCCTTACCACTGACATAGACTCTCTGGCTCTGAGCCAGCCTCCAGCCCAGCCTCCAGCCCAGCCAGCCTCCAGCCCAGCCAGCCTCCAGCCCAGGCTGCCGCCTTCCACCTCAGGAGCCGTTGTCTCTCCACGCCCTCCTTCAAGGCAGCCTGGGATCCTGCTCAGCTCTGCGGAGCAACTGGGCCCGTATCCTTGTGTCTTTCAACCCAGCCTCCGAACCCATTTCCTACCCCTCTACTTAGCAAGGTATTTGGCTAAGCCAAGGCTGCCCCTGTCCTCGGAGGACCTGCACAGTGATTCGAGAACAATCTCCCGTCTCCCTGTGCCTGGAATCAACGGGCTTCTTACCTCTTTCCTGCACGACTTCTCTGTCTCCTACTTCCCTGGTGCCAGAGGCTGGGCTTTGGCTCGGCTCACCATGGTGTCCCTCGTGTCTTCCAGGTGAGCAGCGGCATCGGCATGAACGTGGTCAGTGCCATCTTCTCCCTGGCTGGCATCCTCTCTCTCACTCTAGATATGTCCCTTCACGAGAAGGTGAGCGTTCCACCTGCCTGGGCCCATGCTTCCAAAGGACAGGAAGGAATTCCAACAGAATTCCACCTCAGTACGATGACCACTCTGTCCACCAAGTATGGAACCCTCACCAAAGCTCTGTGACTGTGGAGGCTCCATCACCAACCTCACTCCACAGCGAGGACACAGGTGCTCAGAGGGCAAAGACAGCTGAGCCCTTCCCTCAGCCAACCTGGTTCCTGTTTGGAGGGAGCAAGGCTCAGGTGTGCAGCCAGGGCCGCTGCCACTCAAACTCACAATCAAATCCACAAGATGACCTGCCCCCAGGAACCGACCGAGGGCCAGCCTGTCACTGAAGAAGAGGTGCTGATGCTGGGTTCTTGTCTTACTTGGGGGGCTGCTGAAGCAGATGCAGGAGCGAGAATTTAGGTGCAAGGCATTTCTTTTGAGGTGAACCTAGGAAGCATCAGTGGGGCGGGGGAGTGATAAGATATAAGGCGAAGCCCAGGATGAAGGGTGTGGGCAGGCAGGTTACACAGGAGCTGCTCCTGCTGGGACCCTGGCAGAGGGAAGAGTGTGCACCTCAGTTTTGCCCTGTGATCCACCAACTCCACTCAGTCATTGGTTGAAAGCCGCGGCTGAGGCCATCAATTCCCAGGTGACTCCTGTCTGCCACGCATGTGAGCAAAGCAGTCTCCTGGCCAGGGGAAGCCCTCGGGCATGTGATGAGCTGGAAGACGGGTGGCAGGGGTGGAATAGGGCCAACGGGATTCAGGAAGGACATCAGTAGCATTGACGCAGTACCAAGCAGGCCTGAAGAGCAAGGGCAAGACTAGCTGTTCCACCCTCAGCCATGACCCGTCCTCCCTCAGGACTAACCAAGCAGGCCAGGGAAGGCTGGCAGGACACAGGCCTTTGCCCAGACCTGTGTGCAGGGTGAGGGCAGCCCCTAAGGAGAGGCTCCTGCAGGCTCTGGCAGGAAGGTGATCCTGCGGATGTAACTTGGCATCTAGAAGATGTAGCAGCAAGCCACAAACCAGGAGAGGTGTTGGCCTCTGGAGTCCCCTGGGTGGGACAGGAGGTCATCATCGAGGATAGCTTGTGGTCCTGGGGAATCGGGAGAACAACATGTACTAGACCTAAAAGTGGTCATTGGGCAATGGTGACCTCTGCCATGGAGCAGCACACTAGTGTAGTGAAGCCCAAAGGCTGTGGATTCCCATAGGTACGGGGTCAGTCCTCTCTGCCGCAGAGAGGAGGGGTGTGGAGGGGACCCCAGCATGAACTCGGTGAATTCTCCACCCCACTGGGGATGGACGTGATCCAGATTCACCAAGCCCTCTGGGGTCTCTAGATCTGTCCTGGCTTCCCTCTCTACAGAAGCCCTTCAAGCTCTGAGTCCCCACTGCAACCTTCCAAGGGCAGCATCCCCCCAGGACCATAGGGATCAGGCCACTAAAGCCAGGAGCCCAGCAGAGCTGATGATCCATGCTCACTGGTGTCTATCCCAAACCCTGGGGAAGACCCCCAGCCCCTCTCACCAATCACCTGGTCTGTGTCCTTGCTGAGGCACATCGCAGCTTGGGTTCCTCTCATGGGACTTTGAGATGTGGTTTATTTGGGAGAGAAACAAAAGGAACCCGGGGCAAGGCAGCTGGGGTCTTCACACACGGAGCCCTGATGGTCATTAGTAGAGGGCTGCCTTCCAGGGGCCTCATTCCCTGAGCTTCAGACCTGCTGCACAAATAACAGGCCAGAGGAATCCACAAGGCAAAGAAATGCAGCTGTAAGAGAAGCATTCAGTGGTGTCCATGGAGGCGACAAGTGAACAAGAAGACATCCATGTGCCAGGAGATTGGTGCACCCCAGCCCCACAGGGATGGAAGCCCGGGACCCTCCAGACCTCACCTCCTGTGCATCCTCCTCTCATGGTCCATTTGCGTCTTTAAATATTCTTTATAGAGTCAAAGGACAAAAATACAGCAATTAGCTTAAAGACTGAAAGAAAGAAAAGTAAAAACGCAGGAGCTGACATTTGGACTCAGGTAAGGTGCACTAGGTGGACAGGCAAGGGTGCATGACAGGGGCGCCCGGAGTATCTGCTGGAGGTGCCACAAGCAGAGGGTCTCTGGCCTTCCAGATGAGGCATGTGGCACTTGCCTAAGGTGAACCCTGAAGTGTCACCTCGACAGTCAACCCTAAGGACTAACATCCTTCCATTCCTGCTGCCTCTAGGTTTACATGAGGGCTTTCACAGGGAGTCTCCTGCCCTTTGTCCTCCTGGAGTTCTTCCTCACATGTGTGGTCTCACGTTTTGGGTGCCAGGCTGTCTGCAGGAGACGCTTTGAGGTAAACATTTGGCTCTGTCCCAGGAATCGGAGCATGCTGTGGGGGGAAGTAGTAAGACATGACCAAAGAGAGAAATGAAGCCGGAGAAAGAATGTATCAGTTAAGTTTTGCTGCATAACAAATAACCTCGAAATTGAGTAACTTAAAAAAGCAACCATTTATGGAGTTTTTGATTCTGAATGTAATCACTTTGGGCAATCATCAGTGAGTCCATCTACTGGTCTCAGATGGATTTACTCTTGCATCTAGAATCAGCTCCCAGGTAGGCATGGGGAAGACCCGTTTACAGAGAGAGGGCTTAGTGGAATAGTTCATCTCTGATGCATGTGGTGTCTCATCCTCTGGTGTGCCGGCCTGAGTGTCTTCGCAGGGTGACTGAGTCCACGGAGTAGTAAAATATGGCAAGCTCCCACAGCAGGCACTCTCAGTCCCTACTTCCTTACCTTCCCTGGCCAAAGTCACTTGCATGGCTTCATAGTCAGTTTTGCAGTCAATAACAGTCTTTCCTCTCACCATAAATTACTCACACTTGTACGACATGCAAAATATGCTCATCCCCATCCCAGGATGCCCAAGCACCCCATCCAATCACAGCACCAGGCTTGAAGTCCAGAATCCAAATCAGGTCTTGATGTGACTGAAGATTTCAGAGTATGGCTCTTCTCGACCCAAAAACCTATGAACCAAAACCAGGTTCTGCTCCTTGTATACCCAACATACTCTAGTGAGACAAGAACAAGACAACTGTAAAGCAGGCTCCCGTTCATTAACAGGAAACGCAGAACATCATGGTTTCATAATAATTCTAAAATCCTAAGGGTTAAATATTGCCCTAGCCTGGGGGCAGAGATTAGGGGTTTCTAGATTAGGGGTCAATGTAGCCCTCTGGAAGGGTCTTTCACTATCTCCATTGCCTCCTGGGAGGGTCTCCCCAATCCTTTGTTCTTCAGGTTCTCCACCTTATACTTTGGACTCTAAGCTCCACCCTCAGAAACATTTTCCCTTTTGCATAAAAAAAAAATCATCCAACTTTTCCATCTTTAGAAAAATGAATAATCTCTCAACCTACTTCCTATATTAAGCATTGGGTCCCGAAGGTCTTTTTTGCAGTTTGAACCACTGCAAAGATGTTGGTGGTCCTTTTGCTGATACAACTCCCTTAAAAACTGAGGGTATTTTTAATGTACCAGATTATGGCTGTCACCACTGGACAAAAGCCACTCGTGAGATTGCATTCTACACGTGCCTCTCTGTTCAGATCTACCAACATCTATTTTAAGATTAGGCTTGTGGGACCAAGCCCTAAATATTCTTAGAAGTCTTCTTGTCTAGCCAAAAGATGACAGGCACTGCCTGAAGTCTTTCAGAATTCTTAACGAAGGCTTGTGTAGACACAGCCCTTGCTGTATAGATCAAATCCTGATTGTGTGTGTGTGTGTGTGTGTGTGCGTGCACCGCGCATGCACCAGGGATTGAACCCAAAAGGTGCTTTACCACTGAGCTCAACCCCAGCCCATCACCTCTGTTTTTTGAGACAGCATCTCCCTAAATTGCTTAGGGCTCAAATCCTGATTTGATCTTTGTTTGCACATCTAAATTTACTTTGAATGTCATTTATCCATTGAGAACCCCAGAAATAAAAGACTGTCTTATTTTTCAATTCACTAAGTCCTGGGCCCTCAATATCCCCACTAAATACAACTTGCAAATGCAATCGTGCCTTCTTCGGCTGCTCTCCATCTTAGAGTACTTTCACATACACAGCTAGGAGCACCCAAGTGGCATTTCCAGTGTTCGGCCTGATGGTCCCCTTAGCCAAATCCAAAAAGTTCATAGGTGTATCTTCTCTCTTCCAAAATGCAAAAGTGCCCATCACTACATAACCTGGGTAACCATTTACCCAGGCTGCAATGGCACGTTCCCCTCTCCTTTTCCCGCCTCCTCCAGCAGTGAGATGACCATCTTTCCAGCCTTTGTTAAAGTCTTACTCACCGCTTCTCCACCTGTCCCAAAACCAATGCAGGTGTTGGCGTTTTGTTACCCCACTTGTAGCTCCCGGTCTTGCAACATATCAAACCACCCCAAATCCTAATGGCTCACACAACAAGCACTTAGCTCCTGATTCTCAGGGTCTGCTGGGCAGCTCTGATCTGCTGGGGTTGCCAAGTCTGAGGTGAGTCTGTGAGCTGCCCTTGGGCTGGATGACTTGGGAAGGACTCGCTCACATCAGGCAGTTGGCAAGCCGACTGTCAACTGGGACAGGTGGGCCAAGTGTCTCATTGTGCCGCAAGTCAGCCCAGGCATCTGTCTGTGTCAGGGACCAACAGGGGAAGCAAGTCCCAGTGGGCAGACACCCCCAGGTCTCTGCTTGTGTCACGTGTGCTATTGTCCCTTAGCCCAAGAAAGCCATGTGACTAAGCCCGGCATGAGTGAGAGAAGGTCCACTAAGGCATGGAAATGGGAAGGGAAGAACTTGTGACCGTTTTACAGAGGAAGACGATGTCTTGTGTCCTTTACCTTGCAGAATATGACAATGGGGTCAACCATATTCAGCTTCAACCCAGCCAACGTAACCGCCAGCCACGTCCACACTGCTGACATCCCTGTCAACACTGCCACCAGCCCTGCCAGCCCTGCCAATCCTAGCTGCCCTGACAACGTTCCTCCTGAACATTCGTACCAAGATATAGCTGATTACGCCCAGAGATAGAGCTCACGGGTGCCCATTTCCAGGCCAGGGAGGAGACACTGCAGAAGAAAGACTCTTGACCTCCTAAACTCCCGTGGCCTTGACCCCATGGGTGCACAGGCTGCGTGCTGGGGCTGCAGAAATCATGCCAGCCCACCCAGAGAAAGAGCTGCGTGGGACGGGCCGTGCTGGAGAAGCCCGCGGAGCACACGACTGCTCCTGAAGGGCTTTCACCAGCTGCACGAAGGCGCTCTGCGGACTCAGTGGCACCACACGGACCTTCCAGCCCATGGGGGGCTGGCGGCAGGGGCACCCCCTCATCTCCCTCCCTCCTCTCTCCCGTGTCCCTCTGCCTTCTTCCAGAGTCTGGCTCCAGCCACAGGGTCAGGATGATGAGGGCCATGGTCCTGGTGCCATGCAAGAGGGTGGCAGCAGCTTTTCTGTAAAATGGCCACAAATTCTTCCCTCCCTGCTTCCGTGCCTTAGTGGACCTCCTCTCACTAATGCCGGGCTTAGTCACCTGGCTTTCTTGGGCTAAGGTGACAACAGACCTCAGGGTTCTTTCCGACTGAAGCGTCTACCAGGGAGCCTTGCTCTTGCTAATCTGGCCACTGCTCCTGGCCTTCTTCAGTGGCGAGTTGAGCTCAGGCACCTCTTCTCTACCTGCAGTGAGGAGGGGAGGCAGCAAGGTGAGTGAGCCCCCAGGACACTGTACCTGCCAGCCTGAAGCTCCCCACAGTCTCCTCTAGTGACACCTATGTGTCACCAGTCACCAGAGGGCCCTGAGACTACCCTTCACCTCCCATCCCCAGGATGTGATTCCCAAAGGCAATCTAATGCCAGAGCCTCCCTGGGTAAGCCAAGGGCAACTACCACGGGCACAGCACCTGCACTTCACTGAGCACAGGTACTGCCTCTCCAGTGGTCACACAGGCAGAAGTTAACCCATTTTATAGATGAGGAAACTGAGGCTGAGGGCATTCCTTCTCTGAGCAGTCACTGAGTGGTGGACATGATACAGGATTCCCTGTCTGCTGACCCATAGTCAGCTCACTTTCCACCACCCCCCACACTGGCTCATCTTGCTTCCCTCTGTCTGTAAAACTCTCCAGCCTCCATTTTTATTCCCCAAGTAGGAAAAGACACGCCCTGCTGGCTGGAAGCAACACTGACTAGGAACCATCTGAGGTGGTTCATGGAAAAGCAGGGGGTAGGAATCCTGGTCGGGGGTCTACTCCCATCCACCAGTGAAGAAATCTAGAGGTTGGCATCCAAAGCATTCAGCTCAAGGCATTAAGCCCCTCTTCATCACCTCTACTCAGGACCTGGGTCACAAGCAGCCCCTGACCTGCAGCACCCATTCAGAACATGACCAGGAGGGTGCAGGAGAGGGAAGGAGAGCAGATCTATGCAGCACCTATGACGTGCTAGACAGGTGCTAGAAGCTTCCATACATTTATGAATGCAGCAAATGTACATTAAGCACCTACTACATGCCAGGCACTGCACCAGATGGTGAGGGTACAACAGGGGGTGGAAATCAAAATACTTAATAACAGATGCTCAGACACTGAAAAATCACAATAGAAAAATGCTGTGTGCTGAGCAGGGCTCTGGCGGGTCCCGGGTGGACCAGCACTAACCTTTCTGCTGGAGCATGCAGAGGGGAGGGTGTGTCAGAGGAGGGGGTGAAGCACTGAGAAGCTGGGTCAGGGGTCTCCCAGAGCTTGGGTAAGTGGAATGAAAGCACTTTAATATTATAGTAACCAGTCTTCTGTGACAGAGTTTCCCAGCAAAATATCAGCCCAGGGTTTAAACTGAATGGAACCAACTTGGCCCCGACCCCTGGACCTTACCCTCCAGCCAGCACAGAGGCCAAGCAGAGAGGCATGAAGAGATGGCAAGGGCTCCAACCTACACACACACACACACACACACACACACACACACACACACTCCCCTGAGGGATGTCACAGGCAAGCAATTATCAACATGCACCTACTGCCCCTTTGCTGATTCAGTCACCCCCCCCCATTGGTGGAAGACCCAGGGGAGGTGACCTTCCTACTCATCTCCATTAAGAACCACCCAGAGTCCAGCATCTGCCTTGTGTGGATCCAGCAGCCCGGCACCTGCCCCACATAAGTCCAGTGCCATGCTCCACCACATCTACCAATGCCACTGGGACACCTCTGCCACCATCTTGGATTATCCCCGCCGCAGACGCCATCTTTAGTTGGCGCAGCTTCCATCCTGGGACACCTACCAGAGACTAGAAGCCCATTATCAAGGTACCTACAGTTTAGCTGCTGCTGCCACCAACTTGAGAAGTGGCTGCTTACATTCAGGGAAAAACAGCCAGGACCTGAAAGGTCATCACCAGGACTGCAGGCTAGGTCACATCTGAGGTATCCCTGCTACGTGTGCTAATAGCCACCATCTGCTGCAGAGGCAGGAGAGAGCCTTGCAAGGAGTTGGTAGGTGGGGAGAGGGTGTGAGGGCCTCTTGATCCCAGCTAGTCTAGCCAACCAGCCCAGCATCCACTCGGATCCCAGAGACAACTTGGGCAGCACTTGCTGGGAACCAACATCAACCTGGACAATGACTCCACCAGTGACCTGGTCCTGCCAACTTGGCAATCAACAGGGCCCTCCAGCTCCTCAATCCCTGGTCTCCCAACCATCCCCTCACCACCAACCCAGCCCAGTGCCCACAGCTATGCGATGACCCACGGCTTTCAATGTCTGGTCCTGATCTGCCCAACACAGAACAGCTTTCTGAGATAGGCACACATGTCCCAGTACTCAGCCCTCAGGAGCTCCAGGGAGAGAGGTTCCTGACTGGGAAGCCAAAAGGGACAGGGCAGGTGAGATACAGTTTAGAGACTAAATTATATAACAGGATTTGTGGGGTCCACAAGTCAGGGAAGGGGCAAAGACCAGGCTCTTTTGTCCCATGAGTGGGCCTCAAAGGAGAGTCCTGGGGTGCAGATTCCAGAGTATAGCAATTGCTGTACCCTGCCTCCAGGAGTCCCACCTCCAAGTCTAATCCTCCCACCTTAGTAACCGTCATCATCCTGAGGGTGGAGCTACCAGCAAACTCCAGACAACTCCACCTATCAGAAGAGGAGGAGGCAGAGAAGATACTGAACTCCAGCAGAAACGATTGTTCAATTCTCCTTCAGGACTCTTGTTTTATCTTTCTTTGTTTTCCCCCAGTTATTTTTTCATTTTTCTTTTATCATTTCCTGCTCTCACATCCCCATCATCTTTGAAATCAAGTAACTTTCATGCATCAGGCTACTGTGGAGGTTTGAAGGTTTGAATAGTATATCACAGTTTTGTTGTAGATCCTTTTTTTTTAACTCATTCTCTATTTTCCTCTTATTTCTCTGTTTCCTCAGTCTCATTCTTCCTTTTCTCCTACTAACAACCAACTTCTTTTGATTCCTCCTTCACTCATCCTATGATCTAGTACCTCTATATTCTCACTTCTTACCTCATCAACATTACATCCTGCACCCCTCCCCTGCCCCTTTTCCATCATAAGAAATTGTAGACCTTATTACAAAACCATTGTTTATGCCGTAGATAATAATCGAACTCATCATCTCTGTTTATTATGACAATGCCTTTAACATCTTAATAGGGACTGTTTGGTTTAAGGCTGCATATTTTTTGAATGGGTGCTGTTAATATTGATCTCCCACTTAACAGTGAGGTATTGGAAACCTGCAGGGACACTATAAACCTATAGGGTGGAAACTGTAATATCTCAGATCTGCACTGTTAGAGGGGAAGATACATGAAAAAACAAGGGAAGAAAGTGCCCCAAAGAAACCAGGATGCTATATTAACAGACTCCATTGACAGCACGGTAGAAGAAATGTCAGAAAAGGAGTTCAGAATGTACATGATTAAAATGATCCATGAAGTAAAGGATGATATAAGAGAGCAAATGCAGACAATGAACGATCACTTCAGTAAACAGTTAAAAGAGCAAATGCAGGAAGCAAAAGATTATTTCAATAAAGAAACAGAGACTCTGAAAAAAGTGAACAAAAATCGTTGAAATGAAGGAAACAATAAACCAAATTAAAAACTCAATAGAAAGGATCACCAATAGACTAGATCACTTGGAAGATAGAACCTCAGACAATGAAGAGAAAATAATTAATCTTGAAAATAAAGTTGACCACACAGAGATTATGGTAAGAAATCATGAACAGGACCTCCAAGAATTATGGGATAATATGAAAAGACCAAATTTAAGAATTATTGGGATTGAGAAACAAACCAAAGGAATGAACAATCTATTCAATGAAATAATATCTGAAAATTTCCCAACCTGGAGAATGAAATGGAAAATCAAATTCAAGAGGCTTACAGGACACAAAATGTACAAAATTACAACAGATCCACACCAAGGCCCATTATAATGAAAATTCCCAACATAAAAAATAAAGATAGAATTTTAAAGGCCATGAGAGAAAAGTATCAGATTACTTATAGGGGGAAAACAATATGGATATCAGCAGATTTCTCAGTCCTGACCCTAAAAGCTAGGAGGTCCTGAAACAATATATACCAAGCTCTGAAAGAACATGGATGCCAACCAAGAATCTTATATCCAGCAAAACTAACCTTCAGATTTGATGATGAAATAAAATCCTTCCATGATAAACAAAAGTAAAAAGAATTTACTAATAGAAAGACTTCACTACAGAACATTCTCAGAAAAATATTCCCGTGAGGAGGAAATGAAAAGCAACAATGAAAGTCAGCAAAGGGAGGAACTACACTAAAGGAAAAGCTAATCAAAGAAGAAACCAAGTCAAGTCAAAAAACAAAAATAAACCGACATGACCAGGAATACAAATAATATCTCAATTTCTAGAGACATATTATCCACCCAGATTGAATCAGGAGGACATACACAATTTAAACAAATCAATTTCAAGCAAAGAAATAAAAAATATGCCATCAAAACCTCACCAACCAAGAAAAATCCAGGACCAGAGGAATTCTCAGCTGAGTTCTACAAGATCTTCAAAGAAGAATTAATACCAATACTCTCAAAGTATTCCATGAAATAGAAGAGGAGGGAACCCTTCCAAACTCATTCTATGAAGCTAGTATTGCCCTGATACCCAAACCAGAGAAAGACACATCAAGGAAAGAGAACTTCAGACTAATATAATTGATGAATATAAATGCAAAAATTATTAACAAAATATTGGCAAACCGTATCCAAAAACATATTAAGAAAATTGTGCACCATGATCAAGTGGGGTTCATCCCTGGAATGCAAGGATGGTTCAACATCCGTAAATCAATAAACGTAATCCACCATGTCAATAGACTTAAGGATAAGAATCATATGGTTATTTCAATTGACACAGAAAAAACATTCGACAAAATACAACACCCCTTCATGTTCAAAACACTAGAAAGAACAGGGATAGCAGGAACATACCTCAACATTGTAAAAGCTAAGTATGCTAAACCCAAGGCCAACATCATTCTAAATGGAGAAAATCTGAAAGCATTCCTTCTAAAAACTGGAACAAGACAGGGATGCCCTCTTTCACCATGTCTATTCAACATTGTCTTTGAAACTCTAGCCAGAACAATTAGACAGACCAAAGAAATTAAAGAGATATGAATATGAAAAGAACTCAAACTATCACTATTTGCTGATGGCATGATTCTATATTTAGAGGATCCAAAAAATTCCACCAGAAAACTTCTAAAACTACTAAATGAATTCAGCAAGAAGCAGGATATAAAATCAACGCTCATAAATCTAATACATTCCTATTCATAAGTGATGAATCTTCTGAAAGAGAAATTAGGAAAACTACCCCATTCACAATAACCTCAAAAAAAAATAAAATAAAATACTTGGGAATCAATCTAACAAAAGAGGTGAAAGACCTCTACAATGAATACTACAGAACACTAAAGAAAGAAATTAAAGAAAACAGAGTATGGAAAGATCTCCCATGTGCTTGAAAAGGCAGAATTAATATTGTCAAAATGGCCATACTACCAAAAGCACTATACAGATTCAATGCAATTCCAATTAAAATCCCAATGACATACCCTATAGAAATAGAGAAAGCAATGGTGAAATTCATTTGGAAAAATAAGTGACCCAGAATGGTCAAAGCAATCCTTAGCAGGAAGAGTGAAGCAGGACGTATCAGAATACCAGAACTTAAATTATACTACATACAGAGCAGTAGTAACAAAAGTGGCATGGTATTGGCAGGTAGACCAATGGTAGAGAATAGAGGACACAGAGACAAACCCACATAAGTACAGTTTTCTCATACTAGACAAAGGTGCCAAAAACGTTCAATGGAGAAAAGACAGCCTCTTCAACAAATGGTGCTAGGAAAACTGGAAATCCATATGCAGCAAAATGAAAATAAACCCCTACCTCTCACCCTGTACAAAACTCAACTCAAAATTGATCAAGGACCTAGGAATCAGACCAGAGACACTGCATCAAATAGAAGAATAAATAGACCCAAATCTTCATCATGTCATCTTAGGACAAGACTTCCTTAACAAGACTCCCAAAGCACAAGAAATAAAAGCAAGAATCAATAAATGGGATAGATTCAAACTAAAAAGATTTTTCTCAGCAAAGGAAATAATCAAAAGTGTGAAGAGACAATCTGCAGAGTGGGAGAAAATCTTTACCACATGCACTTCAGATAAAGCACTAATCTCCAGAATTTATAAAGAACTCAAAAAACTTAACACCAAAAATACAAATAACCCAATCAATAAATGGGCTAAGGAACTGAACAGACACTTCACAGAAGAAGATATACAATCGCTCAAAAACTACATGAAAAAATATTCGACATCTCTAATAATTATAGAAATACAAATCAAAACTAAGATTTCATTTCACCCCAATTAGAATGGCTATTATCAAGAATACAAGCAACAATAGGCATTGGTGAAGATGTGGGGGAAAAGGTACACTCATACATTGCTAGTGGGATTGCAAATCGGTGCAGGCACTCTGAAAAACAGTATGGAGATTTCTTAGAAAACTTGGAACAAAACTACCATTTGACCCAGCTATCACACTCCTTGGCCTATAACCAAAGGGCTTAAAATCAGCATACTACAGAGATGCAGCCACATCAATGTTCATAGCTGCTCAATTCACAATAGCCAGATTGTGGAACCAACCTAGATGCCCTTCAAGTGATGAATGGATAAAGAAATGGATATATACACAATGGAATATTACTCAGCCATAAATAAGAATAAAATTATGGCATTTGCAGGTAAATGGATGAAGCTGGAGAATATTATGCTAAGTGAAATAAACCAATCCCAAAAAAACCAAAAGCCAAATGTTTTCTCTGACAAGTGGATGCTTATTCATAATGGGGGTGGGGGTGGGGGTGGTGGCCACATAAGGGAAGAATGGAAGAACTTTGGATTGTGTAGAGGGTATGGGGGGAGGGGGAAGGAAAGATAATAGAATGAGACTAACATCCTCACCCTATGTACATGTATGATTCCGCAAATGGTGTGACCCCACAGTGTGTACAACCAGAGAAATGAAAAGTTGTACCCCATTTGTGTACAATGAATCAAAATGCATTGTGCTGTCATGTATAACTAAATAGAACAAACAATTTAAAAAAAGAAACACTGAGCTAATTGACGGCACCATTATTGGTAATTGCACAAAATTGGAAACATCAAGAGTCAGGTGTGGTGGCACGTGCCTGTAATCCAGATCCCAGTTACTCAGGAGGTTGAGGTAGGAGGATCGAAAGTTTGAGGCCAACCCAAGCAACTTGCAAAACGTTATCTAAAAATACACAACAAAAAGGGCTGGGGATGTGACTCAAAGCAGCTCTGAATTCAATCCCCAGCACCACACACACACACACACATACACACACACACACACACACACACACACTAAAAATGTCCTTTTGTAGGGAACTAGGGGACTATAAAAGCTATGGTTCATCCACATAAAGGATAACTGAGCAGCTATAAAGAGGGACACATAATCTCCAGATCTGCTCAACATGATCTCCAGGATGTCTTTTTAAGTAGAAAAAAACAAAGCACAGGCTAATATAACTAATAGGCTACTTTTGTATGAAAGATGAATATAAAGATATAGTCTTAAAGACATCATGTGTGTATACATATCCAAAAAAAACCCTTTACTTTCAAAAAGAAACAAGAGAAGGGTAAACTAAAAGGAAACCTCAATAAACGGAGCCAGCACATACATGAGTTAGAAGCCTCTGACTAGGGAAGACGTCAGCCCTCCCTCGCTGGCATGCAGGGGAAACGCAGTTACTAGCAAAATACCAGCAGGAGTCTTTGGACGTACAGGCAAACGGGTTCTAAGGTTTATAGGAAAAGGCAAAGGAACTGAAATAGTCAAAGCATTTTTGAAAAATACAGATAAGCTGGAAGAATCACAGTATTTGATTTTAAGACATATTATATGACTATGCTCATCAAGATGGTATGGAGTCAGTACACATCAGCGCAGTAGAATAGTCTAGAAGTAGATCCACTCAACTACATGGCCTGATGTTGACAAAGGCACAAAAATAATTCAGTAGAGGAGGACTGGTCATTTCAACCCACGGTACTGGAAGGGTTTCACACTTGGCCAAAAAATCAAAAGGAATTCAATCTAAATCATGCCTTACACAAAATATGAGCTCAAAATGTAGAACTATAAAATTCTTAAATTCTATAAAAATCTTAAAATGTAGAACTATAAAATTCGTACGAAAAAAATATCAGAGAAAACTGTCGAGACCTAGAGTGTTGAGATATAACACCAAAGATACAATTCACTGAACAGGAACACATCAATAAATTGAACTTAAAATTAAAAATTTTTGCTCTGTGAAAGATCCCGTTGAAAAGATAAAAAGTTGCCAGGTACAGGGGTGCACGCCTGCCATTCCAGTGGCTAAGGAGGCTGAGGCAGGAGGATCGTGAGTATAAAGCCAGCCTCAGCAGCAAAGTGAGGCCCTGTCTCAAAATTTTAAAAAAATTTCTAAAGGGCTGGGGATGTGGCTCAGTGGTTAAGCACCCCGGGGTTCAATCCCAATACTGGAAAAAAAAAGATAAAAAGTCACAGATTGGAAGAGAATATTTGCAAATCATACATCTGAAAAAGAACTCTCCAAACTCAACACTGAGAAGACAATCTAACCTCAAAATGGAATGAAGACTTAAAAAGAGTTGAACAAAGAAAATGTGGGATTGCAAATAACTCCATGAAAAGAAACTCAACATCACTCGCCATTACACTATGACAAAACACCACACACACCTGTTAGATTAGCCAAAACTAGAAATACGGCAAATACCAAGTGTCGGAGAGAACACAGAACAACCCGAGTCCCACAGGCTACTGTCGGGATTGCAGTTGGTGCTGCCACTCTGGGAGAGCTCCGGCAGATCATTAAAAAGTACAATGCACACCTACGTACGACTCAGCAGCCTCACCCCTGGGTTCTCATCCTGTAAAACTTACTTTCGCCTGGACCTGTACAGAGCAGCTTTCTTTGTAACAGCCCACGCCTGGGAACAGGACCACATGTCCTTCACCCTATAAAGAATGGGAAAAGCAAAAACGGAGCTTCACCCATGCAGCGAAGAACTTCTCCACAGCAGAAAGGAAAGGGCTATCACTATTGCAGGAGAGGCAAACTTGACATCCACCCACCATAGGTTCTTAGCCAGCCTCTTTAATGCAAAGACGATTAACAAGAGAAAAATGGTTCATTAGCTCATGCAGTGCACATATCACGGGAAGGTAACTCAAGGCAGCGGGTACAACCTGCATCTTCAGCAAGGACCAGCCAAGGGCAGGGGCACGGCCCAGGGCTGGAGCACTTATTGAGCATGCAGGACTCTGGTTAGAGCCTCAGCACGGTGGGTGGGGGCTGGGGATGAATTCCTAGAGGAAACGACAGCACACAAGGAAAGCAGTTTTAGGCTTCCAAAAGCAGAGAACGGGGAAGGTGAATACAGGAGAGATTGCTAATGCAGTCAGCCATCTCTGCGCTGAGGTCCTAGTCATCTGCAGGAAGGTGAACTTACTTCCTCCTCTAGGCAGAAAAGCTTGGGGAGGGTAGAAAACCCGCCCCCTGGTGTTTGTGCTTCCCAGTTGCCTTTGGCTCAAAGCGATCTTTATGTCAAACATCTGGGGGTGACCCCTTCCTTCCGTACACACAACCATCTGGACGAGAAGGCAACCTCAGAAGCTTCCGTGTGTCCCCAGGGACACAGCTACGGCCAAGAAAGGGACTAATTGGAACATCAAGGACAGTCACAACGGCAACAAGGAAAACATCTGTAACACCTGGGATGGGCTGAACGGCTCAGCTCCATCATCATTCAAAACAAAACGGAAAAACTGAGCATCTTTGCGGATCACTAGGGCACCCCTGTTGGCCCGAAACCTGAATGACAGGAGTCAGCAATCCAGAAGGGAAAATGAGGGAAGGAGTCACTGATGCAGAGAGGGTGTTTTGCCTGGCAGGGGAGGGGAGTGGGCAGGGCTGCACAGGGCTCAGCCTCCGTTTCCCCGTCTCCAGTCTCTGGTCTCAGGCTGCTCCTCACTCTTCAATTTCAGCGAGCTGCAAGGGAGAAGCTGTTCACTCCACCCTCCCCTCCAAAGGTTTAATCCAGTAAAATAAACTGACAGTGGACAGATCAACAGGAGAAAAGATATTCAAATTTATTACGTGTGTGCACACAGGATCTCACAAAATCCATCTGCTGCGAGGGCCCATGAGGGAGGCTTCCTGTGCTACGGAAACCCAGGTCTGGGGCTTCTGTGGGTGGGCAGGGGGCAGCAGGTTCTGGGGGCGACAGGAGGAAGCACATGGTGGAAACCCAGTGTGGACGAGGGTTGCCTCCCTGTGAGATAAAGTTTTCTGGGTGATAACAGTTGTCTGCAGGAAGAACTGTCAAGGAGAGTAAGTGACAGCCTGTGACAGCCTGTGACAGCCTGTGGCATTGACCTTGGTTCTCCTGTGACAATAAATCTTCCCTGGTTGATGAGATGGGGGGGCTATGACAGCTGTGTAGGTTTTTGAAGGATCTACCTTAGGCAGGTGGGAACTGCAGGGGAAGCCCCTCCCCGCGCTCCGAGAGGAGAGAGAGGCTCGACGGGAGGTTAACTGGAGGCCAGAGAGACCTCAGTTCCTCCGCTGGAAGAGCAGGGAGGCCAAGGCGCCATGCTTCGGAGTCCTTTTACGATCCACAGCGCTGCCTTATCTGGTCCCTGGCCTGTGGAGTTGCTCATATGAGAGACAATGAGGCCGCGGTAAAGAACCAGATTGCTCCACTTGGCTCCCGCCACAGTAGCACGCAGACCAGAGAGCGCTGAGCCCCTCACGCACCTCAGGAAGCTTTTATTTTCCTCACCAGCCTATTAGTTGGCTGGCAGTTCCCAGCTGATCCCACCTGGGCCTGGCAGGACTCGTCATGCCTTGTGTCCGTCTGAGGGCCAGCTGGGTGCCCTGCTGACTGTGGCTGCCCGGATGGGGCCGCTGCAGGGACGGCCAGGCTGGTGAGGCTGTGCCACGTGCCCCGCCCTCAGCCGTCTAGCCCAGACACACGCTGCTGCTGCAGAGCTCCAAGAGAGCCAGAGGCCCGCAAGGCTCGCATCAGAAGCTTCCCACGGGGACAGGAGGTCACAGGGCAGCGCAGTTCCAAGGGTTGGAGAAAACAGACTCCAGCCCCCCTGCCAGAGGTGTGGACACCAGCGGGCAAGCAGAGCTAGGAGGGTTGATCCGCCACTCTGCCCTGTTCTGAGTTGGCTGAGAGCCGGCCCAGGCCTGTCCCCAAGGCCACCTTGAGCCTATGGATCCTGCATGGTCTTCCCGATTTTGTGCAGGGAGACCTGTGCAAAGATGCTTTGGTGAGAACCTGAACCCAGAAACTGAGGTGCAAAACCTCCGAGGCCTCAGGAATACACTGCGCACACGCACGCTCGCACACCTGGATGCATCCCCTCCGCTCCCTGCCGTGGGCTCCCTGGCCACTAACCTAATGTTGCACAAGTCTCTCGGGGGAGGAGGGTGACGGTCACATGGACCCCCTCCCAGCCCCGACACTCGCAGAGGGACCCAGCCATTCGCCGGCCTCTCGGGGCTTCCGTGCCCCTCCTGAGGATGGAAGGCTCCATGCTCTCCCAGAGCCCCGGGGTTGGGAGGCCAGTGACCCCAAGAGCAACTCCCTCAGCCCCTCCGCTGGCCCAGAGCCGGGTGGGGGCTCAGAACCAGGAGGGACTTGATCGCGTCCCAGAGGCGCAGCTCACAAGCAGAGCGACTCCCAAGCCCCACGCGAACAGCAAAGCTCTCACACACAAATGTGTGACTGCGGGAGAACAGAGGCGGCGGGGAGCCAGCGGCCGTGGCAGCCCGGTGAGTACCCAGCGCCCCTCCTGGAGGCCGGCCCCGGCCCCGGGGCATGATGGGGGGGCATGAGGAAGGGGGCGCATGGGGTCCCCAGGGAGGGAGAGGAAGAGACCACTGGACTGAGAAGGCTGGGCCCGTGGGTCTCCCCCTCACCTGGCACTCAGGGGGACAGGACAGTTCCCAGGGTCTCCCACGGGCAGAGATCTCCAGCTCAGGCCTGGGCCCCTTCTGCATGGGCAGGTAGGATTTTTAAAAAGGGGGTGTCTGTCTTCTCTGCTCAAAGCCAGGGACTGAGATGACTCATATGTCCCCGGAGACCCCAGGCCCTGGCCATCCTCCCAGGAAAAGCTCTCTCCCAAGCCCGACCCATCCCACACTGACCGGAGAGATGGTTTCAACCCGGATGCAGGCGCCCTGCCTCGCCCCTTCTCCTGGAGAAAGGGGAGGACCCGGCAGGGCTTCTGAGGGCTTCAGGACAGAGGTCGTCTCACCCTCATCCGTAGACGGGGAAATGGAGACTCAGGGAGGAAGGGCTGCCCCGGGTGGCACAGCAAGCACGGTGCAGCAGAACCCACCCAGGGCCAGTGGTGGGCGCGGGCGTGGAGCGATCCCTCAGGGTGCAGCCTGCCTCCCGCGGATGCCGGCTGTGCTGACATCCTTCCCAGGTCTGGGGGGCAGTTCTGGGCTGTCCTGGGAGGGCTGGTACCAAGGAGCCCAGGCCAGCCTCCTGGCAGCCTGATGCCCCCTGGTCAGACTTAGGCAGAAGGAGCAAACTCCTGTCTGACCCGGGCCACGGTGGGGCCTGGGGGCTGGGCTGTCAGTGGGGGAAGTGGAGCAGCAACCTCACCCCAGCCAACACCATAGCCGCCCATCTGACAGATGGGGAAACTGAGGCCCTGAGAGGTTAAGCCACTTGCCCAAAGTCACTTGGCCGGTTAAGCCCACGTGTGGCAGTGCAGATGCTCCCCAGGCCGACCCCCCGACCAGCACGCGAAGCTGCTCCTCCCGATGCATCCCGTGCATTTCATCCAAGACGCCCCACCAAGAGCCTCTCTCTTCCAGCTGTCGCGCCTCCCTAGGCAGCAGCTCCAGCCTGGGAATCCGGAGGACGCCCTGGCTGCCCAGCTGCAGCTCAGCCAGGACCACGGGCAGCCTCGGCTGCCCGCCTCTGACCTCAACTTCCTCATCTGCAAAATGGGGACAGTGATAGAATCCACGCCCACGCGGCTGACCACAGCAGAAGCTGGCGGGAATCGAGGCCCCCTGCGTGCCAGATACCACGCCAGGCACACAACGGGCAGTAGTCTCTTTTGAAAGCCACCGTGACTGTAGGAGGGGAACCGGGGCTGTCCTGTGGCTTCTCTGGCTGCTCTGCAGCCAAACAGCCTCCGAGTGTCCCGTCCTGTGCTGTGTGGCAGGTGAGAAGGGGACCGCGTGGTTCCCTCCTTTCCCACCGCCTGCCCTGCCCCGCGGCCGGCTCAGGTGGCATCTGAGAGGCGGGTGGTGGGGAAGGAGAAGACGGGGGCATGGGCTTGCCGGGGGCTGTCCTGAAGCCGGTCCTTCCCTGCAGGGACATTTCACGGGTTGTACAGAGATGCCCAGCACTGAGGGTCTCTCACCTGGTCCCCACCCCAAAACACCCCTCACTCAACCCCAGAGTCCGGCCAGTCTGACCCGCCGGGCCTGCGTAGGAGTCTCTCCCGCAGCCTCCTTAAGCAGCCTCCCTAAGCAGCCTCTGCCTTGTCTTGAGGCGAACGAGGGGCCGTCCCCCTCCTGCCTGCGTTCTAGATGCTCTCTCCCCATCTGCTCACCCGCTGCCACCCTGTGGGGAGGGTGTCACAGTCACCTAGCAGGTTCTCAGCCACCTCCTTTCTGCAGTTCCCTGCTCACCCCGTGTGGGGTCTCACGTCTCTGACACACAAGTCAGCCTCCAAGGCCACAGCCCAGCCCCCTCCGCCACACCACTCTTCTGACCCTCCATTTACCTGACTGCAAAATGGGTGCATCCCGGGCTGTGGGTAGGGTCTGTGTGAGAGCTCAGAAACCGGAAGGGCGGGCGCCCCAGGGGCTGTCACTGCTGTCACTGGGCGGATGGTTCAGCGGTTGGTAACATGCCCGTGGGTGTCAGGGTGCTTTCTTTGCCTCTGTGCCAGGGTGGGGGTGACTCCTGGAGGCAAGGGCTGTGCCTCTCCCTCCCTCCCTCCCTCCCTGCCACATGCAGCAGCCTTGGGCGCGTGGCTGGTTGGTGGGTCTGGCACAGAAGCCAGGCGGCTCTGGAAAGCCGCAGATGGGCTCGCCCCGAGGATGGGGGAGAGAGGTTTCTGAGTCCCAGGAACTCTGACACTTTCCTGCTTGTGATTGCCACCTAACCTGCCGGCGGGCAGAGAGCCTATTTTTGCAGTTGTTTTCTCCTCTCCTGAGGATCACGCGGTCTCTGTTCCGTCAGCCTCCTCACCTCCAGCCCAGGAGAGATGTTGTTCATTACGCACACCCTCCCTTCTGGGCCGCTCGGTCCCAAAGGGGCCCAGAGCCCCTCCTGACCCCAGAGAATATCCACAAAGGCACCCACAACCCACCGTGGTTTCAACAGTCCCCATGAAATGACAGCTAGGCAGGCAGAGTGGTGAGGCTTCCCGAGTTAAGTCCATTCCTTTTAAAGATTTTGCCCTTTTATCCTACAACGTCCTTCCTGCCTTGCTGCGGCTAAAACATCCTTCCCAGATGAACGCCAACACGGCTTTGTTTTTAATGAAGCTTCTTGGAGGAGGACAGGGTTGGCAGATGCAGTGAGCCCCGTTGGTTCTGAGTTTGAGGATCTGGGAATGCCTAGCGTTTCAGAATCATTACTCCAGGGAGTGAAGTGCACGCGTTGGTCCCTCACTCCAAAAAGTGCGGCTTCTAACCCAGAAGTGAGTGAATCCCGTAATGTCAGCGTCATTCCTACTGAGAGGAAGAGGCGCATGGATGGGATAGAGAGATGGAAGGAAAGGGAAGGAGCCAGCAGGAAGCAGCAGAGAGCAGGCTCCGAGGTCCCCTGCTTTAGGTCCTTGTCCTCCCTAAAGACGTCACGTCCCTGAGGTCCCTAGTCAGGGACGCTCTCCTGCCTCCCCCACCTCTCTCTTCTAGCAGTGGTCCCTCTACTTTGCAGAGACTCCCAGTCCCTGAGCTCAGTGCACACAGTAAATGCTCAATAATTGTTCGTTGGACTGAATTGCAAATTTCTCTTGCTTCTCCTTCCAGACTCCAGGCTCCTCAAGGGCATAGACCCTGGTGTCTGTGTGTGTGTGAGTGTGTGTGTGTGTGTGAGTGTGTGTGTGTGTGAGTGTGTGTGTGTGTGTGTGTGTGTGTGTGTGACATATGTTCATTTTGGAGGAGGGAACAGCCAGGAGAAGTCAGGTTATGCTGTTGTAACAAACATCTTAACACAACAGAGACTGAACTCTCCCTCGTGTTCCACGTCCCCTGAGGTGCTGCTCACTCAGGACCCAGGGGAATAGAATGCCCTCTTTGTGGAACATTGCTAGTCACTACAACACAGGGAAAAGGAGTTCTGTGGGATCCTGCGCTGGCCACTAAACTCTCCTCTCAGACGCTGTGCATTTACATCCACTCACTGATTTAACCAGAACAAGTCATGTGGCCACACCAAACCCTAAGGCAACCAGAGTGTGAGGACCAGAGCAATAGTCAAAGAACAGCATGATGGGGACAGGCAGCCATGGGGACAAGTGCAAGCTTTGCAAGGACCCATTTGGACTTGAATTCTCACCCTGCCAAGTCCCCCTGAGCATAGCCCCTCACTGCTCTTTTTCCTATTTTCAAGAATGTTCTTGTCCATTTTTGCACTTGATCCTATCAACCTCTGAGACAAGAGAGTAGCTGTGTTAGCCAGCTTTCCATCACTGTAACAAATGCCTGAGATAATCAACTTATAAAGACGAAAGGTTTATTCTGCTCACAGTTTGCAGGTTCCAGTCCATGATCCATCAATTGGCCCCATTGCTTTTGGGTCTGTGATGAGGCAGCACATCATGAGGAGCGCACAGCAGTGGAAAACTGCTCCCCCTAGAGTCAGGAAGTATAGAGGAAGAGGAGGGTCCAGGATCCCACAATCTCCTTCAAGGATACACCACAATGATCTAAGGACCTCCCACCAAGCCCCACCTCTGTCGTTTTGTTTTATACCACGGATTGACCCCAGAGGCACGCAACCACTGAGCCACATCCCCAGGCCTTCTTATTTTTTATTTTAAAACAGAGTCTTGCTAAGTTGCTTAGGGCCTGGCTAAGTTGCTGAGGCTGGCTTTGAACTTGTGATTCTCCTGCCTCAGCCTTCTGAGCTGCTGGGATGACAGGCAGGCGCCATTGTGCCCGGCTCCTGAAATTTTCTTTGACATAATATACATATGTACACATGCACGTGTGTGTGCACGTGTAATACATGATCTATATGTGTACATGCCAGTTGCTCAAAGTGAACAGCACGTGTGCGTCCTCCGATGCTCTGAGACCCTGCAGACTCTGCAGCAAATTTTCTGCAGTCCTGCCAAAGGCCTCAGCCGAGGGGTCTGCCCATGGCGTGTGTGTCCTGTGTGTTCTCCGGGCAGCCTCTGCCATTCGCTCTGTGACGGGTCTGAGCTCTGTTGGAGGACAGGCTGTGTGAGGGTCAGGGGACCAGAGGGAACAGCAGCAGGGGCTCTCAGGCGAGGCTTGCAGCGACGGGGCCTCCAGAGGCACCAGGGCGCACTGGCCGAGACTCCGCTGTCCTGAACGTTCTCTGTTCATTGCGAGTGACTGGTCTACGCATATTCAATTTAAGAAACTGTTTCAGGCCATAGCGTTATCACAAACCCCATGCAGAGGGTGGTGGAGGAGCTCACTGGTCATCTGGAGGGGCTTATGGACAAGGCTTCCCCCAGCCAGGGTGCTGTGAGCACTTGTGACCGCAGGGACAGGTCTCCATTGGGATCATGCAGCGCTGACGTGGTTGGGGCTCTCGTCTCCATGACCTCACGCTGAAATGGCGATTAGCAGGCGGGAACATCGCTTAGAACAGGGTTGGCAAGCTTTTTATTATAAAGAATCAGTAAATATTTTGGGCCTACGGAACCACAGGAGTTTCCTGTTGCAATCAGGAAACTCCTCTGCTGCAGTGCAGACAGGCGACACACACACAAATGGGCGAGGCTGTTTCCCTGAAGCTTTATTGACAAGAGCGGGTGGGGGGTCCTGTGCAATCAGTGGGCTGCATTGTGCCATCCCTGTTCTTAGAATACAGCCTGGCACATAGTAAGTGCTCAGTGAAATTCACCCACTGCTTTAAAGAACGGCTGTGTACGTTGATTATTTGCTGGGCAAGATGTGAGACTGCAGTGAGCTACCCCACCTTTCTGTAAGACAAGGGGAACAATGGCTGCTGCTGTAGTCTGGACCTTGAATGCTCACCTGTTAAAGGCCTGGTCCCCAGCTTAGGGCTCTTGGGAGGTGGTGGAATCTTTAAGAGGTGGGGCTTGGCCAGGTTCATGCCTACAATCCCAACAGCTCAGGAGGCTGAGGCAGGAGGATCACAAGTTCAAAGCCAGCCTCAGCAATTTAGCAAGGCCCTAAGCAACTTAGCAAGACTCTGTCTCAAAATAAAAAAATAAGAAGGCCTGGGGATGTGGCTCAGTGGTTGAGTGCCTCTAAGTCCAATCCCTGGTACCAAAAAAATGAAAGGATTTCAGGCAAAGAGTGTTGTAACAGGGCTGGGGAGATAGCTCACTTGGTAGAGTGCCTGCCTTGCAAGCACAAGGCCCTGGGTTCGATCCCCAGCACCGCAAAAAAAGAAAAAGAGTGTTGTAACAAATCAGCGTAAAGGCCGACTTTGATCAGGTGTTACGAGGCTGGCGCCAGTGTTACTATCGCCACTTTACTGGTAAGGAAGCTGGGGCAAGGGGAGGCGACAAAACCCTGCTTCTGTCTGGAGCTGTGCCCTGGCATGCCGCTCACTAAGGTTGACAAGAAGGCCGACTCTTTTCTTAATTATTTTTTTATTTTTACAGACTGCATTTTGATTCATTGTACACAAAGGGGTATCTTTTTGTTTCTATGGTTGGACACAATGTAGATTCATACCATTCATGTAATCATACGTGTACATAGGGTAAGACGTCTGTCTCAGTCCGCCATTTTTCATATCCCGCCTCATTTCCCTCTACGTAATCTAAAGTTCCTCCATTCTTCTCTCACCCCCACCCCCCACCCCCGTTATGTATCAGCATCCATTTATCAGGGAAAACACTTGGCCTTTGATTTTGGGGATTGGCTTATTTCACTTAGCATAATATTCTCCAATTCCATCCATTTATCTGCAAATGCCATAATATTATTCTTCTTTATGGCTGAATAGTATTCCATTGTGTATACATACCAGAGTTTCTTTATCCATTCATCTGTTGAAGGGCATCTGGGTTGGTTCCACAATCTAGCTATTGTGAACTGAGCTGCTATAAACATTGATGTGGCTGCGTTACTGCAGTTTGTTAATTTTAAATCCTTTGGGTGTAAACCGAAGAGTGGGATAACTGGGTCAAAAGGTGGATCCATTCCAAGTTTTCTTAGGATTTCTCCACACCGCTTTCCAGAGTGGCTGCACCAATTTGCAACTCCACCAACAATGACAAAGTGTGCCTTTTTTCCACATCCACGCCAACATCTATTTTTAATGACTTATAATCCAGCAGATTGGTCACTCTGCTGTTTCCTGGCTAACTCATCTCCTGACATCTGGCTAATGGCTGGTTTCTCTCTAAAATGTTTTGCCAGACCAATCATATCTAATGTTTCCATAATCTGTGTTTATCTTGGCTACATAATGACGGTCAAAGAGAAAGGCTCCCGCAGCAGGAAATGACCCAGGGGAATTATTTGCACAAGTTCAACAACTGCAGGCTGAGAGGCAGGAAGGAAAGAGTTAAGTGCTGAGTGAAGGGTAAAGAAACTGGCACTCTGGCTACGCTCTGCCTTTGCACAGTGAGGGAGCTCTTACCTAGCATGTAGAAGGCCCTCAGTTTGATCTCCAGCATAACAAAAATAAAGGAAGGGGGGATGTCCTTCCACATAATATAGCAAAAGAGTTTAAGAGCAGCATCTCTGACATCAAAGAGACCTGAAATCAAGTCCCAGGCTTACCTGTAAGCGCTTAACCTGGGACCTACTTCCATTCTGTAATGTTCCGCTTCCTCAGTATGATCAGGGATTGGGCAGCATCCTGGCTTCTAAGGAAGGACAAGAAGCCTTATGCAGATGTGTAACCACCACCGGTACCATTATTATCTCCCGAGCCTTTGTTTCCCAGGCCCCCTGAGCACGATGTCCGCACCTCCCGCCAGCAATGGGGTGTTCGTGGTCATCCCGCCCAGCAACGCCAGCGGCCTCCGCCAGCCCCCCGCCATCCTGCCGCCCTCCATGTGCCAGCCGCCAGGGATCGTGCAGTTCGAGGAACCACCGCTGGGGGCGCAAGCGCCCCGGGCCGCCCAACAGCCCGACCTGCGTCCGGTGGAGACATTTCTGACCGGAGAGCCCAAAGCTTTAGGGGTAAGAGGTGCAAATCCAGAAGATCAGAGGCATAGGTGCTGGGCAGGTAGTGAGCACCCAGCACCTGGGAAGGGGCAGCAGGCAGCGGTCAGATACTTAGGGAGGTCTGGGTGATGCAACAGAGAGACAAAGATCCTTTCCCCATTGTCATTGATGTGACAAGGCATTCGCCTTCTGTGGACACGTCCCACCCAAACTGGGATGGATGAGGGATAGATGGGGAAATGAGAAAGATGCTCAAGGCGATGTTTATTGCAGGCAGCAGGGGACAGGAGGGCACGTGAGGCAGTCGGGGCCGTGTTGGGAGCCATCGAGTTGAGACCAGGAAAACCAGATAGCGACACAGAGCGACCCTGGAGAGCCAGGGATCAGATCACGAAGCAGACGCAACCCGCTGGGTTCTTTGCCCTGTGGGTCCCGTAGGCTGCGGGGAGCTGGCTTTCTCTTAAAACTGTCTTTTATAGTTGTTATAATGATGTGACCTCAAAAGAACGGAATCTGAGTTTCTTTTGCCAGTCGCGGCCCTGAGCTGGGTGGGCAGGGCCGGCTGCGCTTTCCTGCCTGGCCGGCAGGGGGCGGCGCGGAGCCGGCGGCCCCCGGCTGAGTCCCCGCTGCTTCCCGCAGACCGCGCAGATCCTCATCGGACTGATCCACCTGGGCTTCGGCAGCGTGCTGCTCATGGCCCGCCGCGGCCACCTGGGGATGCTTTTCATCGAAAGCGGCGTCCCCTTCTGGGGAGGAGCCTGCGTGAGTGCAGGGCCATCTGGGGGGTCCCGCTCGGTCTCGCCTGGGCCCTTGCTTCACCCCCACTACTGTCCTGGGCTCATTTCCTCCTAGCTGGGGGCCAAAACACTTCCTACAAGAACCAGGGCCTAAATTAACTCCTGACCCCACACCTGAGCCTGTCGGCACCTATATATGAAAAGTTCCAGCAAACAGCTAGAAAAGACTGCCCGAAAGAGGGTGGGATGAAGGGGAATGGCCACATCCCAACCCCTGTGCCACCTGGAGCCCAAGGCTCACCCCACATCCAAACCCACCTGCAGAAGAAACCCCTTGGCTCCCTCTGAGAGCCAGGACCCAGCCTTCCATGAGCTCCATCCGGGAGTCTGACCAGCTCAGAAAGCCCTGAGCCGGGTCCGCTGACCATACCCCACAGCCAGCTGCCCACCCTTGCTGGAGGACCAGGTGAGGGGCTCCTTATCATCTCCAATAGGCAGGGGCCTTTCAGTGTTTGCAGAGTGAACGCTGTTGTTGGCGCCTTTGCCAAGACTTTGGGGTCGGGCCAGTGGGGTCTGAATCTCGGTCCCCAGGCTTGTTATCATGAAGTCCTCAGGTAAGTCACTAAACTCAAGCCTCAACATCCTCACTTAAGAAGGGGGTTCCTAGAAGTAGCCCTGACTCTTCCACAGTTTGCTGGGGAAATCAAGAGAGAACACAGATCCGAGCCGATGACTAACCCTCGAGTTCGGCACCTGATGGGGACTATCATTTGTGAGGATTCCCCTCCAAGAGGCACCAGGGCCTCCTGGAGAAGCAAGTGCAGGCACACGGCTTTCTTCCCCTGTCCAGGCGGCCTCCAGCAAGAGCCCCAAACCCCAAAAAATGGGACCCAGAGGGGCCAAAACTGCTGACACCTCTTTGCTAGAGCAGGATGGTCACTGGCCATGCCCTAGGGAGAAACCGTGGTTCCCAGTGACCCAAAATTGGAGGAAAATATGGGGAAATTGGAGACGCTACAGGAGAAATCACAACAGGAAGAAAAAAAGGCGTCTCTTTCTTCTCTGAGTGCCCTCCTGCCAGGCTCTGTCACCCACTGTGCCTCACAAAGACTCGAATGTGGCGGAAGGGAAAAATCAAAATGAGAACCTGCTCTTCAAGCTCAGGAGGCACCAGGGTCAGGAGACCCAGGCAGGACACACAGCCTCGACCTGCGATCGTTACATTGCAATTACACGTTGCCACAGGTATAGCTGTTCTCAGAGGCTCGAAGGAGTCCTTATTGGTACAGAAGGAAGGAGACAGGAGGGCTGGGATGTGGTTCCGGCTGGTACTCCCTCTCTGTGTGACCCTGAGCCAGTCACTGCCTCCCTCCGGGGTTCAGCTTCCTGGTCGGTTCCAGCGCCATCTTGACATTCCCACTTGATGCTGAAGAGGCGACTCCATAAATCAAAACTAAACTCAATTCCTGCCCTGTTTCCAACCGTATTCCTCCCCTCCTCTTGGCAAGACATCCCCAATCCATCCAGTTGTCAAAGCCAGAAACATCCAGGTCACCCTGGACCCCACCCCCTCATCTACACACCAGCAGGCCATGGGCTTGCCCTCCAGAGTTTGCCTGCTTCCCCTCCCCACCCCACCACCCTGGGGCACCCTTGTCTGGACAGCTGCGGTGGCTCCCTCCTAGTGCTCTGGCTCCCTGTAATCCCGGCCTCTGGGCCTCACAGCCTCCCTCTGGTCTTCCCCGTCACCCGTCCCTGGACCTCTCCAGCGTGGCAGCAGAGTGCACACACACACACGCTGCAGTGAACTGCCACCTGCCTGAAGCTCAGCCAGCCACAGAGCCAGCCTAGATCCACCGTGAGACAGCTGCACGGCATGTGGGCCGTGATACGGCCTAGCCGAGCTGTCCCGGAGCCGGCCTCTGCACCCCACAAACTCTGCCCCTCTTGCCGCACCTCAGAGGCCTCTCCTGCCTGTCCTCCAACATCAAGTACCCCAGTGGCTCCTCATCGCTACTCCCTGTAGTGTTCATGCTGCCCCATTGGAGCATAAGCCCCAGGCGAGCGGGGCCGGATTCCTGTCGGTCTCCAGCTGTCGTGTCCTTGGCGCGTGGCTGGACAGGGTAGAGGCTGGACGGAGTAGAGGCTGGACGGAGTAGAGGCTGGCTAAGTGAAGGTTTGAAAGGAACAACGTCTTCCTCATGAAGCCGGGATACAATGTCAGCGAGACACTGACCTCGTAAGCGACGGCCTGAATTCCCGGGACAGACCCTTACAGACCCCTTTAGACCCTTGAGAGAGACTCCAAGGTGCCTAGACAGCTTGGTGGCCAGGAAGCAGCTGCCGCCCTCTCCCTGGCACCTGTGGCTTCTGCACAGAGTCCTGCCAAGATGGGCCCTGAACGGTGGCCCTGCTGAAGCCTCACTGGGCCCCTCTTTCCCACACAGTTCATCATCTCTGGGTCCCTCTCTGTGGCAGCCGAGAAGAACCACACCAGCTGTCTGGTAAGTAGGGGTGGAGCTGGGGGACCAGGGGCAGAGGGCCAAGGCTGGATGCCACTCAGCTCTGTCCTCCCGGTCACTCACTCACTCAGCTCATTCAACAAGCATTTCCTGGGCATCTGCTAAGAGCCAGAGACAGGGCAACCCCAGGCCACCAGTCATAAAGTGCACAGGACAGGACAGGAGAGCCAGGACACCCTTCCGAAATACAGCCCAGGGTAGAAAGTGGGCATCCAGGGATGCAGTGCTCGCAGTCACTCGGAGACAGGAAAGACACACGAAGGTGCCCTGGGAGAGCAGGCAGCCATGCTGGGCCATGGCGGGTGGACAGCTCTTAGGATAGCCTCCACCTGGGGCTCTTCCACAGGGAGACAGAGGCAGAGGCCCGCTGCAAACCCTGCCCAGGGAGGCCACAAAGGTGACCAGGCCCTCCTCCCTAGCAGCTTCCAGAAGGAAAGGGAAGCAGCAGGGCATCCTCCTGAGGCCCAGGGAAGAGGAGGAAAGGAGAACAACCAAGAAAAACGACACGCGCAGGGCAGGGTGGCCACTGCCGCCACAGTGCCATGGCCATGGAGGCAGGGTGGGGGAGGCCGGGCATGCCAAGCTGCTGCCCTGTCCTTCGTCCTCCCTGCCTCTTTCCCCTGGTCCTTCCCCTCGTGTCTCTCTGTCCTGCAGGTGAGAAGCAGCCTGGGGACCAACATTCTCAGCGCCATGGGGGCCTTTGCTGGGACGGCCATTCTGCTCATGGATTTTGGTGTCACTAACTGGGTGCGTGGTCAGATGCCCCCAGGGTGGCAGAGCCACACCCAGGAGGGGACGGGAAGTGAGTTTGCAGCCCCAGGGTACTGACGGACCTGTGGGTCCTGATAGATCCCATAAGTGCGCTGACCCCACGACCTACCCCATAAGTGGGCATCAAGGGGAACAGAGGCAGCCTGGTAGGGTGAAGGGGGTGCGGGGCTGGCGGCAGGAAGCATGGCCCCGGGTGCAGTCTGACCACCAGGCACCCTTGCACCAGTATTCCCATGGGGTGGGGTGCTCATCATAGAACGCCTGGCTCGCCTTGACTGTGGACTTGGGTCCCCAGGATGTGGGCAGGGGCTATCTGGCCGTGCTCACCATCTTTACCATCCTGGAATTCTTCATTGCAGTCATTGCCACCCACTTTGGGTGCCAAGCCACACGTGCCCAAGCCAACACGGTGAGTACTCCTACCCCCCGCGAACTCATATATGGGCCTCTAGGGAGGGCTGGGGTGGGGAAGGCTCTCTGCCTTCCGCCCCTTCCCGCTTCCCTCTGGGAAGCAATGTCCAGGGACTGCGTTGCCATGACCTTTACGCATGGATGAGGATGGGACTGTTCACCTCGTGGCCACAGGGGGGCGCCGGCACCGCGGCGGCGCGGAGCCCGGAGGCAGAGCGCAAGCCTGGGCTGGGATTCCAGGGACCCTCCAGGAGCAGACTCGGGCATCGGAAGGGGCAGCGTGACTCTGGTGGAAGTTGAGCTTATTTTCCGAGAAAATGGAGGACAGAAAAATCAAAAAGGGGGCGATGGAGAGCATTCGAGGTTGAGGAACCAGTTAGAGCGAAGGCTGCCTGGGCAGGAAATGAAGCTGGGGATTGCTGCGTGGGGTGAGGCTACCGACGTCTTGAGCAGGGGAGTGAGCTGGGCTCAGGGAAATAGTCGGGAGGATTTGTCCAGTGCAGGGCTGGAGGCCAGAGCTATGGCCTGGCGGTTCCTCTGAACGAAGTCCTCAGTCAGGACAGGGACAGTCGGGAGAGAACACAAGGAGGCTCAGCTTCTAGAGAAAGGGGATTTTTGTCTGCTCTGCGCAGTGCTGTCTTCCCAGTGTCTGGATCGTAGTTGGCCCCAGCAAATGTTTTCTGAAATTTAGTTGAATGAATGACAAGTTCAGCGCTTGCTGTTCACGCCGGCAGGATTCATTTCGAGGGCGCTGTTCTCAGAGTGCCCACGAGAGGGTGCTACTGCAACACCCCCCGAAGGTTCCAGAGCCCTCCAGGACTTTCACGGGGTTCTTTTTCTTCGCAGTCTGTGATTTTCCTGCCAAATGCCTTCAGCACAGACTTCGACATCCCCAGCCCAGCAGCCTCCCCGCCCCCTGCCTATGACAATGTGGCATACATGCCCAAGGAGTCCTCAGAGTAGCCGGCTGTGACTCACAGGTTGGAGTCCAGCCTTTACCCTCTCCTCTGACTCCCCACCCCACCTTGTTCACACAGGGCAGCCTTCCCCAGCTGTCCCCTTCACGCCACACATATCCTGGCACTGAGTGAAGCCTTCCCCAGTGTTTTCTTTCCTAAAAGATGCCAGGCTGATATCCAGGGTTCATGCCCCTCAGTCCCTGAGCCCTGCCCACCCTTCCAGGGATGCCCCTGGTGCTGCTCTGCATTTCTCTCTGCTCATTAGGTAAAATCCTGACCTTGTTGGAGACTCAGACTGAGGCCTGGCCTAGCCCACAGGTCTTCAGAAGTTCATTAAGTTCAGAACCCAGAATGTTCCAGAATGGAGTGGTACACAGTGAAGGTGGCCTCCCTTCCCAGGGTGGCTAGGGACCCTTCTGTGCCTTTCTGTGCTCCTCCCTGACCCCCACTCCCTGAGGAACAAGGATGTCCCTGAAGGTTTCCATGGGATCTGGATCTCCCAGGGACATGGAGACACTTCCAGCCCAGTATCCACAGGTCCCAGCGTATGATTTGTCTCATCCATACCACAGAGGAAAATAAACCGTGTGGCTTAAATTTCAAGCTTGTCTCATTTCAGTGACTTACTTCATAACCGCAGGAACTTCTAAGGGTTGTCTCAGGTGTATCAGAGGTCCTAAGATGGGAGGGGGGAGGAAATCAGGGAGGGAAAGAGAAGGAGAGAGGGAAGGAAGAGGGAGGTTAGCCTCAGTCTGGGATCACAGCCCAGCCCACTGTCCTCTGCTAAGTCCCTCAGGGATTGTGTGGGACCAGGCATGGTGGCACAGGCCTGGAATCCCAGCAGCTCTGGAGGCTGAGGCAGGAGGATCGCAAGTTCAAAGCCAGTCTCCGTAAAGGTGAGGTGCTAAGCAACTCAGTGAGACCCTGTGCCTGAGTAAAATACAAAATAGGGCTGGGGATGTGACTCAGTGGTGGAGGGCCCCTGAGTTCAATCCCCAGTACCAATAAATAAATTAATTAATTAATTAATTGCGTGGGGACCAAATACCACAGATTAGTTAGGAGGAATTAAAGAACTAGGATATTTCCTCAAAACCCAGGCTGGAACTTGAGGAAACTGAAAGTCCCCTGGAGATGGTCCGTGTCCAGATGGCATGGGGCCACATATAAAAATGGTTGGAACTGTGCCTGGAAGCAGAGCCCTGTACCCCCATGCATTCCGGGGGGCCAGTGACCAGATGTGTGCAGTGTGGATCATACGAGACTGTAGCATTAGAGCAAGTACAAGTGGGAACAGTGTCCACCACTGAGAGACCAGGCAGATCAACCTATACCTCAGCAGAGGCCACAAAGTACAGGACTTGTGAATCGGAAGTCATGGAAGTTGACTGAGTTACCCTGAATTTGCAAGTTTAATCTTTCTAACACTGAGAGCAATGGGAGCTAGAGGTGGAATGTCCATGAAGAAGAATGCTGGAAGCTACAGAGCTATTAAAAGAAGGTCCATGTAAATGAAGAGGTATACTATGTTCATGGATTGGGAAGCTCGGTGTGTTAAAATGTCATTCTTCTCCAAAACTGATCTATAGATTAGATAGGATCACATTCAAAATTTCAGCAATTTGTTTGAGAGGAAATTGGCAAGCTAATTCTAACCATCCTATGGAAATTCAAAGGACCTAAAAGACCCAAGAAAAACTCAAAGATAAACAAAGTTGGGGGACTAAAATGACCAGACATCAAGACATAGTATAAAACAATAACTCAGAAAACATAGTCTTAATAGACAAATATACCAATGGAACAACATAAAGAGCCCAGAAAGAGACCCTCACATAGTCACTTGAGCTATGACAGAGCCCAATTGCAATTCAGTGGGGAAATAATGTTCTTTTCAATAGATGGTTCCAGAAGAATTGGATACTGGCACAGAAAATAAAATAAACTAATTCCTCCCTCATGCCATTCATAAAAATCAATTCTAAATGGGTCCTAGATCTAAATTTTAAAAGTAAAATAAGCTTCTAAAAAATAAGAAAAATATCTTTATTTCTTTGGAATAAGTAAAGATTTCTTAAACTGGACATGCACACAAAAACAATAATGATAAATGAGAAGATCGATAAGTTGGAATTTATTAAAATCAAGAATATCATGAGTGTGAAGATGCAAACCATAGACAGGAAAAAATTTGAAATATGAAATATCTGAGAGAGGCCTCATATGCAGGATATGTAAATAACTCCTAGGAATAAGAAAGGAAAAGATTGACTCCCTAACTTAAAACAGGCAAAGGACTTGAGTAGCCACTTCACCAAGGAGGATGTCAAAATGCCCATTAAAGCCAGGCACAGTGGCACATGCCTGTAATCCCAGTGGCTTGGGAGGCTGAGGCAGGAGGATCACAACTTAGCAAAGCCCTAAGCAACATAATGAGACCCTGTCTCAAAAAATAAAAAGGGTTAGGGGTTAGGGAATGTGACTTAGTGGTTAAGTGCCCCTGGGTTCAATTCCCAGCACCAAAAAAAAAAAAAAAAGGGCCATTAAATGTGTTCAACATCATTGGTCATTAGTCTAACTGCTAACATTGATGGGTTTGGGGACTACATTGCTGGTGGAAGGATAATGAAATAACTATGCTGGAAAAAATGTTGGGCCACATCTACTAAAGCTAACCACATGCGTATATTCTAACCGGACATTCTACTTCTGGATACATACCCTACAGAAACGAGCGAATGTCCACCAAAAGACAGGTACAAGGGTTTTCGATGACAACTTTATTCATAATAAAACTTGAAACTTCTCAGATGCCACCAATAGTAGAAAAGGTCATTAAATTGTAGTACACGTATTCAAAAGGAGTAGATGTAAAAGAACAACCAACCAACATCCAACACGTGGGTGAATCTCTAACTGAAAAAAGGCAAGTATTAGGAGCTTTGTGCTATTGGTATGAATTCCAAGGATGGGCATCCAAAACTAATGGTGACAGATGTCAGCGCAGCCAATTGCCCCAGGAAACAGCAGTGCTGACTGAGCCCGGCATGAGGCCATCTTCTGGGGCACGGGCACCTCTGTACCCTGATCTGAGCGATGATTACGTGGTTGAGTAAAAATTACCCTAACTGGAAACACTTAGACATTTCACTACATTATCACTTCTGCTTTTCAAAGTGGAGCAAAAATAGAAAACAGTACTGTCTTACTTACGTATTTCTGCAGAATGCAAACATGGTGGCTTTAACCACACCCAATTATTATCAAGCAATGCCTGTGGTCCGGATCCAGGTAGGTCCTCCGCCTTGGGTCTCTCAGGCTGCAACTGAGGTGGCAACCGGGCTGTATTCTCATCTGGAGGCTCAAATGGTGAAGAATCCGCTCCCCGGCTCCCTCGGGTTGATGGCAGAGTTCATTCCCTTGAAGCTTTGGGGCGGGGGCACCCAGCTGCTCTCTGGCTATCGGGTGTCAGCTGCCCTCAGTTCCTGGCCTCTTGGGCCCCACGGACCTCTCCGCAGCCACCTGCTAGGGAGGCAGTCTCCCATAACAACCTAATGACGCTCTCCGGGGGTCGCAAGCCACAGGTCCCACCCACTCTCAGAGGGAAGGGTTAGTGGGGGCCCCTAGAATCTACCCACAGTTACATTTCTGCTCATTTGAATTTTGCGAATGTGACAATGGGTTGTATTTAATTGGTTCCCAGTTTTAAAAGTACCACCCTGAGCCCTACAGCCCCCTAGCTCTGGGTTTCCTGTCCTCTCCTTACGACAGTCTCCACTTCCTGATCCGCTGAAATCTCTTCTCCAAGACTGCTGTCTTGGACCTCGTTGTCACCAAAATCAGCAGGCTTCCCAAGTCCTCATTTCAAACGTCATCGCTGGGGCCATTTCTTCCGCGTCCCACTCTACATGCACCTCCCACGGGCCCTGGAAGATCACAAACTGCTTTGACTCCGTTTAACCACTTACTCCGCAGGTGTGTTGGGGATACCTGTGAAGTGTCCTGACCCTGGGGACGGCAGGTGTCAGCCAAGGTCCCTGTCCTCACAGAGCTCACATTAACCCTCTGTCCCCATCCGACCGGTCCACCTCTGCCTCCCACCCAGATCTCTTCTCTGAGGCAGCGCCTTCGTCTACTTTGATGGCCCCTGGGAAGGAATTCAATCACCCACTCAAGCCCCTCTCCCTCCTGGGTCGGATGGTAGTCCATGTCACCTCAGACCTTGCTGCCCAGACCAGAAAGCGGTCCTGGGTCTGACTCCCTTCCCTCAGCCACGCCTCGTCTCCCCTCGGGTCGTTCTGGCTCGTCCTTCCTCACCCAGTCCAGTCTCCTGGACCTTCCCCGGGACTCTGACCCATCATTATCTGCAGCCTGCAGCCTGGCGTTGAGGCCCCTCACCTCCCAACCCATGCCCAGTGCCAGGCTTGCCCAGCCCATCGCTTGAGGAGATAACAGGCTGGGGCATCCCTCTAAAGTGCACAGGTCATTGAGTTACTGTTCTCCCCACGGCATCTGAGGCTCTGCTTCGCCTCAGGCTAAAGTACGAACTCGGAGCCCTGGAGACGGAGCCCCCACCTCTGCAGCCTGGACCCTCCTCTTGCACTTGACCTTCAGCCACCGTGGACCTCTGTGAGACCCTCTGTCTGGAGGGCTGTTCGCTGCCTGCCTCCTGCTCTCCCACCTGCCCTGCCTAACGCCAACCCTCCTTCAGGTCTCTGGTGAGAGGCCACTTCCTCCGGGTGGCCTCGCCTGCCCTGGTCCTCTCCCCCCGTCAGGTCTCCGCCCGGCCCTCCTGGTGCCTGCCTTCCCAGTGTCACACTGCTGACCAGACCAGAACACAGACTGGCCTCCCTGGTCTCTCTTTCCCCTATTGCTGCCTGAACAAGAGACCACAAACGAAGTGGCTTGGCCCAACACAGACTTACCGTCCCACGGTTCTGAGGTCAAAAGTCCCAAAGTCAAGGTGCCGTTGTCAGGACCGAGTTCCTGCTGGAGGCTCGGGGAGAATCCCATGGCCTTGTCTTTCTGGTTTCTGGAGCCTGGCGCCAGCCTCCACCCTCCTGCCTTCCCCTTGTGGTCACGTGGGGCCCACCGATAAGCTGTCATCTGTAAAGACCTAACTCAGTCACATCCACAGAGCCCTTTTTGCACAGAGATAACAGGGTCACAGGTTCCAGGGATTAGGATGTGGATATTTGGGGGACCATGACCTCAGACTCCTCAAGGGCAGGGGCAGCCTCTCGCCCTTCCCTGGTGCCTGGCCTGCAGCAAGAGCTCACGAAAGCTTCGGTACCGATAAGTCAGTCAATGAACAGGGCCATGGAAAACTGCAGGGCCTGGAAAGAGTCACCCCACAGTTGAGGAGCCAAAGCTGTGAGTAGTAGAAGGTCACGAAGCCACTGGTGGCAGGGGGCAGCAGCACCATGTGTCTGACACCGTGGCAGGTGGAGAGGGCTTTCCAAAGCCGCGAGCTCCCAGCCCCACTCCTCGCCTTCACAGGAGGGCTGCCCCACCCCCACCCCACAGGCCTGAGAGGGGTGAGTGCCCCCTCAGCAGGCATGACGGACAGGGAGATCCTGCCCTCTGCCCAACCATGCCGTGACCTTGCAGTGCACATCCCATTGAACCTGCAAGATAGCAGAGTGTGAGTGACCCCTGAGAGTGCACAGTGACCACAGATGCCAGCTGTGGCCTTCAGCATCTTCCAGGCCGGAGGGTTAACTCCTTTAACCTTCCTGCAAATCTCAGGTACTATTAGCCCATTTTACAGAAGGGAAAGTGGAGCCCCAGAGAGTTCACATAACTCACCCAAGACCACATGGCTAGTAGAAGTGGTAGAATCAAGATTTGGATTCAGACAGGTGGACTCCTGCACCAGCTCTGAAGCGCTAGGCTGTGCTCGGCAAGCTGAGGTCAGTACCCCTGGCACTGGGGAGGGACGGTCTGAGAATTCCTACTTGGTGCTTCCCTGCTTCAGCTTGGGAAGCTGGAGAGAGAGGCCAGACGGAAAAAGGAGCCCAGAGTGGGAGCTGGGGGATCCTTGGAGCCTGCTCCCCACCTCCTGCACCAGAGCCTCTCAGAGGATCTGCAGATCCCCAAGTGGGCACCGTGCTCAGGGGCGGAGCAAAGCTTCCCCCCGGGGCTGCCTGATGCAGTTCACCAGGCACGCCTGGATCCTGATTCCAACGAATCATCTGTGAAACTCCAACGTGGACTAGATACTTTATATCTAGGGAGTAGTAAAGCTGGTTTCTAAATGCACAGCAGAGATCTGCAGGGCTGCAGGGTTTCGCACTGAGCATGAATACGCCTCAGGGGACACAGGACTTGCTTTAAATTTTATTGTTGTGATCACGTGGCCATCCTTCTAAAGAGTCCGTATCTTTTAGAATTAAACACCAAAGCGCTTGCCAACAAAATAGCGGGATGTCTGGGTTTCTCCCTTACCAGCCAGGAGCACAAGATCAGCCAAGAGCTAATGACAGTTCTGGCTTGGGATGGGACGAAGGGGATTATGACATCATTCTCTCCACTTTTGTGAATGCTTGAGTTTTTCCAAAATCAAAAAGCTTCTTTCAAAATGCTCAGCCTCTGACTCCCTGAATCCTGCGCCCAAAACTGATTGACCTGTCCTGTCGTCCTTGCTGAGGAAACTTGCAACCAAAAGAGAGACACTAAAATTTTCACCTGCCTGCGTTGGGGGATTGGGGGAAGGCTCTGGCGGCTCCCACACCCTGGGCACCAGACAAGGGTGGGTCCGGGAGGGAAGAGATACAAAGTCTAAGGTTGTAAAGATGTTCTGATTTCCAGGGCTGAGCGCACCGTGGGGCTGAGGCAGCTCAGGGTTCCAGACATGGCTGAAGCTCAGAGCAGGGGTCCCCAGGCCTGGTGAGTGAGCCCTCCCCACAAAGACGGGGGTGTCTTCGTGATTCTGTGAGGTTGGAGGTGGGCGGGTGTCATTTAAGCTCCCAGCAGGGAGCAGGTGCCAGCCCTCAGCAACCGGCAGCTAGAGCATGGGTGCCCCGTGCCGGGGAGGACCTGCGAGGGGGAGCACCATCAGCCTCTGCCCCCGGGAAAGCCCCACCCTGCTGCCAGTCACTGCCCGGAGAGCTGGGAGGAACCTCGGTCCCCTCCGTTCCCGTCCTGGAGACACATACGTAAAAACAGTGTGGAGAAAGCAGAGGACCAGAGAGGACAGGGACCTGTCCAGGGCCACCTTTACAGAACAGAGGACTCTGTTTCCCACAGACCCTGGAACCCCTTGCAGGTGACCTGTCTATGCCAGGACCCCAACCCGAGGCACTAAAGGGGGTGGCTTTGGCACATGCAGGTGTTTTCTAACTGGCGTATGCTGAAGCCCGATCCTCTAAGGGACCCACCGCCAGCCTCTGTCACCTGGTGCAACTCAGTGCCTCTGGACTCCCACCCGGCTGCTTGGGGCGCACGCATGCGCACACACAGCCCTCGGGCGCTCTCGCTGTCCTCTAGGCTTTGCCACACAGTCCGACCAGGGTCACGTCGCTCATGCCCAGGTTTCCTGCGCCTGCGTGACCACAGACCTCACTGACAGACAGATCTCACCCGCATGGGTGCTCTGCTGTCCACTTCAGAACTCCACAGACTGACCGTGAGCAGCCGTCCGGGCTCTCGGTCACCGGCTCCGCACACTGGGAGCTCCCCTTCCCTCCCCACAAGCTCCCGGCCTCGCCGGCTGTGGGCAGGAGTCAGGTGGAGGCCATGAACTTAACTCCCAGAGGCGGGATGTGTCCTGTCTTAACAGGGGGCCAGACGAGGACAAGGTGGGGCCCAGCTGGCAGGATTCCAGGTGTGCCGTGGGCATCCAGGCCTTGGCCCGGAGCTGGCTGACCAGGGTCACTGAGGGCCAGACCCAGCACCCCATGACCTGTCCCCTAATCCTCACAGCCGTGCACAGAGATGGCCCTGGGCTCCCTGTGTGCAGATGAGGAGAGACAGACACCGTGATGTCCACAGCTGCCCAAGTCACGGCTCCCAGGAGTAAAGCCAGGACTGGGCCCTGGCCTGGACCCTCCCAGGGCTTGTGGTCGGGGCCACTCTGCTGCTCTTCTAGGGGGCGGGAGGCTCCTGCCAGCTCTGACCCTGCCCTCCCAGGGCCACAGGAACAAAAGGCATGTGTGCGGGACCCAGGGAGCTCATGACTCTGTACCGAGCACCAAAACCCTGCTTGGGGTCCCTGGGATGCCAGGCCAGCAGGACTGTGGGCCCTGAGCTGGCCGAGAGGCCTGGGGCGGGGACAATGCTAAGGAATTTCCTCCCCTCTGCCCTATTCTGCCAGCCTACCTTCACCCCCAAGCAGCCCTGCCCAGGGTCTGCAGGTGCTGTGGGCAGGGGCAACAGGCATGCGTATCACAGAACTCAGCTCACACCATGGCGGCTCTAGAAAGAGGCAGTGAGACCACCGCACCTTCCCTCTGGCTTCCTGGCACCTGTGTGCCTCCCCTCCTTGGAAGAGCCTCTACCCCAGGAGGAAGGGTTCAAGTTGGAAGCCATCCTAGATCAGAGCCAATCACCACCTCCGCCGTGGTGCAGATGTCCACAAGAAAGCTGAAAAGAGAGCAAAAAGGTCAAAACATAAAAATCAAATCCTCCAGAACCACAGGTGTGAAAGTTTAAGGTCAGTCTGACCAAAAGCAGGCCCTGCAGAATACCAACTGCACAGAATCATTGGACTATGAGGGGAAAAAAGTTCCTATGCCAATTCTGTTGGCAAAATGCCCTTAGTACTCAGAGTGCTCCACTGCAGGAATCCTGGGAGCAGTAATAAGTGAAAGAAGAAGGTGGCAGCCAGGGTTTTCCAAAGTTATTTGATCATGGAACCCTTTTATTGCAGATCTATTGAGGCCAGGGCTCCATGGAACATACTTTGAGAAAGGTCACTCTGTATTCTTAAATCCAACTTCCTACTGGATATTTGGACCACTTTGTCCACCACAGCACCCATAAGCGAAGGTCCAGGTGGTGGCACTTCTCTAGAGCCCAGATACTCACTACCCCACACTGTCACTGCAGGTCAGTGGAGATGTCAACCAGCAGCCCAGGTCCAAGAGCACAGGCGATGGAGTCGGACCACACAGGGTTCCAATCCCAGGCACTTCCCCACTGTGTGACCTTGGCCAAGGCAGGGGACCTCTCTGAACCTTGGGCTTCTCCTCTACGTAATGGTGCTGACTTCCTGGGAATTGAAGGAGGTTAGCATGCAAAATTGCCTCCTCCACAAGGCTGGCACGGAGTGCTCACCAACAGCAAGGACAATGTCTCTTGGATAATGTCCCTTTCTTTCTCCCCTGTCCATGACAGTCACCAGAGCTACTAGTCCTTCCCAACCCCCGCAAGGCTCATTCCCCGCTACCCCGCCCCATGGAAAGGAATCAATTCCAGCACCTCAGTGATAAACAAAACAAAGAAAAACCTAAAAAGTGTGGGTGTTCCAATGGGACCCCCTGAATTCACAAGTCGGTCTTAAAATCAAGGAGTTCCCCTGCTTTATTTTGTTTCTTCCAGGATAAAGAATCTGAGAGCACCCCACTCCCTTAATGACCCACTCACGAGCCCCAGCCTCAGGGAGAAGCCATTTCCCACCTCAATCCCACAAGCCAGCTCCCCTCCCCTCCCCTCCCAGCTCTTTGCTCCCCTGAGAAAGACTTCAGTTTTCCTCACAAGCCACCAGCAGCCCTGGAAGTCCTGATATACCCGTGGCATCCGTACACACTGTCACGGCCAGGTCCATATTGGCAAGTGGTGCTTTTAACCCTCTGCACAGCTTCTCCCACCCCTTTCTCACCCATTAAGATATCCAGAACATTCATCCCCATTTGCTGAGCCAAACAGCACACAAAGAATCGATGCCCACAGGCTCTGGTCAGCCTGCCGTGTTTCCAGTCCCCGTCATTTATTGGCTGTGCAAACTTGGGCAAGTGGCTTAACTGCTCTGAGTCTCGTTTGCGAAATGGGAGTGAAGACAGTATTTTCCTCGTAGTGCCAGAAGGATGGTAAAATAGGTGGTGCATGCAAAATGCTTATCCCAGGCCTGGAACCGAGAAGGTGCTGGTGAACGTTGGTGTTGAGACTGTTCAGTATCGACCTCCTGCCGTGTCAGCTCTTGCGAAGCCCTCAGCAGTTTTCTTCCCTTCTCTTCCCCTCCCTGCAAACCCAGGAGGTCTGCACATCCCCATAGGGAGTAGGGACAACAATTCAATCCCCTCCTGCCACCAACTGGCTCAACCCAGTCCAGTGGATGGGGACTGTGTCCTTGTAACCCCAGAGAGACGGGGAATAGCTGCTAATCCCCACTCCCAGGGGCCAGGTTGCTCCAGGTCAGATGGTGATCCGGGGCTACCAGACGGGCCAGCACTGTTCTGAAAGGCCCCAGCAGAGGGCAGGAGTGACAGGTATGATGTCACCAAGTACGAGCCTCAGAAACAAGACCAGCTGATTCAGCCTTTCTCCTTGACCCACAGCCAGGGTCCCCAGCCCACGGCCCCAGAAGTCGGTGGCACAGCTGAGGAGCTCCCATGGTGGCAGGGCCTCAGCCCGCCCCAGCCTGGGCAGACAGGCCCACCGGACACAGCCACTCAGCCCAGGCTTCTGGCTCCACACGGGCCCCGGGAGAAGCCCTGGAAGAGGAGCCGCCTTCTCTGGGAATTGGGTGTGAGTGTCCACTTCCCGGGCCCTGAGGGAGAGTGGGAGGGGAGGGGTTCAGAGGTGCTGGGCAGAAGGGAGGAGGAGGTCTCCAGCTTCCCTGCTGAATGCTCACCCTAAAATTCAAAAAGCAGGAGGGGAGAACCTGCCTGCAGCTGCTGCCCTGTGAGGCCTGGGCAGGGCCCAGGGTGCTGGGCACCAGAGCCAGTCCTGGGACAGATGCCCCTGCCACGTGGGACCCTGGCAGCTGGTCCTGGGGAGTGTCCTTCCTTGCAGACTAGGACCCCTGAGAGCACAGGGAGAGAATGCACTGGAGCTGGCAGGACCCAGGCAGGACGGCCACCCCAGGGCCCGCAGCCTGGGCCCCGCCTCAGCCACTCGCTCTTCTCCCGCCAGGCCTTCCACTGCGCCATTGCCCTGCTGCACCTGTTCTTTGGGGGCTACCTGCTCGCCACAGTCCAGAGTCTTCACCTGGTGGTGCTGAAGTGCTGGTATCCGTTCTGGGGGGCTGCCTCTGTGAGTAGGAGCCAAAGCCCAGCCCGGGGCTGGGTGGGCAGGGCAGGCTGGACAGCCCTGGCTGGACAGCCTGGGGCAGGCTTGGGCAGGCCAGCACCCAGGAGAGAAGAGCAAGCCTCCCCTTTCTCCAGTCTCCCCATCTCAACTTCCACCATCAGCCACGTTGGCCGTAGCTCCGTTCCAGGACCCTGTTGCTCCTGAGTTCCAGAACATTCCAGGGCTCTCTAGACCCTCCCCTGATTGAACAAGTGCATTCAGTAGGGAGGAGGGCCCTTGTGACTGGGGCCAGCTCCCTTCCTCCTCTGACCAGGCTGCCTTTGGACCCCGCAGCACATTGCTGGAGCCCGTGACATCTGTGTCAGGGTCCTTCTGCAGGCGCCCACAGGATGCAGCCTGTGGCTCCTGTCCTCCCAAAGCCATGGCCGAATGGGGAGATGAGACGAGACCAGTGCCATTTCCCTGAGGCTCCATGTTCCTCCAGGGCTCCGGGGCACCCACCCCATCCCTGAATCCCCTGTGGGAGAGCCGCTTTTGCCCTGTCTCAATCCCAAGGACCCTCTTGGGCAGGTGTCTGACCCCCCAGCTCCACCTCAGCCCTGTATCCCCATTGCCCCGACTCAGAGCATCACAGGATGCTAGAACCTTCTGTACAGGCGGTGCCTGGTCATCCTTTGCACCCAAGGACTGGCACAAAAGTGCTCAGCAAACGTCTGAAAGAATGATCGCACAGCCACACAGCCCTTAGCCCAGGCTAACACCCTCCCACTGCGGATGCAGAAACGCCTGGGCAGGGGTTAAGTGCAATAGGCGTGGACGGGAAGGCCTTGGGGCAGGGGCGGGAAGGGCCGTGGGGCAGGCAGGACCTGCTGGCTTCATCTGAGGACGGGCTCTCTTCCTTGCCTGCCACCAGGGGCTGGTTTTCTTGGAGAATGGAGGGAGGGGAATTGTGGGTTTCAAGAACCCCAACTTCTCTCCCTTGACTTTCAAATGTGGCCTGCAGTATCTCATTTCAGGGATCTTGGCAATAACGGTGACGACATTTCCTAAGCCCTGTCTGGTGAGTTGGTGCCTCGAGATCCTTGCTACCCATTCCAAGCCGAGTGTAACTTCAAGGTCATCTGTGGGCAGTGGCGCGTGGACAGGCCACTGCAGGGGCGGGGGAGGGATTTGCCAGGAGCAGTCATGGGTCTGTAGGACAGCAGAGGGCGTCTGAGCAGAAAGGTCTAAATGCAGACGGTCAAGGGCTCGGCTGGGAGGAAAGGAAGCCGAAAAGGCTCCTCCCCAGGTCGTGGGGCGGCAGGGCACAGCTTCCAGGCACCCAGTCCCCCCGTCTAGAGCGGAGCCTTGCTTCCCCGGCGAGTCTTCCCGGGTTCTGATCTCAGTCACTACGTGGCCATCCGCCCAGAAGCCAAAGTCCCCCACGGCGGAAGTTTGAGAACCACGCTGGCTCTGCCCTCATTCCCCGGTCCTGGGTCTGCTTCTGGACACCTGCTGCCCCCACACGCTCCTCTCCATCCTGCATCCTCCTCGGCCCCCGTGCTGGCCCTGTCACTCTGACCTGAGGGTCACCAGCGTGTTCTGCACACACAGCCTGAGGAAGTGCTGTGGAACACAAGTCCCCCCAAGCCCGGGTGCCCGGGGCGCTCAGCTTGCCTCCCACGTCAGCGGGCCCCAGCCGGCACCTGGGTTTCCCTCCTCCCACCTCAAAGGCCAGGCAGATGGACCGCCGCCCCGACCCTTCTGCCCTTGTGCCCTGTCCTGCTCCTCCGCACTCATCTTTCCCAGCTGTGACAGTCCCCATTCCTCAAGACTCTGCTTCTTCCTCCTCCTGGAGGTCTTCCTGCCAGCTTCTGTGTCCCCACGGCCCTTTGGACTTACCTGGGCAGCAGGTGTAACAGTATCTTTGTAGCCAAGAGTGGCCCAGGTGGACACAGAGTAGACATCCCACACTTGACTGAGAGGGTGGAAAGGAACAGATGACGGAAGGACACCCCTGCGTATCACAGCCCTTGACCTCAACCCATGGCAGGTCCTCCTGCCCCTCCCCACCCTCTGCCCCAGAAACCCTGGCCTGGTCCTGCCTTGTCTGTGCCCCTCCGCCTGGACGGGGGTGTGGCCGTTCCCTGCCTTCCTCAGACAGAGAGGAGGAGGGAGTTGGTGCAGTTAGCCCAGCAGAGGCGGGGGAAGCTCAGCAAAGACCTGCCCATTCCGCAGGCCTCACCTGCCTGGGCTGAGAACTGTAAGATCCCCACTTCCGACCCCTGAGCACAGGGACCCTCTTACTGTGAAGAAATCCCATTCTAATATAAAAAGCTGTAGATTTCGTGAGTTCATGGTCTTTCCTCATTATAAGGGTTTGCATTTGGCCATGTGTTCTTGGAATAATGCTTAATTAACCCAAGAGGGTGATGGATACAGGACCACTGTGGAATGGGTGGGGGGAGGGCAGACCTTGGTGTGTGGGGCTGGGACACCTTCAGGGATACTCCTGTGCTTTCCTGGGGGGTGGTTCATTCAGGTGTCAGGTCCCTGGTCAGTTGGCATATCTGACATAGGATGGCCGGGGGACCTGGCAATGGGGAGTCCTTCCTACCAAGCTCTGTGGCTCTGGCAGGGTTCTCCTGATGTAGCATGGGAAAGCTGGCCAGGTCCTCCTCTGGGGCCAATACCGCAGAGCCTCATGTGTGATGAGCAGCTTCAGGCCCAGAGACTGGCGGAGTCCCTCTGGAGTCACAGAGGAAGCTCCCAGCAGGCCTTGGGGGAGCACCTAGGCCTGAGTCTCGAGGCATGGACCCTGGCTCCGACGCCTCCTCTTCGCTTGTAGAAGGGGCTGTGCCTGACGGCGAACCTCGTCAGCTTCCTCTGCGTGCTGGCTGGCCTCTTCGTCATCGCCAAGGATCTCTTCCTGGAGAATTCATTTCCGTGGCCAATCTGGAGACCGTACCCCAACTCCACAGTGAGTGCACAGCCCCAAAGAAGCCTCTGCCCTGGGCTTGGCTGGAGGAATCATCCAGCTCTTAGGAAACCTCCTCTGAAGTTCAGGTGCAGGCAGCCGAGCCCGCGGCTGCTCTGTGCCCACCGCTCCCCAGACACAGCAGAAGGGATGTCCAGCCTTCTCCCACGTCGGCTTCAGGGAACTGAACAGGGCCCAAGGCCACTGATCTGACCCTGCTTTTATAGAGGGACAAACTGAGGTCCGGGGGGCTGTCTGAGATCACCTGGCAAGTTGTCACAAAGCCAGGGCCGCGACCTAGAACCGCCCACTCCCCAGCCAGGGTTCTAAATCCCACCCACGGTGATCCCTGTCACCCACGAGGTTCCAGCAGCCTAGAGTTGGCCCAGTCGACCTCGCTCTTCCTGTGTTACAGAGGTGACACTGAGGCCCGGAGACGCTAAATCCGGTGACTAAGGCCTCACGGCAAGTCAAGGGTACAGTGACAACTCAAAGCTGGGCCTGTGCCTCCAGACCCCACCGGCCACACCACAGCTGCCTGCACAGCAGGAGGTGACCAGGATTCCTACCAGTGCCCCTGGGCAGGTCCCAAAGGTTCTGACATGGCCACCGGCTCTCACACCCACACAGGCACACACACGTGCACACCCACACAGGCACACACGTGTGTCCCTACTGAGTATACATCAGCAGCCTTGGGAGCTGTCACCCAGCTGCTTGGTGGTCCTCAGCCCCCTCTTCCCTTCCCCCACTGTAAAGGATGCCCCTTCTGGCCCAGGTATCATCACCTGTGGTGAAAAGTTGAATCAGATGACCCTGAAGGCCACCTTCAGTTCTCTCAGAGACCCCCCGAGATTTCCCAGTCCTCAGACGTTAGACAAGGACCCAGACGTGGAGCAGTAACTGAGCCGCCCCAGCCCCAGAGCCCCTCCCCTCCCTCCCCATGAGCTCCTGAGCACTGAGGCTCCTGCCACTGAGCTTGGATCTGACCCCAGCCGGGCAGGCCGAGCAACCGAGACAGACGCCCAGCAGGGCCCGGCCCTGTCCCTGTCCCCTCCCCCTCCAGAGCCACGTGCAGAGGCTGGAGCTGGGCCTGCTCTGCTTCGCCTTCCTGGAGCTCCTCCTGCCCGTGCCCTCCGCCATCGCGGCCTGTCGTGAGGACCGCCAGGCTGCAGAGGTGAGTCCTGCTGGGGACAAGGGGCTGGGGAGATGGCTCCGTTGGTAGAGTGTTTGCCTCGCAAGCACAAGGCCCTGGGTTCAATCCCCAGCACCACAGGAAAAAAAAAAAAAAAAAAAAGATAGGGACAAGAGGTGGCAGAGACCACAGAAAGGGGGTGAGAGCAGACGGGTCCTGAGCAGCCGTTCCACTGGCTCATTCATTGGTCACGTTCCTGAGACCAGTGAGCAGCAGCACCCTTCAGGAGGGGAGAGAGAAGGCAGGCGCAGGGGAGAGGTTGGGGGCCCGCAGAGGAGGCACCAGGGCGCTCAAGGCCTCAGGGAATCCCACGATGGAGACCCGGCAGGATTCAGACCTGCAGGATGGATGGAGGAGGGACTTCCAGCAGAGGGGCAGTGTGAGACAGGACCAGGATGGCCTGGGAGCCTCAGCATGTGAGCGGGTGAGGCGCTGGGCGCGTGGAGGAGGCCTGAGCTCCGTTAGGCCCCCGTTAATGTGAACAACTACATAGAGTCACGTGCAGGCGTCTAGCACACAGTCTTCTACATAAACATCCCTGCGCCTTCCCAACCGTCCTTTTAGGCAGGTACTTACTTCCTGCTGCGCAGATCAGTAAACGGAGGCTTAGAGAGGTCACCACTCCCCAAGGCCAAAGAGCCAATGAGGAAAAGCCTGAGGCACATCCAACCCACAACCAAGTCCTTGTCCATTAGGAGGGTGGCAGGGTGGCAGACTGGGACTGCCAATGACCCCAACAACCCCAAGGTCCCTGGTCAGAATTATCTCCAAGTCTCCTTTCTTTAATGGAAAAATCGTTACAGTATAATCTCAACCTTAGAACCCTGTAAAACATACATTCCAAATCCCCGGAAGCCCGCGCTCAGACTGAGCATCTCCATGCAGTGGTACCGAGTTACCGATGTGACTTAGTGGCCCTCGAGTTGCACTTACCACCAAGCATAGATGCCTGGCCCTCTGGCAGGAAGTCCTATCAGGACCTTAGAGAGCTGGACGGAGTCCCAAGCCAGTGAGGCCCACCCCGTTTTTAAGGATGGGAGACTCAGGCCTCTTCCTGGCTGCTGGAAGTAACAATAATTGTTCCCATTTTTCGGCACTTGCTGTGTACCAGGCACGGGCCGAGTGCTCCAGGGGGCTGTATTTGTTCCTTACTGCTGCTGTAACAAATTATCACAAGTTATGTGGCTTAAACTGATTCCGATGTAGCTTCTTAGTGCCCCGGAGATTAGCAGTTAGCAGTGGGTCTCGACGGGCTGGAACGGAGTCAGGATTGGCAGGCTGCGTTCCTTCCATGACGCATTAGGGAGAATCTGCCTCTTTCATCTTTTAGAAGTGGCCGCATTCCTCGGCCTGTGGCCGGGGATTAAGACATGGACATCCTTAGGGGGAGGCTCTGCCCACCACACTGGGACTTGCAGCTGTTCTGGGAGTCAGGCTCTGCCGTCCATCTTAGAGAAGAGGGAAAGAGGCTCAGAGGGTTAAGTGGCTTCCCTCAGTCACACAGCAGTAAGTGGCCATTCTAGGCCTCCCCTGAAGGCTCCTGGGCCTCCTCCATCTAAGAGGACAGTGCCAGGGACAGGTTGTGCAGCACTGGCTTGGTGCCACCTGGTCACCAATCAGGAATGAGAATGTGGCAGCAGTCAGAGGACGCTGCAGGCGTTAGACATGCCCGTGGCAGGTACTCCTGCGACAAGGGACCTGGCCCATCGCCTGGCCCAGCTGGCCTGGCCTGGCCCACCTCAGGGAGCCCAGCAAGGTGAGTGACTTACCTGTGGTCGCCAGGACACCTGTAGCGGGACCAGAACAGGGGCCCCGTCCACTGACCGCCCCCCGCAGGCTTTTCCCCCTCCTTCCTCAAGACCAGGGCGGGCGGAAACAGTCACATCAGCCCAGGGAGGTCACTTCCTCCATGAGGCCTCAGTTTTCATCTTCAGAGGTGACCCAGTGGACAAGGGCTTTGTGAGCAGCCAGTCACACACAAGCTGGGCAGCAGGGACACTGACTCCTCTTTTGCAGGACAAGGATGATCCCTCCCTCACTCCCGACACGCCACTGGAATTCAGGGGCCTGTCCCTGGGGCCTCCACCATCCTACGAGGATGTGATTCAAGGTGAAGGAAAACCTCAGAGGTGAAGAGGCTCCGCCCCAGTCACCCCGGGACCTCGGAACCGCCCTGGTCCCATCCTCCCGGCACAGACAGCAGCCAATGCCCAAGGGAAAGGGGCAAACGGCACTGTTGCTAGAACCTTCCGTGCCAGGAGAGGTGGCCAGGGCGGGGTGGCCCCTTCCCACCTGACTTGACTGGCGGGAACTGCCTCCTCTGAACCCGAATGTGATCAGACCCAGTCGCCCACCCCCCGCCAGCCTCCAGAGCAGACCCCGGGCAGCAGGTGTCCACGGTGGACACACAGAGGGCTGCCCGGTAGCCAAAGAGGGAGCTCTTCAGCATGAGGGGGAAGCTGTGTGTTCCAAATGCCTGGATTTGGGGTGGAGGTCATGAGTCACACAGAAATGTGTGACCAGTTCTCTCCTCCAAACTACCAGTGGGTCTCTGCCTCCCTGGGCCTCAGTGTCTCCATCTGTAAAGTGGGTGGTTAAGATGATTCAGGAGCCTCTCCGGATCTCAGAGGCCAGAGGTCAAGAGAATTCAAGGTTCTGGTGGTGACCTCTGAGGCTGCCAGTGGTCCGCAGCCTCTGAATCCCAAACCCCGCCCCGCTCACTACCCAGGGGCCGTCACCAAGGAAATGCCTCATGGTCCTGGCTTATTGGTGAACTGTGTTATATTCTTACTATTTCCTTAAAGTGATTTTTTTTTTTTTTTTGCTTATTTTAAAGGGGCAGCTTTGTAGCAACAAGTGGGAAACCATTATCTTTCCATAAATAGACACTAAACCCCAAATAACATAGATGTGGTGAAATTAACCAAAACGTGACTCCCCACCCCACCCTAAGATCTCACCAACTGCTCCGTCCCCTTGTTCCCTGGGGTTCCCTGAGGTTCCCTGGACCCCCCAAGCACACCCCACCTCTGAGCCATCACCCTCGGCTCCCTCTGCCTGGACTCTCCTCCCCCGGGGTGTTTGCAGAGTTCCCTCTTTGTATCTTTACTGGACCACCAACTCTAGGCCAGCGTCAATATCATCTGACCTTTGTGACCATCTGGGATGCGGGCACTGTGACTATCCCTTTCACACAGGCTCAGAGAAGTTCAGTAAGTTGTCTAAGGGCACACAGATAGTGTACACCCAGGGCTGTCCTGGGTGTATTTGCCCTTGCACTGAATATTCCAGGGTTCGGGGTTCTCTGAATTTTGCTCTCTGCTTTGTCACTGCCACTTCTGACTGTCACCTCTGGCTAGGGTCACTGGCAGCTCTGATCTGCTGCTTCTAAGTTTCTATGGGTTCCATCTGGCTTTAGAATAAAATCTAAAACTGAAGTCCCTAGGCCCTGACAGATGGCAGGGGAAGCCATGTAAGTGTCTAGAACAAAAACCTTCTTTCAAAAGATGAATGGACTTGGTGGAGTGAATCTCAGCCTGGCTCTCGGGAGACCTAGGTGCTAACCCCAGCTCCGCCAGTAACTTACTGTGTGATCGCCACTCAGCCCCTTTCCCTCTCTGGGTCCCGGTTTCCTCATCTGTGGAAGAGGACACTGCGCTAGATGGGTGCTTGCATCAGTGAAGATAGAAATGGCCCAGCTGCTCGGGAGGCTGAAGCAGGAGAATGAGAAGTTCAAGTCCAGCCTGGACAACTTAATGATTCCATGTCTCAAAGTAAAAGAATAAAAAGGACTTGGGCTATAGCTCAGGTGTAGAGCACTTACCCAGCAGGTGTAAAGCCCTGGGTTCAATCCCCAGTACTGGGTGGGGCTGGGGGAGGAGATATAAATGGCACATGACTTGATTCATATTCTTTAAAGTTCAGTAAATAAGAGCTTGCCAAAATGATCTCTTAAAAGGGATGCAGCCTCTGCCACAGGTCAAACAGGATAGGCAGACCTCAGAGGAGGGTGGTGTCCTCAGTAGAGAAGGCAGAATTTCTAACACCAGGTCAGAAATTGCGAGCGGACTTGACCACGGTTGATGCTATAGTTAGATTTGTGTCAACTTGTCAACTTTTTCTTTTTCTTTTTCTTTTTTGATCATACTGGGGATTGAACCCAGGGGCTCTCTGTCACTGAGCTACATTCTCAGCCCTTTTTATTTTTATTTTTTATTTTGAGACAGGGTCTCACTCATTTGTCCAGGCTGGTCTCAAATTTTTTGATCTCCTGCCCCCAGCCTCCCAGCATCATTTTTACCCATTACAAAAAATACTTATACATACAGAAAAGTTAAAAGAATAATATAACAAATACCCTTAAGCCCTTCACCAAAATTAGAGAGTTAACATTTTGCATGTTTGCGTTCTCTCTTTCTGTACTTATATCTTATGTATGTACGCATACATGTGTATAAAGCACATATATACACACGCATATACATAAATTCATATCTATACCATTTTTTAAACTATCTCAAAGTAAGTTGTAGATATCATGATTCTTTGCCCCTAAATTCTTTCACCTGCATTATTTCCTAAAATAAGGACATTCTTCAATTGATAATCTTAATTGTCACACTAAAAAAAATTAGAAATAATTTCATCATTCTAATATCTTGTTCCTATTCAGATTTCTCCCACCAAACCAAAAATAGCTTTATTGTGATTTATTTTTAACCTGGACTCACATTTCATGCATTATATTTGATTGTTACATCACTTTTTTCCCCCTTAATCTAGAACAATCCTCTACCCTTGTTTCATGACATGGACTTTTTGAGACACGGCAGTTTGTGGAATGGCTGATGGTTTCCTGGTGGGTCCTCTCATGGTTCCTCCTCCCTGTAGCCTGGCAATAATGTCTAGACCCTCAGGGCTTGGTCTGATGCAGGAACCACTGCTGAGAAGAACATTCTGGAAAGGATGCTGCATTCCTCATGCTGCACCCCCTCTGGGGCACTGCAGCGGGGGCTGGGAAGGCCCTCGTCCCTCAATTAGCAATGCTGGGCTCAGGGGGACAGTTTTATTCCTTTTCCTACAAGAGTGTTTTTGTTTTTGTTTTGTTTTTTGCGGTGCTGGAGATTGAACCCAGGGCCTTGTGCTTGTGAGGCGAGCATGTTACCAACTGAGTTATCTCCCCAGCCCCAAGAGTTTTTATTTTAATGAAGCAGCATGCATCACTTATCCAATAGGAAAACGTTGCGATGTGTCTTTCTGTAATATAACAACATACGCTACAGGAAAATTTCAAATGTTCTAAACCTTAACTTCCTAGTACTAGATTGAAAGCAATGTCTTAAACTCAGTATCTTTTCTTTTTACCCAGAGTTGCTCTTTATCACATGCATGCAAAAATGCAGAGTCTCTGGGAATGTAGATCCCTGAGGGTGCATAGGATTACCAGTCACAGCCAGGTCACGGGACCGTGTGAGTCTGCATACAGGCTGGGGACGTCGAGCTGAAGGATCAGTAGCTTATCTGCCTGCTCTGGCTCTGGACGCTTCCACAACCAGGAGCCAAAGAAGGAAGGGTCACAGCTGGCATCGCTAAACAACACCTCCTGCGTTCAGATGCCAGCTCAGTGGACTTGGAGCCAATTAACCAGAATCCTCAGGTGCCTGGGTCCCCACAGATAGGTCTTTTCCACTCCCTGGTGAAGACAAGGTCCAGTGAACCTTGAACCTGGGGAGGGACAGGCTGTGTGAGCACATACACCCTGCTGAGGTCAGGGGCAAGAGCAGCTGCGGTGGGGGTGGGGTGGGGTCAGAAAGAGCACCTGGGGCCCCTCCACCACCTAATTTCCTCCTGCTTGCAAAACTTTACATATTCTAAAAATCATTGAACTGTAGGGGAAAAAAATAAGTCCATCTAAAGCCATTTATTAAATAAATAATGATATAGCTGGGCGTAAAGGCACACGCCTATAATGTCCCAGCAACACGGGAGGCTGAGGCAGGAGGATCACGAGTTCAAGGCCAGCCTGGGCAACTTAGCGAGACCCTGTCTCAAACTTAAAACTAAGAAGGGCTGAGGATATAGCTCAGGAGTAGAGTGTCACTAAATAAATAAATATAATGATACAAAACAGAAATATTTAAGAATCTTGCAGATAGAGCTGGAAGCTTCAAATCTGGGAAATAGAGAAAGAAGATCTTTTCACCCCAACCGGTTTGCAAAAAAAAAAAAAAAAAAAAAAAAGGATTTGCCCTCTGTGGTTGAGATTGAAAATCCCCTGTGGCCCTTGAACCTGGAATTCTACTATCGACTATCATTGAAATTCCGTGTTGGAAGAATCTGTGTGGATCATTTTGCCCCTCATGTGACAGATGGAGAAACTGAGGCCCAGGAGGGAGAAGGGGCTTAGTGAAGGCAGCCAGCAGCCCTGATGGAGAGGAGACCAGAACCCAGGCCTGTGGGGTTGCCCCTCCGCCCATGGCTTTCCCAGCCCCAACCTCCTGCCCCCCGGGAGCCCGAGGGCACAAGAAACATAAGTCCCCTCTGCGTCTGACCCCCACCCTGAGTCTCTGGCTCCCAAGCCTACTGTCTCCTCCAGTCTGTGAGGCAATCCTGCAAACTCTAACCCTACCTCTGCCCCAGGATTATCCAGCAAAGCCCCAAAGGCTCCCTGAGGTAGGTCACAGAGGCTTGTCAGCATCTGGCTCATTTATCCCCCGCTCTTTCCTCCCACAGGTAAAGACTGAGCTCCTTCTGTGCTGTGTCCCCACATGCCAACCCCAACGCGTCCCCAGCCTCCCAGAGGTCTCTCTGTGGGGTGAGACGGGCCCGAGTCAAATGATCATACAAATAAATATGACCTCTCTCAAGAAAAACTGAAGAATTATTAGGGAACATGATGGAAACCTGAGGAGGAATTTGGTGGGGTTGGGGAGGAGCGGGGGTTGGGGGTCAAACACTCTGGGACAATGGGTACATCTTTTTTTCCTGTTTCCTATGCTATGAAATTATAGCATAAATGAATACTTGATCCCAACCATGAGACAAAGATTGATAGCACTGGAAATGACCTTGAAGACTGCAATCTCGTCCAACATCTCCATTTTACAGATGGGGAAACTGAGGCCCAAGAGGGGAAGGGACTTACCAAGGTCAACCAGCTTGTACTATTGGAAGCAACCAACTTGCCTCCCTCTCTCATTAGTCCTCCGCCTACTGACGTCTCCAACCAGCTCCTGCCAAACAGTGAGGACTATTCCTGGTCCCTTTGCCAACTCCCACACGGGGTCCCAACCCCAATAGCACCACCCTCCAGCTTTTCCGATGGTGGCTCTGCCCCACTGTCATGACCCACAGAGGTGGCAGAGAAGTCTAGGGAAATAATCCCTTAAAAAAAAAAAAAAAAAAAAAAAAACAGAAAGAGCTGAGCATGGAGGACGTGGGAAGGACCAGCACTGGAAGCAGAGGCTGTGAGCCTGGGCTCGGGGCCCTCCCCCGGACGCCAGCCCCAGCCACATCTGCCTGGGTTCAGGACAGCCCAGGGAAGATGGCAGGATTGTAAACACGCAGGCTTTGTATAGGGATGTAGCCTTTTCTGCAGGGCATAGGCAGATATCTCCAAAGGAAGCCTCTCCTCAGGGCCTCATGACGTCTACAGGACCCTGGTGCACACAATCCCAAGCCTCAGGGGGGCCCACCCCATATTCTTGCAGCTGCTTTACGTCTGGCACAGAAGATGACACCAACATGTACGGCAGCCACCTATGTGTGTCACAGCTGTGAGGGACACTTTGCACGTAGTATTCCATCTAGTCCCACAGGGTCCCATGGAATGGGTCTCTTCCTCCATGTTGGTGAGCTCTGGGAGGTTCGCTGGCTTGCTCAGGTATGGAGGCGTGTGACTCACCGCCAGGAGGCCTCAGAGCATCGCCAAGGCCTAGCCTAGCACAGACAGCAGGACAGGAGGGTTAGGAAGGGCCAGGGTTCTGCAAACTGTCCCTATCAGAAGCGTCACCTGGGACACACTGAAGGCAAGAGCTTCCCCGGGCGCCTCCCTCGAGATCCGATTCTGATGGCCAGGAATGAGGCCCAAGTGGGGGTATTTTCAGCCAGTGTCCAGATGATTCTTAGGATCAGGCAAGAAGGACCAACACCACAGAAAAGGGTAGACTGCAGGTTGTGGGCAGGGTTTGCACGAAGATCCCGAAGCTAGGCTGAGAAGGCGCATCTGCAGGGTAGGCAGGGGCTCAGTGGGGGCGAAAGGGATGCTGGGGAAAGTGAGGAAGTGTCCAGGAGCCTGTGGGGCCCCAGGGCCAGGGAAAGGCCCCAAGGCCTCAGGCCTTCAGGTCCTGGGGCCTCCAGCTCTCTGTTTCCAGGTTCACTGGTCACTTGAGGTGTTTGGGGGGTTGTATTTTTCTTAGGAAGGCACGAGGTGGCCGAGTGGACCGGTATGGGGTTGGAAGTTTGGTGCTCTGTCCCTGTCCACCCACAGCCTGACTGACCTGAGCCAACTGAGGTGATGCCCCCTCCTTGCCCCAAAGGAGGTCTCGTGATGAAGCAGGGGACCAGGGTGACGTCTCCAGCCCGTGATGAAGAGCTACCCGGAGAGGTGGAGCTGTGGGTTGGGTTATTAACGAGCCTCCAGCAGCACAAGAAGGGGCGGGAGGGGCGAGAGAGCAGGAGCAGCCAGGCTCGGCAGCCAGCCGTCCCGGGCCCAGAGCCCAGCGCCACCAATCCTCAATGGTTCTAGCTCTCGCGGAGCCCGCGGTTCTGGAAGGCAGGGTAGGAACTGCAGAGGGAGGGCGGAGGGAGAGAAGACCAGGTGAGCTGCAGCAAGCTCCCAGCCTCCAGTGCCGACCTGCGTGTCTCTGGGTTGCGACTCGGTTCGGGGATGGTCTTCATGCACACAGTTGATTCTGTAAATGGCACTGTGACGTCTCCTCCTGTTGCCTCTACCCCCCTGAACCCCCGTTTCAGACCCATCCACATTGCTGTCTCTGGCGTCCTGTCCTTTGCCTTCGGCTGCTACGAATCCCACCCTCTGTGTCCTGCCTACTGCCTCCCCTAGTGAGGAGGCTTTTCAGAGAAACTGAGACCCAGGATGTGGGCGTCTGCCTGAGGAGGCCTCTCCTTCCCGGGCCCCAGAGTGTGTGCTACAGGCCTGCCGTCCGAGATGGCGGAGGCCAAGAACGGGGCCCCAGCTCCCTGCCACGGGCTTCAAGCAGCCAGCTCACAGCCCACCTGCCCTCCGAGGCCAGCCCACCCATGGTGACAGTCCAGCCAGTGATGGCCTCTTCCCTCGAACCCCAAGGGCACCATGGCAGAGCCCAGAGGCCCTGGGGAACGCCCACCCCACCCAGCAAGAGCCCTTCCTCCAGGGAAAGCCAGCTTCCCGCCGGTAGGTGGACGCCCCCATGCAGCTGCTGCCAACCTGGAGGTGCAGGAAGAGCGACTGGGAATACCGGGGACATGAAAGGGCCCATCCCAGCAGTGAGCAGGACCAGGGAATGTTCAGCCAGACCGTGAGAACAGAACCACTGGGTCTCCCCACAGGCCTCCAGCTCTGGAAACTCACAGGAATGGGCTGGGGCTCCAGCAGCTTCGGGAGGTCACCTGCTTAGTCACTGCTTGGTCACCTGCAGTGCCCCCAGCAAGCACCTGTCCCCTTCCCAGGGCCCTGCAGCAGGTGACGTCCTCCTAGTGCTGCTCTGGGTGAGGGCGGCTCCCCCCCGGACCCCGTGTCTCCTACTTAGTTTTCTGATGTCCCCACCTGTGCCACCCAGGGCTTCCCAGCCGGCCTGCACAGATCTCAGAGGTGAGACCAGCAAGTGGGCACAAGACTGCGCCTGCCCAGCTCCGATGTCAACGCGGGCAGCTGAACAGAAAAAGTGGCTGAGCCCAACGTTCAAATCCCAGCACCTCTGTTCACTGCCTGTGTGGCTCTGAGCCCCAGGTTCCAAAATGGGGTCTCACCGACCTTGCTGCAAGCCCCAAACGCTAGCGGGAGCAGAAAGTGCCTGGGAGAAGCTACTCCTCTTAGGCGACCCTCAGAGGCACGGTGTCAAGTTCAAGGTCACAGACGCCTAGGAGGCTGCTGGTCACACTCTGGGACAAGCGACCACGTGCTTCTGACCTAGTCATGAGTCAACCCATGTTCTAAAAGGAGAGTGGAAATCGGAGATGCAGAGGGTAAGGAACTCTGGCTTTGGGCAGGACACAGTCCCACGGTCCCAGCCCTGGTTCCCCACCTGAACCACAGCAGTGAAATGCCACCTCCTGGCCTCGGTACCAGGAGAGGGGACTAAATGACTCAAGGCACAGGGTATACGCAGCCCACTCAGTGCCCCGCACCTTGGCAGTAACCAACATTACAAATTGATATCAATCTCTCCCAGGATTACAAATTAATATCAATCTCTCCCAGGATTACAGATTAATAACAATCTCTCCCAGGATTACAGATAAATATCAATCTCTCCCAGGATTACAGATTAATAACAATCTCTCCCAGGATTACAGATAAATAACAATCTCTCCCAGGATTACAGATTAATATCAATCTCTCCCAGGATTACAGATTAATATCAATCTCTCCCAGGATTACAGATTAATAACAATCTCTCCCAGGATTACAGATAAATAACAATGTCTCCGAGGATTACAAACTAATAACAATATCTCCCAGAATTACAAAATTAATATCAATCTCTCCCAGGATTACAGATTAATAACAATCTCTCCCAGGATTACAGATAAATAACAATCTCTCCCAGGATTACAGATTAATATCAATCTCTCCCAGGATTACAGATTAATATCAATCTCTCCCAGGATTACAGATAAATAACAATGTCTCCGAGGATTACAAACTAATAACAATATCTCCCAGAATTACAAAATTAATATCAATCTCTCCCAGGATTACAGATTAATAACAATCTCTCCCAGGATTACAGATTAATATCAATCTCTCCCAGGATTACAGATTAATAACAATCTCTCCCAGGATTACAGATTAATAACAATCTCTCCCAGGATTACAGATAAATAACAATGTCTCCGAGGATTACAAACTAATAACAATATCTCCCAGAATTACAAAATTAATATCAATATCTCCCAGAATTACAAAGTAATAACAATCCCTCCCAGAATTACAGATTAAAACAATCTCTCCCAGAAGGGGAGCTGGGCTCCATGCCTGAGAAAGTTCTGACCCGGCATTTCTGGGGTTCTCCAAACCTCTGACACCCCCAGGTGATGGGAGGTCTGATCTGCCCCCCCTCCGCTGGTTGGGTGAGGTAGGCGGGTCTCTCCCCGTCTCCTTGGCTGACGGGAAGGAGGAGGATGGGGCCTCTGCCTACCGCGCCTTTCAGCAGAGACATCTAGATCCGCCCAGCTCGGCACCCCTGGGAAGCAGCCCCCTGCGGGGAGGCACCGCACCTCAGTCCCCCGCCCTGTTCCCACCCCGACATGGCAGATCTCCTCGGCTTTCTTCACATCCCTTGTGGGGGTGTCCTGGCTGCTGCTCCAGGGTCCTTCACGGAGTTTCCCACTCCTTACTGGTACCCGATGGCCGGAGAAGCCCTCGTGAGTACCCTGGAGACCTCACCCGGGAAGGAGCCACCAGGAAGGGCTGCAGGGACACAGGGACTTCACGTTCCCCAGGCCCACCGGGCGAGTTTGAGTCTGTGAAGTGGGACTGGGTTGCAGGATCAGAGCTTTCTTGGCTGAGGGGAGACCCGCGCCCACCGGGGGGAACACCCACACAGGACCGGATGGCCCAAGACGGAGCAGGACTCGGGGCCACACGGAAAAGGACCCCGCCCCAAAATACACGGCCCAAGGAGGAAGAAGGGTGACGTTTCCCTGGGATGCTCACCCCATGATGGGACTCCAGTCAAGAAAGGCAGCCCCCAGGCTTGATTTCTGGTCCCAGATCAGTCTTGTCCTGTGACCGGGCAGCTTGCCTCTCTTCGCTCAGCCTTGGTTTACTCATTGAAATAAGAAACTGGTCTCTCCCTCCTCAACGTATGGTCCAGGGACAGCGACTTTGGCATCACCTGGGAGCTGGTTAGAAACATGGCCTCAGCCCCGCCCCAGGGGCAGGGTCAGCCTGTATTTTATCTGGAATCCCAGGCTGTAGTCAGCAGCGGGGAGCAGGCTCCTGTCCTTACCTACCTACTGGCCAGTGTGAGCCCTGAGCACCCTCCCTTCCTGCGGGAGCCTCCTGCCTCTAACTGGAACCTAAAGTCCTGGCCCCTCTCCTTTTTTACCACAGCCCCCCTGCTGGCCCCCGACTGTGGCCACCATGTTGCCCCCACCAGATAGGGAGGATGCAGATGGAGGACATCCTGGGTCAGACCGCCAGAAGGGCATCCATCCAGTCCCAAGCAGCCCCCGCAGGGCCATCTCTCTGTCCAACCTGGAGAACTGGGATGGTGTGTTCACGTCCTAGGGTGGCCGTACCAGTGACCACAGCTGAATGGCTTGAAACAGCAGAAACACGGTCTCCATCCTGGAAGATGAAAGCCCCAGACCAAGGCACTAGCGGGACTGCATGTCTCTGAAGCCCGGGGAGGATCCTGGCAATCCTTGGTGGCCCCTGTCTCTGCCTCCACTGCCACATGGTCTCTGTGTGTTCCTTCTCTTCTGATAGGGGGACACAAACAGAAATCCAGGGTGACCTTATCTTAATGTGAGTCTCTTAGTAGGGTCTCTGCAAAGACCCTATTTCCAAACAGGTCCCCTTCGCACACGTAAGTTAGGACTTCAGCAGATCTTTGGGGGGGAATTCAAACCACAAAGATAAGAGTTTTCTGTTCAGGTGGACTCCGAGGATTGGTTAATGTTGTCTGCCAGGGCCAGGAGGCAGTGGCCACATGCCTGCTGCGCAGACCACCTTCCACAGAGCCACCTTCTGGTTGTTCAGGCTGACTTAGCTCTGGTGGCCCAGGGGCTCTCGCAGCCGGAGCAGAGATGTCTGGGGTCACCGGGTCCTAGCCCCCGGGAGCGGTTAGAAGCTTCTCCCCAGGAGGCCAGCACCCTCCCCTGCTGGCTGCGTAGCAGGGGGCTCTGGTCTCTCGGCAGATGAAGGTCAGCGCAGGGCTAACCTGGCCAGCTCTTGGTGTGGTGGCTTCAGAGTGTGCGCCCTAGTGTGGAGTGCGGTCAGCAGCAGGTACACTCAGGTGAGGCGCAGCGGAGGAGGGAGACGGGGCCAGGGGACCCGCGCCTGCCTCCTCGTGCACCTTACCATCCTGGAAACAGCCCCTCCGAGATGTCGCCTCATCCCCCGTGACCAGAGCCAGGCTGGGGAGTCGGGTTGAACTGCTTTTAGCAACAAATCCAGAATCCCTGAGAAAGCTGGTCCTCCGTCTCCCTGCCCGGGTTCCTGCCTCTCCGCTGGTTCTCCCGGTTGATTCTGGGGTGAAGAATGTTTTGCATCAAGATTCTCCAGCCCGCTGTCCCCTTAAAGGGCTAGGGGACAAGGGGACATCAGGAAGACTGCAAAGCTGAGTCGGTCCCAGCCCCCTCTGACTGGGGTCTGTCGGGTCAGATCTGTGAGTCGCACGCGATACCACACCATGGTGGTGGCAGGGGTCGTGACTTCTCATGTCCCAGCAAAGGAGCAGGAGAGGCCAAAGGCTCCCCTCAGCTCAGTGGCCCAGCTGTCCATGATCCCAGACCGCCCCCGACAGCCGGGGTCCCCACACCACCCCAGACTCAGCTTCCCGCCCGTGGCCCCAGCGTACCTAGATCGTAATGCAGCCCTCTCCCTCTTCATTCAGAGGACAGTGTTCCTCCCAGCGGGCTGCCCCGAAGCCCTGTGTCCCTGTCGGACCACGTAGCACACTAGACGCTTCCAAGTGTTCTCCCACTCGGCCTGCCTGTGCTTGCTGCTGCTGGAGGTCTGGAGGCTGAGGACGTGGGACTCGGCTCTCCTGTCTGCGGCTGCATGACTTCCAACAACCTCGGTTACCTCCTCTGGGAAACGGGGCTCAGGAGAGGACCTACCAAAGAGGCTGGGGTTTAAATGAGCACGTAGCACGTGCTCAGGAGACAACTGATCACTCACCTCCCCGAAGGCTCCCTTCCTGCCTCCACCTCGCCTGTGGTCAGTCAGCCCGCTGAATCTGGGGCAGGCTGCCCCTCTGCCCCTAGTGGGGTGCAGACTGGGTCTGCTGCTGCTGCTGGTGTCCAGGTGCTGGGATTGGGAGGCTGAGATGGGAGGATCACAAGTTCGAGGCCAACCTCAGCAACTTAGTAAGATTCTGTCTCAAAAAATAGAAAGGGCTGGGGATGTGGTGGTAGAACACCCCTGGGTTCAATCCTCTGTACTCTCCCCACAAAACAAATCAGGAATGGGTGCCCAAAAGTCAGAGGCTTAAAAACAACTGAGAAATGAGGAAGCCTTGACTGGAGGCTTCCTAAGGGGACACCCAGTCTGCCACACAGGAAGCGCCCAGGAGCTTTCTGGGGATCTTGTCCCCTTTCCCATGTTCCAAATCCACTGCAGCCACCAAAATCCCCACTCTCTTGTCAGCCCAGGCTCCTCCCCTGGGCTCACCTGCACTCCCGAGGCCCCGCCCACATGAGTCAGGGTCCTGCAGGATGAGGTAGAAGGTGTGGGGTGGGGGAGGAGAAAACGGCTCACTTGGTCGTGGAGGCTTGGCGAGTCCAAAACCTCATGGGGTGAGCTGGCAGGCTGGAGATGCCGGGAAGCACTGCAGTTCCATCCCAAAAGCTGCCTGGTGGCAAAATCCTTTCTTGCTCCTGGAGGTCTCTCCGTTCTCTTCAAGCCTGCGACTGATGGGGTGAGGCCCACCCACGTTAGCCCCGTCATTTGCTTTTCTTAAAGTCCACCCATGAAATGTGAATCAGAACCCCAAAGTCTTCACAGAAGCATCCAGAGAAAATGTTTGACCAAGTATCTGTGCACAGCAGTCCCGCCGAGTTGACATACAAGATGAACATCACCCTCCTCTCCACAGAAGCTGGTGGGATGATTGGTGTCTTCTGACAGATTTTCTTGGGGGGAATCCTGTGGTGCGATCCTCGGGGACAAAATCTACTGAGCGGCCCTCTGTGCCAACCCACCGCAGGTGCAGGTGGGCTGCCTCGCAGAGAGGCCGGCAGGGGCGACAGGCAGCTCTGGCGGAGGCGAGTGGCTGGGGAGTCCAGGGCGGCGAAGCTCAGAGGAGCCGGCAACCAGGCCTGGGGGTGGCGGGCTGCCAGGGGAAGAGGGGAGCACAGGCCGAGCCGGGGGGAGGCCTCTCCACGTCAAGGGAGCGGCGGTCAGTCAGCCGGGGTCTGAGCGGAGTCTGGGCCTCATCTTGGGGAACAGGGGGCAGTGCGAGGACAAGATCACATCTGTGTTCCGGAAAGATCCCTCAGTCGCAGCATGGAGAACACCCTGGAAGGAGCCAGGACAGAAGTGATGACACAAATCAAGAAGAATAAGTCATTATCCAGGTGCGATGGCGCTCACCTGTCATCCCAGCGGCTCGGGAGGCTGAGGCGGGAGGATCCCGACTTCAAAACCAGCCTCAGCAACTGAGCGAGGTCCCACCTTCACATCTCGAGTTCTGATCTGACGTCTGACCTTCTCCCTCCCAGCTGAGCGAGACCCTGTTTCTAAATAAAATATAAAAAGGGCTGGGGATGTGGCTCGGTGGTTAAGCACCCCTGGGTTCAATCCCTGGTACCAAAAAAAAAAAAAAAAAAAGAAAGAAAGAAAGAAAGAAAGAACAAGGGATGATGATAAACGCACAATACGACTTAGGTTTTGCGCAGGCCGTTGTGACTCTCACCCCTCCGCATCCACGGGTTCCGAAGCTGTGGATCGGAAACGTTCAGGGAAAGAAGCTGCGTCTGTCGAACGTGCAGGGACCGTTTCTCTGGTCACTGTTCCTTAAGGACACGGTATAGCGACGATTTCCATGGCATTTGCATTGGGTTAGGTGTCATAGTGATCCAGAGATGAGCTACAAGAGGACGGGTGCAGCTCACGTGCACACGACACCTTTTTACGTAAGAGACTTGAGCACCCGTGGACTTCCGTATCCATGGGATCCTGGCACGATCCCTCCTGGATACCCCGGTCACGTATTTACGCTTATTGCTCTTCGTGTCTTCTAGGCACTGTGCCGAGTACTGGATGCATCCTAAGTCCTTTAATACCACCCCACTAGATGGACACTTTCATTATCTGCATTCCACAAAGGATTCTGAGGTTCAGAGAGGTTAAGTGACTTGTCCAAGAACACACAGCTACCAAAGGGCAGACCTGGGTTTCGAATTCTGATCCCAAAGGTCAGGCCCTGATCCCTCAGAGACCATCCATTGCAGGTCACCCAACCCCTCCAGAGCGTCGACTGGAGGACAGCCTTCTCGGAAGGTGTGTCCTCGGGAGGGAGGATGGAGGAGGCTTGCCACTCCGTCTTCTGTGACTCTTCCTTCTTCCCCGACCCACGGTCCAGGCCTGAAGGATCCTGCCCATAGGGGCATCGTGACCTGAGAGAGGCATTAGTTCCTGTTTCCTCAGCAACCCCCCTACCCTGTGCCTGGCCCCAGGCCCTGGACACAGGGGCTGCAGAGGTTCGGGGCCCCACCCGGTCCTGCCCTCAAGGAGCCGGTATAGAGCACCAGCGGCCTGCCACTTTTGTTTGAAACAGGAGTACTGTGCTAAAATGAAATCTCATGGGAAACCCAAACTTTCAACAGGCGCGTGCAGGCGTGCGCCAAGTAAAGATCAGAGCTCTAGGTCTTGCTCCTTTGGGGCAGCCACGTGTGGCTACACAGGTTGGGCACTGCACAACTCCAGGCAGCATTGTGTTCACAGACAAACAGTGTGAATGGTGCTCCCTAGAGTTGAACCATTAGGTCCCCCCATTTCACCTCAACCCCTGTCCTTGTGTGTCCCTGTGAGTAAATTTGATCCACTAGAGACTGCTCTAGAAAACCAGGCACTCTATAAAACCAGGAGGGAACATTATTTCTATTTCCTTACAATATCCCCACGAGCTCATTTATTATTACATTGATTGTGCAGATGAGGAAACCCAGGCCCAGAAGACAAGGGAACATGATGGCTAAGGGCACAATCTCTGGGGCCAGATTGTCCAAGATAATTCTCAGCTCCCTCCTTCCCTGGCTGTGTGATCTTGGGCAAGTTACTTAACCTCTCTGAACCTCCATTTCCTCATACACAAAATGGGGCAAATGACAATTCCTCCTGCGTAGGGTCATGGTGACCGTCATGTGAGCTAATACATGTGAGGCACGTCCTTAGAAGAGCAGCTGCTTCTAGAAGACATTTTCTTAAAGTGCTGCCTACTCAGGGCTTTGCCCCGAGCCTCCCATTCATAAAGAGCATCTTGTTGATTCAGAAGGAAATGCCGCTGCCCGGCTGCCCAGCCCTGGAGGAGGAAGATGCCACCCAGCCACTGAGGAGCATTCAGAGCACCACTGCCAAGTGCCAGCCTCTGTCGGTGACGGCCGATTGCGGGAGGCACATCCCAGTAGCCGGGAGGCACAGACATAGTGACCGAGTGTCCCTGGCATAGACCTCGTCTGCACCTGCTGTCCTGGCGACTCGTCTGGACAGAAGCCCCCAGGTGGACGTTGAACGATCCCCGTGGACCTGGGAAAGTTGCTCTCTACAGACTGGCCACCCTGACGCTCAGGCCGGTGACCACCAGGAGGCGCTGTGGCACCAAGCCTTGCCCTGGGGCGCCGCCCGGGGCGGCAGATTTCACGCATCTCCTGGCCTCGGTGGTGGCGCTGGCACCACCCGCCAGGGGCTCAGGCACCGGCCCACAGGACAAGCTCTGCTCCCGGCTGCACCCGGAAGAGTGTCCGCCTGCGGAATGGAACAGAGCTGGGCAGAAGGGAACCCCAGAAAAGCCGTGGCCAAAGGCACCAGGCTGGGGACTTGGGCTTCCACTGACAGCCTGAGCCCGCACTCAGCACAGTCATGGCCTTGGGGACATTCTGAAGGTGTCCCCGTGAATTATCGGTGGTAGGTCACCTACACTACTACTCCAGGTGCCACCTGGAGGGCAGGTCAGAAACAGCTGGGCCCCGGGAGCAGGCTACAGATGTCACCTTCCCGGTGCACAGTCTCCCGGGAGACGTGAGCCAGGGTGGAAAGGGGCCGTTCCCATCAGTCACGCCTGGGCCGCTCCAGCTCAGCGTGGTGTTCAACTGGGGACGTGTCCCGCGGCCAGCGGACTCCTCTCCGCCGGCTCCCCACACGGCCCAGAGAGCGAGGCTCCCGCGGCCCCCATTCTGAAGCAGCCGCAGTCACCAGGGGACGCCGAGCGCTCTTCTGGGTTCTCTTCATATGTTCCGGGGCATCAGCAGTTGTCCTCTGTAGTCCTCTTGTGCGACGACGTTTAGGAGATACTTTAAAAGCTGGCAGATTCCTTCTCGCAAACGGTCCTTGACAACATCTCACTTGGTTTCAGAACCTGGGCTGCCCAGCAGGGCCCTGTCCAGGGCTGCCAGGTGGATGGCTTCCGGGGCAGACAGGCCCTCGGATGCAGCGACCTGCCATGCACGTCCCGAAAATACCCCACTGAGCGGCACTGGGAGGAGTTTTTCTTTCTCTGTAAGGGAATCCCCTGTTTTAGCAGAAGGGACCCTCTTTCCTGTCCACCTGCTGTGGGAGACCTACAGGTAGAAACCGAGTCTCTGCAGCCTCTCAGGGTGGCCCTCCAGCCCAGGACCCTGCTCCACCACACCAGCCTGTCAATCAATGCCCTCCAGGGTCACCACCCGCCAGGCACGGCTCCCCCGGTAACACAGACTTTGTCTTCTCTCTCCCACTGAACCCCACAGAGCTGGAGGACAGCACCCGCCCCTGGCACTGCTGTTTTGTGGTCCCCGTGACACTCAGCACGTGCCAGGGGACATGGGAAAGCGTGGTTGCATTTGCTTGTTGACTGATGCCGAATCCTTTAAGAGAGGATCCAGGAACGAGTTCCTTGAACAGAATCCTCAGTGCAGGTCTGGAGTCCCCAACCCTCACTCGACATACTGTCAATGACTCATTTTTTTCCTTTATTTAAGAAAAGAAAGAAAAAAAATATATGGGACTTGGGACTTTTGCCTATTATTCTCAGAAAATTCCCACCATGACGCGAACTTTATGTCCACCACTGACACAGATATCTCAGCACAGGAAGTCATTTTATTTCGTCAGAATAACCAGGACATGAAGACGTTAACGAAATTGTCTGCAGGGATCATTTTCAAAGCTTGCACGCAAGTCAAGTTTCACCCCATCCATTCATTTGACCACAACTGAAGTCTAGGTTGGGGGAATCCAACAACAAATAAAATGGGGGTGGGGGGGACTATCCAAAGGGAATTCATGTTCCAGATAGTGGGAAAGGAACAATAAACAAGGAAGCAGGCAGAATTATTGATACATTATGACCAAGGAACAAGGAGGGCACACCTACCCAATGCAGATCTGTTGAAGGAACAGAGCCAGGATTGAATATCATCCCTGCCAATCATACTCACCCCAGGAAGAGGTGCAAAAAGACCAAAGACCCTCCCCTCTTGAGATAGACACTTGATTGTTAGTAAAACTTTCCATACCAGTTATTTTGCCAGGTAACAAACGGCCCCAAAACTTAGTGATGTGAAATGACCATGTTATTTACTCATGAGTTTTGTGGCATAGAACATGGATAGGGAAAGACTATCTCTGCTCCACAATTTCTGGGACCTCCGCTGGTCCAGACTGAAGGTTGGCAGTGGGACTCTGATGAGTGAGGGCTAGAAGCATCTGGAAGCATGTCCACTCGCACCAGGTGGACAATGCAGGTTACCAGCATTGCCCTCTCCAGGTGGTCTCTACGTGTGGAATGATTTGGACTTCCTCACAACATGGAGGCTGAGTTCCAAGCGCCTGCATCTCACAAGAGTCAAGCAGAAGTTCACAGCATCCTTATGATCTGTTGCTCTGGCATCTCACATAGCAGCGGCTCCACCATGCCTCTTGGTAATCACAAAGATCCATCTAATTGGAGAAGGAAGGGACAGAGACTCTACCCCTCAAGGGAAGGGGTAACCTGGTCACTTACTTTGGAGATGCCATGAGGGCCAACTTTAGAAAATGAGATCTTCTACACCTGGGGTGTTGAATCTCCAAAAAGTAGGGTATCTAGATCTCCCTAGAGTTATCTTGAAAGTAGAGAGCTAAAACCACTTGAACAGAAGGTGATAACATCTGAGTGTTGTGTAATATTTCATTTTGAGCAGAAAATAAAAGAGCAGCATCAAAACATTCTGATGGGTCGGCCGCCCCTGCCCCACATGGAAGGTACTCTTAATAATGTGGCTTATTTTCATAGAATATAAAATTTAGGCATAGGCTAGAGAAGGAACTTATTCCTGATTTAGCTCAAATGCACAGCTGAGGGAGCGGGGTGAAATTAGACACAATCCGGAAGCAGAGAAATCTGCTTCGAGCCACTGTTGTGCCACTGGCCAGCTACCTGTCCCCAGACAAGTTTCTTCACCTCTGATAAACAAGGTCATGAGATAATACCTGAAAACAGACTCCATATTATTAGTTAGCTATGCTGGAGAGAATCTTGATCATTTAAAATATTGGTGGAATTGGTACCTTTTAATGTTTTTTTAATCCACTGCAATAAATGTGCTCTCATCAATATTGGTTACCATCTCAGTCCTTAAAAATGATACGTTTTTCAGCCTGTAAACATGTAAATGGTGCTTTTCGGGGAAATTATGTGTGTTTCTATAATGACCCAGGCACATTCAAGAGCCAGAATAAGCCTTGCTGATCCACTGGGTTCCAGGGAAGCCCCGCCAACCTGTTCCTGGGGGGCCTTGGCATTCTGGGGGTTCTGTGAGAAGAGAGATGTAAGACTATTACCTTAGAGGAAGGCTTGCCGACCAACCTGAGTCAGATTTGGGGCTGGTTTGAGTTCACCACGAGATCATGAGGTGGAGACAGCAGAGATTCCTCCCACCATAGGATCCACAGATTCCCACTGTTAAACCAGGGACCAAGTTAGTCCATGGTTCAGAGAAGGAGCCTCGTGATCTGACTCTGGTGTGCTGTTCCTGATCACCAAGGCGAGGCCTCTAGGGGTGGCCATGGGGATGAGGCCGCCATATTGATCGGGAGGAACCACCATCGCTGAAGCAGATCTCTCACGGCAGAAGGACCAGAGCTGTAAAGAAGCCAAATGTTAGAGGAAATGAGAGGAAAGAGATACATAAACAGAGAGGAAGGGAGGGGAAGTGACTCATTGTGAAACTCCGTAATTGTCCATGACTTAGGAACTGAAAGAGAGAGAGAGAGAAAGGGAGAGACTGTCTGCCTGACTCTCTCTTATGGATAAAGATGAAGCCCCCAGATGTCACCATCTGGCAACATGTAAGCAGGGTCTGCAGCTCTCCCATCCAAAGCCAGCCCTATGAAGCCGAGGTGGTTCTCAGCCAGGGAAGGGGGTCCACATTTCAAGTTCGGCAGTCCTGCCATCACACTTGGGTGGCTTTCAGCAGGCCATGTCACCTCTCTGGAATGCTATTTCCCCACCCATCCATTAGGGGAAATAATTCCTGCTCAAACAACCCCAAGGATCGTTTTCAGATTTCATACCTGAGCCCCCAAGTGGGTGTGAGTTCCATCAAGATGGAGGTCATGGCCACCCCGTTCCCTGCCCCCTCTAGTGCCTGTCATAGAGTGAGCATTCCACAGATTCTTGGTGACTGAATAAACAATAAGGTAATAGGGAGCTTGGCCCCCACCCTGTGTGGAAGGCCAAGAAACTCTTCATGGGCTGACCGTCCCCTCCAGGTCACTGCTCCTCAGAGGGTGATCCCCGGACCAGCAGCAGCACCTGGGAACCTGTTAGGAAGGCAAATCCTTGGCTGTACTGGGATTCCCTAGAGGAACCAAAGCAACGGGATGCTGATACAATTATCAGAGGGGACACAGCAGACGGGCACATAATTAGAGGCTGCAGAGTCCCAGTGGCCAGCTGTGAACCAGAGAAACCAGTGGCTGCCTCAGACAAGAAGGGACCAAAGATGCAGCCCCAGTCCAAGGTCGAAGGCCTGGAAACCCTCTGCAGAGTCACTGGGGCAAGTCCAGGTTCAAAGGCTGAAGAATCTGGAGTCTAAGGTCCGAGAGCGACGGCAGCAGCAAACACTGCACCCGCCCGAGAAGACTGGAGCTCCTCCTCCCCAGGCCCCCAGCCACTCGGACCACGCCACCCACGTTCCGGGTGGCGCTTCCCCCTCTGTTCCGTGGCCTACAGGCTAATCGTCCCTGGAAACCTTTTACTGACTGGTCAGAAGCCGGCCTGACCACTTCCCAGGGTCTCTCAAGTCGGAGCCAAGGTCCTCCATCCCAGGGGCCCCACCCCGACCTGCTGAACCATGGTTTCTGGAGTCGGGGCTTCTCGCAACCCCCACGTGCCTCCCAGGCTCGCTGCAGCCTTGCTATGGGGTGAGGCGGGAGGGGTGCGAGCGGCCACACCTCCCACTTGGGTGCCCACCTCCCACCTGCCCCCCGTGCTATTTCCCTCCCTTGGCTGCTCAGGGCAGGGGAACCTGCAAGGGCCTGTCTGAGGCCCGAGGACAGAGGAGGACCGTCTCGGGCACCGGCACCTCCATGGCCTAGGGGGCGGGGACCGACGTGTCCCTAGGACCTGGAGGTAAGCCCTGCTCTCCTTGGTCCTGAGCAGCAGCAGAGAGACGAGCTCTGCTAAGGCTCTGCACCCTGCAGGTGCCCGGCAGGGACCGCAGGGCCCACGCCCATCCCTCTTCCCCTACCCCTGCCCTCGGCTCAGGTCTCTTCCCCAATCTTCTCAAGGATCTGAAACCAGAGCGAGCTGTTCAGAACACACAGAGGAGATGGGCCTCCAAGATAAGCTCTCCTGACAGGCAGGGGCACGACGGTCCACGGCCTGCTCCCCTCTCCGGAGGCTGTCCACACCTGCCAGAGGAAGGGCAGCAAGCAACAAAGAGGCCAAAGCAAAACCCAACGGGGACGGAGGAGCCTGCACCATCCGCAGAAGCCAACAGCTCAAGCGAAGATCGGGAGGGACAGCCGGGCAGCAGTGGGTGATGGAGGTCCACAGGTCAATGGCCGCCAGGAAGAGAAGCGAGACCTGGCCACCCCGTTAGGGATGAGGAGGAGCAAGGCACCAAGCCACTGGGCCGTCTGCGGGGCCAAGGGAGGCGTGGGCACCGCATCCCGGAAACATGGAGGACTGGCCTCTCCCCAGAGGTTCACTGTGTTGACCGGGAGGGACAGCTGGAGGAGCGGGAGAGGTTCAGCCCCGTAACAGACAATTCTGCAAAAGCTGCAGGGCACACGTCTTCAAATATTTAAAATGAGTGGAAGAGAAAGCAGCCTGCTTTCAAGCCGTCTACACATACAAACTCCTCACACACACCCCGAGAGGCAGGTGCACTACAGAAGGAGGCACAGAGAGGCTAGGACACTGGTTAAGATCACACAGCAAACAAGTGGAAAAGGTAGGATCCAGGCGTTCGCTGTCTGACTCCAGAAATACAATACTCAACGATAAATCCCTGTTACCCAAGTAAGGAAACCAAGGCACAGAAAGGCTAAGGGGCTTGTCCAAAGTCAGAGAGCAACCGAGGAGCCAGGATGATGGTTCCAGAGCTACCGCTTAGCGACCTGGCACGTGGGCCTCATTTGCCACCTCCCTCCCCTGGCCCTGGTCTGTGCACAGAAGGTGCTGGGTGTCACACGTACCGTGTTGTGCTGAATCGGCAATACCCAGCTTATTTATGTAACTGAGATCTGCTGAGTGAAGGAAACCAGGGCCCACAGATGGGCCAAAGATGTGAATCAGGTGATCTCCTCTGAGTCACTGACCCCTCCCAGCCAGGGAGAGCGACGTTGACAGGCTTTGACAGTCCCTCCAGCCTCTGCTTAACACCAAGACCAGAGATGGGCAGGAAGAGGGCCCCTGGCTGTTACCAGCACCTTAACTGAGCGTCTCTACGTGCTGGGCCTCTCCTGGGTGCTCACTCAGTCCCCTGGAAGCTCTGTAAGTGCTGGTTGAAGAAGTCACTGGCTCCTCCTCAGGACCAGCAGGCAGGGGAGACCATTCCCATTTTACCGAACAGGAAATTAAGGGCCCAAAGGGCTGGGATGTAATAAGAGGTGTCACAGAGACAGGGGCAGCTTCTGGCCTGGAACTCGGCCCACTCCTGACCCAAACCCTTAACCTCCAAATCCACTGGGCCAGCACCAGGACCCCAGATGTGTAAGGACTTCCTCGGTAGGGGTATCTCTGGCAACTGGGCCACAGCGTAGGTGGTTAGAGCGAGGACAGGACCACAGTGAGGCAGAGGTCACACTGGGCCACCCCGCTCTTCATGGAGTCTCAGTCCTGTGGGCCCCAGCGCTTCAGGCTGGTTTCTCCAGGAGCCGACTCTGAAATAAGGACTGTGGTGCCAACAGTCTGTTAGGAAAAAGACCCCAGCAGGCACCTGTAAGGAGTGGGAGAGACAGGGAGGAAGCCTGAGGGGACACAATGACAGGTCACCTTCATGGGCAACGGGGCTCAGCCCTGCTTGGAATCACTGGGTGACAACAGAGAACCCCACCCTCAGAGACGTGTACTGCAGGAAGCAAAGGAGTGGAAGGGGACAGGGCCCCAACAGTGACGGCCACACCAGGGTCCTCTGACTGCAGGAGTCTCCTGAGGTCACACACATAATAATGACAAGCACAGACAGAGAGGAGGAGCAGGTTCTGGGCTAGAGCTCAGCTGCAGCTGAGGTCGGTGAGAACCACTGACAACAGAGGGGGAGTCCCTGAGCCCCCAAACCAGGTACAGAACCTGGAGGAGGGGACACGCGTCCCCAGCAGCAGGAAGGGAACCAGGAGGAGGGGACACGAGTCCCCAGCGGCAGGAAGGGAACCAGGAGGAGGGGACACGAGACCCCAGCAGCAGGAAGGGAACCAGGAGGAGGGGGACACGAGACCCCAGCAGCAGGAAGGGAACCAGGAGGGGGACACGCGTCCCCAGCAGCAGGAAGGGAACCAGGAGGAGGGGACACGAGTCCCCAGCGGCAGGAAGGGAACCAGGAGGAGGGGACACGAGACCCCAGCAGCAGGAAGGGAACCAGGAGGAGGAGGACACGAGTCCCCAGCAGCAGGAAGGGAACCAGGAGGAGGGGGACACGAGTCCCCAGCAGCAGGAAGGGAACCAGGAGGAGGGGACACGAGTCCCCAGCAGCAGGAAGGGAACCAGGAGGAGGGGACACGAGTCCCCAGCAGCAGGAAGGGAACCAGGAGGAGGGGACACGCGTCCCCAGCGGCAGGAAGGGAACCAGGAGGAGGGGACACGAGTCCCCAGCAGCAGGAAGGGAACCAGGAGGAAGCGCACCAGTCAAGCTTTCATGGATTCAGCCTGGAGACCCTGAGGGAGCAGTCACCCTGACCCCCAAAAAGAAAGACAGAAGGGGGGTGGGGGGGTTCTGGAATTTTCATGGCTTGGTGCATCTGAAAGGCACTTTCCTTTCTTGTGTGAGCACCTCACCCTTCGGGAGGAGCCCCCAGCCGGCCAGTCTGGAGCCAAAGTCCCCCTCTGTCCTCTGTGCTGCCTCCTGTTCAGTCATCCTCGCTGACAGGAGAGTCGCTGCAGCTGCTGGAGAAGACGTGCGGAGGGGGAAGAAGCACCTATGTGGAGTACCAGGTCAGGGCCGGGTCGGGGCTTCTTCTGCCCTTTGGGCAGCCCCGCTCTGGCCAGCTTATCACTGGCAACGCTCAGGCAAAAGCACCCTGGCTTCAGGGACACACCTGGTGTTCTGTTGCTGTTCTTTTTAGACATCATGGCAGTAGAGTGGGCTTGGACATATTATACACACATGGAGTGTGACTTATCTCAGTTAGCATCCCATTCTTGTGGTTGGACATGATGTGCAGTTTCAGGTCGTGTGTTCATATATGAGCATAGGAAAGTTATGTCCAGTTCATTCCACTGTCTTTCCTAATCCCATCTCCTTCCCTTCCCTTCATTCCCCTTTGTCTATCTACTGAACTCCTATCCTTCCTTCCCTGGCTTATTGTGTGTTAGCATCCACATATCAGAGAAAACATTCTACCTTTGGTTTTTGGGGACTGGCTTATTTCACTTAGCATGACAGCCTCCAGTTCCGTGCATTTACCGGCAAATGCCATTATTTCTTCCTTCTTTATGACTGAGTAGTATTCCATTGGACACACCTACTTTGAGGTGACTGAGACAATGAGGGGATAAGGAAGAACACATATTATGTTTTTTAAAGGGTAACAGGCTAGAGTTCAGGGTCAAAAAGCAGGAAAAAAGCACAAAGTCTGATGACAGGCTGTTAAGGTCCCAGGAGTGCTTCTGCCATTTTTTGTGGGGAGGGCAAGCTGACTGTTTCACCTTCACATATGTCTCAGGGACACCCGAAGCCCTCCCTCCAAAAACAACAACTCTCTCTCTTACGCTGCTCTGGTGGGAACCTGGGATCACCCCTGAAGTATTTTAAGCAGGGCTGGGATTTGCACCAACCAGCATGTGCAAGTGATCCCTCCCAGCGGGGGACAAGAGTCAGGAAGCAGGGGCTTAGAGCAGGTGACCCTGCCAGGTGACCCTGGCAGCCCACACCAGCATGCTGCTATGTATTGGACCATTCAAGTCTCCAAGAAGGGGCAGGAAATTCTAGGAGCCCAGTGGAGCTCACTCCTGAGGGCTGGGGAGCCGCAAGAGCTGGGTCAGGAGGTCCCAGAACTGCTTCTGCAGCCCAAGGGACACTGAGGCAGGCGAAGCTTCCCGAAGGGCTCTACTTGGCTCAGGAACACAGGGTACTGAGCCGGCAGACAGAGGCTATGAAGAGGGGCCAAGGAGGCAGAAGTGGACACATAATGAGCCCAAGGGTTCATCTGCTTCTGACAACTTTAACAGATGGGAAGAAGGTGTGCCATCTCCTTCCCCTTAGGAAAGACTCACACCGAGATTGTCATTTTGGGATGCTGTGTGGGGTGACAGGTGGTAAAGGATGCTCGACACACTTTTCCATCTTCCAGGAACCTTTTCACGGGTCATGTTCCCTGCCTGCTCCCAAATCAGCAGCCAAGATGTCCTGGAGTGTCCTGGTACTTGCTCCTGCTCCAGGGTTGTTAAGGTGATCCAGCAGCTGGGAGTTGTGCTAGGTGCTGAGACCCCCTGGCCGTCTGCCCTGGCCTTCCTCTAACCCCTGAGGATCCTTGGACAACTTCCCAGCCCTCTCAACCCCCAGCTGCAGAAACAATGGTTTCTCAAAGAAGCCACTGGAATGTACTGTGCAGGGGCCTGGGATCCCTGAGGGCCAAACCCAGGCAGTTCAGAAGAAAATGCTGGGAAGAGCTTGGACCAATTCCAAGACATTCTTCCTAAGCAGCGGGCTGTGCATCCATCAAGCCTTCTCTCCTGGGTCTTAGGCAACCCCTGTCCCCAAAGTCTTCTCTAGGTACTGGGAGGTCCAGAAAGCAAGGCCTGCCCTCTGATGAGGCCCCAAAGCTTAGTGAACAAGGACATGAACAGGTGAAGGGAAGGGAGGCAGATTGACGCACACCCTGGAGATAAAAAACACTTCTAGCCAGAAAAGATGATCCAAGGGACCCTAGCAGATCCGAGCATGGAGGCAGAAAGGGGACCTGGGAAGGTGTGCGGCATGGATACCACAGGACAACTGTGGGGCACTTTACTGGTACCTCCACTTCACTCAAAGACGTTTCAGTTGTTGGCAAGGGACAGTCATGGATTGAATACTTAAGGGCAGAATGGGAGAAGGAGACGGGAACGGTGCGCACATTTAACACAGACTTAGATTTTCCACCTCGGGGGGCCCGTCAGGGCCATTTTAGCTGCACTAAGCTGAAGCAAAATCACCAGATCACAAAAGAGAAACAGGCCCGTGGCCAACTGCACGGGAGTTAGCGGCATTTCCATTCGGTCTCGCCCAGCGACTCCTCGAACCGTTTCCAATTCTCTTCTCTACCAGAAATGGTCCCCTGTCCCCTTCCCTTCTCTGCCTGCGAACCCTCTTTTCAACCCAGAAAACGATGCTCGCGAAGGCAAAGGTGAAACCCACCCAAAGGACTCGTGGGTTGCGGCTGAGCCCACGCGCACTGCGCATGCGTCCGCTAAGCTCTGCCCCCGCCGGGCCGGGCCGACGGCCCCGCCTCTCCGCCCCTCACCAACATGGCCACCCCGGCGACAGCCCTTCCTTCCCCGCACGGCCGGGGTGTCTCCGACGTCATAGGAAGGCGCCGCCGGCGGAGGCCGCACGTGGGCTCGGGTTTGGAAACTTTCGGGCTGGGCCATGGATACGCCGCTTAGACGCAGCCGGCGGCTGGAGGGCCTAAAGCCGGAAGCCCCCGAGAGCCTCGCCTCAGTTTCGCGGGCGAGACGGGCCCTTGTGGAGTTCGAGTCGAACCCAGAAGAAACGCGGGAGCCCGGGTCTCCTCTCGGTGTGCGGTCACTTGGCCTAGAGTCTCCCCGACGCCAGCCGGGGACAAGCCCGGGATCACCCAGCCTGCCGCAGCGTGCAGACTTGGGGTCCCCCCGAAGACAGCCAGAGCCGGGCCCAGAGTCCCCCCAGCATCGGCAAGAGCCCCGCCTGGGGTCGCCTCGCAGACAGCCAGAGTCGAGTCCCGAATCCCGTCAGCCTCAGCCAAAGCCGAGTGAGGAGTCGCCAAAGTGCCCCCAGGACCGAGGAGAGCTGGACTCGGAGCTGGCCCACAGTAAGGAGGAGCCGGCCCCGGCCTCCCCCGCACATCAGCTGCAGCCGGGAGCAGGGTCACCAGAGCCCTACCCGGGTCAACAAGCGCCGGGTCCCGAACCCTCGCAACCACCACAGGAGCTGACGCCCCCAGCCCCCGACTCCCCCGGGAGCCAGCATGAGCCAAGCAAGCCGCCTCCATCCGGAGGGACGGTGACAGGCGGCCTCAGCGCAAAGAAGCGAAATGGATCTTCAACGCAGGCCCCAGCGTCCAAGAAGTTGAAGAAGGAGCAGGAGGAGCTTCCTGTCATCCCTAAGGGGAAGCCCAAATCCGGGCGGGTATGGAAGGACCGCTCCAAGAAGAGGTGAAGTGGGGGGCAGCATGGCGGGGGTGGGATTCTTTATGTGTTTGGACCCTGCCGCAACCCCGAGGCGGCCCCAGAGCTTGCTTCAGTGAGGTTGTCCCCAAACAGGTGATCAAAGTCAGGATGTGATCAAAATGTCTGGGATCCCAAGAGGGTGAGACCAGACCCTCAGAGGTCATTTCCATGGTTTCTTTCCCGGGTCTTTGTGGATCTCCCCTACAGCACCTAAGCCCCATATTCATTCAGTAGACCTTTCCCATTGTCTGCCATCTCTACCAGGGAGGCAGAGGCAAGTAAACCAGCCATTACTTGGAGAAAAGCAGTGAGGCCTTCACCACTAACATCTATTTGCAGTTATTTGCCCTTATGATAAAAAATAAAAATATTACCGAGCACTGATTACATAGGATGGTGTGCTCTTCCATGAGGATTGGCCGGGGAAGAGCCTTTCAAACACAAACAGGGTGCCATTGCATTAAGTCTGCACCTTGGCCCAGTGGAGCAGGTCTGTGTCTGAGGAAACAGGCTAAATGAGTGGTAGACAGAGAGAGAGGCTTTGAAGCTGGAGTGGCTGGAGAAGTGGCTGGTGGCACTGCCCTTCCTGCCCGTCCCAGCAGGTTATAGAATATGGCCACATCCAACCCTGAGGGCATTGGTTCCAGTGGGAAGAGGATGAGCAAGTCAAGCTTGAGGAAAGTTGGGTCCTGGCACTGGGACAGCCCAGGGGAAGGATGAGCCTACTGAGCAGGAGTGGGCTGGGCCCATGCACAGGTGAGGGAGAGAGGGGCAGGGAAGGCCATTGGTCCCAGCTGCCTGCCCCAGCTGACATCCCTTTACACGCTCAGGCATGATTCTCATCTCCATGAGGGACAGTGAAGCCTCCGAAGCTGCCTCACCCAGGGTCACACAGGCAGTAGGCAGTGAACTCGGGCTTGCATCCAGGCCTGTTGTCCTCCGATGTCCAGATAGGACCCTGAACTGGACTGTCCCAACGCATGAGCCATCTGCCACATGTACCTATTTAAATTAATTGGAGGTGAATGAAATCTGGATTTACTTTCTCAACCCCAAGCACAGTTCAGGTGCTGTGCAGCCACCTATGAGTGGAGGCCTCCCTACTGGACAGCGCAGAGGTGAGCATTTCTACCCTCACAGAAAGTTCACCCGACACCACTGTGTCCTGTGGCCCTGGTGACTCCAGGCTCCCTCCACCTTGTCCCTTCAGGGTTCTCGTAACCAGTGTGGGAAGCCCAGCTTTAAGACCAGGGCGGAGGTCCCGGCAGCCCGCACTCTTCTGTGTGTAGAGGTCGGGTCTAGAGCAGCAGGCCCTGGGGACGGGAGAGGGCGCGCTGGGGCCAGAGGCTGGCATTGCAGTGGGAGGGGGCAGAACCAGGCTCTCCATGGAGGGGCCTGGCGTCAAGTGCTGGGCTGCCTGTGCCCAACCCCCTGGAAGGGGGAGGGTGACCCAGAAGAGCAGCGTCGCCCCTTCCCGTGCACGGGATCCACTTTGCCCAGCGTGCACTCGGGCCGTCAGGGGCTGGCACGGTTTGGGGCATGCTACCATGGGTGTGGGGAAACAGGAACTTTTTCACCCCCTCAGAAGAAATTAGTGCGGGGAGCAGGAGGGCCACTGTGAGAGGATCTGCAGAGGAGCCTTGGGAAACAGGGAAAGGGCCAGACTGGGAGTGAACAGTGACAGGAGAAGGACTGAGCTGGAGGCTTGTTTTCACTTTGTGTCTGCTTTTTATGAGGGAAATTCTCGAGCACACAGACAGGGAGCGCACAGGGTCACGACCCCCACGTTCCCATCACCAGCTTTGACGCTCTCGGCGTTTTAGTGGCCTCACGTCATCTTCGTCCTCCGCGTTTTCTCTCCCCCTGTTTCCTGGAATATTTTAAAGCCCGTACACTCCCGCAGGACGCTTCCTTGGAGAACATGGCATTCCTCCTATGACTCTCGAAGATTGCCACTCTTTAGAGGGTCCCTACTTCCTTGAACTCCCCTAACCCACCCCACCTTCGCATGCCCCAGCCAGGGGGAGAGGCCCTGCCCAGCCTCGCCTTGGGAAATGGGATGGCGGCCCACAGGGAGTGAAGGCCCCATTACTCGCACGTTCTCACACCTGGCGGAAGTAGAACTTGACAGCAGAGGCCAAGGCACCTGGACCTGGCAGTCACCAGTGGGTTCGTGTGCTAACCGCCACTCAGGAACAAGGGGTCCCTGGGCGGTTTTGGCCTCTCTCAGCCTTGGTCTGCTCCGCTGTAAGATGGAGAGAATGAGAGTGCCCCCTCAGGCACAGAGCCGGCATGACCGGAGGGCGGCCCCGCAGGTGGAGGTGACTCAGACTGGCTTCTGGAAGAAGGCCCAGAGCCCAGAGTGATGGCAGAGGGGGCAGGAGCAGCGGCCCACAGACCCTGCAAGCCCCTGCTTTCCCCTCCAGGTTCTCCCAGATGGTTCAGGACAAGCCCCTGCGCACATCCTGGCAGCGGAAGATGAAGGAGCGACAGGAGAGGAAGCTGACCAAGGACTTCGCCCGGCACCTGCAGGAGGAGAAGGAGAGGCGCCGGCAGGTGAGAGGCCAGCCAGGCTGAGGCCGCAGCTCCGGAGGGCTGACTTGGTCATGAGACCTTGCGCCCCAGGAGCCCCCAACCCGAGAAGCAGAGAGCAGTGTGGACCCACAGGGTGGGGAGTGCAGTAAGTCACCCAGCCCACCTGGGCTGTGGGTCAGGAATGGGCAGGAGGCCCAGAAGTGGGGTGCGGGGGCCCTGAAAGAAGCCCCAGGAGGCCCTCGCTGGTGTAGGAGCATCCAGTGAGATGTGATCAGGGTCCTTTCCCCAGGACCTGCCCAGCTGGGAAAATCTTGTCCCCAGCTTTGCTGCTGTCATTCAAGAAGTGGCTTCCGCACACCAGCACATGGACAGTTCCACACTTTTCCTCTAGTTCTCTCATGTCACTCATCCCAGAGCCGGAAATGTCCATCAGAGGCTCACACCCCATGCCCCACATCTTCAGTCTCCAGGAAGTAAAGGGCCCCAGCTTCACCCGCATCACCAGGGCCTCTCAGTGGGAGTGGAGAGGGCACTCAGCAGGCAGCATCCAAAGGAGCCCGGTGGTGGCTGCACTGGGCACAGTGCTGTCCCCAGCACCAGAGTTATTGGGGATCCTGCCCATCAGGTGACCCCAGGGTGCAGGAGGAGCACTGAACCAGGGTCAGACAAGTCACCCCTCCTGTTGAGTGGGCCCAGGTCAGCCTGTGGCAAGACCCTAGGGACAGCGTGGCTACGCCCGTGTGCTGAGACCTTACCTCACTTCCTGTGCAGCCCTGGCCGCCCCTTGAGCAAGACAGTGTCTTCTCCCCAGCCCAGACTCCCCTTGATACCGCAGGAGCCCAGGTCTCACTTCCCCTTTCTCTCCAGGGGCCCAGACTATCCCACTACTCCAAGTTAACAAAGCCAGGAGAGGCCCCTGACCATGCAGCAGCCTGGGCGCTGACGTCCCCACCCTGGACCTGCCAGGGGACCCTCAGTGCAGCCAAAGAGCCTGGCTTAATTGCTAGGACAGACTCGATCTAGGTTCCGAGAGTCCCGACAGCCAGTGCTGTTTAAGACCTGCGAGTGTGCTCGTGCACTGACGGCACAGATAGGAGCTGGGCACTGGGGTTGCCTTGCTTTAAATATGGGGGAGCTGAGGCACTTACCTGTCTAGCAGAGTTACCTGTCGCAGTCAAGCCTCAAACCTGGGCCAGACCCCCAGAGCCTCTCTGGGCAGCTCCTCCCAGCCCCAGCCCCACCTGGGAACACCGCCAGAGCCCAGCCCCACCCTGGCCTTAATTTTATGGCACTTGGACCTGGGGGAGAGGGAGACCCTGGGAAGGTGGGAATGAGGGATCCACCTCCCTCAGCGCTGATGAGCAGCGTGGTGGAGGGCCTGCTCCCTGCACGCGTGTGACTCCAGGGAGGGAGCCACCCAGTCTTCCTGTCTCACCCCTTTCTCAGCTGTCTGTCCAGGTACCCTCCTTCTAATGTGGGGTCGGGCACCTCCAGCACATGGGCATCCGGACACCAGGCCCATGGCACAGGTGTTGCTCTCTGGTCCTCCCCGGTGGTCCCCAGGTCCCCCGAGCTCATACCACCAGAAGCAACGTGGAGCCAGCTGGGAGTCCTTACCCCACTCACTGGGCTGGGACCTGAGGGACCAGGTCACCTTAGCTCCCAGCCTCAGTTCCTTCTCCTGTGTGTCCAGGAGAAGAAGCAGCGCCGGGCTGAGAACCTGAGGCGCCGCCTGGAGAACGAGCGGAAGGCTGAGATCGTCCAAGTGGTGAGTGTCCCCCTCCCACGGGCCAGGAGCAGACATGGCTGGGCCAGGCCTTTGAGATGCCCTGCCCCATGCCCTGCTTCTTCTGCCATCCCAGCCCCCTGCAGTGCCTTCCCTTTCCCACAGGGACAGGGACAGAGGCCCTAGCCACCCTAATGACTTCCCCTTCTACCACCCCCCAGATCCGAAACCCTGCCAAGCTCAAGCGGGCAAAGAAGAAGCAGCTGCGCTCCATTCAGAAGCGGGACACGCTGGCCCTGCTGCAGAAACAGCCACCTCAGCGGCCGGCAGCCAAGGTCTGAACTGCGGACAGCCCCAAGGGCCCCCAAGACCAACAGTCACATCAGACACAGCCATCTGGCCCCTCAGGCCAGTAGTCAGACACCTCTGCTGGAGCCAGCACTCCAGCCAGCGGCCTCAAGACAGGGACTTCGCCCTGGACAGGACTCCTGGGCCTTTGAGGGGTCTTGGGCAGGTTTCTGGGGGACAGGCTGCGGGCGGGAAGAGGTTCCGCTCCCTCTCCTTCCTCGTCCTCCAAGTACCTGCCGACCAAGAACAGTAAATTCTGGTTTCTCATTGAGCTCGCAGTGCATGTCCTGTCTGAGGGTCCTGGATCCAACCCAAGCCTGGAGGCCACCAGTCAGGGCCCAGGTCCCCCACACTCTCCCAGAGGCTACCTCTGCACGCCACTAACTCTGTCCCCCAGCAGACGGAATCAGGCTGCTCCCTATGCAATGCTGAAAGATTGACATGGGGAGACTACAGGAAGCAGAGTTTCTCTATCAGCCGCTCCTTTTCCCCTACACCACAAGTCCCAAAGAGCTAAGCCATGCCAATCTGGTCTACAACGAAAATATTGAACACCTCTGGTATACAGGTGCAACTCTAGGCACCAGGGAATACAGACAACAGACCAGGGTCCCGGCCTCGGGGAGCTCTCCTGATGGGTAAACAAGACAAGTGAAGTCCATGGTGTGTCCGGTGGGAAAGTGAGAAAAGCGGGAAGCTAGGAGGCTGCAGGGGCGACATCTGTCAGTTGGTGGTGCACCTGTGGGCTGCCCCTGCCTGGCACCCAGAATTCACAGCTGGCCACCCTGGCCCTCGGCGACCCCAGATCCCAAAACTTGCACATTGCTGCTCTTCCACTGGTGTTCCGTCCACCAGACAAACGTACTGGCACCAGCCGTCAGTCCCTGGCATGCAGCGCAGGGACAGCAGTCTGCCCTCCAGGCCATGGTGGGCGGAGGTACCAGGGACCATGCAGTGGAAGTGCTGTGCAGGCTACAAGCTGCCCTCCCGCCCACCCCCCCATGCGGTCAAGTGGCAGGTGCTGCAGAGACCTTGAGGTTACCTGTGCCCGGAAGGCATCTTGCAGAATGCCAGTGCTGCCCAGGCTCGGGAAGCTACGGTCAGGTTGGCTAGGAGACGTCATGTGCTGTAAACTGCTGCATGCCCACTGGACTTTGATGAGCCAGGTTTCCCAAGCACTTGCCCATGGCACCCCTGCTTCTCCCACCCGTGAGCACGTTGGGCAATCCTGGGTCACCCGGCTAGAGACTGGCTCTGAGGAAGCTGCTCCTGGAGTAGCTTGGGTAGGTCTTGGGTGTGCTTTCACGCAGCCGAACAGGGTGCAGACCCTGCACACTTAAGCTCCCTGACCCACAAGGAGCTGACCCCGAAGATGGCAGAAGAAAGCATTTGCTCACACGTTGGCCGAGTAGCTAAACGGAAGGCCTGAAAGTGGAATGGTGCTTCTCAAACCTTTTTCTCAGATTACTCCAAAAATGTGTCACCAGTCCAATGTAAAACTATCCTCCCCGCCCCCACAGTCCCAGCAGCTGGTAAGCTACACGAACTGTATCACCTGATGGGGTCTGGCAGGATCTGGGTACCCCATTTAACAGTCTTGAGGGATGCTGGAACCTTTAAGAGACGGAGCCCAGTGGGAGGTGACGGGGTCGTGGGGGCCACCAGCCCTGGAAAACAATCAATGCCCATCTCATGAGAGTGGGTGGGGTGTCATGGGACTGGACTGGTTGCTGTGAGACAGGATTATTATAAAGTGGGCTCAGCTCTCTCAGCTGGCTGTCCTGCTTCCTCTACTACCCTGTGACTCTCTCACTCCATCTGTCTCTGTCGCTGTCGGTGTGTCTCCCTCATGCATCTTCTTCCTTGTGTGCCAGCCTTTACCGAGCTGGAGAATAGGCTTCCCACCTGACGATGAACAAGCACGAGCCCTCACTACAAACTAAACTGATGCTGGCACCATCCTCTTGAACTTCTCTGCCTCCAAAAAGTCAGCCAAAACAAACATCTTCCCTTTATAAGGTAACCAGCTTCAGGTATTTTGTTATAGCAACAGAAAGTAGACCAAGACATCACCTAATTTATCTGGTAGTTCCAAAAAAGACAGAAAACAGCTGTGTATTAGATCACTGCAAATCATTCTGTCCACCCTGGCTCTCAGAAGAATAGCTAAAAGGAGGTGCTCCACTTGCATCTCAGGCTTGTTCTCATATCGGACAGAAAACCATCAAGGGGGGATCCCAAGATCTCTCCCTAAAAATACCTACAGCTCCAAAAACCGCAGCAAGAAAAGTCCGACCTGACATTAATGCTTCAAGTCATTCCTCACATGTCCCAGAGGAGTGCATTCTCCTGGAGCAACACACAGGGCAGCTTCTCTCCCCCTCTGCCCTTTCTAAGAGGAGGACTGGTACATCTAATGACTGCAATCTGTGTCAAGGACCTGGGCAGGGTCAGGGAACCCTGCTTTCCTTTCCTTCAGGTCTGTCTGCCTAGAGAGAGCATATCCCACAGGCCCCAGGGAGTGGACCTGATCTTGTTCAATATGCTGCTAAATCTAATTTGGGAGAGGAAGTAAGTCTACCTGTTGAGATACACTCTCTAAATTCTTTGAACATAAAGTGATATTTTGATCTCTTTAAAAAAAAAAATTGGGCTCAGGGGGTTGCAGCACTGGGACTCTTCTTGCTAGTTTAGGAAGTCTACTGTGAGCTCAGCCTCCGTTACTCCGAGGGAGGTCCTCGGACCTGCAGCACTTGGTGACTGCCTGGGAGGTGTTAGAAGCGCAGAAGCTCCGCGCCCCGCCCCCACCCCCTGAAGCTACACTCCGGCAGGATCCCTGGGTGATTTATGGGCACAGCAGGGTTTGCAAAGCTCGGTTTCAACTCAGTCGTTTCTGGAAAAAAGTCACCCAGGGCACTTCAACACGCTGATTCCGAAGCACTTCCGAGGCTGCAGTCCAGGAGTCTACCCTTCATGGGTGACCTCTGCCCTGGGCAGAAAGAAGGTCCGACCCCTGCGATCCGGACCGCGCAGGCCACTCGGCTAATCGGAGGTGGTGCTCAGCGCCCGGTTGAGGGGACCGCTCTCGTCCTGGGATCGCGCCCGGTCCCTCTGCGGGGACGCTGCACCACCGCCTCGCAGCCAGCGGAGGAAGCGCGCGGGGCGGAGAGGGGGCGCGAGGCGGCCGGCGAGCGAGAGCGAGGAGCTGGTGGTGGCGGTGGAGGAGGCGCGGCGGCGGCGGCTGCCCGCCCCACCGCCCAGCTCGCTGTCGTCCACCAGCACGCTCTCGAGCACTGTGCGCAGCGAGCGCCGCAGCTTGCGCACCACGTCGGGGCAGGTGAGCACGTACAGCAGCGGGTTGACCACGCTGTTGATGAAAGCCAGGCTGGTGACGAAGGGCAGCCCGCGCCACGCGAGCGGCCGCAGCGCGGGAGCTGAGTGGGCCCGCGCCTCCAGCAGGCTGAAGACGTGGTAGGGCCCCCAGCAGAGCACGAAGGCCACCACGATGGCCGCCACCAAGCGCACGAATCGACCCGGCCGCCGGCGGCCGCGGTGGCGCAGCTGCACACTCACGGCCGCGTGGCTGGAGGCGATGATCGTCAGCGGCACCACGAAGGCCAGCAGGAACTTGCTGACGGCCAGGGCCGTCTGGCGCCAGTTGCACGTGGCGTCGCGGTCGGGACCGGGGTTCAGGAGCAGCATGTTGTAGTAGCACATGATGCGCCCGTCCAGCCGCGGGATGGTGTCCCGGAACACGAAATAGGGCGCGGTGTTGAACACGGCCAGGACCCAAAGCACCAGGCAGACCCTGTGGGCGGCAGCCACGGAGCGGTGGTTCTGCGCCCACACTGGCCG